>NC_134842.1:56714473-57336080 GCF_965363235.1 Mytilus galloprovincialis
ATCACTATATATATCATAAACGTATACGTATATATATGCATACAGTTTCAAATATTAAGAACAAGCGGTCGATGTCGATAGTCTGTTTTCTAACTGTTCAGAGTTAGACATGTCACTTGTTCATTCTTGGAAGCCTTCATATTCCCCGTCTAACGATGGGAACTCTTTCTGATTGTGTTGACTATAAATGCTTGTATGGTAATTCTGTCGTTTATCTGTACAAGCGGTTGCATTTCCTCTCCTTTCCCAACAAACAAACGAACGAAACGCCACTAGTCTGATTTCTCTGGAGCTCATCCTCAATGGCTCTTATACGTCAGGAAACTTACATGTATACTAATAATGATTGTTTCAAGAACAACGATGTATGGACGAACTATTATAAATTCGTCAATATCAGTTATGCATGACTAAAATATAACTTTTATTACAACTACTATATTACTTATTTGGATTAATGACGGCTATCATGTTCAACATTGCACAAATATTATCATAGAATTTAAAAAAAAATCCTCAAAAATCCTCAAAAGAAATAATGCCTTAGCTTAGATAATTGATATTCTTTTCACAAAAAGTTCGTGTAAATGATTGTCAAATGAATTTAATTATGTAAGAATAAAATGTTAAAAAGAAACTAAAAAAAAAAATCATGCATGTTGTATGTTGTATTTTTTTGTCAATTAAAAACTTTAAAATTGCAATAGTTTTATTAGCATTTAAACACAGCCAGATTTGAATACAAGTTAAGAAATTCCGGTAAAGTCAATGATATCAAACAGATGTACAATGGTATATCAAATTGGGTAATATTGCATTTAGTTTTTATAAAAGATTAAAACTACTATATTTTGCTTCATATTTGAATCTTTACGCCAATTGCCGCTAAGAAAGTAATCAAAAATTGTTTCCTTTTATTTTTATACACTTTCGGAATTACGAATCTGAATTTTATTTTCAATTAATTTACACAATTTAATTATTGTATCTTTATTCTCATCGTGTATTAAATCTTAGTGTATTAACATCGTGACAGCATACTCTTTCTAATCCTTTCTGTTTATCCTTTCCAAATAACAACATTTATACCTGTGTACGCTTGAACTCACACCTGCGGCTAAATAGCTACAAGGTAAACGAATTGACCTCAAGCCGAGAAATATACAGTGACCTTTACAAAATAATATACACACTCTGCTCACACATTAGTTGCATTGAAATGATTAGCAAAACAATAACGGTAAATAGAACTGAAATATTTTCAGTTCAATATCAGTAAAATTCATATGATTAATAGAAATATTCCAATCCGTCAGTAAATTGTGGTCTAATAGAAGAGTATTTAGTTTAAATTGAACAGAAAATTCTGAAATAAAATCGATATTCGATTCGACGACATGTTAAGAAACTTCAAATTTGTTTGATTTTCAAAAATGAAAACAGAACTGCAATCCTGGAAAATGTTGGAATACCCCAAAAGATTGTTGTCGATTCCTAGGTATTGGAGGTTTACTAGGGAACCAAAAATATAGCTTGATATATCAACAGCTCTGTTATTTGACAAATCAAGATATTGTAGCTGTGTCAAATTGCATATTGGGCCTGAGAAAGAGTAAAGCTGATTGTTCCGCAATGATATATACTTCACTGTTGGTGTACTGAAATACATTGATGGTATACTGTCTCCTATTTTTGCACTTTCCATAATGATTTTTTCTGTATTTGGAGGAATTATTGTAAGTTGGAATTTTGTAGGATCGTATGGAATGCACGCTGTAACCAAATGGCTGTTTTTGTTTTTGTTTGTAAAATATGACATTTCTTCATTTTGATTCCAGTCAAATATATTGTCATTTTCCCGAATAGGAAGTCTATCACATATACAGTGTGAAGTTTCATGAAAATATTCATTACAATACCAGGAATGTTTTGACTGCGACATCTGATGTTTATTTTGAAAACTCAAATCAACAGCTTTTATACCAGTCAATCTTGCAATGTCAAAATAAGCATATCTAGAAACAACCCATCTATTATCTCTAGCGCTGAAATAGCGCAGAGACTGCGGGAGATGCCGTGGTATAAGGATATCAGTTTCTTCCAGATTATTTCCAGAAAGAAATAATACCTCAAGCTTTGTAGAATTCAAAGGTTTGATATCATCGACAAATAACACGGTACTTACTGATCTTTCGCATTTAAGATAACTTGCTTTTAGTATGCGAATTGAAGTATATGGTAGATCATTCGTCACATTTCGAAACCCACACATGTGAAGTCTTCGATGATATGATATATCAAAAACAGTAAGAGCAAAGTGATCAATTCTGCGCCATTCTGTTGTAGCTGATATATCGAGATGCTCCAGATTGGGAAAGTTGTCAAAGTATTCTCTGCTTACGATACATTTTGCAGCGATTCCCATTATTTTCAGGGAAATGAGATTTTTTAGAGTAGAAAATCCCTTGCCAAACGTTATATTTTTAACTCCATCGATCAATAAACTTTGAAGTGAAGAAAGATCCTGAAATACTTGGTCTGGACAATAACAGCTTTTATATTCGTTTGAATTTCAGATTTTGAAACACACCAGGGTGATACGTTTCATCATCTAATGACGATAAATTGCTCGTTAAATTCAAATTGATGATATTGTGTGAAGTAGAAAACGGAACCAGTTTGGCATTCTCTAATTTTGAAATCTTCTTTTTTGCTAAGTCCAAATATTTCAGCGTTACCGTTAAATATCCATCGTCTCGAAGATATGTTAGCAAATTCAAACTTAAATTATCTGACACAACTCCTTCGTGGAAAAATGGAGATTTTATTAAATTTAATTCGGAACAGTCGGCTAATATTCCTTCCGATATGTCTAAACATTTGCATTTACGATTTGTAGAACATCCATCATAGAAGGTTGTATTCTTTCCGTTTACTTTGTAATCCATCAATAATTGACCTTGTTTGAAACCAGGCTTGCATAATATCAGGACTTGTTCGCAATATAAAACAAACAAAGTAAATATACACATGGAAAAAAGTATTGCAACACCTTGATTTTTTAAAACTTGAAAACTCAGTCTCTTATTTTGGATGGAATATGATAAAATATTTGTAAAATAATATTGAAACGTAGTTAATGATAACATTGGCTTTAAAACGAACAAAAAATGTATGAAAAAAAAGTTTTATCTAACCAAAATTTTTATAACAAAATGAAGTGTTTTTTGTACAAAAAAATGCATTTTACAACTTTCATTGTAGTCGAATTTTACAATGTCAGACATTTCAAAATTAATCTTAAAATGATTGTTCACATCATGGTTGATCGTTACACGCCAAAGAATTAGAACTTTGTGCGCAGCCTCCATTCAAACGGATAACCGCATCTTAACGTCTTCTGATTCCTGCCATAAGTCGACTAATTTGTTGCTTAGCTAGCAGCAACCATTCTTGACGAAGGGTATTGTTTATTTCATGACTTGTTTGAACTGGGGTGTTCATTCATGCACTTTACGCCCAATAGTGTCCCATATATGCTCGATATGGTTCAAATTCGCGCTACGATGTCGCCAAGGAAGATAAACCGAATTCCATTGGAACAGTGGATCTTCCTCCACGCCTCTTATTTCCAACTTTGGCGGGCTCTGCACTATATTGGATACGGGCATCTGTGTGTCTGTTGGTAGGCAAATGTCCCCGAAATGGTATTATCGCACGATAACCATTAGCGATGAGCCGATCTCGAACAGTTCTTGTTTAAAGGCTCCTTTATGGTCATCATTCTCTTTTTAGGATTGTATTGTTTGCAATGGGTTTCCTTCTGACCAACCTTCATTATGCTTTATTTTCCCTAGCAGATGTTATAGGGGGTCTTCTTGACCTCGGAAGGTCTTTAACATCGTTTCTTGCCTGATTTTTATTCTCAAAACGACTTATAGTGGAATGGTGATGACCAAAAATACGTGCAATTATCACAGCGACATACATGCTTCCCTCATGCTGGATGTCTGCCATCTTGCTGCAGTTATGAGTTGTGGATGACCAATTACAAGGTGTCAATGACAAAAAATTATAAACTTGGTTATTTAAAGTGTTGAAAACAATGAGGATCAAAACATCTGTTTTAGTGTTTACGAGTACAGTAGCTGCATGTGCAGATAAGAACTGATAGAGTCGATATTTATTGATTAAACTCAGGTGATATTTAAATAATGTTTAACTAGTTCTATTTCAACAAATTATTTAACAAAAAAATAAAAAGTGTTTTTTTAATTTGAATTTCAATTTGGTGTTCCAATACTTTTTTCCATGTGTATATATGACAGTAAAGTTTCATCTGAAACAGTAAGATTATTGTTAAGTTAACCCCCAAATAAAATCCAGAATTAAATATTTTGTCAGCAGAAACATTGTATTACTAGTGTACTTGACACTTATCTCCTATACAGTCTCAACAATGAAGCTTTCCTGTGTATATGGTTTTCACAGTTGAAGCAAGATGCTATCAATGAACATCTACAAATATACTTTGGCCTTTTTTTAGTCTTGTATGTTTTATTTTTATTTAAGTTCATTTATATGTTTTGAGTTTAGTTTGAATTTCATTTGATTGAACTAGTTCACATTTTATCTAGGGGTCAGCTGAGTCCCACCTCCGAGTGCTGGATTGTCTTGCTGAGTTGAAGGCCCATTGGCTGTTATTTGATCTTTGGTCGGGTTTTTGTCTCTTTTACATATTTTCCATTTCCATTCTTAATTTCATTGATTCGAGCATAACTGATGAGTGTTATGTAAACGAAAAGTGTGTTTACGTACCAAATAATTTAGGCTTATGTATGATGAGTTGATTATTTGTTTATTTATGCCTCATTGGGCTCTATCTAAAAATTAGTGTATTACTCACGTAACGTCTAATAAATGTAATACATCCTTTTTTTATTATTATTTATGTTTTTCAATTGTTACAATTTCTTTAAGTGATTAACTTTGTTGAAATATTTAAATTAAACATGTAAATAGTATTGTGTTTATCGAACATAATTATATGTCACAAATATTGGTGTATAGCTACAAATCGAAAATCATTTGATTTAATTTAACAATTCAAAATATTCGACCTCGTTTCGAAACGAGGTAGTTTTCTCCATTAATCGTTGTTTCTAAATATACCATGGACATCGATAGTTTTAAAAAGAATCGAAACAAATCACCATTCTGTTTTAAAAAGTCTTTTTATCTTTACTAAATCATTCTTCACAATAAGCGGAACGTTGTCTACTTTTGACGCCTTTGTTGTGATATTCTTATGGTTCGATGTATTCATGTTAGCAGGTTATCTTAATCTAAGTGAACGTATTATTTTAATCATCAACAAATTAACAACAAGGGCACATATTCAAATAGAAAAATAGGAGTTTTTTGTGCAATTGTTTATTGATATTTTTCACAGGAATAATGTCTAACCATCATTTAACGATAATTGTAAAACAATATTTCAAAATATGTGTATTAAACAAACTTAACCAAAATCGTCCAACATTTAAATATAGCACATGTAAGACTAGACTTTTTTTTTACATGTATGTTTTTCTCAAGCAAAATCAAAGATATGTCATGTATCTTAGTTTTAAATAAATTTGAATATGTTTGTATCAAATTTACTGCCGACATTATCATAGTGGTCGAAAATTATAAAAAAAACTTGTTTGTAAGGAATTGTTTTCTTCTATCAATGTATTTTTTGTTATTCCTTTACAAACTTTTTTGCTCAGTCTTTTGAACTATTGGTGTTACTTTGTTGATTTGATAATTAAAAACGTACATTTTCCTATAGAATACTGAAATTTTATAGCAAGGAAGCCCACGGCATGTTAAGTTCTATCCAATACGTTATCATTATACATAGGCATATAACTTGGAAAAAGAAATGTATTATCAACTTACTGTTTCAGGTTTATATTGCAATCCATATTTGATTTGATTTTTTTTTATTACATAAGAGTAAAACTAAAGGAATTTAATATATATAATAGTCATGTAAATTGGCAAATGGGCAACGAAAACACAAAAATATTAACAGAACTAAGTACATTTTTATTCTGCTTTCAATAAATACTTATGATGCATCAAATCATATTGTAGTTCCGTAAAGAACAGGATGAAAGCAAAGAGTCAATGGCCATGATTAGTGTGTAGAAATTTACAGAAGAGAAATCAAAATCAAAATTCAATCGAAAAAATTGATATTGTGTATCAATTCGTGACGCAAAATATTTTTTCGTTTATACAAAAAAAATACCAAAAGCAAAGTAGTAGCGTATGTTTGCCTGAACCAAGTCAGAACATGACAGTTGACAGTTGTTTCCTTTGGTTTATATAGTCATGTCACATTAGCAGCAATATACCAAATTACCCCAAGTATGGAGTATTTTTCAAGTCATACGATATTCAAGAGTGTGAAACCACTGCCAAGACTTTGTAATACGTCATTGGTGTTTGAACAAAAAGATTAATTATCCATCGTTTTGTTTTAAAATACATCGATTAAGTGCATTCTTCAGTGATAATACAAGATGGTCTTGAGCAATATATCATATGTGCTGAAGCTGTGTGTCGTCTTTTTCTACTTTAGTTTCCACTGTTTTTGCTTCGTGCTATTATATTTGTTTTGGTTGTATGATATTTCACAAGCCCTTGTATTTAGGGATACCACATTCGGGGTTGTTGACTTTGTGACTAAGGTTTACTAAGTGCAAGTGGGATGCGGACAAAAAGTGTTTTTACATTGTTGCTTCAATTTTGTTTACCTTTGTATTTATATTTACTCAACTTTACCCCTTTCAAGAAGTTTCATCTTTTTTTTGTATGACGTAATTGTCAAACTTTTACTAACTTCTCCTTTATTTGTATGTGAAGTTAGCAGCCGGTTCATTATTCGAAATTCGATATTCAATATCCATCCGGCTGCTAGCAGTCGGTTCGATGTTCAAAATTTAGTTGAAAATAATAAACAAGTTAAATGCATGATAACATTAAAAGCATGGTTTTCATAGTTAAGAGGACTGATATCATACGTAGGAAATCGTTTAATGACCTCTTCAAGCGCTGTCATAAATTTTCGTTGTGCTCGAATATAAACCCTTTTCTTAGTTGCATATTTGTCTTTATGTAATATAGATTTTTATCAATGAAACGACTTCATATATGTACTTTTATATATGATAATTCTTAAAATAAAAATAAAAACCTATAACTCTAGAAACATTAAAAAATGTAAATATTTATGGAAAGCCAAAAAAGAAATTTATAGCAAAAACCTACCAGAGACCGCTTAAATGAGGTTGAGATCCCCATGTTCTTTCAATGTCCATAAAATTCTACTGAATTATCGACACTGTATATATAAAGGTTGTATTAGAAGGATTTCCCAGAATAATGTCATTTTCGATATCTACGGAGGGCTTAGATTGTCAATTTTCAGCTAAAAATTGTCAAAACTTTAGAACAAAGAGTGAAAAGTCCCCTGATATCTCAATCTTTCTAATAGTATGCAGACTTTTAGTTAATAGCTAGATTTGTCAAATTTTATGGTCATTGAAAGAGTAGGGGTTGTCTCAACGTCATTTAAGCGGTCTCGGGTAGGTTTTCGCTATATATTTCGAATATCCAACTGGCACTTTGGGCCCTCCGTAAACATAGAAGACAGAAAGTCTACCGAAATTCCTTTAAGTCACGTGTGTATCTACCTATTAACTAATTGTCTGCTTAATATTAGGCAGATTGAGACATCAGGGGCTCTCATCATTGCTCTGTGCCCTTTGTCATTAAATTTTGATAAATTTTAGCTGAAAGTGACAATCTAAGCCCTTCGTAGATATCGAAGATGACATTTTTCTGGGAAATGCTTTTGATTCAATCTTTATATATACATAGTGTATGAATTCGTGGAATTTTATGGTCATTGAAAGAACACGGTTGGTCTTACCGTCATTTAAGCGGTCTCAGGTAGGTTTTCGCTATATACTTTGAATATCCAATGGCACTTTGGGCCCTCCGTAAAAGTAGAAGACAGGAAGTGTACCCGAATTGCTTTTAGTCACGTTTGTTTCTACCTTTTAAATAATTGTCTGCTTAATATTAGGCAGATTGCGACACCAGGGGCTCTCATAATTGCCCTGTGTCCTGAAATTTTGATCAAATTTAGTTAAAAAGTGACAATCTAAGCCCTCCGTAGATATCGATGATGACATTATTCTGGCGAATGCTTTTGATAAAATCTTTATATATACATAAAATTGAGAGTTGGAGTGGGGAATGTGTCAAAGAGGCAACAACCCAGAAGGTCACCAACAGGTCTTCAATAGTCTTTAAATTCGTCGAATTTTGTGGTCATTGAAAGAACAGGGGGAATTCACCGTCACTTAGGCGGTCTCAAGTAGATTTTCGCTATATATTTTGAATATCCAACTGGCACTTTGGGCCCTCCGTAAAAATTGAAGACAGAAAGATCAGGGGGCTCTCACCATTGTCCTGTGCCCTTTGTCTTGAAATTTTGATAAATTTTAGCTGAAAATCGACAATCTAAGCCCTCCGTAGATATCGAAGATGACATTATTCTGGTAAATCCTTTTAATAAAATATTTATATATATATACATAGTCTATGAATTCGTCGAATGTCATGGTAATTGAAAGAACAGGGGGTTTCACCGTCACTTAAGCGGTCTCAGATAGATTTTCGCTATATATTTTGAATATCTAACTGGCACTTTGGGCCCTTCATAAACATAGAAGGCAGAAAGTGTACGCAAATTCCTTTGAGTCACGTTTGTATCTACCTATAAACTAACTGTCTGCTTAATATTAGGCAGATTAAGAGATCAGGGGGCCCTCACCATTGCCCTGTTGTCTTAGTCCTGAAATTTTGACAATTTTTAGCTAAAAAGTGACAATCTAAGCCCTCCGTAGATATCGAAAATGACATTATTCTGGGAAATCCTTTTAAAACAGTCTTAATATACAGAGTCTATAAATTCATCGAATTTATGGTTGTTGAAAGAACAAGGGGGTCTCATCGTGATTTCAGCGGTCTCATGTAGATTTTCGCTATATATTTCTTTTTTGGGGCTTTCCATATATATTTCCATTTATATTTCAAAATTTTCTAATGTGATCGGTTTTTGTTTTAAGAAATATTAGATACAAAATAACAGTTTTGATGTCGTTTTATTGATAAAAATCTGTATTACATAAAGACAAATATGCAACTAACATAAGCATTGATAAGGGTTTATATTCGAGGACAACGAGAGTTTAAGAAAACGATTACCTACGTATCTTTTCACTCCTTTCAACTTTGAAAATCATGCTTTTAATGTTATTAAATAATATACTTTTTAATGATTTTCAACTTAATTTGAATATCGAATAACGAATAACGAACCGGTTGCTAACTTCCCATCCATTATTTGCGTCTTTTTAAGATTTATTTATATTTTTGTCAAATGTTTTAGTCAGTTGTGTTGTATGTCTGTGATGTTTGTTTACACAGATTGCTGGATCTCATTTTTTTGTTACATTTAATTGTTATGTCAGCTAATGTGATTTGGTTGCTCACTTAACGTTGTCAATATTACGGATCTATAAACCACTGTCATACAAGTGTGAGGTTTGGTAGCATTAAAATCTGATAAACCGACCACTTTCTTCGGAAATTGCAAATACTAAGTCAAAAAATATAGCAGCTGTTTTTCATTAATGTTTCATTGATTGGTAGCATTTGATTTGGTCAGTTTTCATGATTTCCTGTTTTTGAATTTGCAAATAAAACATAATAGATGAGTTTTTAAATTACAACGATAAACTAGTCTAGAAACGTAATTGACACATTTTTTTCATTTTTTTTTTGGTAAATCAAGAACTATTTACACAATTAAATATAATATACTTAACTTTTTTTTTTTAAATAAAATATGATGACGTTCTTACTTACCACAGTGTTTATAATCGAATTCAAACTTACTTTATCGTTATCGATTTATTCATTTATTGATTTGTACTAACATGTATTACACATTTTAAAAGTAATCTATAGATTTAGAACATGCATTTTATACGGATAATTTATCTTCATAATTGGCAATTCAGATATCTAACACTATTAATCTAACTGAGAAAAAAACTTCAATTCATAGTCTAACAATATTATCTGCCTAGAGTTATCAATGTTTTTTTTAATCAAAAGTGTTAAACGACCCTTTGGTCATTCATTTAAACAATGACTCATACATTTTCTCTTCCTTGTTTTGTCTGCATTGCATGAATGTCTTATGATTTATTTTGGTATTTTTAATGATATTTCTACAGCAACTTAAAAACATTACTTTTTGGAATTAATCAATATTTTAAATAAATGTTCCCCTCCTTACAAAAAAAAAAATAGATATGAAAAAATATGAATTCGGGTCGACATCGTAAGTCCCATTTCTGTTTCGAAAATAACAGATATAGTATCTCTTTTTGTCCTAGCGTATAACTATTTTTGTAACAATCCTGTATTTTGAAGAAATTTGATATATTTGATATCTGCTACTGTCCAATACTTCACCTATCTTCTACATATATACTTCTAAAATTAAGGTGGTACCCAACACTTTCACTAAAACTAGTTTGGCTCGTTTAATTTTCATAAAATTTTGACAATGTATTTACTTTGACCCTTTAACAAAAATATAAAAATTTCAAAAATTTTGAACCAACCGTTTTGTCAGAAAAATTACACTGGTTATATAGCAGTTTGACAAACAACAATCTTGATCATTGAGAAGCTTGATATTCCCTTTACAACAGAACATAATTAAAACGTTTAGCTGACTTTACAGAGTTATCTCCCTGTAGTGTTAGGTACCACCTTAAGTTACTAAACCTTTTCACAGACCAGGGTTTTCGATATCATCAGTACAATGGCATCATTCTTAAATATAAATCAATATGCAGACAACTTATACGTTGAGTTATATCACAATCAATTTTATTTTATTTTCTATGCAAAGCACCGAAATGACGGCATTCACCCGAAAAGCTGAAGAAACCTTCAAAAAGACTTACTCAGGAGAGATATAGTTACAAAACTGTTGTCAAGATAAGTTGTAAAAGATAAGATATTTTGATATTGAAATTAATTTCATCATATGGTTTTTGCATCAGAAACACATGTATTCTAAACCATTTTTTTTCATTTTAGTTCATTATATGTTTTGCAGTTAAGTGTGACGTCCATTTTGACTGAACTAGACACAGTTTGTTTAAGGGCCGGCTGAAGACGCCCTCCTGTTGCAAGATGTTTTCGCTGTGTTAAAGAGAAACTGATGGTTTGTGCTGTTTTCTGCTTATTGGTCGGATTGTTTTCTTTTGATACATTCCCCATTTTTATTCTCAATTTTACAATTTATTTAAAACCAGCATGATACATATTCAACGGGAGGGATTGTGGTTGATTTTCATTGCTGAAGACACAATCTTTCGACCATTTGAATTTAGGTCGGAAGCTGGCACCTCTGTCAGTAACTGTCAGTAGATTTAAGAAAAAATATCTTCTGTCGCAGAAAGCTCGACATACGGAAAGTGATCCGGCAGCAGCGTCGACGGCGGAAGCGTTAACTTATTTCTTACTTTCTGAGGAGACTCGAGTGTACAAAAAATTCAGCAATTTTAACTTTTTATTGCATTACAGTTTGATTTATTACACTACTAGTTGTTTCTGTTGTAATGGTACAAAAATCAACAACAAAAAATGATTCGCCCCAGATTACGTGTAAAATGTTTATATCAATGAAATAGCTCCAAAATGATCTCCCTTTGCTGCAAAAATGCCATATTTTTTCATAAAAATTGTAATATCTTTTTGTACTCATCGGTAACCTATACATGCTATAAATTTCAATATTTTTTTTCAAGTAAGCTGTACTGTCACTAAACAATTGTACAATTTAAGCGATTTCTGTAATTAAGTTCTTTTTTTAATTCGATATTATCTCTTTTTCTCCTAGTAGTTAAAAGGGAAAAAGTACCTTAACAAAAATTCATACTTCTGTCAATGCAGATTGTGAGCCTAAATGAACCCCATTTTTTTTAATTTTATTTTAATATTTAGTATATAATAAAGTTCATCTATAGAAAAGAAAATAGCGAAATCCTATATCCGTCAGTCAGTTTTCGCTTGACTTCGACCTTATTTCATGGATCAATGAACAAGATTAAGCTTTTGTGGTCAAATCTTCATTTTTATTTTCATGATTCAGTGGTCAAATTTAAGTTTTTGAGTTTTGGTTGGGTTTTTGATACTTTAGGCAATAGGTCAACTATATTTTGTGTATGGAAATATTTTATAATGTGCATGTCAGTCTTGTAGATTTTATTTGAGCTTGACTTTGTTTTCACGGTTCATTACTCAGAGTTAAGTATTTGTGTTTTTCCTCAAACTATAAGCAATAAGTCATCTATATGTGTTGTAAGTAAAGATTGTACTCTGTGAATGTCTGCATGGCTTCATCTGACCTTGACTTCATTTTTATGGTTCATTGGTTAATGTTTAGTTTTTTCTGGTTAAGTCTGTTTTTTTTTATAAACTAAGCAATAGGTCATTCTATTTAGTGTATTGAATAATTGTAAGATGTACATAGCCTTAGGGTGTGGGAATTTCTCGCTGCATTGGAGACCTATTGGTGACCTTCTGCTGTTGTCTGTTATATGGAGGGGTTGTTGTCTCTTTGACACGTTCCCCATTTCCATTCTCAATTTAATATACTTCCGTGTGGTTTAAATAACCGTAACCTCATCTTCTTGGATCATGTCAAGTTTTTGTGATAGTTGTAGTTGTTTTATATTTAGAACTATCAATATGATATTACTGGTAAGTAAAGAAGGCGACCCATTTTAGCGTTTGCACTCTTGTCTCACTCTTGGTATGCAGTGCGTTCACCTATTACACATTGCTTGAAGATAAATTGGAGGGTTACTATCTCACAATAAAGGCAAAAGTAGTATGCCGCTGTGCAATAGTCGTAAAACTGAATAATTGACTGAAACCAAAACCTGAGGAAAGCTTATCAACTTTGAGGAAAATAAAAACGGAACAACAGCAACACTGAACTGCTACAATACCGCCAACATACATAGTGACGTGAATTGTTTTTTTATAAAAATTACCTTATTCGTTATTTGTTAATGGAAATTTTAAGAAAAAAATTGTGTGTATATAAAAAAAATGATGTGGTATAATTGCCAATGAAAACCCCTCCACAAAATACCAAATCCCACAGAAATCCACAATTACAGGTTAACGTACGGCCTTCAAAACTGAATAAAATCCATGCCGCACAGTGAGCTATAAAAAGACACTAAAACGATAAATGGCAAACAATTCAAACGAGAAAACAAACGATTTATGTACAAATAATTTAATTCTAAATTCCATTTAAAGGGGCAAATTTTGAAGAAAAATAGTTGGTGATGTCACGCTCACATTACGAAATTATGTATATGAGCTGATTGGTACTACACTCTCAGCCAATCAAAACACGTGTTACATCCAAAATTGAACACAATAACAACAAACGACAAACATTGAAAAGGCTATATATATATTAAACGATTAAATTAAAATTTCAGATCTCTTTCAAAACTTTCCCAAAAGATGATTCTATCTTCTTCGTCCTCAGGATAATCAAGGTACGTGTCATCGTTCATTATATACCTCATTTCGCGTGGAATATTTCTTATATCTGTTCTCAAAAGTTGAACTATAATTATGCTATTTCTTCCTTGTCTTGACACCACAATATCCTCAAGCGCTATATTAAATTCATACATACACCATTTGGATTCGAGGAAATTATTTGTAAGAATGCAAACAAATTTCCGACTGTTGTGAATAGCATTTGTTATATTCTCAGCAACGGCACTTCCTGCGATAAAGTCTCTGTGGTGAATGCACAAACGCAATCCTTTCTGCTTCTCGAGAAAGTCTATCATATAATCTTTCGGAAACCACCGGTCATGTTCAGCATAAGAAACGAAAGCGTCGAATTGAAAATTGTCATCAGTCTTATCGTGATCTATACCATATTCTCCTTTTAAAATATAATACCAGTATCGCAATTTCCATCGATATCGGTAAATAATCATAGAACAAATAGTTCCCAGAAAGACAATTATTCCGATTGTCACCGAAACAATCACTCCAACATAAGAGTAACAATCCTTTTTCAAATGCAAGTTTGCTTCAAATATATTAATTGATTTACGCAAATATATACATGAATAATTACCAAATCCTTTAAAGTACTGTCTATGCATCGCAAGCCATTTCAAGAAAATCATTGAATCGCATGAACACTCAAAGGGATTGTGGGCCATATCTATTGTTATATTCAAATGAAAGGCTTTTTCAAGTAGATTCATCCCATCACTAGATAAGTATAATATCTGGTTCCAACTTAAATCTATAAACATTAAATATTCCATATGATGAATAGAAATATTCCAGTCCGTTAGTAGATTGTGGTCTACAAGAATAGTCTTCAGTTTCGATGCCATATACAGAAAATTCTGGAATAAAGTCGATATACGATTTGACGACATGTTCAGAAACATCAGATTTGTTTGATTTTCAAAAATACTAGCCGAACTGTTATCATGAAAAATGTTGGAATACCCAAGTAGATTGTTGTCGATTCGTAAGTGTTTGAGGCCTATAAGGGACCCAAAGACATAACTTGTTATATCAGCAGCTCTGTTATTGGACAAATCAAGATATTGCAGTTGTGTTAAATTGCATATTGGTCCTGTAAAAGAGTATATCTGATTGTTTTGCAGTAAAATTTTCTTCACAGAAGAAGAACTAAAGTATACTGGTGGTATACTGTCTCCTACTTTTGCACTTTCCATTATGATTGTGTCTATATTTGGAGGAACCAATACAAATTGAAAGTTTGCATTAGTGTATGGAATGCACTTTGTTATTAATTTGTCATATTGTATGTTGTTAGTAAAGTATAATTTTTTTTCGTTTTGATTGAAGTGAAAAAAATCTTCATTTTCAACAGGAATAGGAGGAAGTCTATCACAAATGCAGTGTGAGGTTTCATGATTATATGCAGCACAATAAAAGGAATTTTCTGAATGCGATAACTGATGTTTATTTTGAAAACTTAAATCAACAGTTTTGATACCAGTCAATCCAGGAATGTAATAATAAGCGTACTTTGCAACAACCCATCTATTATCTCTAGCGCTGAAATAGTGCAAAGACTTTGGTAGATATTGTGGTACAAAGAGATCGGTTTCTTCTAAATTATTTCCATCGAGGTATAGTTCCTCAAGCTCTGTAGAATTCAAAGGCTTTATATCATCAACAAATAACACGGTACTAGCTGATCTTTCACATTCAAGATAATTTGCTTTGAGTATACGTATTGAAGTGTATGGTAGGTCATTCGTAACATTTTTAAATCCACACATACGAAGTCTTCGATGATATGATATGTCTAAGTATTGTAATTTAGTAAGCTTTTGTAGTGCACCCTGTTCAAAATTGGTAAGAGCAAATTCGTAAAATGGACGCCATTCTGTTGTAGCTGAAATATCGAGGTATTTCAGATTGGGGAAATTGTCGAAATATTCTCTGGTTATTATATGTTTTACCACGATTCCTGTTATTTTCAGGAAAATGAGATTATTCAGAGTAGAAAATCCTTTTCCAAACGTTACATTTCGAACTCCATCGATTAATAAACTTTGAAGAGAAGAAAGATCTTGAAAGGCCTTGTCCGGACAATAATAACTTTTGTTTGCATTGGAATTGTTTGAAACATCTAAATACTTCAAATATTTCAGGTTTTGAAACACGCCTGTGTAATACGTTTCAATATCAAGTGATAATAAATTGCTGGACAAATTTAAGCTGAGAATATTGCGTGAAGTAGAAAATAATACTACCTTTCCTTTCCTGAATTTTGAAATCTTATTTTTTGCTAAATCTAAATATTTCAGCTTTGCCGGTAAAAAGCCCTCTTCTGGAAGATAAGTGAACAAATTAGAACTCAGATTAACTGACACAACGTTTTCTTCGAAATATGGGAATTTTGTTAAGTTTAAGGCGGAACAGTCAGCTAAAATTCCAGCACTAATGTTTGTACATTTGCATTTACAATTAGAAGAACATCCATGGTAGATAGTTGCATTATTTCCAATTCTTTCTAAATTCAACAATGATGAACTTTGTCTGACACCAGATATACACAGTACCAATATTTGTTCCAAATGCATTACAAGTATAATAAATAGAACACCGCGAAGTTCCATCTGAAATATGAAAAAAAAATCATTTTAACTAAGCGAAAATCAATTCACAAATATCATTTTCTCAATAAAAAATTAATGTTAGTTAAACATAAAAAACACTTTTTCTATACTGAGACATATCATCAACAACGATGCTTTATTTGGTATAGAACGATCGCATTTGGAGCATATTTCTTCCGAATTTCATTTGTCATGTGACTTTCATTTCTTCGTTCATGTTCCCTCCATACCACACAACCAACACTGGAGGGATTGTTTGGCACAAACCCATTGTTATATTTTGCAAGTGATATAATCTTCAAAGATATATCATTCCAAACTATTGAAGTCAGCAAATTTTTTTTTTGATAATACTTAATAAGTTCGTTTTGTGGAATCTGAAATACTGTTATGTAATTTGTTTTCAAATGGACACTGAAAGTGTTTCTCTTATCTTCTTGTTAGTAATGGATCTGGATTTTGATTAATTCATTAACACCAAGCAAAAACAATGGAAAGATAGTTAAGCAATATCTGTCTTCATTTGAAGAAGATTGTATCTCTCACTTAGTCATATTTTCTAAATATACATTGGAAATGCATATACCTTAGTATGAAAATGTATACACCTTAGTATGTCCCAAGTCAGGAGCTTCTGGCCTTTGTTAGTCTTGTGTGATTTTTTATTTTAGTTTCTTGTGTATAATTCGGAGTTTAGTATAACGTCCATTTTCAATGTACTAGTATGCATATTTTTTAAGGAGCCAGCTGAAGGACGCCTCCGGGTGCGCGAGTTTCTCGCTACATTGAAGACCAATTGGTGGCCTTCGGCTGTTGTCTACTCTATGGTCGGGTTGTTGTCGCTTTGACACATTCCCCATTTCCTTTCTCATTTTTACCTTAGTAAACTACTTAGTTGCTGTTTTGATATTTAGATTTTCATGAAAACCTTTATCCATAGTTTATTTCTTCTCTTTCTATAATTAATATTTTTCCTGGTCTGTGATATAATTGTATTAGTTTTGTTTGATAAACGCATGTTTGAAGTTTATATTTTAATTTTTATAATCTCAATATTCATTTGAATAACTAAATAAAAACTAGTCCATAGATCTTAAAAAGAAAGACCGATAATAAGGTTAACCACAAATATTGTGATTTTGTTTCGGATTAAAGAGGGGCGAAAAATACCAGAAGGACATTTAAAATCATAAAACGAAAATACAGTGACAAGGCCATTGCTAAAAATGAAGAAGGAAATAGACAAACAATGGTACAAAAAACACAACATAGAAAAATAAAGTATAAGCAAAATGAACCCCACCAAAACCTGGGGTGAACTTGATGCTCCTGAAAAGTAAACAGATCCTACTCCACATATGGCACCCGTCGTGTTGATCATGTTAGTAAAAATCCGGTAATAAATCTAACTGGTTAGATCTCATTCATGACAATGGAACGGGACTGTAGTTACGATATAAAGAACATATCCGCTATCATCTGTAGAAGAAAAAAGATTTTTTATTTTTCATTCTGAAGCTATTTCAAACACCTTAGAAGATACTGTGTATGGATTTTTAAAAGCCAAACTTCGCCTGGAATCTTCACAGACAAGCCTTAAAATGCATGTAATGCCAATAGTTATCAAAGGTACGAAAGGACAAACTTCAATTCATCGTATGATAAACTCGTACATGTGATGGGTACTACAGACAAAGCCTTAACACATTAACCTAAACTACCGGTTAACCGGTAAATCGATCGAAAAATTATCTGAGTAACCGGTTAGGTAAAACTATACGAATTTACAACACTAAAAATAAAATTGAACATTGAGACAGTGGGGATATTCGTTATTAAATAAACAAACAGTGCATTTAAAAAAACTAATTAAAAGAATCTTCGAATGTATATGATAACAATAAAGCATGATAACCTTTTAACATGTACAATAATACCGTATATCGGGGTTTTTTTCGCGTGTATTTATTTTCGTTTTGTTCGCGGTATCTAAAGAAACGCAAAAATTTTACCCAGCGTTAATTTCCCTTCATATTTCCAGATTGATCAAAATTTGAAATTTTTATATATTATACTGTTAATTATGGAGTCTTTTGTGTTGTTCAACAGATCAGAAGAATGAGAAATTGATTAATTTTTATGTTTTCATAATAATTAAATTAGCTCTTTAAACATGCATGTCTCGCCTGTTGATAACATAACAATCAGATGTTAAATAGTGATAATCTATTATATTGATTAATATGTTTAATCCACCATTTCCTACATTTGAAAATGCCTGTACCAAGTCAGGAATATGATAGTTCTTGTCCATTCGTTTTTTATGTGTTTTGTCATTTGATTTTGCCATGTGATTATGGACTATCCGATTAGATTTTCATCTGAGTTCAGTATTTTTGAGATTTAACGTTTTTTTGATAGGTGTCATAACCTAAACAATAGACGATTTATGCTATAGGTATATCATTATTAATCAAAACCTTTAACTTTTGGCATGCCTCAATTTGCATAACTCAAATTTACGTTCTTAAAAAGTTCTCTTAATTGTGTACTTTCATTTGGTTTACTCGTATTTATTTGTAATCGATTACCTACCAATTTTGTGTGTTCTTTCACCTATAACAATGCGATACAGGTATATTTTTGTGTGTATTTTCCCATTCAGCGAAAATTATACACAGTGAAAATTTAACATGCCCATTTTGTCACAAAATCGCGAAAAAAGCCGATATACGGTACTTTGGGTTTAACAACGCACAATAGCAGTTTTTATGGTATTTAAGACAAGTTTCAATTTAAGATTTCAACAAGGCGTAAGATTTAATATTTGAACACCAAAGTTGCATATTATCAATATAAAACTCTTATGATATAAAATTGAGAATGGAAATGGGGAATGTGCCAAAGAGACAACAACCCGACCATAGAAAAAAAACAACAGCAGAAGGTCACCAACAGGTCTTCAATGTAGCGAGAAATTCCCGCACCCGGAGGCGTCCTTCAGCTGGCCCCTAAACAAATATATACTAGTTCAGTGATAATGAACGCCATACTAATTTCCAAATTGTACACAAGAAACTTAAATTAAAATAATACTATAATCCCATGGTTTGTTTTACTGAGTCTAGAGTAGCATTTGTTTATGATGCATATGCATGTATCACATTTTTTTCTTATGGTTTGCATAGGCAAACATTTCTTAAGTTTTATACATCGATTAACTATGGGTAAAAATTTACGATACTCTCGTGTTTTCTTACTGTAAATAAAAAATTCAACTACAATATATACAAAAGTACTTTGTTTTACATACTTGAATATATTGATTTTTAATTAGTTACAAAACTGGTGGCGTTCTCACTTACCATGGTCTTCATCCTCGAATTAAAACTTCCTTAATGTCTCATTTTTTTATGTACCTGCATGTTTGTTTTAAATTATAAAGGTAATCTTTTAGTTGAGGTCAGACTTTTAGCATGAGTACATTAACTTTAGAATTTGCGGTTGAAATATTTAACTTTATTGTAAACCTCTATTCATTCGTAAAAAAAATATGATATTTTCTGATTTAAATTTAAATTAACAACGAACAATAAAATGCGTCGAGCGTTCGTTAAAGAGATCTGTACAAATTCTTTATATAAACTCAACGAAACCAACAGTGAAAATACATTACCCTGGGAAAATATCAAGTATGGGGAATATCCCTAAAGGAAATAACAGAAAAGCAAAGGAAAAGATTTATCCACCCCCTCAGTTCATTAAATATATTCTGATCTTAACAATAATGAACAACAAACAGGAAAAACGATTGTGCGTTTGTTACAAATATCGCATTTGATATATGTTTTGTCATCTAATGTTTTCATACAGTTTGATTTCTCTATGATAGCTATGATTGTTTTATCCAGAAAACAGGTCAAGACTAAACCCGAATAATCCAGTCGTTATATTACTCACTTATGTTACTCCAAAGCTCTAAAAAATTCTAACATTATATTGTGACTTGGATTTACAGTTGTCTCATTGATAGTCATTCCATCTGCATTTTTCCCAATAAAGACTATTTTAACAGTTTCGTTTTATTTTAAACGAATATTACTGTCAAACTAGTATTCATCTTAAAGTTTAAATCAGAATACTCAACTTTACTGATGTGTGTTTAAAGGTTCTGGACCGATGAACAAAGCGGGGTTGGTTTTCTACACTGCTATTGAGTGTTGATGTGGTAGACGTTAGCGAATTACCCAACCATCTTACAGTAGTGAAAGGTAACGTTCCCTCCTGGTGTCTGTAGCTTGAAAAGGCCATTTTGGAGTAAAGTTTTGACGCTGACCGTAATTTTGAAAGCCACGAAAAAGCTGGTTATTAAACATACCTTCAAAAACGTCTGGTCTGGTACGCTGATATGATGATTGTGCGGGTGGATTTCTTACGTAGAGAGTCTGTCTCCTCTTCGGTGCTCTAATAATGACTATCCGTAATTTTGAGACGTCACAAATATTAAAATCAGAATGGTATTGAACAAACTAACTACATCTACTGCATTCATTAACGTATTTTGATTCTACTTTTTGTTCTCAACATATATTTTTTCACCTGGGCCGGACATTCACGAAAAAAACATTTTTCACTATAAAGCTAACGTAAAACAACTTAAATATATATACGAAAAATGCATCCTTTCCACATTTTATATAAAAAATTTCGCACTAGTCGCATTAATGCAACTTCCTTATTACTACTTAACCGATGCCGTACGTGCAACATTACCTAGGAAAATACCAAGTAACGTAAACCCCCTAAATAAAATAACAAAACGCAAAGAAGCAGATTGCCCTAATAAACTAAATTACAGTAGTTCATAAATTAGCAATTTAATCGCCCGTGTTTTGTTCATTTTGATCAATTATCTGATATACTAGATGCTCTTTCAAGTCTTTGACGAGGTTAAAGATCTTTCCTTTATCCATTTTAACAATAAGTCAATGCATAATTTGTTTTGGTTTTTTATATTTTTAATGATGAGGCTTTTGAAAAACTGATTAGGAATAAATCAATGCATAGAATATCATAATGCATCTAAGATCAAAAATATTTCAACTTTCGATTTATGTGTATCACTTAATTCTATAAATTATTCTAAAGTAATATACATAGTATCCTACCTTGTTTTATACAGAAAATATTGTTGTGACGTACATCTATTATCGCAACACTTCTGTATATTATAGAACTGACAATTTTATAACTGAAGCAGTTAAATATTTTTTCTTTAATCTATATGTGTCACCTTCAGAAGTGAACTGCTAGGTGTAAGGAATACTACAAGTTAAAAAAAGATTCATTGATCCACTAAATTATTTGTATTAACTCATTGCAATATCAATACTATGAAGCAATCAAGGACATTTAATCGAATGTTTCCGCCTTATTGTAGTGTTGTGTCGTTGTTCTCCTCTTATATTTATGCGTTTCCGTCAGTTTTAGTTTGTTACCCCGATTTTGTTTTTTGTCCATGGATTTATGAGTTTGAACAGCGGTATACTACTGTTGCCTTTATTTACATCAAAGTGAAACAAAAAACAAATTAATATGCAAATCCTTTGCATATTTTTATCCTTCATAACATTTAATAAGCTCGTCCTTTGTATCTCATAGACAAAGTATTAAAAAAGATATTCAATGTAAAAAATGCAAAACACGAAGGTTGGTTTAAATCTTTGACATGAATTGATAATTAATATGTACACTTCAATCCTAATTGAGAAGTTAAAATGCGGTAACTGTATATAGTTATGTGATCACTTATCGTATATTACGTTCGACTCTTCAAAATTTCGTAATGAAGTATGCACACTTCTACAAAGCGTCTTCAAAATTTCTCGTACAAAAATATACATCAAAACTTGGTCAAATTCTTATTTCTTGTTGCACAATTTCTTCTATTAATTTAGCATTGCTGATATTCAACACAATAACTTATATAAAACAAACAAATAAAATGTTCCATCCAAGAAGTGTATTTAATATTCCATGTTCAATGAAATAACCAAATTGAGGTGCCAGTGTTAAAAACAGAGACAAATACATACCGCCTGGGTAAAGCAAACAGATAATTTCACCTATAAAGTGTATGATTTTATTATTCTTGTTATAACAAAGGTCTTTTTTGCAAAATAAAACAGACTTGCCTGGAAGTTATGCAAGATATTGTTTAGGATCTGCAGGTTTATCGACGTGCTGGAACAGCCTATAATGACATAAAAGCAGTTATTTTACCCTTGCAATCATAAAGTGGACTGAAAACGAAATTTTATCACATTCGTTGAGATACTAGATTATCAAATGTATACTGTCCTAAGTCAGGAATCTGATGTACAGTAGTTGTCGTTTGTTTATGTAATTTATACGTGTTTTCTTGTTTCTCGTTTTTTTTAAATAGATTAGACCGTTGGTTTTCCCGTTTGAATGGTTTTACACCAGTAATTTTGGGGCCTTTTATAGCTTGTTTACTTTTTTTTTAAATTGTTATTTGGGTGGAGAGTTGTCTCATTGGCACTCACACTACATCTTCCTATATCTATGTGTACGATAAAAAGAAAAATACAAAAAATACTCAACTCAGAGGAAAATCCAAACGGACAGCCCATAATCACATGGCAAAATCAAACGACAAAACACATCAAAAACGAATGGACAAGAACTCTCATATTATCAAATGTATAATGTGTACGATCTTTGATTTGATGATATTGATTGATATAATGCTGTTTGTGTTTTTTTGATTTTGTGTCGTTGCAACATACATATAGACCTTAGACCCAAATACAGCATTCTGCTTGTGTGAGTAACACATAGGCGTCCTGTTTTCATTTCATAATTTAAACAAAAAAGAGCGGAAAATTCCAAAAATGAATTCGAACGTTTGAATATAAAAGGTAGATAGTTACTTTGAAGCCTGTTAGGTAATATGTACATAATGACGAAGGGAACCTTTTATTTTGTTAGTGTTTTTGTGCTCCGTATTCATCTGGTAAGTTAAGCTCTTTTCAACTGTTTTTATAGTTTGTTCTCTGTTGTACTGTTACATCACTATCAGAGGTTAAATCAGCAAACATGTTTAACTCCGTCAAATTGTGCATGTGCCTGTCTAAAATCAATAGCATGTCATTCAGGGGTTGTCGGGAGTTTCTGCATATTATAATTCATTTTTCCGTTAATTAGCTTTATAAATCAAGCCGTTATTTGCCTCCTTTATAACATGGTTCAAATTTGTTAATTCTGGTCGTTTTATAGTCACTATGCGGTAAACGGTCTACATCATTTGGTTTCTGGTGGAAAGTCGAATCATTAGCAATCATACCGCATTTTCTAATTTCTTTACTGAACTTTTTCCTAAGAAAATCAATTCGTATGATATATATTTTAATAACACTATACTATGAAAACTTTTGAAACTCATTTAAATTAAAAGAACTCTTTTCTTCTTATATCGTAAAACTTGAGACTTTGAAATTGAAAACATCTTTGTACCGATTGTTATGAAACTAAAACTTCAAATCTCTCTCGAAACTTTCCCAAAAGATAACCCTGTTTTCCTCATCCTCTGGATAATCAATATATGTGTCCTCGTTCATTATATACCTCATTTCGCGAGGAATATTTCTTACATCGGTTCTCGATAGCTGAACAATTATAATGCTATTTTTTCCTTGTCGTGTCACCACAATATCTTCTAGTGCCATATTAAATTCATACATACACCATTTTGACTTTAGAAAATTATTTGTTAGAATACAAACAAATTTTCGGCTGTTGTGGATAGCATTTGTTATATTTTCAGCAATGGCACTTCCTGCGATAAAATCTCTATCGTGAATGCACAAGCGCAATGCTCCCTGTTTCTCGAGATATTCTATCATATGTTCTTTTGGAAACCATCTGTCCTTTTCCGCGTATGATACAAAAACATCGAATTGAAAATTGCATGCAGTCTTTACACGATCGCCTCCGTAGGCTCCCTTGAAGATGTAATACCAATAACGTAATTTCCATCGATATCGGTAAATTATCATAGAAGAAATAACAGCCAGAAAGACAATTATTCCAATCGCCGCCGATACAATCACTCCAACATAGGAATTACAATCTTTAATCAAATGAATGTTTGCCTCTGGTATATCAAAATATTGATGTAAGTACGTGCACGAATAAGAATCAAAGTCCTTGAAATGCTTCTGATGCAACTGAAGCCATTTTAGAAAATATATTGAATTGCATGAACACTCAAAGGGATTATTTGATATATCGATGGTGGTATTCACGTGAAAGGCTTTTTCAAGCAGATTCATACCGTCACTAGACAAATACAATATCTGATTCCAACTGATATCTAGAAATTGTAGGTCTTTCATATGGTACAGGGAAATATTCCAGTCCGTAAGTAAATTATGATCCATCAAAATAGTGTTCAGTTTTGATGACCTTATTAGAAAATTCCGGAATAAAATAGATAGGCGATTTGAAGACATGTTGAGAAACATCAAATTCGTTTGATTTTCAAAAATAAAAGCAGAATCGTCTGTATTAAAAATGTTGGAATTACCTAGAAGATTATTATCGATTTCTAAATGTTTAAGACCTGTAAGGTAACCAAATACATAACTGGATATATCAACAGCTCTGTTACTGGACAAATCAAAGTATTGGAGATTGGTTAAGTTACATATCGGTCCTGTTAATGAATATATTTGATTGTTTCGCAATGATATTTTCTTTACAGAAGATGTACTAAAGTAAATGGGAGGGATACTTTCTCCTACCTTTGCACTTTCTATTATTATTGTTTCTGTTTTTGCCGGAATAAGGGCAAGTTGAAAAATTGTGGCGTCATAAGGAATACACGATTTTATAAATGAGTAATTGTCAATTTTATTAGACGCTTGTAAAATCTCTTTTTGTAGACCCTCTTTAAGAAATGATGATTCACCGAAACGATCTGGAACTCTGTCACAAATGCAATGTGTAGTTTCATGAGAAGAATCAGTACAAAGCCATGAGTTCTTTGACTGAGAAAACTGATGTTTATTTTGAAAACTTAAGTCAACAGTTTTTATTCCTGTCAATGCAGAAATATGATAGTATGCGTATCTATCAATAACCCATCTGTTGTCTCTGGCACTGAAATAATACAAAGATGGCGGTAAATGAAGTGGAACTAGGTAATCAGTTTCTTCTAGATTATTTCCATCGAGGTATAGTTTCTCTAGATTTGTCGTATTCAAAGGTTTAATATCCTCAACAAATAACACGGTACTTACCGATCTTTCACATTCCAGATAATTGGCTTTAAGTATACGGATTGAAGTATATGGTAGATCTTTCGTTACATTTTTAAATCCACACATTCGAAGTTTCCGGTGATATGATATGTCTAAATACTGCAATTTTGCAAGGTGTCGAAGAGCCCCTTTTTCAAAATTTGTTAGTGCAAAATCGGATATGTTCCGCCATTCTGATGTAGCTGATATGTCGAGGTGTTCAAGATTGGGGAAATTGTTAAAGTATTCTTTATTTATGATCCTCTGAACAGCAATTCCAGTTATTTTTAACAATGTGAGATTTTTCAGAGTAGAAAATCCTTTGCCAAACGTTACATTTTGAACTCCGTCGATCAAAAGACTTTGAAGAGAGGAAAGTTCTTGAAATACTTTATCTGGACAATAATAACTTCTGTTTGCATTTGAATTGTTTGAAACATCTAAATATTGTAAATATTTCAAATTTTGAAACACGCCTGTGTAGTACGTATCATCATCTAATGATAAGAAATTGCTGGATAAATTTAAGCTGATAATATTGTGTACATTAGAAAATGGAACCAATTCGTGATTCCTAAATTTAGAAATTTTATTTTTTGTTAAATCTAGATGTCTCAGCGTTGTCGGTAGATAACCCTCGTCTGGGAGATAGATGATCATGTTAAAGCTTAGATTTACTGACACAACGCCTTCTTGGAAATGTGGAGATTTTGTTAATCCTAAGGCAGAGCAGTCGGCTAAGATTCCTTCATTTGAATCAAAACATTTGCATCTTCGATTTGAAGAGCATCCATAGTTAAAGCTTTTATAATTTTTACTAATATTGAAAGCTAACGATGGTTCAACTAGTGTGGTATCAGAAATGCACAAAACAAACATTGTCCCACAATGCAATGCAATGAAAGGAATAAGGCGACTCCAATACTTCATCTGAAATAAAATAAAAGGATTAATTTAGTACAAGGTAGAACCTTCTTGTCAAACAAAGCTTTGTTCATTAACATTAAATTTTATCAAATACTAGATATTGTTCCTTATGCAACCACACAGCGTCAACAACAAAACAGCCTTGTGCATACGAATGTTGTTATATTTACAATCAGGTTTTTGAAAGATCCTTTACCCTCAACGAAAACTTAGCGATACTATGTATTCATTTATTTTCGTGGGTACCAATTTTTATAGAATAAGAAACAATTTTTTCATGGATACCAGTTTAAAAAAAAAATCTTCGTGGAACATTCAAATTCGTTTTTCTCATTAAACCATGAATAATATTGAATCCACAGTGTCGATTTGAATGCATACGCAATTTGGTTTTTTACTGGTTCATATTTTCATTAAAAAACGTATTCGATACCTCTTTTTAACGATTGGAAATAAACTAAGTGAATTGCATTCGTCAAAAGCGCTTTTCTGGATTTATGTTCATTAAGAACGACAAAAAAATAAATACTTGAAAGCAAAGAATTCCTAAGTATTATGTAACATTAAGAGCTATATGACAAAAGAACCAAAAGGACATAAACCAATAGCCAATTCGTCTTCGGTCATCTTTGACTGTGAGAATTGGAACCTGAGTTTCTTAATCTCATTTCTTAACTTATGGACGAAGAATTTTAAATAAGCATGTTTTATAGATACCTCAGTATCTCCCTTGGGGAAAAGCAGTTTACCAACAGTGGTATCGACATAGAGCTAGTAAATTTTTAAAGGATTTTACTTTTTAAAAGCGTTATGCGTCCGTAAAGTTTAACATCATTTACCTTCACCAGGAACAAAATCATTCAAAAGGAGCTATATAACCAAAAAGGAAAATAAAAACAAAAGAAAGCCAAATATTGTAAGGACCCAATTTGCATGCAAAAATCAAATTAATAACAAAAAGATTGAGATTTTTCAGAATATTTCGTGTTACATTTTCAACTAGAAACATTAATTTTCTTCATATAATTTTTTTATATTAATTTGCTTTTTCTTGGTTTTTATTTTCAATTTGTTCCCTCTCCAAAGATCTGATGGAAAAGAACGTGATGTTTCTATTCTAAATGAAATTTTATTTTATGTTGCCGAATACTTTTACAAACAGGGCTTAAACGTTATAAATGAAAACAGCGCTCTATAAATTTCTTCCGAATGGCTTTTCTAGATCAACCTTTATCAGGAACGATCTAACCTTAACATTTGAAAGCCAATGAATGATTAAATTCATAGTTTTAAAAGTTATAAACTTTAAGAAATCTTTAGGAACTATATATATTATGACCAAAACCGACATCCAAAGAAGAACCAAATCCATAAATGTCAACTTTGTCAAACAAAGTTGAAAACAAATATTTGGTTATTTTATTTTTACACTGTCTTTATAAATATTTAGTTATCGACTTCTCCAAGTTCCGATTCTACCATACTCTGCAATAAAGCGCAATCCGATTTTCCAATATGTGTATTATGTGCTAGGTTTTCATGGTAGATCTAAAGATTACGAAGCTATCCTAAGACATGTCATAAGACATATCTTAGGACATGTCTTATGATCCTCTTATGACTATCCTAGGACATATCTCAGACCTCGTCTTGACGCTGTCAGGATCATCTTAGCTAAGACATCCTAAACTTGTCGCAAGTTCTTTAAATTTTCAAATATAAATATGGTCTACGGAAAAAAATCATGTAAATGTAGTATGTCTTACCATAAATTATTCTAAACGACTATTGATTAATATAATGACATAATTTGCAAAATAAATATAAAAAATAAAAGTAATTTATATATAAATTATCTTTAAACAATACATCAATATAAATATGAAATTTTCAATGCAAAATTAAGAAAAAAGAATATAAAATTATGACATTGTTTTGGTACAAGTGAGTTGAATTCAATTTCGACTTTATTGGTTATAAAAGGTTAAGAGATAAAATCGTGCAATTTTTATATCAATACATCGAATTTTCATTGTTGACAAATCCTGATAATCCGTCAATGTATATATGTTTTAAGCAGGAACAGGAGAATAGATAATTAGATAATAATAAGATATTTTTTTTCAAAATTAATATAAAAATGAGTGTAATTTATATAAATAAACGTATAACTATCCTAAGACCATCATAAGACACCTCTCGCGTTGTCCTAACTTTATGACCAACTTTAAGAGATGTCCTAATTTAGGACCGCTTTGTGAAACCCACATAGGACTAAGATATGTCGTAAGACCATCCTAAGACATGTCTTAGTCCAAAGACAGCTTCGTGAAACTGGGCCCTGGCTTACCTTAATATTCCAGCCCTGAATTCAAAGTCCCTTAATCTCACTGTTTTATTCAATTTTCATTTTAGAATCGACCTTCTATTTCAATTCATTTCAAATTTTAACGAATTTAGCTATTTCAGCATATATATGTTGATGATTGAATGATATTTAAACTGCTTTGAAGTTTATATAAGATGTTTAACACGATCATAATAAGTTAATTACAATAGTCAATTGTTAAAAATTGTTATCTTCTTTGCATAATCTAAGTTATTATACCGATACTATATAATAGAACACTGACGGGTTAAGAAATACAAAAGATAGCATTTAAAGAATTTTACAAAGACATATATCATATATAATAAAATTAGTATATTTCACGCTTACAATCTTGCATTCAAATACAAATGTGTTACAGAATTAAAATATTACTTTCAGTAAATCATTTCAACATACTGCTAGGCTTGTCGACTGTGTGTTGCTTTTTTACACGCACAACTACATATCTGTAAATACGAATGACTGTATTAGTTGCATATAATTAGGACCGTTTGGTTTTTTTTTCCGTAATTGCAAGTAATCGTACTAAACTAAAGAATTGAAAGAGTTAGATGCTTTGCATAGGCGATTGGAAAAGAAAGGCGGAAAATATTAAAAGGTTTTTTAAAATCCCATTTCGACAACAAAATGGAATTGATTTAGATTTGCTTATCTCCCATTTAACAGAAAAGTCTTGAATTATGCCCATCACAATTCCAATCTAATTTAGATCTCTGATTTCGTTATTCTACATATGTAGTAATATGAAATCAGAGATCTATTTTTTATGTGATTGGTTCCAACTTCTATATTAAACATGTTTGAATGGTTTTACACTAGTAATGTTGGGGCCCTTCATAGCTTGTTGTTCGGTGTGAGCCAAGGCTCCGTGTTGAAGGCCGTACATTGACCTATAATGGTTTACTTTTATAAATTGTTATTTGGATGAAGAGTTGTTTCATTGTCATGATCCACATCTTTTTTTCTGTCGTTAGTTGGTCTCTTTCATGTTTGTTTTCGATTATTGTTATGTCACAAGTCTTCCTGTTGCTTGTTCGTTTGAATTCGTTCACATTTGTCATGGTAGAGTCATTCGATAACTTACTTTTCGGTGTTGGTTTTGTACATCGTTGAAGGCCGAATGGTAACCTATATTTGCTTAAGCCCGCTTCAATTGGAAACTTTTTGGCATATGCTTTGTTTGAAATCAAACCACACCTCCTTATAATATACTAATAGGTAAATTAACAGTCAACTCGTCAAAAAATACAAAAATTTTAGAGATTGAGAATATCAGTACTCTTCAATTTAATATAAAAAAAGAAGATGTGGTATGATTGCCATTGAGACAACTGTCCACAGGAACCAAAATGACACATACATTAACAACTATAAGTCACCGTACGGCCTTCAACAATGAGCAAAGCCCATACCGTAAAGTCAGCTATAAAAGGTCCCGATATGACAATGTAAAACAATTCAAACAAGAAAACTAATGGCCTTATTTATATAAAAAAAATAAACGAAAAACAAATATGTAACACATAAACAAACGACAACCACTGGATTACAGGCTGGGACAGGCACACACATAAATAATGTGGCGGGGTTAAACATGTTAAGCATTTAATTTTACTTTCTAGTACGTAGTTTTAAATTCCAAATACACGAATCACAACTGTACGATCGTGTTGTATCGTATCCATGATAAAGATCTGCCCTTGTCGCGAAGTCGATCTATATCTGACACGAAGGTAATAGAGAAATGGCTTATTAATTAAAGAATTTTTGGTTGGTATGGCAAATATTTTAAAATTTAATGTTACTGTTGATTAATTGGCTGTTTTAATAGAGTTCAAAAGAACAAAATTAATGATAGCTTTTATAATTTAACAACAAATCTTCACATGAATCAAGCACGAAAGATATACTGTAACCCAATAAATGACAATAAAAACAAGTATATGTGATGATCTATCAACGGATCTAAATTTTAAAGGTGTAATACTACCATTGATTTTCCCATATTAGTCTTTGTTAAATTGGCACTTTTAAAAAAATTGTACAGTATTTACCTTTATTTCAACCAAAGAAATACTTTGCATGTAAAAAGTTTAATCCTTTTCAGTGCTACAGTAAAAATTTCACACTACATTTCATTGCATATTAGAAAGTAACAATCACAAGATGTAAGCAACCCGATTTTTACACTGTTATTTACTGGTTACCTGCTTTGGTAACTATGTAACCTTAACTTTCCAAAATATTTTATAAGACCATCAAATCAAAAAGGAATGATGCTTTCAGACACCCAACATACATGTTTATGACTCAGAAAAATTTAAGTGCACTGAAATGCAGGGTTAATTTTCTACAACTGTCAAATTCAAGGGAATATTTTTTTAGACCTACTTTCGTATACAACCGGATGTGACGTACCATGATTTGGTGGTATTACACCTAAACGGTATCATCAATCGCGTTGTAGAATGAATTAATAAAATTGAATTTTCAAGATTTAAGTTATACGGTAATATTAGTTAAAATTTCATTGATAAAATATTGTTTGTCTTGTGTTATCAAATACACATTACTCATGGTCATGCCCCATTTTATGTGTCATATTTTAACATTCTATATAAAAATAAGGAGATTTCCATGAATACTATTAATTCGCAAAATGTGTAATCATAACTATTTATATTCTTGACCTTGTCCCTTGTATATGACCACCAGAAACAGGTGTCAGTATTTCATGACAAATTATACCTTTATCTTATCTACATTTTAGTGTACTAATTTTAATTTAATTTGAATTTGATAGCCATGAAGTTGTGTATTGTTTTGTTTGCTTTATTTGGTAAGTGTAATAATTTCTTTACTATCTATGTACATATATAAATAATAATCCCTATAAAAGGTCTAAATGTTCCTCCAAATGTTGCTTGTTTATTCAATTTATTTTTTTGCTTTCGTCTGAGATGACGCTACATTAGATCTTTATAAAGGAGGGACAAAAGATACCAAAGGGACAGTAAATCTCATTGATCTAAGATAAACTGACAACGCCATGGCTAAAAAAGAAAAAAGACAAACAGACAAATAATACTACACGAGACACAATATAAAAAACTAAAAACTAAGCAACACGAACCCCACCAAAAACTGGGGGTGATCTCAGGTGCTCCAGAGTAGGCAGATACTGCTCCACATGTGGCACCCGTCGTATTACTCATGTTATCACCAATCCGGTAAATAGTCTTTATTCGGTAGGTCACAGTTGTGAAATGGAAACGGGATTGTAGTTACGACAACGGGAACACATCCCTTTTCCATTGAACGCTAATCCTATTTATTAGAAAATAATTGTTCCATGTCCAGAAATTTAACAGCCATCATTTGAATTAAATTAGAAACTTCATTACTGTACTATTTTGTTTGTCGTTCCTTCAAATTGTTGAATTTATTTAGGATCATTTAGTATATTTCAAATTACAGAAAAGCGATGTCTCTCTTATTTGGAGTACTAAGGATATTTCTATTATCCAATGCATAAAATTACAATAGCCGTATTTGGGGAGAGGGAGTATGTGGTTTTGCTGTTTTATGCCCAACATCTACCCATGTTTATGCTTAGTCTGGTTTGTTTAACTAAAAGTGAACTGTGATACATTTTACACTTAATAAAGTGTTCTTTCTGAGTAAAAGGAGTTTAATGAGAAAAAAACATGTCAAGTAAATTCGTTATACGGCCGTTACTGATCTTTTCGGATACATAGAGGCTTAATGCAATCATAGGGTATTCGAAGGCCTGCGGTCTTATTATGAATCTGCATGGGGGTTAGTATGATACTTATTGAAAATTCATTTTTAATTATCGTATCAAATTTAATTCTCAACCTTTATAACTAGTTTCTACCTTGATATCATTTTTGATGTAAAAGAAATATCAAAGAAAACAAAAAGAATTTTGCATGGCGATATGATATGAACTCATCAAAAGTACAAGGGTTGACATTTTGTAAGCGAAGTGAAAGTTCAAAGGGTCAAATTAAGAAGATGAAGAGCATTTCGGACCCGTAATTTATGAAAAAAAGTAGTCAAATACAGCAAATGTTATCTTTTCCCAAAACAGATTAAAAAAAGAAAAGATCAAATCATAGTAATCACTTTACATGATTTTTTTCGAAGGAAATTGTTATCAATAATTAAGTTGTCTTTTTATAATTTGATCTACCACGTGAAAAATCGTATTGTCCAGTCAACAGATAGAGTGGAGTAGTGCTTTCTACTATAACGAATATCTGTTATGTTTCTTTATACAGCAGCGATTTATCAAATTAATATTCAATACACGTATTTGCCACTTCTAGTTTACCAATCTCCATGTAGATGTCAAATGATAAAATGAAAAATAGTATAAAAATAATATATTGTTTCTTACTTTTCTAGCTGTTGGGTTGTCTGTTGATACAAGCTGCCTGAGAGCATGTCCTATGATTTATATGCCAGTATGTGGCAGTAATGGAAAGACATATTCAAACAAATGTGTGATGGGAGCAGCATCTTGTGAGTAAGTACAAGTAGAAGAAAAACACCGTTGGAAGTGCTTAACCTGGTGAAAGACCAAAATTATACCACTACATACTTTTCCACACGGTCAACGGGTACGATTAGAATAAAGGGTCTCCCTGGTGTACCCAGAAACTATATTTTTTTTTTTGCTTGCTAATTGACCATGAAATATAAATAATCATAATGTACACAGTCAATTACTCATCTGTACAAGATTGACAGAATGTCTGTTAGTATTCGCTTCCAAAAATGGTTAAAAATGTTTGATAAATCGGTCAAATGATTTATTTTCGAAGAGGTTTTATTTTCAGTTTTCTGGAACAAAGACGTACTCAAGCTGTGTTTTATGTTGTCAATTGATAGATAATCGCGAAAATAGCTGTAATAAACCCCTTGCAAAATCTTTTAATTTCATATCGTACTGGTATATCTTACGTTCCAAAATTTAATAAAACGAGAACACAGAGAAGTTTATTCTAAAATCAGTGTGCAGCGTACCAATAAGACACAAGAGATTCACAAACACAAACAATGACTTGTGTGACAAAAATGCATACTCAAAGTTAGGAGCCTGTAGTTCAGTGGTTGGTTGTCTTAAGTTCATGTCTGTCATATTTGTATTTCGTAAATTGGTTTGCGATACATTTGGTTAATTTTCTCAATTGAATTGTTTCATATTTTCATGTCGAGGCCTTTTAAAGCTGACTATACGGTATGGATTTTTCTCAATGTTAAATGCCGTAATGCTCCCTATAATTGGTAACATAAACTTTGGTGGATAATTGTGGATAGTTATCTAATTGGCAATCATACCACATCTCCTTATCTTAATATACTGTATAATCAATTCCATGAAAATATGTTCATTATACGAAGAGTAAACTCCTGAGGAATTGTGGTACATTTTAAATTGAAACTACAGATGCTCTTCAACCTATGAATGAAACCGATATAACATAAGACAGAAAAAAATATCTAGAAATTATAAAGAAGGGTCTTGATGGGGGTCTTTTTGTACAAAAACGTTGTCTTTTGCTGTTGACATTTTTATTTGATTAAGTAAAGCATTTAAAACTTGAATTCGTTTCTATATACTTCAAAGAGGGACGAAAGATACCAAAGGGACAGTCAAACTCATAAATCTAAAACAAACTGACAACGCCATGGCTAAAAATAAAAAAGACAAACAGAAAAACAATAGTACACACGACACAACATAGAAAACTAAAGAATAAACAACACGAACCCCATCAAAAACTAGGGGTGATCTCAAGTGCTCCGGAAGCGTAATTGTTTAGGCCATTTGTCTCTTTTCTTTATTTTCATCACATTATTCCCTATTCTTTTTTTATTTTCATTTGTAAATTTTCTATATTATGTTAACCTATCCAGACCCTCATAAATAACATCGTTTAAAAACATAATGATTAGAACTTATATTAATTTTTATAATGTGGAACTCACCGACTTCATTAATACAATTTTAGGTTTAATTATAGAATATAATGAGGGTGTTTTTTTTCAGGCTGAAAACAGAGTTGACTATAGTAAACAACGGTCCATGTGTTGTTGCCACGACACCTGCTCGTAAGTAAATTCTATTAATAATTGTCAGTACATACCTAAACGGAGCTTTTAATCATACCACTTTTAAACATGGCAATATTGTTACATACTTTAACATTGCATGAAAAAATGCCTGTACCAAGTTAGGAATGTCACAGTTGTTATCCATGCATTCATCTTCGCTAGCCAAGGGTTACGATCCACTTCCCTCCTCTCCACCCTTAGCAGATAAGGCCAACATTTAGGATAACAATGTTGCGCCTTCTATCGGTAGATTACAGTCACGCGTATTCTGGATACATTATTCTTGACCAATGGTAGCACTTGAACTCTTCAATTTTGAGGTAAAACACTGTAGAGTCTAAATTCTACACACTTGGAAAAGCAGGAAACGAAAATGTACGTTGACATTCATGCATGTGTGCAAGAAAAATACATAGGAATTTCTATTAATCGATATAAAACATTCAAATTGTCACCAAATATAGTCGTATGTTTAGGGATCATTACCTTGTGTCGCCGCAATTCTATCTCAATTCACCAAGGGTGGAGAGGAGTGAAGTGGATCGTAACCCTTGGCTGGCGAAGATGCCGTGCATTCGTTTAATGTGTTTTTGAGCTTTTGATTTTGAGATTTGATTAGGGTCTTTCTTTTTTTTTTATTTTCCTCGGAGTTCAGTATTGTTTTCATTTTACTTTTTACATACTATAATATTGCATTTGAAAATGCATGTTCTTTGAAAAATCAATTGGCAATGTTATGAATTTCAACTTTTATTAACACTCTAGACAGTTTACACTGTAACAAGAGGCAGACAAATAATACAAGTAATAGTTTACAATGGTGAACAAGATAGAAAGAAATATACATACATAGTTCATCATACCTAAATCTCTGTACACAAGTATACACATACATAACACGTGATAATCATTCAACGCTAAAATAATGGGATATGAGATCGCCAGTCGATTACATGTAAGTGATAATATATTAGAATCATAGGTATTTCATAAGTTTTTTGATAAAAATAGACAAATTATTTAAGACTTTTACATTACATAGAGGCATCAAACCTTTCATTTTAGATTCTGAAGGGTTAACAATATAGTAATTTGGGATATATGCACATCTTAATTTTTTAACCTCGTCATTTTGACATACAAATAAGTAATGAAACTGATTTCCAATACAATTATTTTTGCACAAAGTACATAGTCTTTCCTCTTTTGGAATATTATGCCATCGACCAGTTTCTAGTGGAATTCTGATATTTGAGCATCTAAGTTTGGTAATATATATTCTATTTTCTTTTTTTAATTTAACCAAATAATTTTCTAAGCAAAAAACGTGTTTAAACAGTAAATAATATCCACCTCTAGAAGAGTTTTCAGCATCACTAAACCACTTTTGAATTGGAATTAAGTTAGATCGACGACATTTTATTATTAAAACGTTGAAAACATGAAGAGCTTACATAATAATTTATATTTCAAGAATATTTGAATTAATTTTGTCGTAACATTTGTTTTGTTGAAGCAACCCAAGCTCCAAAGGTAGACACACAATGCCTCCGAATCTGCCCATACATTTATTTTCCTATCTGCGGAAGTGATGGGAAAACATATGGCAATACTTGTGAAATGGAAGCCTCTGCTTGCATGTAAGTATACTAGTAATTTCTTAACATAAAAACATCAATTTTATGACGCAGTATTATTTACGATGATAAAACATTATTCCTTTGGCTGGTATGTCTGCAATTGTAAAAAAGAAGATATTGGGTATAATTCATTAAGACGGTAAACCAACAGCACATAAAACAAAGAGTTTTGTATATTCAAAGCTCATACTTGAAAGTCTGTTTTTTCAAAATATATTTTTAAAACTCCACAGTAGTAATCCAAAATAACTTTCATTAAATTAAACCATTGTTGTGATGTCAACTTATTCATTTACCGTGAATTCTTTTTCTAGAATCAACGCTTCCTAAATCCGTCGGTGAAATGGACTCACCAAATTATATTCCATTGTGTTTTTTGTGTGTCTAATTTCAATATGTTTGAATTGGCCAATTTACTGATTTCTGTTCACTAATAGAATTATTTTAAAAACTTACCTTTATTTTTTGTAATTTCTATATGCCTGCACTGGGAATCGAACCCGTCCATGAATTCTCTTTAAGTGTCACTAACATCATCATATCGACGAAACCTCTCGGCTACCAATTGGTTACGATTTAATTGTCTAACTTATATATATAAATGAATATTTGATATACATCGGTACAACGGACACACATGGATTGTACATTTATATATACAATAATATGCAATCGTAGTGTATCAGTTGGTATCCGCGAGGTTTCATGGTTACAAAAATGTATGCTTAATGAGTTAGAACTTGGCGGTTTAGGTTCGAATCCTTGTATTATTATTTTTTGTTGCCTCTATTCTCTAGTTTTCCTGTTTTGTTTCTTGTTTTTTTAAGTTATTGTGGATATTTTGTTTAATAAAAGCGAGTTTCTCCGATCATTGTTAGCTATTCCACATGTTTCAAATGAAAATGTTTACATTATAGGTGTTCATTGTTGTTTTAGAAATCAATATAGTATAATTTCATCTGTTTATTCGCAAATTCCTATGCTAGAAAATCGTGATATGCCTAGAATAAGAATTCTTGTAAGAAATTTCGGACACATGCTTTAAATATATGCTATATATATATATGTTTTTGTCAAGTTGTTGTCCCCGGCTTTGACATATTCCCCATTTTCATTCTCAATCTTTTGAGAAATAAGATAGAATATGTCTCATTTTGTCAAAAATGTTCAGATGCCTGATAAATGAAAATCTTTCAGGGCAGACGTGGTGTGTTCAACATGTATTTGTATTGTTTTAACCATTTAATTGTAATATATAATTTAATGTAATGCATCGTTTGTCACGATAACATGGTTATTTAAACTCACTTACAATACCTTCTAATTAAGAATAGGCTTTAATTTTGAATAGATATTATCACAATAGTTTAAGTTATAGATACAATGGATAAGCGTTGATTCATGAAAAACAAACCATTCGCCCTGCGGGCTCATGGCTTCTTTTTCAAACATTAACGCTTATCCATTGTATCTATATCACAGAACTACGAGTGATTGACCATCAGAATTTCGATTCATAAATACAAGGCTTACTTATCTTAATTCTAGTTATTCAGAGAAAAATAAATTTGGTAGTCGTTTACTGGCCTCAAAAGTTATGAAACCTTTTTAAATGGTGCCATAGTTTCAGCATTTACCATGATATGCCTTATATGTTTTTCATTGCAGGGCAAAGACTACATTGACAATGGTAAAACAAGGTCCATGCCAATAAACAATTTACTGATGAAGATCTTCCAATGTTTTAATGTTGTTAGAAAATCAATTTAAAACTATTAAATGCTTGTGTATTTATTGAAAAATAGGAAATTCATTAATTCATTTGCTTTACACACTCCTGTCACACACTTATCAGAACAAGAAGCAAAGTTACAGATTTTGTAGTGTTGTGATTGATCACAAAGTACATGTAACAGTGTGACTTTGAATACAAATGAAAAGCCAAAAATCTTGATTTTTTTTTAAAGAAATAGCGCTTTTCTAGAAGAACTTAAAATGAAACATTCTTAGACAAATTAAAGTAAATAAACGCAAACGTTTAGTATAGAATTGCAACTACCAGTATTTAAAAGCAGTATAATCACACTTAAAAGAAATCGTCACACGAAGAAAAATATAATAAGCTTATAATAGAAGGTCATTTTCAATGCTCAATCATCTAATCTAATCAGCAGGATCATAGACAGCAAAATACGACACCAGTGAATTAAATGCAGCCCCTTGATTGCACGTCTGATCACCATGACCATAGAATGATCAAATATGAATCAATCTTTCAACAAACATTGCGAAAGTTGCCGTAAAATCCTATCCGAATGATATATTTTCGGAAAGTATACGTTTAATAATTTCCTTATGTCTCAAAAATGGTTTTCAAAATAAACAAATATATAGGTTGTACAAAATTATTAGCTTACTGTTGACAACTATAGTTGCTTGATTTTTGTAAATAATATATTTTGATGATCTCTACTATTTTGTTCATCGTGTAGTCGGTATATCGATTATGTTACGTAAATAGAGCAGAGTACTAACTACAAAGTTTGAACAGGGCGCAGCGCCCACCCTTTTTTAGTTGTGTAAACTGTCAAATCAAGTGACCCATTGAGTGCATGGCTTCACTTGACAGCTATGATGTCAAACACAGTGTTTAGCACCAATTACCATACATTTAATTATTTTTCTCGTATCCACTTCCATTAATTGTTCAAAATATTTTCATTATAAACTTAGGTAACATTTTCCTGAAAACTTGGTGGAAATAGTGTGCATGGATAGGGTAAACAATGAGGGTTCCGAAAAACCTCTTTTACAGAGATAAACCGCATTATAAAATAGCAAGATTCGGTATGATTTCAAATCTGACAAATAGAGTCCAAAACGACGTGGTTAAAAGCAACTATATGTCCATACCGGTTAGTCAGCTACGAAAAGATCCAACATGATAAGATGATTCAAATAGCGTAAAGAAAATATAAATAACAGTAACCAACGATAGCCACTAAATAACAGGCTTTTGGCTTCTGAAAGCCGGGACAGGATTATACTAACTTGTTCAATATAAAAAAAATCTCTTGAATGAATAGGAATTAAATTTAAATGTGTGGCAGTATTCAACTGAAGCACAAGTCTACAACATGTTATTTCTCTGATAAATCAATGAAAAAAGACATGGTGAATATTCATATAAAAACAACATATATTTTATAATTTTTATATTTGTTCACAGTATTCGGTTTAATTGTATACGGGAAATGCACACAAAAAAAGAAAGACAAAATTGCCCAATATTTTGGATACTCACATATTATTACGCAGTTACCTCAAAAACAGTTTGGCACAGTATATTTTGAAACAAGAATTCAAATACATATGTCTTTCTTTTTAATGCAGGGTATTGGGTGCAATTTATACGAACAAAAACTGAATGTGTTTCTGCATTCAAATTATGCTAAATAAAAAAGAACACAGCTGAAACAGTTTACTGCAATTCTTTCATAATTCAGAAAATACTATGCAAACCGATGCTTGAAAGTTCTGTACATTTCATCACTATGAAACTACACATATTCCAGATTGCTTCTGCTGCATCTCTGAAACACAAAAAAGGATGAATTATAAAGGTGACCGCTGTTCTCACAATAAGTGTTTTTATTTTTTTTTGCTGAGAATTATCAGTAACTTCCAAATGTATAAATCTACATAGTTATGTACCGGTTACCTGAAACATATTCTTATATAGAACAAAATGTTTAACTAAAAAATTCATCCCAGAAAGCTGTGATTTTAAGATTAGTTAATTTCTTAAGATCACTAACAAGAAACAAGAAATTGTGTATTGTATACGTTTAATGGGACCGAACAAGAGAAAAGACTACACAAAATATCCCTATAAGCTATATAAAAATATTTTACATGTATTTACAAACCTTCCAATCTTTTATCAATAGTAGATAATGTATCATCGTGCTCTGCTTTCATTTTTGTTATCATATTGTCATAGGTTTGTCTAATTTCTGCAATAGTCTGTTCATGCTTTACACTTCCATTATCGATATATTTCTCTAATATTTCAATCCTTTTTTCGAGTTCTGTCTTCTCGTGTTTTAATTTTTCCAATTCATTTTGCATCATATTTGCGTTTGCTCGTGTAAATTTTAATTCTTCACTTTGTTGCGTCAAGGTTAAAGAATCTTTTTGCAACATATTTTTCTCCATTTCTAGTTCGCAAAACTTGGCTTCTTTCAATTCCAACTGAGATTCTCGTTCTTTCATTTCTTTTTCTTTTAAAGCTAATTTGGATCTTTGAATTTCTATTTCATCTGTCTTTTCTTTGATTTCCATTTCTCTATTCCTAATTTCAGTTTCCATTTCAAGAAGCTTTGTTTCTTCTTTAACAATTTTTTCTTCTTTCTGTGCTAGTTCTTCTTTTTTTCCTTGTATTTCATATAATTTTTCTGTCGTTCTTGCATTGATTATTTGTTCTATCGGTATGTCCTTAAATATAACAAAGTATTTGATACTTATCTTATTGTCAAAAATTAAATAGTTTGTGGGATTCTTCATGTATACCAGCAGGAAAGGTTTAAACCTTTTTTTGTTACCGTAACTTTATTATCAAAGGAGTCTGTAGTTCAGTGTTTGTTGTTCGAGGCTGCCTTTCATTAATAGTTTTATCGTTACTTTTCTTAACATAAATAAAATTGGGCAGTTAATCTCCTCATTTAAGTTGTTTTACTGGCTGTATCCCTATTTTGACAATTTAACCTATTGTGTCTGTTTTGTTCACGCACCGTTATGATTATAATGGAGTTTGATGTGACTGTCATATAATGGTAAAGCGCTATAAAACCAGGTTCAATCCATCATTTTCTACATTTGTCTATACAAAGTCAGGAATATGACATTTGTTGTCCATTTGTTTGATTTGTTTTATTACTTGATTTTGTCATTTGATTATGGATTTTCCGTTTTGAATTTTCCTCGGAGTTCAGTATTTTTGTTATTTTACTTTTTACATTAGTATGTCGAAGCTTTTTTTATACGATAATGGAGTGGATATTTATCTGAGCAATATGTATTGCTCATAGTTTTTTTCAATAATTAATAATCTATCTCGAAAATACTTTTTTCCTAAAAAAATATAAAATCTGAAATTAACATTAAAACTTTCATATCGAACAACAACGATATGATTCCAAATAGCAAGCAAAACAGGTTCTGCTATATTCTATTGATTTTCAAAGTGTTTTTATTCACTCTTTCGATTATTACGAAGTAACTCGTTCAATCAAGTTATACAAAAGAGTGGCTTAAGGTAAGGCTTGAATAGTTTTTAAGTCTATCAATGACATTTATATGTTTTTCGTAACTGCATTGTACCAATTACTTACTGTTATAATCACAAAGCAAGATGTTTTGAAATTACCACACACGCAACTATACTCTCCACTGTTAATCATCTTGATATTTTTCATCTTCAATGTGTACTTAAACAAATTTTCCTGGGAAGTTTTTTTGCAATCTGTCTGTTTATCGCAGGAAATTTCTCTGCCATTTTTCAACCATTTGATATTCAAATCTCTATTCAACTTGCAACTTAAATGAAGAGTTTCTCCTTTCACCAACTCTACATCTCTAAGAGCTTTAATTACTTGTAAACCTGAATGTACATTAAATATGTTTTTTTTTAACCACAAAACGTCAGGAAAAGTCGACCATGTCTAATGAAATCGCATAGAAAGAACACAATGTGTTTGTGAATTGCTGTTAAAAGAGTTTGCTGACATACAATGTATCATATAAAAGTCATGGAGGAACGAATTTTAAAACTTCATATTTGGCTAAAAGTATAAAAGATACATCAATTTGTCTGCCACCGAGAGTCGAACTTTAAATATTTAAAGCGCTTGGCTATTTGAGTTTTATAGTTGCACATTAATGTTTGGTGAGGGATTTATCATTTTACACTTATTAAGATTGATAATTGAAAAATTCTAATGAGTGAGAAAAGTTCTTTTAAAAATTGTGTTATATATAAATGGGGCATGCATCATCTGCTTCTTTTTATTCAATATCAGTTGCAAAGGTCGAGAATATGTCAAAACCATCAATAATGATGGTTAATAACTGAATTAAAGATTCAATGTTAAAGCTTAAATCGTAAAGCAGTAGAAGCTGATTGAGTGATAGCTCTATAGCTCTATCTAATATATTCGGAATGATTTTTTTTAAATAACATTGCTGACGTATGTTTGTAATTACATGTTTATATTACTCATGCACAAAACTAGCTTTATGACAAAGAACAAATTATCATACGTAAATTTTCGTGAATTTGAGTCTCATATATATATACCTAAAGAAGCAAAGTGACTTGAAAGACTGTCAATCGTAATTCCTATTGTTTCATAAGAAATATTTAGTCTGTCCTACCTGCTTTAAGTCTACATCTTGTCTTCGCGTAGCAACATTCACATAAATAATCGCCTGCATCCTCTTCCTGTGCATTTAGAATAATCAGCTGATGGACAAGAAAATCTTTTGTTATGTTATATTTCGAGCATGTGGTTAATTCTATTCCATTTTTAAACCATTGAACGGTACGATCATTACTGATTTCACAGGACAAAACAACATCCGTACCTATAGCAAATTCCGAATTTTTCAGTTCTGATGTAAAGTAATAATTCGCTGAAACTCATAAAACAATGGAATTATTAGAGCACTTGTAACGCAAATTAAAATTGTTTTTACGATTCTTTTAGTCGAAAGTTTTTGAAATTCATTCAAATATCGGGTATCATTTTTTTATTACAGATTTTATATACCTCCAAAGATATTTGATTTCAAAACAAACCTCATATCGGTAACAAGACTGACTTTAAATCAAAGTTGTTATCTGATTAAATAGTATTGTGTTAAAATGTATAATTGATGATAAACATATGTACGGAAGTATAACCCTATTCAAATTAGATTCCGATATAACAATAGTTCGGCTATAATTTTTATCTTTTTAAATCGAATATTAAACGTTATATTTTGTGCAATTAGCACCTACTTCAAATTTTTGTTTTGTCATGCTTGTCTTTTTAAAATTTCGATCCTTCGGTTTCTTGTTGATTATGTCTACCACTACTGTAATAAATTCGTTAAACTATTGATTAGTATGTGTTTCTATCAATTTTTCCTTGAATTAAGGAAAATGTGTTGTATTATTGCCCGTCTTTTTTTCCAGATCGAGCCACCCTAGACCCAATTTATCAATCTGTACTTGCAATTAATAACACGATGGTTGAACGAAGATGAGCAGACGACTGTTCGTTGACTTTTCGTCACGTTTCTCTTTGTACATGGTGTGTAGAAAGTAAAATCAAATGGCAAAATCAAAAGCTCAAACGCATCAAACAAATGTCTGTCATAATTTCACTTATGACGTTTTATTTTGTCTCTTTGGTATTTTTTCCTTTATTTTCAAGAATGTAAAAAAACTCTGAAAGTTGAATTATCACAAGGAAAAAAATGGATTTTACTGTAAGATAAAGTTAATATAAGGTTTTTTTCACACTCACACATGAAAAAGGTTGCAAAACTCGTTTTATAAATAATCACTGTTCAGAATTTACTGTTCACCGAACGTCTTACTTCTTCAACAAATATTCATATCAACAGTGCAATTTACTTACGGCGAACAAGATGTGCTATTCCGCCATTTTCAGTTTGATTAAGTACATCAATAAAATCTTCAGATTTATCATTAACTTCTATGTAATAAAATAAATCTCGTATTCCTAGAGCAGGCGACAAACTACATTCAACGCCAAGCTTTTCACTGTCGGTTATTACATTTCTTTTGTGCAACCTAAACACAATTTGATTCAGATTTTTGGACAGCAATTCCACAATAACATCCCTGTTTTCTTTAAAACAGTCTTGTATCCTCCCCATGACAAACGCATTTAGTACATGTATTCCGGAAGTTTTGATGTCTCTAATTTAATAATATCATTCCTTACATCTTTAACCTGTTGACACTTGTTTTGTTAAGTTACTACCAGGGATTCCCCGTAGTAATTAAATGAATTCATTGTATAGATCTACGAATTGAACTGTTTATGTAACAACTCAGTAAATCCTTATTTGCATGACTATAATAAATAACGTCAATCCTGGTCATCTAAGAATCATGTTAGACCAAAAAAATATAAAAACAATTGTTCAACTAAGTGAAATTAAAACAGAGTGATCAGAACTGAATTATGTGCGATGGAGTTCTTATTGTAGATTCGGCTTCGCAAGTTTGTTTTATCAAGCAAAATGGCTGTCTATTTAGTGTATATATGTCATTTTGTGTTTCTTTGATGACGTAGTTGTTTGTTTAATAGTGATTAAGATTATAACACAATGTTGAATGCTGTACCATATTTTCTATTACAATTATACTTACTATGTCTGTTTGTTTTGCTCACACATTGTTGTCTTTATTTAGCGATTGTCATAAAAGTTAGAATAAAATTGAGAATGGAAATGGGGAATGTGCCAAAGAGACAACAACCTGACCATAGAAAAAAACAATAGCAGAAGGTCACCAACAGGTCTTCAATGTAGCGAGAAATTCCCGCACCCGGAGGCATCCTTCAGCTGGCCCCTAAACAAATATATACTAGTTCAGTGATAATGAACGCCATACTAATTTCCAAATTGTACACAAGAAACTAAAATTAAAATAATACAAGATTAACAAAGGACAGAGGCTCCTGACTTGGGACAGGCGCAAAAATGCGGCGGGGTTAAACATGTTTGTGAGATCTCAACCCTCCCCCTATACCTCTAGCCAATGTAGAAAAGTAAACGCATAACAATACGCACATTAAAATTCAGTCCAAGAGATGTCCGAGTCTGATGTCAGAAGATGTAACCAAAGAAAATAAACAAAATGACAATAATACATAAATAACAACAGACTACTAGCAGTTAACTGACATGCCAGCTCAAGACTTCAATTAAACTGACTGAAAGATTATGATTTCATCATATGAACATCAGGCACAATCCTTCCCGTTAGGGGTTTAGTATCATACCATCATAACATATATGAGAAGAACATAACCCGTGTCATGCCAACAACTGGTTTTTGAATAAATGTGTTTAGTTCCGATGCAAAGACCCTATAAGTGAATCAATATTAACGCCAAAATATGCAATCTTTAATGACCTGACAACAGTATCGTAACTATATCCCTTCTTAATAAGTCTAATCAAAGGTTTTGTTAGTTTTTGAGGTGAATACTGATACCTTTGTGCTTTATAAAGAATATTTCCATAAAAAATTGGATGTGAAATACCTGAACGTATAAGAAGTCTGCATGTTGAGCTATATTTACGAATGATGTCCTTATACCGATGATAAAATTTAGTAAATGTTTTGACTAGTTTGTGATATCGAGAATGTTTACGTTCCGGTATAAAGATGATGTTTTCTCACTTAATAATACAAAAATTGGTGAATATGTTGAACGAATCTATCCCATCGAACTGGAGATAAAGGATACTACAGAGTTATACAGTTAAGTCTGTCTCATATCTTGACTTACATCTAGAAATTTACAATGATGGTTGGTTGAAAACAAAACTTTACGACAAAAGAGATGATAGCAGCTTCCCAATTGTGAACTTTCCATTTCTATGTAGCAACATTCCAGCAGCACCTGCATACGGAGTATATATTTCCAAATTGATACTATATTCCTGGGCTTGTATTTCCTATCATGATTTTCTTGAGAGAGGATTGCTGACCACAAGGAAGCTATTAACCCAAGAGTTCCAAAGGGTGAAGTTGAAATCATCCCTTCGTAAATTTTACGAACGCATTCACTAGTTGGTTAACCGTTACGGAATAACCGTTTCAAAGATGATATCGGATATGTTCCTTATGTCATAACTCATATACCCTTCCCTTTACGTGAATGTCACCTACCGAATTAGAATATTTACCGGATTTGTAATAACATAAGCAACACGACGGATGACACATGTGGAGCAGGATCTACTTACCATTCAGGAGCACCTGAGATCACCACCAGTTTTTTGTGGGAATTTTTCTATATTGTGTTTTGTGTACTATTATTTGTCTATTATTATATAACACCTTGTGTCGTATTAGAGGTTTGAACATCAGTTATGACGAGTATTGTGAAATAATTGAATTCAGCTCGAGATTGCATGTTACGTACGCGCGTCACTGTTTGTGACATCCTGTGGTGTCTGTCATTGATGGAATATGTTCGTTGTTGTTCTGCAGTTTGCATGTTTGTGTTTGTTTGTGCTATGTTTCTGTCAAGTAGTGTTGTAATTTCAGCGATATATTTTTTAACATTATCCTGAAACGGGGGGTTTGGCTAGCCATTAAACCAGGTTCAAGCTACCATTTTACTTGATATCTTGAATGTTCTGCACTAATTATAAGTCAGAAATGTGACAGTTGTTATCAAATAGTTCGTTTCTATGTATGTTGGAGTTTATTATTGTTGCACTTTAGTGTCCCTGCTGTTCCTTTGTGTTTCTATTATAGTTGATGTGTATTCCTTTGTTTTAGTTTGTAACCCGGATCGTTTTCTCTCAACCGATTTACGACTTTTGACAACCAGTATACTACTGTTGCTATACTACTTATTAGTCTCTTAACGTTTTTAAACGAAACAAGCGTCTGGCGTACAAAATTACAAGTCGAGTATCTTTTAAGAGTTTTAATTTTTCCCCTTTTGAAAAAAAAAATCGTAATCGAAAAACAAGCACCAACTGATTTATTGTTTGAAAAAATAAATAAAAATGTGTTACAATATTATCTCATTCTTATGAAAACTGAACTTCAACCACTAGGTAAAATTGTAAGTTTTGACGGACGTTTCTATCGTGTTTCATGCAGATTACAAATAAATACACGAAAAGCAAGCCTACTGCAAAACCATAAAGAAAAAACATGTCGAATTTATTCAGATGGATTATATGTTAAAATATCTTTTGGTGTTGGTATAGCGCTTTTTTCACTATTTATCACATATATGTTCGCATATGATGATGTAAACACTCAATTCCCATAAAAAGATGTAAATTCAGAACAAAATTAAATAAAAGACTATTACATAAAGGAAAAGTTACTTGGACTTTATTTTAATACGTGTATAATGATATCCATAAACTGGCCTTTTCGATAATGGTAAAATAATTCTACACTGTTTTAATTTGTCCTAGGTTAAAAAGCACAAAGAATAAACTAAACTGTATCTCATACCTAGTTGTCAAGGTACCAGGCTTATAATTTAATACACCAGACGCGCATTTCGTCTACCTAAGACTCATTAGAAACGCTCATATAAAAAAGTTAGAAAGCTAAACAAGTACAAAATTGAGAAGCAAGATGAGCCATAATTCAAAAATGTTGTGCCAAATTCGACTAAAGATTATCTATGCCTTGGATAAGAAAATAAAACTGTCACCCATTTCAGTTTAAAACAACATAAATGTACAAATATAAAAAAAAAATTGTTGTCTGCTCTATGGTCGGGTTGTTGTCGCTTTGACACATTCTCCATTTCCCTTCTCAATTTTATTCATTATCACAAATTTGATAGATGAATATGCATATTTGGCAAACGTTTTATATCTCTCAATCCATTTCAAATACTTCATGTGTATGAAACTGCTGTAAAAATTCTTCATTACCATTGATGCTGAAACTCATCTATGAAACTGCACATGTTTTGGATTGCTCTCGTTCTGAAATAATGAAATATTGGATACATATATGAATAAAGGCAACAGCATTATACCGCTATTCAAAACTCGTAAATCTATGGATAAAAAACAAAATCGGGGTATCAAACCAAAACTGAGGGAAACGCATTAAATGTAAGAGGAGAACGACACAACATTAAAATGTAACACAAACAGAAACAACTAAGCATTAGACAAAATCGGATTATCCGATGAAAATAACAAATATAACATCAAAACCAAATACATGAACGTTTAATGAATTTCCAAAAAATATTTTTTTTTAATATTACTATTGCAAACTTTAGTATTATTCTCAAGTAAATACAAATATCATTAAAGCTTATAATAGTTATTAAAGGTGCCAGGTTGACAATTTAATACGCCAGACCCTCGTTTCGTCTACATAAGACTCACCAGTAACGCTCAGATCAAAATCGTTATAAAGCCAAACAAGTACAAGGTTGAAGAGCATTGAAGACCCAAAATGTTGACTGCTGTACCCCTATTTTTGACATTTTTACCTATTGTGTCTGTTTGTTTTGTTCACGCATCGGTGACAATATAATGGAATTTGATGCGACTGTCATACAAGTGAGAGGTTTAGCTAGCAATCCACCATTTTCTACATTAGAAAATGCCTGTACCAAGTCAGGAATATGACAGTTGTTATCCATTCGTTTGATGTGTTTGAACTTTTGATTTTGCCATTTGATTGGAGACTTTCCTTTTTGAATTTTTCTTGGAGTTCAGTATTTTTGTGATTTTACTTTTTCCAAGACGTTGTGCCAAATACGACTAAGAAAATCTATTCCTGGGACAGGACATTTAAACAAATGACCATATAATTGACATTCATGTCAACACCGAAGTGCTGACTACTGGGCTGGTGATACCCTCGGGAGAATCATTACCTAGTAACTTTCTTGCACTTTCAAATTAACCGTCGGGCATTAATAATGAATAAGAGTTATACTTATTATATACTTGATTTTAGAAATGATTATTCTGACATAAAAAAAAATCTTTTTAATGTCCGGTGTAAAATATTTTAATGTTCCGTCTGGTTTATTCTATAATTTCAAAGTTTTCCTTTACCTCTAAGGATCTCTTTACTGATCTGTAACATCAGATAGTTTGCACTAATAATAATCATTGCCTCAAACTTTAACCTGTACTATTTTGACACTAACCATAACATATATATGACATATATGGTCAGTTTTAGAATCGGTTTAAGTTAGATCATATGTATAGACTTTTTAAGACAGAATTTTCTGATAATTTGTCAAAATGAAGATTTTCTTATGCTTTTTTTCAAAAATATAATAAAAAGTATGGGTCACCGTGCTATTTTTCATGTTATGCGTCGTTGACAATTGCCTAAATTTGGTTGGATTGTTCATGAAAAATACATTTGTGTAAAAAAGAAAAATTCTATGACATAGAATTTTGAAATAAATTGTGAAAAGATAGGTAATATTATTTGTTTTTAAAAAAATAAAAAGAAATAATGGTGTCACCGAACTTGTTTTCTTGCTACAAGCAAAAATTAAAAATGTTCCTATTAGTCTAGTTTAATTTTTTACTATAAGTGTTATATCCTCTTGAATGGATCGTTTGAAAAAAAATGATTTTAAAAACAAAAATAAATGAAGTTTGTTTAAATATTTTGAATGATCCGATAAATCACCAACTTTTATTTATATAAATAAACAGTCTAACCATTAAATTGCAAATCTGTCTCTAAACTTGCAGATTTGGGCAACTAACTAGACTGATTTTGTGATTGTGCAATCCAAGATGGCGGTATACCATAAATCTACCTTAATTAACGACTAGACAATTGTTCTTGCATCTTATAATATAGGACTGTATATGTCGTTAGTGAGAAGACACACACACATTTTTTATCGTCAGATGGTGTTGCTGAATGTTAGACGTGTCTAGTGTCTCTTGATAAAAAAAATATTGATGACTACGTTACGCACCAAACTCCATAAAGATGATTACAGTTGGCATTTAATAGGTGGTACAATAAGAAATTGCGAATATAAAAACTTCGTCATGTATGCAAGTTAGTTATTTAGTTATTTTATAGCTCAATTTAACGTTTAAAAAACCTTATCCATGAACGGACGAATATTTGGGGACTTGGGGTTTCCACTTATCATTTAAATTAGTTAACAAAAATAAAACTGAATATCAATGGTATTGGTTAATCTGTGTATAAATTAAATTCTAATGATTTCCTAAACATAGTAAATCAACAAAATACAAATACAAACCATTAATATTTTTTTTTATATCTTCCAATGTTGTTTCGTGTTTTTCATTCAATTCTGCTATCGTATTTTTTTGAGCTGCTAACATTTCTTCAATTGTCTTTTGATGTTTGTCATTTGCAGCGTCAATATATTTCTCTAACAATACTACTCTGTTTTCTAGCTTTTGTCTTTCTTCTTTTAAATTTTTCAGTTCTGCATGCATCATACTTGCATTTTCTCGTAGGTTTGCGTTTTCCTGACACAAATTTCGGTACTTATCATTGAACAGATATTTTTCCGTTTCGCGCAATTCAGAATCTTTTGATTCCAAGGGAAGTTTTGTCTTACTTTCTATTTCAAGTTCTCTTGCAGTCATTTCCTGTTCTGTTGTTCTAATTTCAGTTTCAATTTCTGCAAGATTTACTTCTTTCGTGTTTATTTGTTCTTTCTTCTTCTCTAGTTTGTGTTTTGAGTCACTTATTTCATGTAGTATTTCTGTTGTTCCAGCACTGATTATGTCTTCAATCGGTTTTTCCTAAATAAGAGAGGGTTTATGTTTTGATATAATTTCCTGACTTAAAGTACAATGATTATTATTTACGAGCGAATCGAACTATTTACTCGATGTTTGTATTATATGTATCTGATATTAAAAAGTTAAATCACAAAAATACTGCACTCTGAAGAAAATTAAAAACAGAAAATCCATAATTAAATGGCAGGATCAAAAGCTGAAACATATCAAACGAATAGGTAGCAACTGTCATTTTCCTGATTTGGTACAAGCATTTACTCATGTGGAAAATGGTTTATCAAACCTTGTTTTATGGCTAGCTTAATCTCTCACTTGTATGACAGTTGCATTAAATTCCATAATATTTACAACATTGTGTGAACAAAACAAACAGACACAATAGGTTTAAATGGTTCAGGGGTAGAGAAAAAAAATGAATTTTTTATACTTTGCCAAAATGAACATTTTACTATGCTTTTTTCAAAAAAAAATTAAAAAGTATGGGTCACTGCACTATTTTCAAGATACGAATCACTCAAAATTATCAAAATTTAATTAGATTGTTCATAAAAAAACCCACATTTTTGTGCGTATAAAGAAATCTATCTGAAATCAATATATTAACAAGGTACCTGTGACGACCTGTGATTCAGTAAGATCAATATATTACCAAGGTAACTGTATAGTTAAATGAAAGTCAAAGTTGATTCGAAAAAGTTTTAAAAATATTAAAGATGCCTTTTTGAATTTTATCATTTTTTTTTACCTATTAATTAAAATCTTTAAATTTTGTAAGAACTATATTTAATTTAGTTAGATGGGCTGATTTACACCAGTCAAGACTACATTTGAAGGTCCAGACTAGTCAAGACAGGTCGAGACTGGATGAGACTAATTTGAGACAGGTCGAGACTGGTTGAGCCTTGGTCGATACCATTTCAGACTACACCAAGATCATCAAGTTCTGAATCAGACTAATGAAGTAAAGTCGAGGCCTAGTAGAACAGTTAAGTATAGTTAAGAACTGCCAAGACAATGTCGAGACCAGTCGAGTAAAATGTGTGCTCGACTTTACTGGTCGAGCATAAAATCGAGTCTTTTCAGACTCTGAGCAGTTTGTAGTGATATGTAGTTTGTTCTTATAGATATTTAAAATAACTTTTTTAAATGTTAGAATATCAAAACTGCTCTTATGTTGTGTTGCTAGAGTAGAATCCCAGGGTTGTGGATGTTTTGGCGTTCACAAACATGTTTATTCTTACCAATCGTCTGAAGTCTCTTATTTCATGTCTGTCGTATTTGTTTTTCGTTAATTGTATTGTTATGAACAAGTCTGTTAGTTTTCTCGTTTGAATTGTTTCTCAATCATTTTCAATGTCGGGGACTTCTGTAGCTTACGATTCGAAAAGAGGATTTAGAAAGCCGAATTGGAACTCATAAACGACGTCCTTTGAACTCAGGTTGATAGTTAACTCTTTACAATCATACCACATCTACTTATTTTAGATGAGGTCGTGGGAAATGGAAAATAAAGTGAAAATGTAGCTAAAAAGTAAATTCCTTATTTTTCTTTGATTTTTCGTTTCTTTTGATCTCAATTGAGAAAGTTCTCAAAATTAGATTTTATATTTAGTTTGCTCTTGAAATTTTTTAACAACTTACGTTTCTGGAAAGATAATAATTGCAGAGTCTTCTATTTTATTGTATTTCTTCTACTTGAAAAGTTATCGAAATAAATATATATTTGGTTTGATCAATAACAGTTGTTAGGATACAAAACACAACCGTTGTGTGTTTTTTTTTTTCAAAAACGACATTTCCCCTTCCCTCCTCATTTATCCAACAAAATTAGATGAACGACTGACATCGTTACAAAATGTTTTACTTTCATAATCTGGATCATGTTGGCAGTTGCAACCTGTCTATTTTTGTACACCAAGAGAAATTGTGTCTGTTTTAGCTGTGACATGGATATATAGATTATATACCCAACATTTATTTTTCCTGTTTAGATGTTAAATGTTTAAAGATCCTTTTTCAATAATGTAAATATACATACTTTTACTACCACATTACAAGAAGTCTTTGAGTTTTCGTAAAGGCAACTGTACTCTCCACTGTATTCCTCCTTGACGTTTTTTATCGTTAATGTGTACCTGAAAAAATTTTCTTCAGTTGTTTCATTTGCTGTGTGTATGTCCGTAGAAAGTTCTTGACCATTTCTACTCCATTTGACTTTAACATTGCCATTCAACTTGCATGTTAGTTGTAAATTTTCTCCATTTACTACCTCTAAACTTTTTAGACTTTCAATTACTTTGATATCTGCAGAGATATATAAAAACACATATTCATTTCACATGTAAATCTTAACATTTTATTGAGTGTTGGTGTTTTACGCCACTTTAAACACTATTAGTAACATCGTTGTAGTTAGCTATTATTGGGATGGAACCGCCGATCTTTTAAAGGACAACTAACAATCCCAGTCAATAGTTATGAATAGATACCAGGGTTATAATTTTCTACGCAAGACGCGCGTTTCGCATACATAACACTCATTACTGACGCTTAAATCAGTTATAAAGCCAAACAAGTAAAAAAGATTGAAGAGCATTGAGGACCTAAAATTGCAAAAGTTCCAAATATGGCTAGGTTATTCTTCACCTGGAGTAAAAAAAATCCTTAGTATTTCGAAAAATTCATTCTTTTGAAACAGTTAATTTAAAAAAAAAATAAAAATGATATGGGACTTTTACGTGCAAGATTCAAACCTAAGATATAAATGTTAAGAAATGGTGTAGATGAACTACTGAGGCTACCGAAGCCTCGGACTATTACTATGAAAAAGTAGAAACGTTTTACATTGTAGATATTATTCAAGTGTTTCATTTTTCTTAATAGTATACTAGATTTAAAAACTGTTTGCTTAGAATTGAAAAGGTAGTAGCATGACTGTTCAATGTGGAAATTAATGATCAAGGTGAATTGAATAAAATATTTATGTTTAAAGGTAGATAAATTGACCATCACAACCAATATACAAATGTATTTATTAATCTTTTAGATTCTTTCTAGAGAAAGTGATTCCTGCAAAATATATCAGCTATACAGTTTTCTGTACTCCCATTAAAACACAACCTTATCGATATCAAGAAACAATTGTATTTTATTTAATTTGATTTGGATAAAAATCCACGTTAATCTTTTTTATGTTCTATTCTTAGATTAAAAAGAGGATAGATATGTTCAAACACCGATACCGTCCTACAATATATGATCATAGTCTATCACGTTTAAAATTGATTTACACTATGTTCCTGAAACTTTGGCATTTATTACATTGTCAACCTATTTCTATCCATGTAAGAAATACATATACTGTAGCATTGTGGTGACAGAACAACTGATCACGAAATCACTTCATCTTCATAACAACCTGCATTTAATAAGTGTTTATAGGTAGGTCTATATATCTAAAAGTAAAAGTGCAATAATAAAGATACTGTTTTAGAGCCTAGTGTAAATCTTGAACATGCACGGCTAGGTGTAGATAAATTCATTTGTAGAAATATTGTTAACAGTAAAATTACAAAAAAAAAAACGAACTCCGAAGAATATTCAAAACGGAAAGTCTGTAATCAAAAAAGGCAAAATCAAAACTTCCTACATATTAAACGAATTGATACAAACTGTCATATTCCTTACTTAGTACAAGCATTATTTTCTAAAGAAACCGATGAATTAAACTTGATTTTATAGACAGTCGAATCTTATTCGATTATACTGACATCGATAGGTGAACAAAACAATTTGACACAAAAGACAAAAAATGTCAAAAATAGAGGTACGGCAGCTAACATTGTGTTATAATCATTTTCACTGTAAACAAAATACAAAAAGGCATATATACAACATATATTAGCAAAAATGAAAGACAAGGATACAAAAATTCACCATAGCACAATAACAAAATGGCAGGATGTATAGTACAGAACCACGTCATATGTATAAATAAAAATCACAACAAGGCATATAGACAAAGAACATTCGCAAAAATAAGAGACAATACAATTTTTCTTAACACAGAACAATAACACTATGACGGGATGTATAAGCACAGAACCACATCAATTGGATATAATTGTATAGGGTGAAAAAAGAGAACATTCAGAATTTAACCAAATTTGCTTTATCTGACAGATTTTAAGGAAATTAACTCAAATATGAAGTTTTATGAAGATTTCATGAAGATTGATAGAATCCTGGGCCTTAGATATGATGACTCCGCATATTCACAGTTTACATTATGCATAGTTTACTTAAAGTCCTGAATACAAAATTAATTCATAATATTTGCATATATGTAAGTTTAATTGTTAAGAAGTGCCTATATTTACTCTTCGCAGTCATTGAAACTCATCGATCCTTCCTGAATATTATCTATGGGGTGTTTGTGTTCTGTCGATAACCCAAAAGTAAGCCGTAGCACCTAAATATGTTTTTTTGTCACCACGGCATAAAAAATACAAGCTAGAAATACAAAAATATCTCAACAAAACTAACAATAGTGTGTTCTATCCTGAATATGTACTAAATATTCCAAATTGCTAGAAACAGCAGAATAATTTAGGAAATGTGAGGCCCCAGGGGCAAAAGACATATAAAAATTGACTACCCCCTGGGTCATAAAAAAAATAATTTAACTTGTAAATGCTATGATTTTATGATTTTTAAGTTCTTGATATAGAAAACAACTATGCTTGGAAGATATGCAAAAATCAGATGTTAGCAGTCATCTCTATAACATTTTAAGTGAATTTATATCTCAGACTGGTATCTGCATACATACTACTATTGCAAATATGGCTTTGTTTGAACACTTCTAGTATATTTATTAGGTAAATTGTGTCAGATATATGGTTACAGATGATACTGTTGTGACAAGAACTCTAAATTGACCATAAGAGGTAGAAAATTTGAACTTTAATTGACAAATAGGCATACAGTAAGATGTGGACTAGAGACAGAGGCAGGATTGGATACTTTATATAAGCTTGAAGGTTGTAATGATTGACTGCTAAACATTACATTTATAGTATTCTGATATGCTTTCAATATGTTATCAAAGCAGTTTTAAACAGGTTCTAGGCATTTTATATCAGAAAATATGCAAATAGGGTAAGCTGGCAATAATTAAAGTCTTGTTTTCAAATTTAAAAAAAAAAAATTTTTAAAAACAGGGGAGGGGGTATAAAATGTTCAGTAAAAAAAACACAGTGATTTATTTAAGGCTATAATTCTTATAATGAGTATTAATGTGAGAAAAAAACTGATTTTAGAGAGTTTTCTATTTGAATAAATGTTTGTATAGGTTGAACTTTGTAAATACAGCTGTTTCTCAAACCACACCTCTTTTGGGGAGATTTAGAATATTCATAGAAAATTAATTTTGTTTACATACTGGTTCCCAATTATGCTCTCTGTGATCCATCTCATAGAGACATAACTTTGGAATGTTACCAGTAAATATTCACGTGCATATTGTTTACATTGAAATATGTGGTAACCCTTCATTCGAGGTAGGGGTAGTTAAGAAAATTGGGGTTAGTTTAAACTCCGAAAAGTTCAGGGCATATAAACGTTGAAAATATGCCGCACAGCCCTATATTTTGACCTTTGAAAAAAATTGTAGTGCATATGAACTTTCAATTCTAGGATACGAATTTTTTAAAAGTAAGTAAAAGTGGTACAGTTTTGGCCGTAAAAGGAGTTCCTATGGGAAATTGCATTGTCAATATTTACAGAAATGCAACCTATAACAGACTGAAGAGTAAAAATATTATCCATAAATACAAATGTTAAACAATAAGAAAATATCATAACAAGGTATTAAGATGATAAACAGCGTCAGTTGCCAGAATCTATACTTTAACAGATAAATTTGGTGACTGCACTTTTTCAAAGGGACGACTTTAAATGGCAAATTTCAGGGAACTCCGCAACATAATGAAACATTCGCCTTGTATATATAGAGGAATGTCTTGGTGTCTCCAAATTGTCTTTGTTAAAGTTGTACATAGTTCATGTAAGGGGATATTTTTTATATAATTGTCATTTCATCATGCTATAAACGCTAAAAGCTAAAAACGATTTATAAATATAGCAAAATTAAATTTGGTCGAGTCTCTGTTCCGAGTCTAGCAACATGCACGATATTTTTTTGTCGACAGCCATATCTTTCCTAATTCCACCACACGATTTGTTTTAGTAATCAGGAACATTCAGTTTAAACCAAATCATCAGATTTATCTTCAGTCTTTTTCAGATTTTTCAAGTTTTCAAACGTTTAACTAAATGAAAACCGTTTTGTTATATGTCGTGGCATTTTATTCCTTTAGACCAAACATGTAATTAATAAAAGGAAAAAACTAGGCATTAAAAAAAACTAGCATTAATTGCTTTTACAAATGAAATAAACTTGGACAAAAGGACTACCACTTAAAAAAACGACAGTGTAGAGAAGATTTGATAGAATCTACCATTTTGGAATACACGGACAATAAGGAAGATATTTTTACTTTTGGTATTACCAATGTTATTTCAACTGATAGGGCCGAGCTTACGTTTTAATTTGCAAATGGACAGTCTATTTGAAAATGTGTGTGATATACGGATGATTGCCATTATAATTATTATTGGTTTCTTATCATCTATCAGTGTCACCAAACGAATTTACAACTGAGTGTATGAAGTGGACACTTCATTGATGAGGTTATCTCAGAACACCTATTTATAGATGGACTGGTCTTTGGTGAGCGAACCGGTTAAACTCCACACAGTCAAGTGAAATAAATCAATGTTATAATTTTTTTTTCTCACTTTTTAGACATTTTCTGCTATATCTACTTATAAGAATTAACTTTCAGTCGTTTCAAGTAAACGAAAACGTCGTTGGGTATTATTCTAGCTTAATTTGAAGCCACTGAAAACCGATACACGATCTTGTTCCTGGCAACTTTCAGGAAGATTAGAGAATAAGGAGTTAGATCACTACACATAAGAGATAAAACAGTTGTTCAAAAATGTAACGTTGGACATCCGTTTTTGTTCTTCTTCACATAGCTTTGCTGATTTAATTCTCAAAATCACGAGATATTACTAAGAATATGGCCAAGCTATAAGAACATAATTAAAAACAAATACTAATTCGTTTTTAATAGTTGTTAGTATTTGCAACAATTGGTTTTGGGGTTGAGTTTTTTTTTTTGGAAGAAATTTTCAGTATTCAGTTTTAAATCTTAGGGGTTGTAGAAACAATGTCCGTAACATTTACTAGTTATCAAAGGTAGCAGGATTGTAGTTTAAATCGCCCGACGCGCGTTTCGTCTACATAAGACTCATCAGTGATGCTCATGTCAAAATAGTTTTAAAGCCAAACAAGTACAAAGTTGGAGAGCATTGAGGATCCAAAATATTAAAAAGTTGCGTCAAATACGGCTAAGGTAATCTATGCCTGGCATAAGAAAATCCTTAGTTTGAAAGTTTTGTTAACAGGAAATTTAAAAAAAACATGACCCTATAATTGAAATTCATGTAAACACCGAAGTGCTGTCTACTGGAATGGTGATACCCTCGAGGATGAAACGTCCACCAGTAGTGGCATCGACTGCGAATTAAAACTACGAATGGAATATATTTCTCAATTCTAACATGAAGTCCTTCAAACGCTTTGAGTACACACCCGTGGTAAAATATGAATATATTGTTTGGGTTGTCCCGATCGTACTCCAACGTCATATGCTTTTTTATGAATGAGCTACCCGACGTCATAGAACGTTGACGTCAGAATATAGGCATTTTACGGGAAAATACACGCATGTGAAACCGAAAATCACCACAACAAGGAAACGTAAGCAAACGATGCGAAAATGTATTATATAAGCTATTTTTGTATACAAATTAGGCATTTAAGTACAATTATCATTTAGATTCATCCAAACCTATGTAAATATGTTTTTGTAAATAGTTTAAGCATGACATTTATTCAGTTTGCTCCGTTCTTTTACGTCAATTTAATAGTGCGTTTATTTATGGGAACAGCAAATAGTGCCTTCACCTGGAGCAGTTCAATCCAAAAACAATTCCCGTATTTGTCCTATTAGAATCGAAATAATTCATGGGGGCTATCGCTCAGGGTAAAATATTTGTCATAAAAGGCCAACCCGTGGTAAAATCACGATATATTCAAGCCCCAATGAATTATTTCTTAAATATATATCTTGTTCAAGATGAATCAAGTAAATAATAATGTGGACAAAATCCGAAAGTAAACTTACTCCTTCCTCTAAAGTGATTTTTCTAGTCATCATTCCCTTAAATCATAGTCAGTGACATTCATTTTATAGACTAGACCAATCAATTTAACATATGATGCCTCTATTGAAATCATACTCTGTTCAGTCTGATACGCCAAATACTTTATTAGATGGTATGTTTTATGGGTCTTATCTATCAGACAAAGGAATATTAGGCACTTTATTTATACACGTTCTTTTCTTGTAAAACGGTGCAATATAATACTACCTGCTTTTATGGTACACTCTGTTCTGTCGTAGCAACATGTGCATACATAATCGCCTGCATCCTCTGGCTGGGCATTTATTATGATGAGCTTATGCACATGACCATTGTTCCTTAAGTTATATTTTTTGTTTGCTGATATTTCGATTTCATCTTTGAACCATTGTATGCCATAATCATCGCTGACTTCGCAGGATAAAACAACGTCTGTCCCGATTTCAAAAGCCAAACTTTTCAGTAGTTCTGATGTAAAGTAATATCTCGCTGCAACTATTGAAAAATAATAACATTAAGAAGCACTTTGTTAATTTCTACTTAAAGTTGAATTCAAAGTTATTCACAAATTGAAAAAAAGGCAAATTCAAAAAAAGGACACGCTATGATACTTTTGTTATGTTTTCTCGATCAGTAATATATTAAATATTTAATTGGATTTTTTTAATATTGCATTTCATCTTAAACTCTTTCATCTTGGCATTAAAACATTCAAGTTTCTACATTTTACGCAAGTATTCCTCATTCCAAATTGAAAGACAAAATTAAGAGTTGGTATTGCTTTGTTTCATAAAAAGAAATACTAAATTTTATAAAGTATCTTGCCTTAGGTAGGGATAAATAAAGACAACAGTAGTATACCGCTGTTCGAAATTCATAAATTGATTAAAAAAAACAAATCCGGGTTACAAACCAAAACCTAGGGAAACAATTCAAATATAAGAGTAGAACCACGACACAATAGAAACACAACACTTAAATGTAACACACACAGAAATGAACTATAAAATAACAATGGCCATTTTCCTGACTTGGTGCAGGACATTTTAAGAAAAGAAAAGATGGGTTGAATCTGGTTTTGTAACAGCCAAACCTCTTGATTTTATGGCAATGTTATATACATGTATATCATTAAAATGACAACATTACATGCCAGGGCTACAATACACATAATTTGGAGAATATACAGGACAGAGAAACACATGAATAATAGCTATCAAACGGTACCAAGTTTATAATTTAATACGCCAGACGCGCGTTTCGTGTACACAAGACTTACCAGTGACGTTCAGATAAAAAAGTTCGAAAGCCAAAACAAGTACAAAGTTGAAGAGCATTGAGGATCAAAGGTTTCCAAAAGTTGTGCCTAACACGGCTAAGGTTTTCTGCCTGGGATAAAACATCCTTATTATTTAGGATAATTCATACTTTTACACAGTTAATTTATAAAAATGACTATATAATAGATATACATGATAACACGTAAGTGGTGACTAACTACAGAATAAAAACGAATACATAAAACAACCGAAACCAGCACATAAAAAATGACAGCCGAGTTAGCTGAAGTGGTCGACGCACAAAGTGACGTCATATTTGAATTTCTAAACAAAATCCAAAAATAGGATAGAATTAGGATAGAATTCAAGATAAAATTTGTAATACTGATATAACATTTATTAATAACAATGAAAATTACAATACTAGTTAAAATAAAATTGTGGTAGTAATAAGATAATTAATTGTATTATCTCGCTATGTCGGTGTTTCTTCTGAATCAAATTGTAAACAAAATATATCGTATAAATTTTGTTGACCCAAACTATAATCTAATAAATGAACTGGGTAATTAATTATCTTTACCACAATACACGTAACAACAGAAAAAAGTAAGATTTACATCTACAAACGATAAGACATTTGACAAAGAATGACAAATATTACATCACAACAAAGTACATGAATTTTGGATAGAAAAGTACCGTGACACGTCTTATAGCAATGCGAATTCACACTCAGCAAAACAGTCAAAATCAGAAATAAGTCACGTTCAGTATTTAAAAGATCAGACGACGTAATGACAAACCACAATCTAACACGTTTTAGTTGGGACAAAGGTATATCGTATGAATCAACCAATTCGTGATGTTGTTTTCAAAAATTTACGGAGTGTCATTATTAATCTGTCCTCCTCATACCTTTGTTGAAGCAGTTTCTGCGTTATGAGCACACTCCTGTGTATGAAGTCTGTATAGTATGAACATGCACGTGCATAACGTATTAAGTGAGATATGTAAACATCATACGAAGAGGCCGAGGGTATGTTACTGAGAAATGGGAAATTGATATTTGGAAAGTTGAAATCGTCCCGAACTTTTTTCCTGCATATTGAGTTCAACCTAAAATTCTTCATGTTACTAAACATGTGTATGACATCATAATTTAGTACTTTTAAAATATTTTACTTTATTTGTTCACCTTTACTTTTGTATCTGTATTCATAATGTATGTTTCTCTGTAAACTTAGTATTTAGTTCTTAGAAAATAAAGTATCCATCTATCTATCTATCTATCTATCTATCTATCTATCTAACCCGTTTATCATAGATATTCGTGTGGAGGAAAAGATTAAGGTATAAAGCAGTCCTTCTAGTATCAGTAGTAGTATCCTTAACTTTAACGCTTTTTTTAACAAACTATTGGCATTACCATGGGAACCAATTGTGCTCCTCTACTTGTCGATTTATTCCTTTATTCTGATGAGGCTGACAGCATACAGGGAAACTTCTTATAGAGAAAGAAAAAAGTTAGCTATATCCTTTTACTGTACTTTTCGCGATAGAGATGATGTTCTTTCACTAAATAATTCAAAATTTGGTGACTACGTTGAACGCATTTATCTCATTGAACTAGAGATCAAGGATACAACAGATACAGTTAAGCGTGTCTCATATCTTGACTTCTAGAAACTGATAATGAGGATTGGTTGAAAACAACACTTTACGAGAAAGTGATGATTATAGTTTTCCTTGATAGATACTTGCTCACGAGTTGCATGATTGACCGTTATGGAATATCCGTTTCACAGATAATATTGGATGTGTTCTTTGTGTCGTAACAATGCCGTTCCCTCTTCACGAATGTGATCTACCGAATTAGACTACTAAACTGGTTTGTAATAACATGAGCAACACGACGAGTGCCACGTGTGGTAAAGAATCTTCACATCCTTCCGGAAATCATTTTTTGTTAGCGTTCGTGTTGCTAAGCCTTTGGTTTTCTATGTTAAGTTTTATGTACTATTTTTTCTGTTTGTCCTTTTCTTATTTAGTCATGGCGTTTTCAGTTTATTTTAGATCTTTGATTTTGACTGTCCCTCTGGTATCTTTCACCCCTCATTTATAGCTGCATCACACGAGACACAACGTCACACGAGACACAACAACACACGAGACACAACAGCAATCCCAATATCTTTGCTCAAAGAATTATATATGTTGAGATATACATTGTATTATACACATGTACTCCAAGTACAACTGACTTCGTTTTTAGGAAACCTGACGTAATGCAAATACGTTGTTGATAAAGATTTTGTAACCGTGACTGATATCACCTACAGAAGGTCTTACGGATTATGTATATGATATAACCTTTGCAACCGTGACTGGTATCGATATCATCACGGATATGTGAACAAGACGAATGTCATTAATTGTATAACACGTACAAATTTCTTTGTTTACTTATAAGTATTAAATAAAGGTCCGAAATTATCGTTAAGAATTTCTCTGTACATTTCTAAAGCCTCGGTCACACCTTAACGGATAGCTCGAACGGACGCCGAACGGATAACTTTTTTAAAAAGCGTTCATGTCCGTTAGACGTTAATTTTTATCCGTTAGAAGTCCATCCGTGTCCGTTTCATGTCCTTTGAGTGTAAGGTAAAAAATACACAGTTAGGAGTTTAGTTTCGCATTTTGATCCTGGTGGATTTTTCAAATATGAAAGTTATTGTGATAAAATTCATTTTCAGACAGATGAGTACTAATTTAGCCTTCAAAGATGGTTTATAAGATCATCAAGATTATGTTTTAGATGTTTTATTGGCTATTTTCTGTTTGAATCTCCGTATTTTCATAGCTAGACCAGCCATCGGTCCAGAAATTAATGTAATGTTGGTTTTTTTTTCTACACGAAGTTTTTGACGCAATTTTACAAATAAATGAGACGAAAGACATATCATTTTCATTGGATTAACTGAAAGATATATGTAAACAGCTTCAGAAAAGGTATTACTTTAAGTGATTGAAATTCTACTTTTAGCCAATTTTTTAGAAAATATATGACATCTTTTCCCCCCTTTTTAGAATATTTTATAGCAAATAAATGCAGATTGTTGCCATGGATAAATCCAAAAGAAACTATATTTTACCATTTTATATACTGAATATAAAATCTATGGAAGATTCTGATTACATACATATGCACATATATGACACAAATAGTAAGCTTAATATTGCAAGATGGCAATGAAACGAGGGTGATAAAAGTTTTATCCGTCGACGTCCGTTCTGTCCGGTGGAAAATTTTTGGCATTTTCAAAACTTTGATCGGACGTCCAGTTTCCTTTCGCGTCAGAAATGCCAATTATTGGTATTCAGATTTCTTGAGTGTCATGAATTCTTATTATTCATAATCGGTCTCAGAGTAAGGACACGTCTTCACTATCAATCAGCTCTTATGCAGGCCAGACACTACCCAATGGTGGCATTTCGAAGACCAAACCAAAAATAAGAACACAGAAACTTTTGAATATTTATGCGATTTATATGTATTATTATTGTCGCTTTTATTTTTTCTGTATATCTTGTTCATCCGTTCTATCCGGTTCGCTTCCGTTAGGTGTCCGTTTTAAGCGGTATTCGTCTAGTGGGTGTATGTTCGACATCCGTTCTGTTTGTTACGTTTCTGTTTCTCGTCCGTTGCATTTCCGGTGTGTGTCCGTCATGCATTCGTTATGCGTGCGTTTTATTTGGTCAATACATCAACGGACTCCCAACGGATAACAATTTTGTCAACGGACAACTTTTATTTTCAATTGTTAGGCGTCCGTTCGTGCTATCCGGTAAGGTATTACCACAGCTTAACACATGTATTTAGTATACACATTAACTGAATTTAAATCACATTGTTAAAATCTACACTTATTCAACAATTCGTTACATTGATATGGTTTTTAGATTGTAAATAGGAAAACATCAAATAGAATTTGAAAAAAACGCTTCGTCTAATTAAAAAACTGCATTTGAGTCAAAAAGTATATAAATGGTCTACAAAAATGATAGGTCCTAACCACGACATACGTACATTAGTTTGTGAGATATGATAAAAGGTTTGTTTTGAAATTCACATACATTTATTGATTAAATAAATGCATTGGTTCGTGCACCTTCAATAGATCAGACCGGATATTTACACAAATAATAAGGTATTTAAGGTTATTAGATTTATCTTTTGTAGGTAAATATGATCATTGATAGCTTGGTGATTGTAAAAATTTTGTGCTTACGTATACTGTTTTAGTGGTTATTTCAGACAATTTAATTAAGAAATTATTGATGGATTCCATCGGTTTGTTGGCCATTCACACATGGCATGGACTGTGATATCCCAACTTTATCCTGAGCGTTAGCGAGAGATAAAATTAACGAATATCACAGCTCAGACCGTGTGAAAATGTAACAGCAAATGTATGGCTTCCATGAATTATTTCAATAATGATAGGACAAAAACTGTCACACAAAAAAACTTAAGCGAGGCTTGGTATGCTGTGTGTATGGTTGTTCTATTTTAACCACTGTTAGAAATGTAAAAAAATAATTTATTATATATGTAACCTTCATGAAACATTTCTAAAACAACCGCTATAAATGATGTGGTTGTTTTTTACCTTCTCAAAGCCAACATGTTCTATTTTTAATTTACATTTTGTCTCGAAAGCTACCGTCAAATTTACTGTTGACATTTTGTCACCAAGGAGCTGACATTTCGACTAGCCATCATTAAATATACGAATAATGCATTAGAATAGAAAAAAGCAACAACCACATCAAATCTCTATTTCATTGAAATATTTTCGAGTTTAGAAGAGAAACGCAATGAAAAAAAACCTTCAGCTTTGACATTTTCATTCGTATGACGTAATGTTTGGAAATGGCGTGAATGCCTTTCGCAGAATATTAATCATGTCACCCCTTTGAAAAAGGGAAGGATATACTGTTATTCTACGAATTTTTTCTTCCACACTTTTTGTCCGAGTTCTCGGAGATGCCTTGACATACATTTATAAAACTGTACCATAATGACAATCCCCATGTGCAGATGTGCACCTTGGGTTTGGAATTTTCAAGATGGCCGCCGTTACCATGGAAACGGCAAAAATGTAAAAAACCGAAAAATGGTCGAAATTAAATGAAACTTTCAGAACTAATAACTCATCCAAATTTTAAGTTCATTCCCGGTTAAATGCTATTGTATTGTCATCTGGTCTTTGAAATTTTCAAAATGGCCGCCGTTGCCATGGAAACACCTTAAAAAAAAAAAAAAAAAAAAAAACCTCGAAAATTTAAGACAAATTTCTGTGATTAAGGATATGTGCAAAACATCTTCTAGAATATGCTAGAAGAAAACGATTATATAATTTAACGTGCTTATTTCTATTCTATACAAAATTCGTGCTCTGCAAGAGAAAATCGCCATTGAGAGAGAAAGAGAAACGAATAGTACACATAATTGACATTTCTGCACTTGCATTAAAGTACACATCCGTTAATCGAACACCTGCAAAAATATACACATTAGCTGAAATCAATCGATGAGCCTGTAGTTAAATTGTACAAGATAAGATATATGTATCGTGTGATACGCGAGCTATTGAAGAACAAAATGAACAGTTAGCATGCCGCTCCGTCAATATGTACACATGTTGTCTGTTCCGAGATCCCCTCTAAAAAGACTAGTAAAGTCCACGAGAATATACTTCAGTATCACGTGACGCCACCTTCCTCCTCGCGCGTGTGTCTAATTTAAGATTTTAAAGAGTTCCCCAACTATATATAGACATCACTCTTATTCTACGAAAAGAGGAAAAAATTGGGGGTCAAAGACATGTATACTAGACGTGCCATGTGACTTTGGTACACTCACACTGGTTTCTGCTACTGTGACAATGTCCAGAACGGGGATACATTCTCCGCTATTGCTTGAAATGGCAAATCTAGTTTATCTTGATTTTGTACATTTTCCGATCTATAATGCATTACTTCTTTTATTATTCCTCAGAAAAGTAGGTTTTTTTTCAATTGTAATATTTTACACAGCCAAATCGTTTTCACATAGGTTGCGTAACATGTGGATTTAAATGAAACTATATTTTAACAGCCATTATTATGTACATTTCGAGGTCTGCGCTAAGTATAGATATATCGAGAATCAACAATGAGCAAAGTCCATACCGCATATTCAGCTATAAAAGGCACCGAAATGACAAAGTCAAACAATATTCAAACGAGAAAAGAAACAGACAAATTTATGTACAAAATATGAACGAAAAACAAATATGTAACCCATAAACAAACCACAACCACTGCTCTTGACTTGCGACAGTCATACACATACCGAATAAGGTGGGGTTGAACATGTAAGCGGGATCCCCACCATCCCCTAACCTGGGACAATGCTTATTACCACACAACACAAAATCTAATTTGAAATTTGATAGCGTCACTTTTACCGTTCATGAGTTATCATGTCCCTTTAAAAACATAGAAAATGCTGACTTTTTCGTTTCTGTTCTCTTAAATACGTTTGACTCGATCAAATGTTATGAACCTTATACGTAATGCTTATTACCCCATAACACAAATCTATCAAGTTCGATATTGGGTGACGTCACTATTCATGAGTTATTAGATGTAAGAAGATGTGGTACAAATACCAATGATACAAATGTCAACACGGAGCCTAAAGATAGGAAAAATGCTAAATCTGTTGTTTCCGTTCTTTAACTTTAGTTTGTCAAATGTTTTGAAACTTATACACAATGTTTTTGGTCACAAAATGGTCAAAATTACGAGAATCCTGCATCTAAATGTGGAAGTTTACTCATGTTTTTTTCACAATCAGGGGCATCTGTGGCCCATAGACATATTCTACATTTATTTCAGTATACAGCTTATTTACTTCCTTTGAATTCTACTTCTAATAGAATTAACTTGCATATTTTTTTCAGGATCTCGGTGCAGTTTGGCAACAGACAGTGACATTTTAAGTTACATGTGACCAGCATAACAAAGTGTTTCACTAGATTGAGCTCTCTGTCTAAGTGTACTCTAAAGGTGTTTTGCACTGAGTTCAGTTTATTGATATGCGTATACCTTCTGTGTGAATTTTTAAGATGTAAAAACAGACTATTCATATCTACCTGTCCATGAAATGAAATCTAAGATAAAATGGTTGAAACATTTTGCATTATCTATCACAACTGGTAGAACATGGTGCTACTGAAGCAGTAAATGTTCTCTCTATTTTTTCACGGAAATTAAAGGATTTAGTTTTCATTTGAACCAAACATTCTTAAAAATTGTGAATGGAATTGTGGAATGTGTAAAAGAAACAGTAACATGACAAAAGAGCAGAACGTAGTTGAAGGTCACCAATGGGTCTTCAACAAAGCGAGAAAATCCCTCACCCGGAGGTGGGTTTCAAATGGCCCCTCAAGAAAATGTGAACTAGTTCAAACTCCAAAACATAAAACTGAACTTACAATTAAAAACATACAAGACTAAAGCCTCGGTCACACCTTACCGAATAGCACGAACGGACGCCTAACGGATGAAAATAAAAGTTGTCCGTTGACAAAATTGTTATCCGTTGGGAGTCCGTTGATGTACTGAATGAATAAAACGGACGTGTAACGGATAACGGACACACACCGGATATGCAACGTACGAGAAACGGACACGTACCGGACAGAACGGATGTCGAACGTACATCCAACGGACGAGTACCGCATAAAACGGACACCTAACGGAAGCGCACCGGATAAAACGGATGAACAAGATATACGGAAAAATCAAAGGCGACAATAATAAAACATGTAAATCGCATAAATATTCAGAATGTTTCTGTGTTACTGGTTTTGGTTTGTTCTTCAAAATTCTGCCAAAGGGCAGTTTCTGCCCTGAATATGAACTGCTTTATTGTGAAGACGTGCCTATACTCTAAGATTGATTATGAAAAATAAGAGTTCATGAACCTTAAGAAATCCGACATACCAATAATTGAAATTTTCAATTGGCATTTATCCGTTTCAGATCCGTTCATCATCCGTTTTATCCGTTATACGTCCGGTAGAAGTCCGTTTCTCATCCGTTCAACATCCGTTTTATCCGTTAAACGTCCGGTAGAAGTCCGTTGGTGAATTTATCTTCCAGACCTCCAACGGATGTATAACGGACGCGTAACGGATACAAAACGGAAACGAAACGGACGAGTACCGTACAAAACGGACGCCTAACGGACGTTCGACGGACATTTTATCCGTTGGACGTCCGTTCAAAGTTTTGAACATGCTCAAAATTTTCCACCGGACAGAACGGACGTCGACGGATAAAACGTACGCTTAACGGACATGCAACGGATATGGACGGACGTCTAACGGATAAGAACGGACGTCTAACGGACGTCTAACGGACGTCTAACGGACGTCTAACGGACATGAACGGATTGAAAAAAAGTTATCCGTTAGGCGTCCGTTCGAGCTATCCGGTAAGGTGTGACCGAGGTTTAACAAAAACCAGAGACTCCTGACTTGACGTCAAGGTAAACATACCAAGAGACACACCCAATATGCATAGGTCAAGAGTCAAAAAGTCATAGTCTGGTCAAGAGTTCCTTGTCAAAAAAAACATAAAGCAGATTTTGAGGAAAGGGTCATTGTGGTACACAAAACTAACAAATAAATCTTTATATCTTAAATAGTTGTACATTGAGGGCAAAGGTAAAGCTCACATAAAGTTTCTCGTGCCACTAGACTCATCATCTTATGACAATACATCTACATGCCACATATTCAGAATCAAGGTCAATTGAAAATTATACTTTGAGGTCAAGGTATTATACACACTGTATCATGATGACAAACCCAACGTGCATAGGTCAAGAGTCAAAAAGTCATAGTCTGGTTCAGAGTTCCATGTTAAAAATGCACACAGCAGTCCTGCACGAAATTTCATCATGGTACACGTAACAATGTCTTATGTCATGATGCACTACACATGCCAAATACAGAAAACCTAGGTCAGAGACAAAAACACAAGACATATAACTAAACTCAATAGAACGATGCTTGGGTTGCAGGTCACTACAATTGCCTTCAAAATAGAACATAAAGTTTGAGCAGGATTCTTTGCAACGATTATCTTAACACTGTTAATTGAGAATCGAGTCGTGCAGTTATGTCAATAAATTAAAACTGTAACATTAGACATTTAAACACTAAAAACTAGGGTTTACCATTAATTTCTAACCTAACCATGTTATAGTACTATGTTAAACTGATGGAACCAGTCACGTGATATAGTCATGAAATTTCTATTTGCAATAGTACGGCCAGAACAGTACAAGATAGAGTTGTAAACAAATGAAAGTAATGATACATACGAATTTTTAATCACAACGCACAAATAAGGAACCGTAGTTTTCATTCAATTTATTTATCTAAAATGTACACTTGCGTTAAACAATGGAAATTAACACTGCATATTTATATAAACGATCAATCTTGTAAATATACTAAATAAATAAATGATTTGGAAAATATGTTGAAGGTATAAAACGTCATGAGAATTCCGAATGGAATTAGGGTCTATCCGGGCACTCTGGTTCTAAACCTTGGTTCCATCTGGGTTTTTTGGTTTTTGAACCTTGGTTCTATCCTGGTTTTTTGGTTCGAAACCATGGTAACTGGTTCAACATCCGGGTTGTTTGGTTATAGCAACCCAACTTCTTGGTTCCATCTGGGTTCTATTCTAGATCATTCTAATGTTCCCGTTGAACTTAGAGAAGATAATCGCAAGTATCCGAATAAAAAGATAATGTAGGTCAAAGACGCTATAATTCTTTTATAACATTAAACGTTTCAACTCGACGGTAAAGGAAGCTGCAAGGTATTCATTTTCTCACTTTTATTGTTTCTATTAGGAAACTAGATAACAATAAAGCATCTTATAGGATTTTAAGAATAAACCTAAATATACAGTACATCGAACATCCTTTTATTTAATTCAGTCGTTCTGTTTTCATTTGTTTTCCTTTACTCATCCCTTATTTCCGTAAATATTTGTAGTAGTTTTAAAACCACCCAACTATGATATGTTGTTCAATTGGCCAACGATATGTGCATCTCGCCACTTAACCAGTTGACGACTTGCACCCATATTTTGACTCTTCAGTTAACGCATCAATGTAAATATAACGGAATTTGATGAGACTGTCAACAAAGTGAGAGGGTTAGCGCTATAAAACCAGGTTTAATCCACCATTTTCTACATTTGAAAATGCCTGTACCAAGTCCGGAATATGACAGTTCTTGTCCATTCGTTTTTTGATGCGTTTCGTTATTTGAAATTGCCTTGTGATTAAGGACTTTCCAAATTGATTTTCCTCTAAGTTCAGTATTTTTGTGATTTTACTTTTTGCATATGTATATTTGATTGCACATTTATTTTCAAATTCGACTGAATTTTATTTAATTGGCTTTGTAATAATGTCAGATTTGATAGAAATACATGTATCAAATTGTATGTAACAACTCGTTTTGTTCAAAACAGAATATTAAAATACAAATGTAAAAGAAAGTGATGATCTATTTAAGATTGTAAGCTTTAATTAGTTGAAAAATAAGCTATAAAATATTACAAAAATGTATATGTACAATAAATTTGTAAAAGTTGATACTCTGTGTGAAGGGCATGCATATAACCATTTGGCTAAAAATAAAGAAATCAAAATTAAGATTGAATATTTTTATAATAAAATTGTGTGTGTGTGTGTGTTAATGACAGTGCTAGTGGGATGAGTATCACCAGCACAATAGTCAGAACTTCTGTGTTGGCGCCATAGTGGAGGGACATAAAGTGTTACCCTAGTCCGTCCGTCCATCCTGAACGTCCCAAAAAATGGGTTCCGTTCTCCAAACTTTAGTTTACCTCAACCAGATACTACAAAACTTATAAACAATGTAGAAAAGAAGATGTGGCATGAGTGCCAATGAGAACGGCTTTCAACAATGAGCAAAGTCCATACCGTATAGTCCGTTATAAAAGGCACCGAAATGAAACAAATCAAACGAGAATTAAATGAGTAATAATGTCCCTTTAAAAACATAGAAAATGCTGAATTTTTCGTTTCCGTTCTCTTAAAAAAGTTTGACTCAATCAAATATTATAAACCTTATATGCATGCTTATTACCCCTTAACACAGCTCTATCAAGTTCGATATGTTTTGAAACTTATACAAAATGCTTATGTTCACAAAACGGTCATAATTACGTGAATCCTGCATCTATATGTGGAAGTTTACTCATGGTTTTATTTCAAAAGCAGGGGCATCTGTGGCAAATAGACCTATTCTACATTTATTTCAGTGAACAACTTTTTTACTTCCATTGAATTCTACTTCTAATAGAATTAACTTGCATATTTTTTCAGGATCTTAGTGCAGTTTGGTATTAAACTGACAGTGATGTTTCAAGTACATGTGACCAGCATAACAGAGTGTTTCACTAGATTGAGCTCTCTGTCTAAGTGTACTTTAAAGGTGCTTTGCACTGAGTTTAGTTTATTGATATGCGTACACCTTCTGTGTGCATGTTTAAGATGTAAAAACAGACTATCCATACCTACATGTCCATGAAATAAAATCTAAGGTAAAATTATTTTGCATTATCTATCACAACTGGCAGCAAGCACATGGTGCTACTTAAGCAGTAAATGTTCTCTCTAATTTTTCACGGATACTAAAGGATTTAGTTTTCATTTGAACCAAACATTCTTCAAATTTGAGAATGGAAATGTGGAATGTATAAAAGAGACAGTAACATGACAAAAAGAGCAGAAAGCAGTCGAAGACCACAAATGGGTGTTCAACAAAGCGAGAAAATTCTTCGCTCGGAGGCGGGCTTCAGATGGCCCATTAACATAATGTGTACTAGTTCAAACTCCAGAACATAAAAATTAACTTACAATTAAAAACATACAAGACTAACAAAACCAGAGACTCCTGATTCGACGTCAAGGTAATCATACCAAGAGACACACCAAATATACATAGGTCAAGAGTCAAAAAGTTATAGTCTGGTCAAGAGTTCCTTGTCAAAAAACACATAGCAGATTTTGAGGAAAGGGTCATCGTGGTACAATATACTAACAAATATATCTATATATCTTATTTGAAGAAGATGTGGTATGAGTGCCAATCAGGCAATTTTCCATTTCATTCAAACAAAATATACAAGTTGTACATTAGAGCAAAGGTCAAGCTCACATGAAGTTTCTCGTGCCACTAGACTCACCATCGTATGACAATACATCTACATGCCACATAATCAGAAGCAAGGTCAATTGAAAATTATATTTTGAGGTCAAGGTAATATACCAAGGAACACACTGTATCATGATGGCACACCCAACGTGCATAGGTCAAGAGTCAAAAAGTCATAGTCTGGTTAAGAGTTCCATGTCAAAAATGCACACAGCAGTTCTGCACGAAAATTCATCATGGTACACGTAACAATGTATTGTGTCATGATGCACTACACAAGCCAAATACAAAAAAACCTAGGTCAGAGACAGAAATACAACACATATAACTAAACGCAATTGAATGGTACTTGTATTGCAGGTCACTACAATTGCCTTCAACATAGAACACAAACTCTCGCAACACTGCAAAGTTAAAACCGTCTTTCACAAAAGTTTGAGCAGGATTCTTTGCAACGATTATCTTAATGTTAATTGAGAATCGAGTCGTGCAGTTAGGTCAATAAATTAAAACGGTAAGATTAGACATTAAAACACTAAAAACTAGGATTTACCATAAATTTCTAACTTAACCATGTGATAGTACTATGGTAAACTGATGGAAACACATTATACAGTCATGAAATTAAATATTTGAAATAGTACGACCAGAACAACACAAGAAAGAGTTATAAACAAAACATACGAATTTTTAATAACAATGCATAAATAAGGAACCGTATTTATTCATCTAAAATGTACGCTTGCGTTAAACAATGGAAATTAACACTGTATATTTATATAAACGATTAATCTTGTAATTCAATAAATAAAATATCATTGAAGTTCAGAGAAATAAAAAAAAAATGAATTTAGTTTTTGAAATTAATGTAAAATATCTATAGCATTGAATATAAGAGTTGTAACACCTATAGAAATTGACAAACACTGTTTATTTTTACTTACGTCGATTGAAATTTACGATTCCACCATTATCTGTTCTATGAAGTACATGAATGAACTCATCTTGTTCGTCATTTATTTCTATATACTTAAACAATTTTTTTATCCCCGAATAAGGAGAAAAACTATCATGAATACTCAATTTTTGTTCATCAGTAATGGCTTTTCTGTTGTGCAACATATATACAATGTGATTCAGATTTTTAGAAAGCACGTAAACAAATTGATCACTATGTTCTTTAAAGCAGTTGCTTATCCTCCCCATATTATTTTGTTTGAAATAATTGCATATATACGTCAGGTGTTTATGTCAAATATAAAATTTATATATCTTCTTTGGCACATTTATCTTTTAAATCATCAAGGATCACAGAAGACCTGAGCAGAAGACAGTCTAAATATGTCACGCATGATATATATCTACACGTTTGATAAATAACACCGTCAATAAACAACAAAGAAATATATAGAACTCGATGTATATATCTACAATTAATATTCTATATGTAATTCTTCAATGGAGGATGTGTGTTCTTATGGAACAAATATGAGACCAAGAGTCCTAAATGGTATTATTTTTATTTTTAGATTTTGAAAGGAACAGCGACAATTCTTGGAAAAGCAGTAGTCATGACGTCATTATGTCTTTTAATATGTTGGTTTTTGCCAAGTATGTCAGTTTTTATTTCTATTCACACATTTTTGTCAATATAACGGAGTGATATGCGACGTAACGACGTGAGGTCGCGGTATGAACAACATGAACATGTAAATTTTAGTTTCATTCACGATGCCACTACATCCTCATTACGCTTCTACAAGGATCCCGCTACGATTATACCACGTTAACCACGCTTTCTTTTGGACCTCACTACGCGTATCATAATTTTCCTACGCTCACCACGTTTTCACTACGACCATACCACGATTTATTCGATTTCAACATCATCTTACTGTTGGGTTTGGGGTGTATATTTCGCGTTGTGTTAGATTAGGGTTGACTGTCAATATAATACAAGTGTATGCTTCAATATTCATTCAAACATAAGCATATCATAATAGTTGCAATATAACATAGAAACGCGACGTCACATCATTAGTGGCAACGGCACATATAGGAACGCATAACGTTCCCATATTTCTCGATACTTACCGTGCTTCTCCTGTTATTATAGGACGACCATACTACGATCAAACCACGCTCATATTGCGATCTCACGCTCTCAGCAATAATGTCAACAACGTGTTCCTTATAAATACGGTTCCATTCCTTCTATTTTTCACTGGTACGTTGCGTTTTTGGAAACAGCACAGTCATGCCACCAAAAGCTATCAGAACTCGTAAGCGTGGTGGAAGTGGTAGAGGTAGAGGCAGAGGGGTCTCTTATACTAGCCCTGATCCAGTAGAGATGTCGAATCGACCAATCCAAATTAAATCACAACCTACTGCTGGTCTGTCAAAAACAAATGAAGATGTTTCAATACATAAAGTGGTGATCACACAGATGTGTTAAACAAGGTTGAGCCGTTAAAGAAAAGGAATAAAGTCCAAACTACATACAGCTCTAACCTTAGAAGAAGAGCAAAACATGGATTTCCTCCATCCTCATGTTCATTGGGTACAAAAGAAGACATTATTGAGTGTGAGTATAGCAATAATTATGTAAAGACTTTGAATCGATTTTTGAAGTTTTACTCGAAGGGAAAAAAGAAATGAAAAAAAAGAAAGAAGAATAGATATAAAAAGATTTGGTATGAGCGCTAACGAGACAACTTTCCATTCAAGTCACAATTTGTAAAAGTAAACCATAAGAGGTCAACGTTCGGTCTTCAACACAAACTTGGCTTATACCGATCAGCAATCTATATAAAGGGATGTATTGAAGTGTTAGTTAACTTATTCCTTATCCCATTGAAATATTTATCAAATTTATAATTTATAATTTAAAAAACGAAACAAAACGCAAATCTTAGAGACTTTTTTTTCCAAAATAAAGTTGCTCAACACGATGTATACAATTACCGAGTCTGCTGCCCAACATCTAAAAACCATTGATTTAGAAAGCCGTAAGACATCAGCCTATCATATGATACGTTGTACGATTACTAAACTTTGCCATCAAGTTGAAAGATCTAATTCTTATCTATTAGATAAAATAAAGTACAACTGGACTTGAGAATCTTTTGATTGATTTTGCCTTTTACCTTTAAGTTGGAAAAACTAGCAGCTGAAAACTGTGCTCCTTCGGCCACATCTTCTGTTGAATTCGCAATTGTTTTGTTCTTCCCTCGCCGAGATTCGAACCCATGCTACTGAGATATTGTGACACCAAATCGCCTGCACTGTATCCGGCGCGCTAGACCACACGACCACCTTGGCTTCACAATACTAAAGCTTTCGTAGGCCGGGTGTTACCTTTCCTCGTCAGTTTAAATCTAGCGTCGTAATACAGTACACGATATGTAAAGCATGAAGATTTTATTGTTACAGATCAGCTGAATTATCTGAAGTAAACTAAAGTATCGTACAAATTAATGTAAGATACAGTAACAGCAATAATTATATTTATAAGTACCATCTTCTAAACATTAAATATAATATATGTGTAGATGACAACTGTGCGATTACATGATATATTTCCTCCAATTACAACCTGCGTAGACAAACCATGCTAACTTGACGTCAGCATCTGCCATCATTAGTTATCTTAACGTTTTTAGTATCAAAGCTCGTCCTCATGATTGGCGCTATTTATCAGTTCAGATAAAAATGATTGATAAAATGTATTTTACTTCGAGAATAAACCCACAAATCATATCCGGTATTTTTTACATCACAATTAGTACATCGGAATATCATATGTTCGTTTTATTGCACCGTTTTCAAATAATAATTATGATTATGATTATTTCGATGTGAAAAACTTATTTATATTTACAACATTTCACAATAGTTATGAAATTTACAGATCTTCAACCTGTCGGTTTGACGATAATAACGAACGCCCAAATGTTCTACATATTTTCATGATAATTTACTCAGTAATACATTATAGCGACCAATCAAAGCAATATAAAACCAAGTGATCATTACATGTGAGGTTCGAATGACATTTTTTTAGATACAATACTCATAACGTAAAAAGATAATTTAGCATGCACAATGTTAAAGATACTAGTATATGCATTCTTTTTATATCAAGTAGTTCAGCCAACGCGTTTGTTTCATATCACTTCAGTATGATATATGGATCGTTGGTGTAACATATGCCTTCTAAACAACACTTGACAGATATTTTATTATCAAGTGGATTTTCAAATCGGATATTACAATTTTGTGTACTTTTTGAAAGAATGTCTGATAGATAATAGTCAGCCGACAAACTTATTCAATTGAATATATTGCCTTAAGGAGTCGTCACTCTTGTGTGTAGCAAACATAGCTGAAATTGTTTATAGATATAGGAAGATGTGGTGTGAGTGCCAATGAGACAACTCTCCATCCAAATAACAATTCTAAAAAAGTAAACCATTATAATAGTTCAATGTACGGCCTTCAACACGGAGCCTTGGCTCACACCGAACAACAAGCTATAAAGGGCCCCAAAATTACTAGTGTAAAACCATTCAAACGGGAAAACCAACGGTCTAATCTATATAAACTTTTTAAAAAAACGAGAAACGAGAAACACGTATAAATTACATAAAACAAACGACAACTACTGTACATCACATTCCTGACTTTGGACAGGTGCAAACATTTGCAGCGGGATTAAACCTTTTAATGGATCCAAACCTTCTCCCTTATTTTGAAACAATCAATAGCATAACATCACAACATAGAAAAACGCACGGTAAAATATCAATTGGCAGGCTTAACTCAATCAAAACACATACATTAATAGTACGTTTTGTTTTAAAAGTTGAAGTTTTAAAGAGTTTATTTTTTGGAATGGTCATCATAGTTTTAATCATTCTGCATATCCTTACTAACACATAAAAGTAGTAATACATTTATTAACCAATATAAGATAAATCTAATTGTTGGCCTATTTAGTTAGTATGAGAACGAATCATCTGGTAAAGTTAATATATCTGTTATAAATCAGTCGCGTGGTCCCGAATTGTCATTTGTTAGATAACTGCAGAAGGACTAACATGAAACTTTTCATTCTAATTTTGTGCATTGGTGCAGGTAATTTATAGAAATGATCAAAACATTTGAATTATATTTAAACGGTGATAATCGATAAAATTGTCTAGTTAATATATCCATTTTATAAAGCTGATTTGAGTTTCGTGTGAAAGCTATCGATTTCATAATGATTTTTATGTAACAGTAGTTTGCCTACGTTAAAATATTTTAAATTACAAATTATGTAAGGGAAAAAAGTTATCATAGATAAAAGAAAGTCAAAGAGAAGAATATACAGATTTTATTTTTAAAGAAAGACGTATATTTAAAATGACATCTTCAACTCAGATTTACAACTCTCAGTTTTTTTAGTGAAGATGTTGAGTTTTAATTCACATTTCAAAATTTCTATTTATAACTATGATTCATAGTAAGTATTCAAAAACATTTATCACCAAATGAAAAAAAATCAAATAGCCCTTATATGCAACGCCAATTAGATCGATAGATAAAAATGATTTTACAAAATATCCAACATACTTCATCTATCAGAATATTTGCAAGTTGGATTCTGTAGACAAAGCCATTTATTAACGTGTAAGTCAAATTTAGAAACATATCTAATGCAGTCAACGTTTATGAAATACGAGAGATTTGTTATCCCTGAAACACGCACAACCATTGTGTGCACGAACAAATTGTTATATAATACATATATTGCAGGATTCACTTATTCATAAAAAAAAATGTAGAATGGAATAAAAAGTAGATAATGAATCTGAAAATATAGAAACAAAGAAAATAGGCCAATGATACCCTACGCTATGTTGATATGTTTTTACTTTTAATAATCAACAGCTGAGCATAATGACATAAAAGATAGCAACTTAAGGTCACAATACGACTTCACATTGATCAAAATCTATACCGCAAAGCAAGCTATTAAAGTCCCAGATAGAAATACTGCAGAATAAACGATAACATTTTACCATAATGCTAATGAATATAACGGCTTTTACTTTCACCATCCGGAGCTACAATGCTGACGTCTTCCTACAATATCTGAAAAAAAGTAAAATCACAAAAAATACTGAACTCCGAGGAAAATTCAAAAAGGAAAGCCCCTAATCAAATGGCAAAATCAAAAGCTCAAACATACCAAACGGTTGGGTAACAACTGTCATATTCCTGACTTGGTACAGGCATTTTCATATGTAGAAATTGTGGATTGAACCTGGTTTCATAGCTAGCTTAACCTCTCACTCTCACTCGCATCAAAAAAGGGATTTGTAATATTTTAGTTTAACTTGAATGTTTGCTTTGGAGCAGCTTCAAATATGTTTTAGACTTGGATTTAGATGTAGAAAAGACGTTGGTACGGTACATCATAGTTTTGTTTCGAACAACTTTGAACTTGCGCTGCTACAATGTATCTTATGATGGAAATTTTCGTTATGTTTTCAGTTTTAAGTATATTAAAAATTTTGGTCTTCAATGTATTATGTATTCGGGTTTTGTTTTCTGTAATAAGTTAAGACGTCAGTTTTATCATGTAAATCTTTTATATTCAGTTGATAAAATTTACTATTTGCAATAGCATAAATTGTTCTAAATAATATGGATGTTCTTATCACAAGCAGAAAACCCTAGCCGTATTTGGCACAACCTTTTTTAACTTTTGATCCTCAGAGCTGTACAACTTTGTACCTTTTTTTTTAATTTCGAACTTTTATATCTGGGCGTCACTGGTAAGTCTTGTGTGGACGATGCGCGTTTTTGACGTATTGAATTTTAAACCTGATGCCTTTTGTTATCTATTATTCATGTGTTTCTTTGCCTAATATGTTCTCCTATTTATTTGTATTGTAGTCCTGTATTATTATGTGGTCATTTTAATGTTATATTTAACAATGCCATTTAAAAGTGCGAGGTTTGGCATACCACAAAACCAGGTTCAACCCACCATTTTTGTCTTTAAAAATGTCCTGTACCAAGTCAGGAAAATGGCCATTGTTATATCATAGTTCGTTTCTGTGTGTGTAACATTTTTACGTTGTGTTTCCGTTGTGTCGTTTGTCTTCTCCTATATTTGAGTGTGAATTCACATTACTATAAGACGTGTCACGGTACTTTTCTATCCCAAATTCATGTATTTGGTTTTGATGTTATATTGGTTATTCTCATCGGATTTTGTCTAATGCTTAGTCCGTTGCTGTGTGTGTTACATTTTAATGTTGTGTCGTTGTTCCCCTCTTATATTTAATGCGTTTCCCTCAGTTTTAGTTTGTTACCCCGATTTTGTTTTTTGTCCATAGATTTACGAGTGTTGAACAGCGGTATACTACAGTTGCCTTTATTTAACTTCCTTTATGACATACATATAAAATTTAAATTAAAAGATTACTCTATTATCTATGATATATCATCCTTGTTTTTTTTTTTTTAAATTACATGACAATTAAATATGCTATTTTAAAAAAAGGGGCGAAAGATAACAAGTGGACAGTCAAACTCATAGATATAAAATTAACTGACAATGCCATGGCTAAAAAAGAAAAATACAAACAGACAAATAAAAGAATACAAGACACAACATATAAAATTAAAGACTAAGCAACACGAACCATTCAATTTGATGTACTATGATTTTTTATAACATTCAATTTGATGTACTATGCTTTTTTACAACATTCAATTTAATAAGTTTTTGTTGCATCATTTTAATTTTGAATAAGTCTTTTTGATTTTATTCTAAAACTACCTTTGAAATACTTAATTTAAAGTCACTTTTACCTTATGGAAACTTCAACATATTTCTTCTATCCATACACCATCTCAGCTATTTATAAAATAATAAGCGTGTTTGTAAAATCCTTATTTTTGCTTTATCTTTTATTTTCTTTCTAGCCCTGGCCGCTGATTGTCCACAGATTTGTCCTATGAACTACATGCCTGTATGTGGCTCAGATGGTAAAACTTACGGTAACATGTGTGGTTTTGAGGCTGCCAAATGTGTGTAAGTTTTCTAATTTAGAGTAACTTTATTTCTTAAAGGAGTAAAACAAGATCTTGTCGATTTTAAAAATCTTTTAAAATTGATTAACTAATGTTTTCCATGCAAATCAACTAAAATAAATCGGTCCCATAATTTTCAAAAGTATGCATCCATTATCAATGATATTCATAAAATCAAGGTTTAATTTTATCTATTCTGAATAAAAGGTCACTGCGACCTTCAACTCTTCCAAAATTAGCAATAAATAGAGAAATGAGAAATATCAGTCACAGATTGTGAGTAGGAATTATGCCCTTGGTCGTCGCTTTTTTTATTCGTTGACACAGATATTGAAGTTTTCTGTCTTTTTCCATTTCATCCATTTTATTTGTCCAAAAAAGACTCAGTATCGCCCATGTAAACATTTCAAAGCCCAAATCAAGTACAAAGTTGATGAGGATTTCCCGCAATGTGTCAGGTGAATAAGTTAAGTCTTGCCAAAAATAAAATTATTCATTTAAGGTAGATGGGGGCTCTTAATTCAAATCCATAGAATTTTTTGATAATTTGTCAAAATGTAGTTTATATCATACTTTTTCAAAAATATAATAAAAAGTATGGGTCACCGTGCTTTTTTTTTTCACGCTACGGGTTGAGCAAAATTGTCAGATTTTGTATAGATTATGTATGGAAAACCCAAATTTGGGTGATAAAAAGAAAACTACACCATAGAATTTTAAGATAAAATATGAGAACATAGCTCTAATAATATGATTTCAGATAAGAAAAAGAAATAATGGAGTCACGGGACTCGTTTTCTTGCTATATAATAAAATAGGTAAATTCACAACACATTCTATTATAAAAGTAACGTAATCGAGTTATCTCCCCTAATATCTGAATTATCTACCTTTATATTGCAAAATTTAAAAATGAATAAAACAAAAATAATCTGATTTTTTGTAAAATACAGCCGTAAATATGATAAAACACATAATTGTCTATATTAACATGAAAAGTCTTACACATGAATTACATACTACTCTCAAAATTTGCAAATTTCATTAAAGATCTACACCGATTGTTATCTGCTTTTTAAAAATCCAAGATGGAGGAAGACACCCGAGCTACCTTAACACACTTTCTTATTATTCAAAATAACGATATAACATGAAGTACACGCATGAAGTATTTATATAAATATCTCTGAAGGATTCTTGTATCTACTTTTATTAAAGAAATTGAATGCTTTTTTAAAAATTTATTGGGGTGTAAATGCGTTGACCGAAGTACATTTTGTCTGAAGATGTAGAGCTTCATTCTAAAAATGTGCGCATTGTCAACGCGTTTACAACCCTATAAAATTACTAAAAGCAGCATTCAATACTTATGATTACATTTTTTTACAAGGATCATGAAAACACAATTACTATCAATATTTTCATTACTTACCTGTGCACTTTATTGTGGAAGCTCATGTCATCATGATTGTTAAATTTTCATTTTGAAATGAATGTTCATTTCAATGTTCATTTCAAAATGACTGGAGATTGTTGTTAGCCAATCAAAATAACGTATCATAATGAAACATACATGTAATATTTTAAACTATAATATTTCGTTCCAGAAAAAAATAGAAAAAAGTTTTCTAAACCTTTGTAAATTTATTTACCCGACTAACAACAATATTGAAATATAGTTTCCTATCATGTATATCATTTTTAGTTAAAGACAATAGACATATTCAGAATTCAAGCACATGCGCTTTATAAGAAGCAAATACGTATTCTGATTTAACAAAAAAATGTAGCATTGAAAAAGTGCTGATGCATTTACAAATCCTACTGTACAACTGATGGTGGTCTTGCATTAGTCCTGTATGTAATAGAACGATAAGAGACAGTCTTTGTTTATAAAAAAAATAGAAGTACGGAGGGTACAATTAAATCTCATAATTCGTCGAAGAAAAACTTGTTACGCCATGCAAAACAAGAAAAACGACGACCCCCCCCCCCCCCCCCCCCCCCCCAAAAAAAACAACTTTACGAAACACTACATAAAAATATATAGACTAACCATCAAAACAGGAGTGATCTCAGGTGCTCCGGAAGATTCGGCAGATCCTGCTCCACCAGTGCCGCACTGTATCTTAATAGCTATTTCTTATCCTGATAAAACGTATGTGTGGTGAAGATGACACATTATTAATGGTATTGTTGAAAATAGAAAACAAAAACCTTGCACGTTAAAACGATTTGTTAAAAAAATATTAGTTTTCAACTAAAATTTGGACAATTTAAAAACGAAACAAAATAAAAAGTTCACAAATGGTATATACAGAATATGTATGCGTCTTGTAGAGCTAGAAGTAAACATAGAGTCAAGTATTTATAAAAAGTATTGAATACAACAAAAATGCTAACAAGTCCCGAAAAGACTGAAAAAGAGAGGCGAAAGATACCAAAGGAACATTTAAATTCATTTGTCGAAAATAAACTGACAATGCCATGGCAAAAAAAAAATGACCAAAGGACAAACAACAGTTCTCAAAACACAACACAGATTTTCGTATTGCAATTATTTTAAAATGATCTCAGTTCCTTGAACTATAAATGAAAGTATGTTTAAAAGTAGATAAATAGATGCAGTTCTTCTCAAATCCTAACACTTTGAAATCAATTTTCCGTTTGCCCTCTGTTCTGTCACATATTTCGTTACATTGCGAGTCATACTTTATGATGTCATACTTATGTCATTAATATTATTCTTTCAGATTGAAATAAGAATTATCAATAAACTTGAGTCTCATGTTAATGGTTTTCATCTATTTCAGACTATTAAAGGCAGACCCCAGATCAGCCCCAATCACAGTTACTCAACACAGTGCATGTGCTAAGCCAGTTGGATAGAAAATTGAGATAATTAAAACATTTGAAAAATTAAATGTCTAATGTTTGTTTTTGATTTATTGAGAGCTAACCAAGTGCAAGTTTTCTTCGGAAAGTGTCTGTACCAAGTTAGGAATATGGTAGTTGATTGTCACTTGTTCCGTTGATTGATAGCGTTTGATTTTGACACTTTTAATGGATTTCCCATTGTTGAATTTGTTTTGGAGTTCAGTATTTGTGTTATACATTTTTACACTACGTCCTTCTCTAGATTAACATCATACAATACGACGTAAGGAAGAGATACATCCTTTAATACAATATCATCTGAAAAAAATATGATTGGGACCAATAACGTTCAAATGTAATGGTTCCAAACACCCAAATTTAATGAATTTAATGAGCCTTCCATGCAATAACTGAATGAATAATCAAAATATAACTAATGACGTATAAAAGGTTGAAAATAATTATTATACAATAACGTAAACGGTACCAATTTTAACGCAATAGATGCGCATTTCCACAAAACATTTATCTTCAGTGATGTTCGTGTGATACAAATATTGATCCATATGGATATGTTGAAAATAATCTCATCATAGATACCAGGACCAAATTTAGTATATACGCCAGACGCGCGTTTCGTCTACAAAAGACTCATCAGTGACGCTCGAATCCAAAAAAGTTAAAAAGGCCAAATAAGGTACGACGTTGAAGAGCATTGAGGACCAAAATTCCTAAAAGTTTTACCAAATACAGCTCCGGTAATCTATGCCTCAAATTTTCTAGTATCTACATAAAGTATAAAATATACCTAATGGGCATCAAGACTTAAATATTCTATTCTACTATATTGCAACTGATTTGTACGAAAAAGTCATCCAGTAAAAAAATTAATAAATCCTATTCACATGTTTAAATCCTGAGTTGATCCTAAAGTAAACCTTTGACCTTGTACTATCACGAGTCGTATGATTATCTATTATATGTCATGAAGTTGACCTCCTTTGTTGCAATAAGATAAGTCACAGAAAGTTGGCATGAAATAATTTTCATAAAGGTTGGTAAGTGATTTCCAAACGAAAGCCTACTTTTCTAAAACAAAAAATCCAGATCATGTTTATATTAGTAAAATTAGTTCAGTTTATCTGGAGCCTATTTATCGAAATGTAATAACATCAGTCCTAAGAATATAAATTGAGACAATTTTAAAACCGACTTCTGAAATTTCTGAGCAAGCAAATTGAAGCTATATAGAGGAGGATTACCTTACAATAAAAATGTCATATAAAAAAGAAGATGTGGTATGATTGCCAATTAGACAACTGTCCACAAGAGACCAAAATGACACAGACATTAATAACTATAGGTCACCGTACAGCCTTCAACAATGAGCAAAGCCCATACCGCATAGTCAGCATAACAACTGCCATAACTGTAAACGTAGATAGAAGCAAATGAAATATCAAATATGAATCTACAGGCATCTAATATAATTAACAAATATAAATTTAATTATGAAGATAAATAATCACAATATTTATTATTATCATTATGAAGGTAATAACATGAATAAATAATATCGATATAATACATGATTGTACAACTAAATTCTATGAAACAATACTTAAAATTTAACTACGTTTAATATCAGAATTTAACAAAATAATTGTAAATAGTTGCAACGTAATTATATAATCAGTAACAATCATTTGATCTCTTTTAGTTGGCTTTAATTCGAAGTATCCCGTTGAAGAACCTGGAATTCGGACGAGGAAAATTTTTACAGTGCTTTTACATTGTGTTTTAATCATTTTCATATTTTAAATAATTTGTACATTATCGAAAAAGTGTGTACTGAATACGGTATGAGCTACCAACTACAGGTGTCTTTGTAAATCTACCATCAACTACAAAAACGTGTTCGTCGACATCTTTGTCAGATTTATTATGTTTATCAACATATTGTAGGTATTACTATTGGCACCTATAGCGCCCCTTTAAAAGCAGGCTAGTTATTGTATTGTTATGAATCACAAATAGGTCTCAATTGCATTTAATAGATAAATTCTACAATGCTTACAGGTATTTTGGTGATATTTGTTTGTTAAACAATCAAGTATTTTCTAAATAAACTGCCGAATTTCAACCTGAGGAACTTATTTTAAATAAATCGAATATAAACGGTTCTTTGTCTTCTAGTATATGCCTTTAAGTGCTTCTTTGTTACATATCTAAATGTTTTTAAAGTGATTAAGTTTATAACACAATATTGACTGTTGTATCCCTATTTTTGACATTTTTACCTTTTATGTCTGATTGTTATGACAACACATCGTTGTCAATTAAATGAAATTTGATGCAACTGTCATACAAGTGGGAGGTTTAGCTACCTATAAAATTAGGTTTAATCCACCGTTTTCTACATAATGAAATGCCTGTACCAAGTCAGGAATATGAAAGTTGTGTATTTACATCTTAGTGCACTATTTTTGTGATTTTAATTTTTACATATTTCTTCAATAGATTTTGTTTTGAAGCCTGGTTATTTCAAACGGGATAGCACATCCTTTTTTATGGAGATATTGTTTACAGAACCCGGGAAATCATAAAGGATCCAGGTAAACTTATCAGTCCTTTAAGTAAACATAATCTAAAAGGTTAGCAATTTAACACTGTAATAAGGTATTTGAATATTGTTCTTTTTATATTGTAATGATATTAATTTTGGTGTCAGTGCTTTTGTTTGATGTATTTCTATTTGTATCTACCTGATGAGTTAATATAAAAATAAGGATATTTGGTATGATTGCAAATGAGACAACTACCCACCAAAGTTCAAATGAATTGGATTGACTTAAGCATTTTTAAACTGATTTTTTTTTTTATGTTGTACTGTAACACCACTGTCCCAGGTAAGGGGAGGGTTGGCACCTTCAAACAAGTTTAACCTTACCACATTATGTATGAATCTGTCCAACTTCAGGAGCCTGTTATTCAATGGTTGTCGTTTGTGTGCTGTGTTACAAATTTGTTTATTCTTCGTTCATTATTTTGTACATCAGTTAAGCCGTTAGGTGTTTTTTTCTTTTGAATAGTTTTATATTCGTCGTTTCGGGCCCTTTTATAGCTGACTTTGCAGTATGAGCTTTCCTCATTGCTGGGTGCCGTACTGTGACTTATAGTCGTCAATTTCTGTGTACATTATATCTAAAAGTTGATAATCTTCTATCAGATTGAATTATGTAACCAATCTAGTCGTCCATCTGGATTAACAAATATGTATAATGTTTTCTAATAATTCAATGTTAGCAAGTATTAATACAATAAAAAATACCCCCTTTCTCTAGCAATTGCATATGAATCTAAATATTATAATTTACTTATGTAGATAACTAAAATGTAGTGCAAATCTTGGAATGAATTATATTAAAAGTTGTGTAGGCATAACTCGGTAAGAAATCGACAAAACTATAAAAAAAAAATAAACAAAAAAAATAAACAACGAATAGAGTTGCCAAAAAATATGTTCTTTCTCTACCAGCTTAGCTCAACGTTTCATGAGGTCGCATTAGAAAACGTCAAAAGACTACAATTGTTATTGTCTGTTAGGTTGAAAAACTTAAGGTGGTACCTAACATTACAGGGAGATAACTCTGTAAAATCAGCTAAACGTTCTAATTACGTTGTGTCGTTAAGGGGAAATTAAGCTTCTCAACGATCAAAATTAGTGTTTGTCAAATTGCAATATAACCAGTGTAATTTTTCAGATAAATTGGTTGGTTCAATTTTTTTGTAATTTTCATATTTTTCTCCAAGGGTCAAAGTAAATATTTTGTCAAAATTTTATGAAAATTAAACGAGCCAAATAAATTTTAGTCAAGGTGTTGGGTACCACCTTTAAAGAGAGATGAAACATGGGTTGTATTTGACATTGTATACTTTTTTTCCAAATCAGAGTTCGAAAATCAGAGACTTTCTTGGAGAACAATATTGAAATTTAATGACAGTTTCGAGTTAATGCTCTTTATATAAGAAAATTGAAAAGTTTGCATCTTACATTAATGGAAATTGGAACAAGTTGACTATCAGGTCCTTGATTTTATCTATATTAATCTTATTTATCGTATTTGTTAACACTACCACTAGAAACCAATTTTGAATTCAATAAAACGATGATTTTCCTCCTATAGATAACTCACAAGAAGTCTGTTAATTTTGACATTTTTTAACTATTATGTCTTCTTATTTTGTTGACGCATCATTGTCAATATAATTGAATTTTGTGCGACTGTCATACAAGTGAGAGGTTAAGCTTGCTATAAAACCAGGTGTTCTTTCACTAAATAATTCAAAATTTAGTGACTATGTGGAACGCATCTATCCCATCGAACTAGATAAAGGATACTACAGATACTGTTAAGTCGGCCTCATATCTGACTTACATCTAGAAATTGACAATGAGGGTCAGCTGAAAACAACAAAAGAGTTGATTTCAGCTTTCCAATTGTGAACTTTCCATTTCTAAGTACCAACATTCCAGCAGCACCTGCATACGGGGTATATATCTCCTTATTGATACGATATTCCCGTGCTTGCATTTCCTATCATGATTTTCTTGCTGCTCACAAGGAAGCTATTAAACCAAGAGTTTCAAATGGTGAAGTTCAAATCATCCCTTCGTTAATTTTACGGACGCCATCACGAGTTGGTTGACCGTTATGGAATAACCGTTAACAAATGATATCATTTTTAGCCATGGCGTTGTCAGTTTATTTTCGATTTATGAGTTTGACTGTCCCTTTGGTATCTTCCGTCCCTCTTTTTTAATCCGTCTTGTTCTACATAAGAAAACGCCTTTATCAAGTCAGGAATATGATAGTTGTTATCCATTCGTTTGATGTGCTTGAGCTTTTGATTTTGCCAATTGCTTAGGGACTTTCCTTTTAGAATTTACCTCGGAGTGCGTTTTTTTGTTTTGTTATTTTACTTTTTCATATTGTAACTATAGTGGCAGACAAGAATTTGTGAGGTAGACGAAATTGACCTTAAAACTATCGTATTGACTTTTGTATCCAAAAAATAGGCAGATCGTACATATTTTGACTTTATTTAATGACTACGTTAGTTCAGTATCAACTGTAATTAATATATTCAAATGAAATTGAAAAATGGTGTTTTTTTTTTGTTCAGATAAACAATAACTTTACCTAGTGAAGCGGTGCGTAAAATATATTTCGGCATTACTTTTCGAAAAATGACTTGTTTAATGGAATAAAACTTGTAAACTTTCTCTTTTTTTTCTCCGCAATAGGTTTTTAAAAAATAATTTATGAACTGTGTATTTTGAAAATTTTGTGGAAATAGAAGAAGTGGCAATTGTTACCTTTCATACCTTTACTTTCATTGATAAAACATAAAATTGACTCGTCAAGTGTCCAGTTCTGTCATGTATGAAAAGCATAACTTAAACCAATCAAATTGCATAAGATTCAATAACAATGACCGGTCCACACCATAACATGTGATAGGTGTAAATTGGGTAGGGAGAAAATGTCAGACATAAATTTTTAAAGTTCATTAGTTTGCAATAATGAATAAAAATTTGTCAACCAAAAGTTTTGCTATAATTTCGTAAACATGTCGTTCTCTATTGATATAGTTTTTGGAACTTTCATTTGCGTATTTAAGGCAATAGAAAGTTTGGGCTTCAAAAGTCTACATAATTATTTACTTTATACAGAAAACTCGCCCTTTTAAAACATTAAATATTTCACAAATAATAAATGACTTCAAAGTAAAATTATTTCTTAAAACACTGCAAAAAAATTCATTCTGATTGATATAGTTGAATTGTCATAAAGTGTGCTGGAATGAACAGTGGTATAACAAACATCGAATTCCCTCACAAAAATGTTATCACACACTGAGTAGTGTATTACTATTAAATCAGGTTTGATAATAAGTAGAGTTCCTGCTTGTCAAAAATGTGAAGTATCTACCAAATTAGATTTATATTTAAACAGTAAAGAAGATGTATTCTAATGGGACAATCACAGACCGAAGAAATACAAAGACACGAGTATTTCATCAATAAAAGATAAAAATTGGCCTTTCAGTTTTCTGTCATAACAATACCCATTGATAATTGCAAATACTTAAAGTGTAGCTCTAAATGTAAAACAAAACACTGCCAGTTCTGTAGAATTTTGATGACAGATACCCAACTTGATTAAAAATCTTGCTTCACAAGAAGCTACGATCTTCGGGAAATCAACAAATCTCGTCTACGTGCTAGAGTGTTAACTTTGCAGACATGTGTGTGTTGGCTAACTGGAAGAAGGCTTGATAGACGTATGTGCGGTCATTAACCATACATATGAACAATGCAAGCGAAAGATACTAGAGGGACATTCAAAATTTACATAGAAAACAAACTGACAACGCAATGGCTAAAACAGAAAAAGACAAATAGATAAATAATAGTACACAAGACACAACATAGCAAACTAAAGAATAAGCAAAACGAACTCCAAAGAAAAACTAGGGGTGATCTCAGGTGCTCTTTTCGCGAAGGCGTACTTTATCTGAAAACAACATACCATGTACATGTCAATGCAGTCTGCTTTATCAATGAACCAAATGTTGTGTCAATAGATAATCAGAAAGTTTTCACAGAACTGTTCGGAACCTTTACATACAATATTGTGTCTAGCTAGCGTCGCTGGTGGATAATATGAAATTATTACTACTTCTCGTGTGTATTCTTGGAACTGGTAAGACATGTAAACGCTTCAGTCATAAAACCTAGGATAGTTTGTATTTCATCATATTTGATAGAAAATAATAGTAATGACAACTTGCATGATTAAAAAATTAACAGGACCCATCAATTGTATGTACAAGTTGCATATTGTTTTAAGTTTTGAACACTACTGTCTCAAGCTATCGACTTTTTACACAAAGACTACTTACAGTTTAGAATTGTACACTTCATTTCACCTCGTGTACCATTTTCGGACCAACTGATTCTTTATCTGTATATATTAACTAACACAGAAATGTAGACAATGTACGTCATATCTAAAAAAAATTCGTAGTTATTCATTTATTTTGCATTTTCTTTTCAAGTGTTCCTTACTGAGTCAGCATGTCCCTCTATTTGCACTGCGGATTATTCCCCTGTCTGTGGATCAGATGGCGTGACCTATAGTAACAAATGCAGACTGTTGATAGCTGCGTGCTTGTAAGTTGATTATCAGAAAACGAGCATCATAGTTTGTTGAATGTATAATACCATTCTGATAAAGGTTTTCTTATTATGTAGTAAAACAAACAATTTTATATAAAAGATCTGACGAAGGGACAAGCAATTTTACAAAACCAGGTTTTTGCATCACTGAATTTTCTTGCATCGTTCGTGGTTTACATTCATAGGTATTAGATAAACAGATTTGCATGTATTTTTTTTTATTCCGACAGATGTTCAACTTAATTTAACATAAAGATCTAAACGTTCGTCGGTATTTTGGTTGAAATACTTATACCTTTTCATTAAACAAACGTTATTCTAAATGTTTTTATTATAACCATTGTTTGTTGTCTACTTACAGGAAAAAGGAAGAGGGTGTTATAATCCATGAGGCCCATAAGGGGCAATGCTGAAAAAGTTCTAACATTAAATGGACTTCACGACTGTAGACGTGTTGCATCATACTTTAACTCGCTATCATGAGGTTTACATTTTAGCCGGTGAATTAATAAAAAAAAAGAGTCTTTTATATGTGTATTGTGTATTCATTGCTTAGCCAAGGTTTTTTTTCATTTTTTGGGACGTCTTCTTTCTTTTTGTATGTTTTATTTTTAGTTTGTTTGGTAAAGGCGAAGTTTTTGGTTAGTTTGACTACCACCTACATCTCATACACTGAAATTAATGACTGTGTATGACATTACAACCTTCATAAAAGGGAAAGGAGGGGGAGGGCAATACCTTTTTATGTTAACCTGTTTTGGCGGTGTTTTTTCAAGGTGTTATTAACTGTTATCTGAGATCAATTTAAACTGTTTTCAAGCCACTTTGTTAACTGTTATCAGCATTTTTGCATTTTTTTTTAACTGGTTTTGCCAAAATTGAGGTGTTGTTAACATGTTAACGGACCCCCCCATTGCCACCCTCCTCTCCCCTTTCTTAATACAGCTTATACGAAGTTTCTTGGTTGTGTAAAGAACTTATTTTATAAACATAAATTTATTTCATAAAAAGACTTCATATGTTAGCAATTATTTATTTTTTTATATTATTTCAAATCAGCACTTTATACATAAGAAAAGCAGTTTGTGCTGACGGTAACTGTTTAACTTGAAATTTTCAAACGAGTTAGATTGACTAGGTAGATTATTCACCTCTGAACCAGTTTGTGATTCAACAAAATTTGTACCATGGCCTAGTTCAAAAGGGAATCAAAAAATGTATATAGATATAAGAAGATGTGGTACGATATTAATCAGTAGCTAGATGGGGAATTATCAACAATGTTTGGAATGTGAAATAAATGTATTACAACCACTAATACATTTATATTTATGTGTTCCATCTTGGAAAGAAGCAACTCATATGCAACTAATAACCATACAAACACGAGGTCTCCTCTTTGAATGTTTATAGACGTTTTAAAATGACCAAGGATATATATTACAAAATTTTCTGTCGAATCCCACTAAATGTCTTCAATTGTAATTAATCATCGAATGTAACTTAAACCAGGCGGTAACCTGTTATGAAAAGAGTGTCACTCATAATAGTTATCAAAGGTACCAGGATTATAATTTAATACGTCAGACGTGCGTTTCGTCTACACATGACTCATAACCGACACAATGTGCTCCTGAGTAAATTCCGATTTGAATAATTTATTTTCGTTTTGTTTAGCTATTTTACTTGCAAAATCAGGAAAATTTCTAAGTAAGAAACAAAATATTTTGACAGGAATCCCAAAAATTTGTCAACAGAATATGCACATAATGGGTAACTTTTTTCAAATTAAAATATATAAAACTTTGAAAATCATTTTATGTTCACAAGTGTGCATACGATATCAGATATAATGCCGACCAAAATTTCAAACTCTAAAACATCCATAAGTTGTCAAAATTTATGTACTTCTCACTTATAATTGTGGGAAGGAATTGAATAAATGCCCATTGCATGTACAGGCTAACAGTACAGGTTTTGATGTTCACAAAACAACTGTTTATGGATAGCAAAAAATAAAAAGTGAAAGGTTTCCTGCATCCTCAGTACGACATTAGTTAATACATTTGAAAAATGTTGTTTAACTCTAAAAACGAAACATACATTAAAAATGTTAAGAAAATTTGATCAAATTCAAACTGAATAAAAAATTGAAAAAAGATTCCATCAGGATCATTCCATACACCTGTACTGTTGCTAATAGTATCTGAATTATGAACAAAACAAAGAATTTTCAACATTAGTCGTGGCAGGACATATTGACATAAATATCATCCAATGTACCAAATATAGTTGACCTATTGTTGTCTGAAATATAAGACTTCTGTTAGCAGATAACTGATCCATGAAATTCGTGTTTCCAGTTACTTACAAGGAAAGACTTACATTGTAAAAAAACGATTTATTTGGCATAATTTCTGCACAATTTCACTGAACTTGAAAACCAGGACAAATGGAAGGTCGATACTTTGAAATATAAAGCATCAGTATATAATGTATGAAATATCCATGTATCCACATTGTGACTTGGATGGAGAGTTGTCTCATTGACACTCATACAAATCTTATTTATAATTATATCTTCTGGCAAATATACCAATAGCTGCACCCACCATAGAAAAAGCAGCAACAGGTAAAAATTTAATCGAACCAAATTAAAAATCTGTATTATTCATTTTTGTAAAATATAACAGCATCTTTCTTCAGATAAGTAAGCTGCTTGGTAGAGGAATATTTCCAAGATGATCCTCAATCAAATTTACTTTTTGTGGTTTTCGATTGGAGTGAATTTGTATAAATTGTTGTAAATTGTTTTTGGGTACAACAATTGCAATTTTGATCTTTTCTCCAAAGACTTTTTCTTGTTTTAGTTGCAGAAGTTTCATTTTCTTTAACTTTAAATTTGTTTAGATGTGTCATTATGACATGAACTCCAAGTTACTTTTAAGGTCATTTTTGATGTGGACAATAGGGCATTGATAGTGGCTTGCGAAGTCCAGATAAACCTGTGTACTGCCTAATCTCTTACTGGAGCGGTATTAACAAGTTCTTAGCTATAAAAATTTAAAAAAAAATAATGTGTTGGATCCAATGTATATTGTCACAGTTTTATATAAAACTGTAAACAAAAATTGTAAAATGGACAAATTACACAAAATTTGTTAGATGCAAGACCTTTCCAAATATTTTTTTTATTTTGAAATGTTTTTCTTATCATCCTATCAACAACAAAAAATATATTTTGGGCTGCCCTTGTGCTCTTTAACAAATGTGTTTTTGGGATATCATTGTTTATTTGGGCAAAAATCAGTTAAATCTCCATAATGACACCAAAAAATGAATCTGATTTTCTTCCATTTAACACTTTTCTGGAAGTTAAATTACTTTTGACATTGTCATAGGACACATGCACTTCCCCATAATATGTGACAAAATAATGTATTCTCCATTTCATATGACAAAATAATATAATTTCTATTATATATGACAAAATAGTTGAGTCATTGGCAATCATACCACATCCCATTAGTCTTATATATAAACAAAAACATCAATGATGAATAAAAATTATATTATAAAATCCCTATTGGGGCACTAGTGATGATAGTTCCATTTACAGGGAAACCCTATCTGCTCAATACATACTTGTTTATGAAAATTACTTTCTAAATCATGTTTTTTGCAAGCAACTTTCAAATGACACATATTCTTTTTCTAATTTACTTTAATAAATACAACATTAACACATTCAACAAACAATGATAAAAAGTCTTATATAAAATATGATAATGAAACAAATTAAAATGGTACATGATATATATCAACACTGTCACTATTCAATCCAGCAGCCTAAGGCAGCAATCCTAAGACCTGATTGTATTGGCTTAACGAGAAACTGTCAAACAAGGCCATAAATGATAAGTTTCTATTACAGCTTAAGTTTTAGAATGGTCTATTTAAGGGCATACGATACAGTTACAGGGGAGGTAATGACGTTGCTAACGTAAAATGTTATTTTCGCGACGTCAAACTATGACATATCGGGAAAAGATGCATTTTTCGACTGATTTTTATCGTTCAAACTGATTTAACTTGAAAACGAGTGCATGGACCCCTATTTTTTAAAACGACATTTTGTTTCATTTTGCAGGGAGATTATGTGGACCAAATTTTATAAAACTGTAAATAGTGCAATTTTTTTAATTTTGATAAATATACAGCAAAAAATTACGTTTTTTTCTCAATTCATGACCATTTGATAAATATGACTTATTTTTGAATAAAAAATGCATAAATTTTTATGATACTTATAAAATACAGAAATTACAAATTATTTAACAAAAAACAATTTGTGTTTATCTTTTAAAACAAAAAAGTTATGGGTTTCTTTCGAAAGGGAAAATTCGGCCAGAAATCCGAATTTTTAGCAAATATACAAAATTTCGACCTCATTTAACTCAAAAAGTAGCACATGAAGGTATATTTTTTATTACATATTTGATTTAATCAGGCAAAAATTAGCCTAAATAGAAATTTTCATCAAACTGTAAATACGGGATCAAAACTGTATCGTATGCCCTTAAACTTAATTCTTCGAAGCGGAGATGTTGCATGATTTATTATCTGAGTTTAAATTTTATTAACATGCTCCACTTAATCATTTCAGCAAAATTGTAACATTCCTTGGGACCAACAGATAAATTTCAAGTTAAATACTTTCAACATGGTGAACCACAGTCTTTAACCTCTGACAGCTATTATGATTTTTTTTTATTAGGTAGGTGTTAAGCTTGCATAGGTTTATTTCCTGGTAATAGTCACTGCACATATAAAAAAAACAACCATGAATGCAGATTTCTACAGAAATAACTTTAAACAGACTAAACTCTATTATTGTTCATGATTTTATCCAGGTATTAGCAATTTATCTCTGCACGTCTTCATTTCTTTAACAATTATGTCATCAAATGTTCTTTATTCTTTCACATAATAAATCAGTAGTCACAATCTTTTGGAATACTAGAGTGTTTGTTAATTACACTTTCTTCACTCAATATAGTCAAAATCTGCTGGAATACCAAACTGTTTATCTATCACACTTTCTTCAAAACTAAACTTGTTCTTGATCCATGATTTAACTGAAAATATGTTGTCTGAAAAAAAGATATATGTATAATTAAAATTACAAAGTAATAATTTAATTTTGGTTGTAACACATCTTCTGATTGCCTTATAATGTTTTGTCTATCAGCTCATAGACATAATTTTGCCATGCAACCGTGACATCATCAAAGTTTTTTCATGATTTTCTTTGGCTTAAAATGGAATTCGGAATTAAATGATAAGGGATGACTGTAATAGATTTTCTGTCTATTAGAAATAACATAAAAATGTGGTGCACACTGAATAAGGCCTAAATTAAAATATTGTTTGTTTGCCCTTTTCCGACCCTATGTTTTGAAACAGGGTAGGTAGGTAGGTATAATATTTTATTTTATAGATACACAATCTGCATGATGTCATTTTTGTCTGTATTGCTTTTGTTTAAGTATGATTTTGCTAATAAGTTTCTAGGACTATTAGTATAATAGTTCCAAGTTTTGAAGAAAAAAAATATCATGTAGAATGTGAAGTTAATTCATATGCACTACAATTTTTTTCAATTATCAAAATATAGGGCTGTGTGGCATATTTTAAACGTTTACATACCTGGAATTTTTAAGAGCTTTTACTTGCACTAATATTCTGTACTATGTACCTTGTACGCTTACCTATAGACCCAAAGTTTTTCTGTAAGAGATAACTTTGTCCTGGTAAAATATGTCCGGGCAGATATACATTGAACATTACTAGTAGAAAAAGTCCCTAGAGTGTTTAAATTTTTGTGTGTGCCTGCGTTTTCAATAAAAATGCTTCAAGACTTGAAACTCAATTGACTTTGTCACGTATTTTACATCGCATTTATAAATGATCTGTATGGAAAAACTTGGCGATTTTAATACTGCCAAATATTCTCCCCTTTCCAGACTTTTGGTTCATGTCAGATATAAATCAGAATATATCAATGCTGGTCGAAGGCATCGTTAACATAATCATCCTAATCTATGGACCACCAAAGGCCATCCCTACATAGGATACAAAGTCTGTTTACAAAATATTTTGTACACACGTTGATAATTTAGTATTGGACGAATTTTTTTTAATGAACCCTGCTCTTCAAGTATAAAGATACAGAGTAACGTTCATTAAATCATGATTTCAAAGCTTTCAACATTCAGGGGCGGATCCAGCCATTTTAAAAAGGGGGGTTCCTAACCCAGGACAAAGGGGGGGGGGGTTCCAACTACATGCCCCCATTCCAATGCATTGATCGTCCAAAAAAAGGGGGGTTCCAACCCCCAGAACGACCCCTCTGGATCGGCGCCCGACATTGATTTCAAACAAATGCTTTGAAACTCCAAATGCAAGTGTTCATTTATGTCAAACGCTCATGTGATACCAAACGGACTAGACCTTATACGGGAAATATAAAACCCGAGAATTCCGGTAAAAAAGTTTTGAGCGGGAAATACAAATATAAGAATTTTGGTAGGAACAAAAAATAAATTAAAATAAAATCTTGTTTGTAAACACAAATACAAGATTTTCAGGCGGAACGAATTTATAGGGTCGGTCGGTAAAGGGCAAACAAACAATATTTTAATTTAAGCCTAACCCCCAATACAGGTTATTAAGTGTGCACCACATAGACAAACAACATTTAACAGTCATTCCTTAATTGTACATCAACAAAATCACATAATCTATCTTCCCTTGTCCCTAAGTAATGTAAACATACAATTTTGACAGTTTTATAAATCATTACTGTTAACTTGACATCAATTTTGTAATCAGTATCAACATGTTAAAGTTTGAAAAGCGCTGGTTGAAAAGTTCTCAGCTTATTACACAAAAAACAATTTAAAATACCATTTTTCAACAGAATGACAACTGTGAGCAATCATTCAGATTCAGATCCTGTTTCACAGAAAATAACTTAACACCTATAAGTGAATAACCTTGTATGAAAGGTAGAAATTTCTCCTATTCAATATACATTCAGCTAGATCTTTTAACATTCAATTTCTTAAAATTCCCCCACCCCAACTTCTTTTTTTACCTTTTTTAACCCTTATTATCATACCTGTCCATCTGTTAGCAGCGTCTTTAGATATCTCTGCTTGTTTCTTGACCCCCTCCACCACCTCTGGGTCACATTCTTTGTATTTTTCTATTTCGGACATAAGATGAGATTTTTCTGTTCTTTTCTCTGCCAAGGCAGTTAACAGTTCGGTTCTGGAATCCTAAATCAAAAGATGATAACAGCTAATATTATCAGATAAGTTACAACCTGTATAAGAACTTTTCAATTGGACTATTATGTTAAAATAAAGCAAAAAAAAATAGATACATGTATGTGCATTGTAGAGTATCTGAAGATGTGTACATTCTCCAAAATAAAACTATCTACCTTGAAAACAGTATGATTAATTCAAGTTTATAGAAATTAATTTGAATCATAAGCAATAGTAAATTATATAGGGTGCCTATTTTTTGTGATTTATACATGAATCACAACATTAAGGCATTATGATAGGAGAAATTGTTTAAAAGATTTCAGACATTCAAGGTACATTTATAATGACTGGTGCTTATTTGAAGAAAAAAATTGAACTAGAGGCACTCAAATTTGCTAAAACATAAAATAAAAAATGAAATGAAATTTGAAAAAGTGAAAAGAAACCCAAAACAATATAAGAAACATAAATGTGTTCATAGTACACGGATGCCCCACTCGCACTATCATTTGCTATGTCCTGTCGGGAATACGTGAATTAAGTAAGAAAACGTTGCATGTTATAATATGTGTAATTGATCTATAGAAACCCAAGTATACAAGTGACATGTCACAAAGTCTTGACGTTACAATATAAGACATAAGTGACGTTCCCCCATTGTGTTCGCGCCGTATTTACAACATGTCCAGTGGAATGTGAAATTGGGGTAAAAACTCTAATTTGGCATTTAAATTAGAAAGATCATATCATAGGGAACATGTGTACTAAGTTTCAGGTGATTGGACTGCAACTTCATAAAAAAACTACTTTGACCAAAAAATTTAACCTGAAGCGGGACTGACGAACGGATGAATGAACGAATGGACGCACAGACCAGAAAACATAATGCCCATAAATGGGGCATAAAAAACAAAAGAGATGACTTACAGATTCCTCTTTTCCCATTTTAGCTTTCTCTATGGCTTCTGTTAGTGTTCGCTTTTTTGAGTCTAGTTCTTCAATTCTATTTTCTAAATCCAGTAATTTTCTTTTCCGCTGTAAAAATTCAAAGAAAATAATATTGACTTACAACCATTAACAAATAAATTATAACTTAAAAAAAAGTTAAATTCTGAACATCTCTAAAATGTAATGCTAACAAAATTTAAAATGAAAGTTCTGAAACGTTACTTATCCTGTAACCTTTTTTTTTTTATCATATCTGTATTTAAAACATTACAAAAATTTGTGCATCAACTCTAGTCTTGATCCTGACAAAGATTATTCAAACACTAATGAAGCCATTATTTACATTCTGACTAGCTTTACTAGGAAATGCCCAAAAGTAGACAGATGTTCCTATTTTATCATTGTCGACCATTCCATCATCTACCAGACTTGTCACAATCTCCTTGACAGACATTGATGTTATGCCTTTCTCTTTCTGACATTGCTTCTCTAATTCTTTCAACAGAAACACATCCTTCTGCAAATATTAAAAATTATCTACAATTATGTACAAAAATCAAATCAAATAAAATATTTTATTATAGTTTTCACCTCTCTTCATGTACAATAAAAATGTGAATACAATATCTACATCATGTTTTACTGGTAATTAAAAGTACAAAACAATCTTAAAAACATGTGATAGCCACTCTCAAAAAAGTTATGAGAGACTTTTACATACATATGACATAGAAATGGACAAATCGATAAAAGTAAAAAAAAAAATATCTGTCTAAAACCATTAAAACATTCTTCCTTGGGATTAAAATATCATGGCAGGTTTTGGCAGAATAAAAACTGAAATTTTCATTTGTTAATAAGAATATATATAAATGTAAATGTATTCAAAACAGGCCTCAACATTTAGTGTTTGTCTGCTGTGCACAGTTGTCTGGTATGACAATCTATCTAGAATATAGTCTGCAGTCCTTGAAATGAGCACAGGACCAACAGGACATATCCCGTAAAAATTAATTCTGTCACTACAATTTCTGTTAATTTTGTAATACATTACTAAGAAGAATTTGAAGAATCATCTATTTTGTCCTCTAAATGCAAAACCCAAATTTCTATGAATGAGTCTGCATGAAAAATTTTCTGATACTGTAAAATCAGAAATTATTGCTTGATTTATTATGGCAATTTAGTTATTTTAGATAAAAATGGGATTATTTTTTTTGTCGTGATACTGAGAAAAATCCTGTTTAATTCATACATTCATATAAAAAGATTCCAACCCTGAGTTTAAAATTATTATTGCATTTTTCACATCGCAATAATTTCTGAAATAATATGTAGATGTCATGTGGACTCCATCATGTCTTTCATGTCCATTAATAGTCTACAAGACCAACTACATGTATATACATGTATGTAAACATTGATCATCATGCAGTGGCAGATCCAGAACTTTTTGCAAGGGGATAGGACCGCTGACTGACCTTAGGGGAGGGGGCTTGTCCAGTCATGCTTCAGTGATTCCCTATATCATCAACCAAAATTTTCCCACAAAAAGGGGGGAAGGGGCCTAAATCTTTCCAAAATAATATTCCAAGTTATAATTAATTACCTTTTCAAAAAAGAACTCCATCATTCTTGTTCTCTTCTCTTCTACACTCAATCCTCTCTTCTTTGACTACAAAAAAATGCATACGTTATTAGTGCTTAAAAGTTAGCAGCACTGTTGAAAATCATTGGATCTGTTTAAACTGACTGTCAAGACTAAAAATATATTTACAAATTTTGGTTTGAGTTTGTTTATTTGAAGCTCGAGAGAACAGCTGGTGTTAGCCGATCTCTAAAGCTGTCAACAGTGGTGGTTTCAATAACCGTTCGTGGTAGAAAGTTCCATTGAATAATTGTTCGTGGGAAGTATTACCATTTGTATGTGTTCTTGGAAGTTTGGATGTATCTGTATGTCTTGTTCTGCTGTCTATTAGTTCAATAATATGCGATGGAATGGCTACAAGACAATTCATGTATTACTTTATAAAATAAATAAGTTTGGTTTTTAAGTGTCTCTCAGTTAGTTGTGGCCATTTCAACTGATTTAGCATGTTTGTGACACTGCCTGTGTAATCGTAGTTGTTGTGTACATAAAGAGCAGCTCGACTTTGTACCTTTTCTTAATGTATCTGTTGTTCTTTCATATGGGGGTCCCAGACACTACAACTATATTCCAGTTTGGGTCTTACTAGTGCCTGGTATGCTCTTGATTTTGTTTCTGTGTTTGTAACTTTTAAATTTCTTTTTAAAAAACCAAGTGATCTGTTCCAATTTTTTACTATACTGTCTATATGTTTGTTCCACTTAAGATTGGATTGTAAGGTAATGCTAATATTTTGAAGATGTTACGGATTCAAGGATGTGAATGTGGAGGATGTAATTATGCCTGATGTTCTTTTTCTTTTGTGAGATAGTAAGGTTGATACATTTATCAGGGTGAAATGCCATAAGCCAATCTGACTCGCATGGAGCTGCTGAGTCTAGATCAAGGTGTAGTTTATGACAATCATCTTGTATTTTTATTTCCTTGTAAATTATACTGTCATCTGCAAAGAGTCTAAGCTTGCTGGGTTGTAGGTATTCCGGTAAGTTAAAGTCATTTTTATAGATAAGAAACCAGGCTCGTAGCCAGGAATTCCCAAGGGGGGGGGTTCGTTGGACTCATGAACTCGACTTTAACAGTTACAATTTGAACAAAACGTTGACTTTAACAATGCTTATTTGATTTCAAGGGGGGGTTCGGACGAACCCCGTCCGAACCCCCCTGGCTACGGGTATGGAAACAGTATTGGGTTCCTTGTCATGCTTGTGGTACACCAGATGTTATGGGAGGAAATGCCATTGATGACAACTGTTTGTGTTCTGTCTTGTAAAAATGCCTGAATCCAATTTAGTGTGTTATTTTGAATACCATAGTCATAGAATTTGAGCTTGTAAAGGAGGCGACAATGTGAGACTTTGTCAAACACTTTAGAGAAGTCCATTATGATCAAGTCAATGTGTGTGTTACTATCAGTCAGGGGTACTACTGGTACAAGTTATTTTTATTTACTTGAAGAAGTAAAAAAAATTTACACATATAAGTTAATTATAATGTTTAAATAATCTGCCTTTAATTTTCTCAAAAATTTACTTTTATTATACATGTAAGTAAATTTTTCTTACAATCTCACAAAAATTCTCAAGTTTTGAGATGTAAAATCATGCCTTTATTATTTTTCCCAGGTTAGCTCATATTTTTTTAGTGGAGTTCAATGTTTTATCTCATTAATTCAACAAAGAAACTGATTGAGCAAAGATCTTAAGTATTTGTGCAAGGCCTTCAGAAATTGCTCCTTTGGGGCTTGTAAATATTCAGTGTTCTGAAGATAACAGACAAATGGGATTTTCATTGTCCATGAAATTACACTTAAATGATTAGCAAAGGGCAGATAATTTGAAATTTTATTTGAGCAAAGAAATCCTAAGAAATCAATAAAAGAAGATAGGATAACTTTTTCACTTCTACAAGTAAAAAAATCTGAATGTCTAAGGGACATAACTCACCCAGTATTTTTTTTAAACCTATATACAAGTAATTAAATTCACTTGGTTTAGTATCCTTCAAATTTACTTATATAAGTATATTAATATTGCTTCTTCAAGTAATTTAAAATAACTTGTACAAGTAGTACCCCTGACTGACTATTATTTGATTGTGCTAGTTCTTGAATGAAGTCTATTAATAGTGTTTCACACGACCTTGATTATTTTAAATCAACAGTTCCAATCAGTATTTACAAATGAAACAGATGATAACAACCCAGACAAAGGTAGAAGTCCCCACCCGAAAATGCCAAACATAACAATCAATGAAGCAGGTACAATATGTATTTCAAAATTACTGTCAAACCCCTACCAGTCTACAGTTACAGATGGTACAAGCTAAAGAGGAATTTGAACCCTCAACCTTGAAATCTAAAGGCAGTGCTCTAAACAATAGACCCACAGAAGATATTACCTTACTCAACCAGTTGATCTAGATCTACCTTTATATTTCCAGGTATTCAACACCAAGCAACTTAATCCTTTAGATTTGGATTCTCAATTGTTCCACTTCCAGGATTGATTACCAGACCAAATATTCATGATTATTTGATAATCTAGGACTGTATTTTTGATTATTTGATTATCATGTTAAAAAATAATCAATGATAATGTGATTACTTTGACACCCCCATGAAGAGCCTCCTTAACGGGGGTACATTCATAAAGAATAACGTAAAGATTCTTGCCAAATGACAGTAATTGTAATTTTTGGTGCACGACAATAAAATCATGAAAATGTACACTTTCTTTTAGCATGTTTAGACGAATCACTTTAATGGGGGTCTCATTGGGGGGTTCTGATCCCGGATCCCGCTTACTGTTTTGTCATATTCCCGTATCCCGCTTACACTATGTACGTAAGCAATTCTCATTTTTTTGGTAATTTCCCGTGTCCCGCTAGACTTCATTCCCGTTTTCACGGCACAATAATTTGACTTTCACGTGTCATGCTTACAAAAAATCAGCAATCCCGCGTCACGCTTAGACCCCAATGAGACCCACTTTAATTTTTTTCGAAAACTAACAGTAATGATGATAATTATTTGAAACCTCTGATGAATTACGATAGGAATATTTTGACAAATCACGGTAAAATTTTAACCAATTTTACACAAACACTAACAGCATCCGAAAATCACCGTTTGACAGTAAAGGGCAGTCCTTCTGCTTCTTATTCTTTCAGAAAAAAAAATGCTTTCGGTTTCTTATGGTTTCCTGTCGCGTTTAAAAAAAAAATTAATTTAACATTGAAAATAGATTTTAAATAACATGAAGCAAGTAACAGAAGTAATGGTGTTCATTTATGTCTTTTGAAATATATTGTGCAAAATAAAGAAAATAAAGATTGGTTTCCTGTTTGGTTTCCTGTCACGTAAACGGTGAATCAAAATGTATTAATTTTTTCTTGAAAAACTCAATTGTTCCATTAATACTATTCTAACACCAACCCAACCCACAGAATAAAAGTTAAAGTTTTAGAACTTATAAAAAAGGATACAAAAAGAAACCAAAGGCCGAATACCAAATTATGGTCCATATGCATAATGAAATTAACATATGACATGACAATTTTATTAGGAATGATAGTGTTTAACTGATGATGCCATAGATGGTACACTGTGATTGTCATCAAATAAAGTTTTAAATCTTCTGATGTTTTTTTCTGAACCATTCTGTCTCAGCATTTTAACAAACTCTGTACTTTCTTCTATGTTTTCTTTCAGCTCTCTCTTTCCAAGATTCATGTAGTATATTTAAGGGGAATTTTATATTGACATTAATGCTGTTATAGTTTCTGTATCATCAGCATTGGTATTGTCTATTTCTTCTTTAGATGTGATTTCTGCAACCCCTCCCCCTTCCTATATTGGTATCTTTATTGAATTAAATAAAATATAGAAATATGATAAAATTATTAGCAATTGTTTAAATAATAATGATGTTATGAGTTAATTTCAATAATCCTTTGTTTATTTGTGCATGTATAGTAATGACTTTTAAATGGTTGTTAATTGATTTCACAATTATCCTCTATAATCTTTTTGAGTTCATTTAATCTCCCTTTGATCTTCAATATAGTCTAGTCTACAATGATGGTATATCTTCTGACATCAGACTCGGATTTCTCTTGAACTGAATTTTAATGTGCGTATTGTTATGCGTTTACTTTACTACATTGGTTAGAGGTATAGGGGGAGGGTTGAGATCTCACAAACATGTTTAACCCCGCCGCATTTTTGTGCCTGTCCCAAGTCAGGAGCCTCTGGCCTTTGTTAGTCTTGTATTATTTTAATTTTAGTTTCTTGTGTACAATTTGGAAATTAGTATGGCGTTCATTATCACTGGACTAGTATATATTTGTTTAGGGGCCAGCTGAAGAACGCCTCCGGGTGCGGGAATTTCTCGCTAAATTGAAGACCTGTTGGTGGCCCTCTGCTGTTGTTTTTTATTTGGTCGGGTTGTTGTCTCTTTGGCGCATTCCCCATTTCCATTCTCAATTTTATATCAGTATAAATGTACCAGTATTGCTGTTTTTTTTATAAAAAGTTACAATACTGGTACAAAATTTTTATACCAGTATTGTGGACAATGGACAATACTGGTATACCAGTATTGCGATCACCAACTTCAGGAGATCCCTTTCAGATAATGGCAACAATCAACAAAAAACCCTCCCCCTTCCTACCTAGCTGCGGAACCGTAACTCTTATGGTCCTTTTTTAATTTTTTTTTGATTTTGCGGACCATAGATCTATGGTCCGCAAATAGTCAAAAAATAACATAAGGACCTAAGAGCTACGGTTCCGCAGCTACTTCCTACCCTCTTCCAGACTCAGAATCTCAAAAGGGTTCCCAAGCACATGTGCTCTTATTGGTAAAATATGGAATATTTGAAGGGTTATAAAACATGAATGCCTGTATGACAACCATCTGTTCTTAAATATAATATATATACACTACCATAATTTTGTCAAGCAGAAATGATAAGTTAAATTTGGCGCCTTTTCATGATACTACTTAAAACCAACAGACAGAACTGAGGACGACAACTGCAAGGTAAATGTTTTTAAACTTTCTAAATATATCGTATTCAAATCATGAATGTATCTCTACTGTACTATTATCGAATCATTTATATATTCCTTTTACTCCACAAAATATTTTTCTAAACTCAACAGTACAAAGTATCGCAATCTTTTTATGCTGAATTGGTTTTAAGATAAATCTTCAAGGGGTAACAAAGCGTTGGTTGCTTTCCCTTCCCATACCTTCCCTTATTTTTTTCTGTGATGGACAGAAAAGCTCAATATAAACACAAGACAGATGACGTTGATACAATACGAAATAGAAATAGAAATGAAGAAATTGGTAGGAAATTTGGAAACCTGTTTGTTTTATGTTCAAGTTTTTGTAATGTCTGTTTTTCGTTTCTGGCTTCAGCAGTTCTAGGTTTCACTTTACACAAGATACAGTCACCTTAATATTTTGAGTAAATGATTGAAAATAGGTTAAAAACGTAATTTGTGTCACTGTATTTAGTGTAAATTTCTTTTATAAGGCAGTTATTTGAAGACAGAAGATGACAAAGTCTGTATCTTTTGTTTTCATGGATATGATACTTTTTGTTTTAATATCAGATAAATTTGCAGGAATTCATAATTCTATATGAAAGATCTGTTCAACTTCATCAGGAGTCTTTCACAGCTCAGAGAAAACCTATGCACCTTGCATGCAAGTTAAAACTGAAAATCTGACAAAGTTAAAATATCTCCCAAAAGAGCAAATATTAATACAAAGGCAGTGGCTATTTTGCCTGCTCAGGCAAAATAGCCTCTTAGGTGCTATTTACGGGCTCCAGCAAAATAGCCTCCTTGGCGTTATTTTGCCAGCTTCAGCAAAATAGTGATTTGTATGGGGTTTTGCTATTTTGCCGGTCTTTTTACAGATTTTTGAGAAATATATTTTTTAAGAAATCAATGAATGCAGAAATGTTTTAGTGGCTGGATGTCAATAACCTTTGTGTTCGCCTTGTCTTCCTAGTCATTCAATTTTGGTGAACTACACTCATAACATACGTTAATTTCTGTTGAACATTGAAAAAAAAAGGAAAATAACAAATTTGTTATCAAACAAACTTGCATTATTTTTATGCCCCACCTACGATAGTAGAGGGGCATTATGTTTTCTGGTCTGTGCGTCTGTTCGTTCGTCCGTTCGTTTGTCCGTTCGTTCGTCCGTTCGTCCGTCCGTTCGTTCGTTCGTCCGTCCGTCCGTCTGTCCCGCTTCAGGTTAAAGTTTTTGGTCGAGGTAGTTTTTGATGAAGTTGAAGTCCAATCAACTTCAAACTTGGTACACATGTTCCCTATGATATGATCTTTCTAATTTTAATGCCAAATTAGAGATTTTACCCCAATTTCACGGTCCACTGAACATAGAAAATGATAGTGCGAGTGGGGCATTCGTGTACTGAGGACACATTCTTGTTTACTTATAAAATGAAAAGCTACAGCCGTTTTTTTTGGAGTACTTTGAAACGTGAAACAAGGACTATAGAATTCATGAAAACCATACAAAACTTTAATAATAATCTATAGTCTATGGTGCAATAAAACAAAATATTGTTCACATGATGCATATACATGATATAGAAATAGTACTAGTATAAATTTTAATATTGTAAGCTTTTTTTTTTAGACTTCCTATTCATGAAAGAAAAGAAATAAATTCTAGACTAGTATCAATTTTAATATTAATGCTTCCTTTTTTTTTTTACTTCATATTCAAGAAAATGTACTAGTATCAAGTTGTTAATTTTTAAGTAAAGAATATCAATCTTAATATACACGTTTTGTATAAATGTTTAAGGAAGACATAGTTGTATAGAGATTTCACATTAAAGTGTATGTTTCTATATTTTTTCTATTATTAATTTCTATACTTCTGTTTCAATCTTAATCAAGACTGGAAAAATAGCAAAACTGTATACAAATCGCTATTTTGTCAGCTCCGGCAAAATAGCCACTGCCTAATACAAATCAAAATTCTGACCACATGCTCATCTACAGTAAGTCCATATATGTACAAACAGCCAGCAAAGAAAAAACTTGCTACATGTAGCATTCAAACTGTAATTTATACTTTCAGAATTACATGTACAGGCAAGATATAACTCTATGAGAACAGTACTACATGTACTAGTTTTAAAATAAGTTATCATTTTGAGTTGTGTCACATATTTTTTGGATCTGTTTGTTAAGGAATGACTGTAATATTTTTTCTTTCTATGAAGAAATTAAGAAATAACATAAAAAATTTGGTGCACACTGAATAACGCGCGTAGCGGGTTATTTAACAGTGTGCACCACATTTTTTATGTTATTTTGAATAGACAGAAAAAATATTACAGTCATTTCTTATAATTTAATTCTAAATTCCATTTTAAACTGTAGAAAACCATGAAAGCACATTGATGACGTCACAGTCACATGACTAAATTATGTCTATGAGCTCATAACAAAATAACGTCAGCCAATCAGAAGACGCGTTAATGTACATCCAAAATTAAATTATTGTTGCATAATGCATAAACATTATTATAATAAGGAACTACAGGATTTTTTTTATTATTTTCAGCTTTAAGAAAAGAAAAGAAAGATAAATTACTAAGCTCAAAAAGATTTCGTTTAGCTGAAGGAGAAGAACTTACAGATGAATACAGTATAAGTGAAGTATGAATAATTTATTTTAGAAAATTATGTAGATGACATGTACAGGCAATTTTAAAAGCTTTAGTTTAAATTACTGGGTGGCAAAATTGTCTGTGAAAAAGTTGAATATTTTGTTTTATGTGAAGTACAAAAATTTGGGAAGAGATACCAAGGAGGCAATGAAAACAAAAACAGACAACACCATGGGTAAAAAAATAAAAGACCAACATTAATTCACAAAACACCATACAGAAAACTAAAAATTGAAAATAGATGTTCTGACATTTAAATATAAATTTCTGTGGAAACAAATTATCAGTTTTCAAGAAAATTCAATACTACAATGTAAAATATGTGTACAGTGTAGGAGAGTAAAGAGATTACTTTTGATTTCAAAATATCAATTAATTTTTTTCTGAAAGCATTTTATACAAACAACAACCTTGACAAAAAGGTTTATTCTATTCTATTTTAGAAAAAAAGCTTATTTTGATTTTACTGTTTTTTAATGTCAAGTAGCAATGAATATGCTGTTACATTTCATTTACAAGTGTCATTTATTTTAGGTAAAAACCATAGCAGCTAACTTAAAGAAGTCTGGAACTAACACTTTGGCTGCTTTAAAACTCTTAAGACAGGCATTTTCACAAGGAACAGTGTACATTGATGCATTTGTAAGGCAAGTAAATTGTCATTACTTCAGGGTCTTTGATTGCCCAAGATTTCCAATTGAGTATACATAAGGTGATTCATTTGATTTTAAATGAAAACGGGGAGATAATTAAATTTCATTATAAATGTGGGATCCTTTTGTGAGTTCATTTGTAGACCTAATTCATACTTGTTGTGTATCTTATTTGATTTAACTGGATATTGAATTTTTGCCTAACCGTAAGACTATAACTTGTTGTCTCAGTCATCAGCGTTAAGGTTTTGTGATTTATCTACACATGCCTTGTTATTCATTTTATATTCATAAAACAATCTGTTTTTGTAGTGAGGAAAACATTATACACACACTGGTTGGACTATATACAGGAACAAATTCAGATTTACAGCTAGAAGCAGGATGGTGTATCACAAACATATCAGCAGGAAGCCATGACCAGGCCATGTTAATCTCTAAATATGTAGCTCCATACCTGGTAGCTTACCTAAGTAGTCAAAACTTTCTCTTACAGGTAATTATCTATTGTACAAAAAGAAGATTAATAATTTCAGCTGATTTCAATGAGTGTGTAGCTGAATGTAATATGTTTGGTTAGCTTGCTTGCTAGCTGAACCGTGAAGTCATTGTTAGATTATTAGATTAGGTAAACTACCCTCCTTTGAGAGTAGACTAGTCTGATAGATAACCAATTTATCTGTCTGTAAGACTAGGCTTCTTCGAAAGGAGGGTAATATACCTTACCTAACAATGACTTCACGGATCAGCTAACAAGCAAGCTAACTAAAGATATTACATTTATTTAGCTACACGCTCATTGAGATCGGCTTGATATTTTACAACTTCAATATTGTATTCATGATTGTGAAATAAGCAACTAGAGGCTCTAAAGAGCCTGTGTCGCTCACCTTGGTCTATGTGCATATTAAACAAAGAACACAAATGGATTCATGACAAAATTGTATTTTGGTGATGGTGATGTGTTTGAAGTTCTTACTTTACTGAACATTCTTGCTTCTTACAATTATATCTATAATGAACTTTGCCCATTAGTAACAGAGAAAAATATTTGGTAAAAATTTACATAAATTTACCAAATTAATGAAAATTGTTAAAAATTGACTATAAAGGGCAATAACTCCTTAAGGGGTCAATTGACCATTTAGGTCATGTGGACTTATTTGTAGATCTTACTTTGATGAACATTATCGCTGTTTACAGTTTATCGCTATCTATAATAGTATTCAAGATAATAACCAAAAACAGCAAAATTTCTTTAAAAATTACCAATTGGAGGGCAGCAACCCAATAACCGGTTGTCCTATTCATTTGAATATTTCAGGGCAGATATATATTGACTTGATTAACAATTTAACTCCTTGTCAGATTTCCTCTAAATGATTTGGGTTTCAGAGTTATAGGCAAAAAACTACATTTTACCCCTGTTCTATTTTTAGCCGTGGTGGCCATCTTGGTTGGATGGCCAGGTCATCGGACACATTTTTCAAACAAGGTACCTCAAAGATGACTGGCCAGGTTTGAATTAATTTGGCCCAGTAGTTTCAGAGGAGAAGATTTTTGTAAAAGATAACTAAGATTTACGAAAAATGGTTAAAAATTGACTATAAAGGGCAATAACTCCTAAAGGGGTCACCTGACCATTTCGGTCATGTTGACTTATTTGTAAATCTTACTTTGATGAACATTATTGCTGTTTACAGTTGATCTCTATCTATAATAATATTCAAGATAATAACCAAAAACAGCAAAATTTCCTCAAAATTACCAATTCAGGGGCAGCAACCCAACAACAGGTTGACCGATTAATCTGAAAATTTCAGGGCAGATAGATCTTGACCTGACAAACATTTTTACTCCGTATCAGAGTTCCTCTAAATGTTTTGGTTTTTGAGTTATAAGCCATAAACTGCATTTTACCCCTATGTTCTATTTTTAGCCGTGGCGGCCATCTTGGTTGGTTGACCAGGTCACACCACACATTTTTTAAACTAGATACCCCAAAGATAATTGTGGCCAACTTTGGATTAATTTGGCCCATTAGTTTCAGAGGAGAAGATTTTTGTAAAAGATTACTTAGATTTATGAAAAATGGTTAAAAATTGACTATAAAGGGCAATAACTCCTTAAGGGGTCAACTGACCATTTTGGTCATGTTGACTTATTTGTAAATCTAACTTTACTGAACATTATTCCTGTTTACAGTTTATCTCTATCTATAATAATATTCAAGATAATAACCAAAAACGGCAAAAATTTCCTCAAAATTACCAATTCAGGGGCAGCAACCCAACAACAGGTTGACCGATTCATCTGAAAATTTCAGGGCAGATAGATCTTGACCTGATAAACATTTTTACCCCACATCAGATTTCCTCTAAATGCTTTGGTTTTTGAGTTATAAGCCAAAAACTGCATTTTACCCCTATGTTCTATTTTTAGCCGTGGCGGCCATCTTGATTGGTTGACCGGGTCACGCCACACATTTTTTAAACTAGATACCCCAAAGATAATTGTGGCCAAGTTTGGATTAATTTGGCCCAGTAGTTTCAGAGGAGAAAATTTTTGTAAAAGATTACTTATATTTATGAAAAATGGTTAAAAATTGACTATAAAGGGCAATAACTCCTAAAGGGGTCAACTGACCATTTCGGTCATGTTGACTTATTTGTAAATCTAACTTTGCTGAACATTATTGCTGTTTACAGTTTATCTCTATCTATAATAATATTCAAGATAATAACCAAAAACAGCAAAATTTCCTCAAAATGACCAATTCAGGGGCAGCAACCCAACAACGGGTTGACCGATTCATCTGAAAATTTCAGGGCAGATAGATCTTGACCTGATAAACATATTTACCCCATGTCAGATTTCCTCTAAATGCTTTGGTTTTTGAGTTATAAGCCAAAAACTGCATTTTACCCCTATGTTCTATTTTTAGCTGTGGCGGCCATCTTGGTTGGTTGACCGGGTCACGCCACACATTTTTTAAACTAGATACCCCAATGATGATTGTGGCCAAGTTTGGTTCAATTTGGCCCAGTAGTTTCAGAGGAGAAGATTTTTGTAAAAGTTAACGACGACGGACGACAGACGACGGACGACGACGCCGGACGCCGGACGCAAAGTGATGGGAAAAGCTCACTTGGCCCTTTGGGCCAGGTGAGCTAAAAATGACCATCACATAGAAATTTTCATGTTTATCGTAAATATGAACATGTTTGTATCAGTTGTATTTTTCTCTAGCTCTTGTTATTTACCAACTGTGAAGTGTGTACAATCTTAAAAAAAATATAAAGATTGCCAATGAGACAACTATCCACCAACAACCACCAGAGGAGAATGTAATATACTGATTACTGTAAATACAGAAATTATTGCAATGTTTTTATTAATACAAAAAATGTGACAGGGTTATAATGGCAATAATTAAAACTTGCAATTTCAAAATTTTTAGATGAATGAAACAGGATTTTTATGAATGTCGCAAACTTAAAATAGCCTTTTAGTCTAAAATGACAAAATTGCCATCATAAATGCACACAATAATTTCTGAATTTACAGTAATAAAAAATAACTGATAACTTAGAAAGACGTGAAATACAGGTGGAGGTTGATGGGATTAAAGTTTGGTTTTGTCGTGTTTACAACAATTTAAAAAAACAATCAAATATAAACATGATAAATGAAGTTTATTATGGATATAACATGAACATTTGCTTTCTGCACCATGACTTTTAAGGTCCCTTTAAAAAATAAAAATCAACAAAACAGTTGTTTTCTCTGTGAAAATTTTTGTTTGATGGGACAATGAGCCATATTACCAACATTTCTAATTAAGAACAGTTGTAAAAAGATGTTGTTAACTGATTTTGTTTGGTATATATCAATCTGCAGTTTAGTCTCAAAAACATGAAAGTCCTCAAAACTAATACTTTTAGTACTTAAACGTTTCTTTCCTTATACTGTCTTCATGTGATATTCATGATTCTTACTACATGTATTAAATTATTTTGTGATTTTGAGAGCAGCTACATGTATTACCTAACTTATTTAATTTTGTATTTTATAGGACCAAAGTGCTTGGGCCCTAGGTAATTTGGCAGGAGACAGTCAAGAATGTAGAAATATGGTCCGGGCTCAGGGTGTGGTTGCACCATTAATTAAATTATTGCAGGTTAGTCTAATGTGATATTTATGTTGAAGAGGAATTTGTATAAGTTAGATATAATTATCAAGGATTATTAAGGAATAAACGTCCTGCAATATATTTGCAGGCACGAACAAACTATTTTATTTTTTATTTTTTTTATTTTTTTTTTTTTATATAGATTAGACCGTTGGTTTTCCCGTTTGAATGGTTTTACACTAGTAATTTTGAGGCCCTTTATAGCTTGTTGTTCGGTGTGAGCCAAGGCTCAGTGTTGAAGGCCATACATTGACCTATAATGGTTTACTTTTTTTAAATTGTTATTTGGATGGAGAGTTGTCTCATTGGCACTCACACCACATCTTCCTATATCTATAAACTAATATAGATTTAATACCCATTGAAATGCATGTTTTCTATTACATGTCATAAATATTATATATGTACAACAAAGCTTGAAAGATAAAATTTTAAAACATACAAACCAGAACTGATAGTAATAGTACTTCATAATGATCATTTAACAATGGATTTGACCACCTGAGATCACCCCCTAGTTTTTGGTGAGGTTCATGTTGCTCAGCCTTTAGTTTTCTATGTTGTGTTTTGTGTACTATTGTTTGTCTGTTTGTCTTTTCTTTTTTAGACATGGCGTTGTCAGTTCGACTTATTAGTTTGAATGTCTCTGGTATCTTTTGCCAGTGAAGAATGAAAGAAAGGATATTAAAAAATTATTCAATTACTATTCTCACTGCTGTTCTTTGCAATAAGCATTTTCTGAGTTTTCCTTTCAGTAAAACATTATCTTTATTTCAGTCCCAACATCCTGCTGTTGTCCAGTCTGCAGCTTTTGCTTTGTCAAACTTGGCCAAGGAATGTATTGAAATCTCAAGGTAGGATCTATGAATTTTGTAGTTTGGATATTTAAAAAAATGAGGGATATTTGTAAAGCCTGAATGATTTTTAATTAAACGAAAATTAGCTAACAATTAAAAGTTAAGACAAAGGTTAAAAATGTGTCAGCTGATAAACATATTGACAAGTGTCAGTCTCCCTAAATCTACACTTTGTACAAAAGGGGAGATAATGCTTTGATAAATTTTTATAAAAAAACTTGTGTTTAATCAATGGATAATAGGGTACTGTTTTAAAAAAGTTTCAGTTTGTTGTTCCATAGTTAAATTGTTTGAGGCTATATATCACTTATATTGGACAAGTCTGGTTTGATTGAAACTTTACACTGTTGTTTCAAAAAATATCTTGATGGTCGTTACAGAGTTACAGTACGCCCAGAGAGTATGTAATCGCGAACTCTAATCACCGATTTCCGAGTGTAGCGGTGTGACACCGCGAATCACAGATTATACTCCCAATTTCCTCCAAAGATTCTCTCCCAACACTGCGTGGCTGTTTATTAGTTTATTGCCCATTGGATGTACTGAAAATTAATGACGCGTAACAACATCATCGGATTAGCCAGATTTATTACCTTTGTACATTTAATCGATCTTGATTGCACCTGTGTGCTTTAAAATACGTTATTTAAATGTCCTTTCATTGTCAGATAAAAGTGTGACATTTTTATTTAAAATAAGATAATTATTCTTGTATGTATATGCCCATGTCATTGTCATATGACATACAACGTACAAACGTATAGAAATACGAATAAAACACTTATTTTGTATTTTCATTATAGTCCGATCAGGTCATAATTTTTATTTTTTCAACAAAGACGATTTTACCACAATTAGAACCTTTTATGACCTACTCAGTGAGCAATATTCGGTTCATTAATAGTTCAATATTATATAATTAATATCAACTGGCTTAAAACAAAATGATGTTTTTTACGGTAATATGTCCAATCTAAATTAAACCCAAGAGTTAATTTATCGGATCAACAAGTGAACTCTGTTACTTTCAATTTATTTTGAAATGTAAAATATTATGTTTCACTACCTCGGTAGATTACCTACTTGAAATATTTGAATTTTAAAAAGAAACTGTAAAGTGACAAATAGTTTTGTATGCAATGTGGCAGCCCTATATTCATAAATACTGAGATACATTCGCCGCCCAGACACAACACAATAATCACAACCTTTAAATATTTAATTATATGGAGAGAAAAAAATCATGTGTTTTTTATCCGTTATGATCTGTTATTGATCTTTAATTATTTAAAATAAAATTGGATTGGCGCAATCCGTATTTTACTGCTCGTTAAAAGTCCTCGGCGAAATATAAAAAGAAGTATTTCAACAATTATAAAATAGAATATTTAAATGAAATTATATCGTGTTCTACAAGAAAGAAATATGAAAAAAAAAATGTGGATCGGATTTTTACGATCGGCAAATTTTCACAGAGGATCTCTACCAACGCCCATCAGGAACTGAACGACATGCATCCTGTTTTCATCTACCATTAATATATAGTGTTGACTATGGACGCATAAATAATGTCCGGTTTTATGTCCTCTGTTGACTGAGAAACGTAAAAATAAAAGGCTGATGTTGGTTAATTCAGAAAAAGAATACAATTTAGAATCTGGTTAATCAATTGTAAAAGTACCTTCTAGAGCCTCAATCTTAACAGACACAAATTTATGTCAATCAAAGCAAGTTTAAACCTTGAATGAATTTTCCCACGGTTATCCAGAAAGGTCACCTGAGTTTACTGTTACATGATAATATTTCCCGCCAAAACATGATAATATTTCCCGCCAAATAAAAATCTCGTGGACAAAATTGATGTCACTATTTTTAGCATTCAATATTGTGAGCAAAGTCAAGTTCAAGTTCAACTACGCACTGTTGATCACTGAGATGCGTATCGTCTTCCCACGGCAATTAATTGCTTTAAAAATATTTAAAGATCACTGTTCTAAATACAACACAAAAGTTTACATTCATTGTGCGTAAATGAATATTATGCAACGACGATTTGATGCAGCTATAGAAGTATTCCTGTTGTAGCCGAAATGTTTTATCTATCCTAAAGTAATGCTAACAAATCGTGAAGAGAAAATGCCGTAGACTTATTAAGCATAAGGAATGGTGAAAAGTATTTTCTTTTTTTCTTGCATATACAAGTTTTAAGACACGTAATTTTCTTTCTTTCTCACATTTTATACCTTCAGCGTTAATTTCCGTTTATTTTCACGCAAGTATGTCTCTTTTCGTAAGTAATATAAATTACCGATAAAAAAAAAACCGAGGTCATAATCAAGTATAGATTATTTTTTTTATAAAACTTTAATGCAATTGAAAGCATTAACAACAACCTTTTGCTTTTTAAAACTTTTATTTTGTAATCGTAAAATGGAAATGGCGTAGACTTATTAGCATAACAGATAGTGAATAATATTTTCTTTTTTACTTGTATAAAAAAACTTTGAGACGTGTCACTTTTCTTTAAACTACCCTAATTTATTCAGCGTTAGTCTCCGTTTATTGTTACACAATTATATCTCTTTTAGTAAATTAAATATTTATTTACTGATAAAAAACGGAAGTCAAAATCAAATATAGTTGTTTTTAAAAATTGATTTAAATGTACAGAGTAATTAAAAGAATTAACAACAACGTTTTTATTTTGATTTTAATCTTTCGTTTGTTTCAAGCAATCAGATATAAACTGATAATCAATAGACAGGAAATACAATTGTTTAATTACATTAGAAATCTCGCATACCTTGACTGTCGCGTGCCGGCATAGATCAGAAGGATTAGGGCAATTAATTACCTGGTGTGACACCGCGTCACTCCAGACTGGGAGAGATGTCGCTAATACAATAACAAAAGGTAACGGATTTACGCGGAAGTCGGAGGGAATACTCCCAAATTTCTCCGTGAATTTAGGGAGTGATGTCGGAGTTTCCTGGTGTCACACCAGGAAAAAACTCGGTGTATGGAGTTTGGGATGACTTTCGCGAAAATTGTACTGTATGGGACATTAACCATCAGATAAAAGTAAATTTTTCACATGTCCTGCAATAAATACAGTTTACTGAGATCGATTTACTTGAAACTTTTGTTTATTTTGGGGTTTGTTAAAAGCAAACTCCCTTTTAATTTCCAAATTTTTGTTTATAATTCAAGAGTTGTGGGACTTGAATCATCAAAATAACTGCATTTTATACATGTTGTGCACTAACTGTATTAAATATAATCAGATCAAAGTACTTACATTTTTTTAATATATTTGGGCATTTGTGAACTTGAAAATAAGCTCCCTTTCCTATATATGATTTTTAGATTTGTCTTTCTAAATTTTTTTTCACAACTGTTTATATATTTCAGGGAGATGATACAGGGACAGGTTATTTCAGCATTATTGCCACATTTCATCTACCATCCAGACAATGTCAATATACTGTCAGAAGTGTCGTGGGTCTTCACTTATCTAGCCTCAAGGTAGGGTTATTGAATACTGAGTCAGGTTATACCATCGTTACTGCCACATTTCATCTATCATCCAGACAATGTCAATATACTGTCAGAGGTGTCGTGGGTCTTCACTTATCTAGCCTCAAGGTAGGGTTACTGAATACTGACTGATATATCTGAACTGAAGCATTTCGTAAAGAGACAAAATTTTATAAAACTATGTAACTTTGTTGAAATGTTTGCAACTATTTATTCAAATTTAGACATAAACCTTTTCTATGATAACTATTGTGTCTTTCAGAAGACTCAATTAAATTTAGCTATCATTAAGACAAACATTTTTAAATGTAAACATTATATTGATTAAATGTAAATGTTATATGCATGTTATTATTTGAAATACTGTAAAACAATTCATATCCAATATTGTGAAGTAAAATTTATTTAAATGCTTTTTCTTTGCTTTAAGTGGTGAATTCTCTGAAGAAATTGTGAAAAATGGTGTTTTGACACAAATAGTTGTATTGTTGATACAGTTATCTGAGGTGCAACCACATATAGCAACGGTAAGTTATAATTCTGAAAAAGAATATATAGATAACAGTGTTGTTTCCATTTATTCCCATATATTTCACATTTAAAATATATTTTTTTGCACACAAAAAATGTCATCTTCACAAAAACAAATATATGATCCTATCATTATTTACACATTTCATGCATATATAAAACAATATCAGTTATAAAAATATTAAAAAAAAAAATATTTGAATTTTAGCAAGAAGCATACATAAAATTATTTTGGTACTGTTCCAGAGCGGGGAATCGTTTTTTTACACCCATGAGTACAGAAAAATAGTAGTTAAGTAACCTGACAAATGACATCATAAAGACATGCATATTTTTTTAAATCCCCTATTGAATTGACAGACATAACTCTCAAAACCTCTATTTAGCATATTGAGTACTTTTTAATGACAAAAATTTGTGGATTGTTCATAAATGCTAGTTGCTATCTATGAAATCACATATCTACTAAATACATTTTCACTTATCCCTAGAAATTAAATGAATCCACAGTATGTTGCATTTGGATTTGTGGCATTGAATTATGTGCTATTTTAATAGATATTGTCACCACGCTTCCAAATAAGAATTCCAAACATCTGTTTTCTGTCATGCTCATGCTTTATGATTGTTTTAGGTTGTGACCCCATTGCTACGTTGCCTTGGTAACCTGTGTAGTGGTCCAGATGAGTACACAGTTATGGCATGTGAGAACCCACAACTACTTCCTGTATTAGGCAAATACTTATCATCAAATCACAGACATGTTAAGAAAGAAACATTATGGGTTTTATCTAATTTAACAAGTAAGATAATTATTTTGTACTGTACTGTAATATAATATTGAATAGATAGAGAGAATCATATGTTTTTTTCAAATTTATATCCATATCGAAGCAATACACCAATATAATCTCAAGACCTCTCCTCGAGGAATAATGTTAGTTGAGGATTGATATGTTGCCTGATATTGAAAAAGCTATATCAAGTAGATGGTTTTTTTTCCAATGACATGAGGTACTACGGATAAGATAATTGCTATAGAGACAGTTCTTCACCAGAGTCCAAAGGACATACAATTTCAACTGAAAGTCACCATACGCCCTTCAACAATGAGCAAAACCCATGAAAAACTTTCTTAATAATATTTAAACCATACAACTTGCCTTGAGTCTTGGCTAATGTTATTGTTGCATGTATTCATTTTCCATACCCTATTCTGTATTATAGGTGAATCTAAAGCCTGTTCAGCAGTAACACATAGTCCTTTATTACACCAAATCCTGGAGCAAGTACCTGCTGCTTTTGATATCAAAATGGAAGTATGTTTTTAGAAACCTTTTAGCAATTAGCCAATCAAATGCAATATAGAAATGCTAATAATGACAACTTATACCCTATCTCAATATATCCCTATATTTTCAAAAGTGGAATAGCAATTAAATGTTTAATGCCTAAGTACACATTAAAATTAAACTACCAAAGGGAGATAATCCATAATAAATATGTGTCATAAGTCCCCTTTGATAACATGCATGGTTTGTAAGAATATTAACTAATTGTAATGCGAGAATGGTAGTTTTATAAGGAGGATGGTTATTGGTTACATTTTTATGTCACAGTCTTATAAGAGGGTACTATTCAGTTCAGATCTTAAATGCAGCCATAAGTATTTATGATTGACACCTGGTATTGTAAAGCAATGATATCACAGTGTCAATATTAGATTTTGAACAGATAACATGAACCTATGAATAGTTTTTTTCTTTGAAGAGCCAACTATGATATATTTGTGCAAAGGCTACTTTCACACAATGAAAACTTTTTTAAACTAAATACTTCATAAATCTGAAAACTGATATCTTGTAAATTCCTTTGAAAGGTAAACTGTTTCAAACAAACAATAGTGACTATTAATAGGCTGGGTTCCATGTGTTGGCATATCATGTAATAACCAATTGGCAGGGTTCTGTGTATTGGTACATTATGTATTGTTATTTAATTTCAGGTATTGTATGAGTTATGTAATTTCAGGCATTGTATGTGTAATGTAATTTCAGGTATTGTTTGTGCTGTGTAATTTCAGGCATTGTTCGTGTTATGTAATTTCAGGTATTGTTTGTGCTGTGTAATTTGAGGCATTGTATGTGTTATGTAATTTCAGGTATTGTTTGTGCTGTGTAATTTCAGGCATTGTATGTGTTATGTAATTTCAGGCATTGTATGTGTTATGTAATTTCAGGCATTGTATGTGTTTTGTAATTTCAGGCATTGTATGTGTTATGTAATTTAGCCATTCATGGAGAAGAAATCTGTAGTTACCTTGTTGACAATGGAGTTCTACAGCAAGTAACACCTGTTTTAAAGTCATCAGATGTAGAAATACTAAATTTAGGTTTATCCTTAGTAGAAATGGCACTAAGAATGACACAAAATGTAAGTTAAAGATGTTGGAGGTCATAATTTTAGAGACCAAGGTCATACTGTAGATTCATTTATTTTTCGTTGATTCTTGCATTTTTGTGGCTTTGCCAAAGTCTGCATACAGTCCATAAGAAAATTTGTAATTCTTTGAACTCTTTTTAAAATTAATGCTTGTGATAAATTCAAATGATTAGCAACAGCAAAATACCAAAAGGGAGATAATTCTAAGTGAAATATGAAGCCCTAAGGCAAACGTAAGAATATTCTTACCCCTTGTTAAAGGGAAAATTCGCAAAAAAATAAAAATTTGATATTATGTTCATCCTAAATAAATAAGCATATTCTCAAAATATTAAAGCTTTATTTGTCTAGATAAGTGAGTTATTAGATTTTTAAAATCGACTCTAAATTCTCGGCAAGACGCCATCTTCAAAACTAATGATCACGGATATCTAATTACCACAAAGTCCTAGTTCACGGCATGACATGTCCGTTAATCAGTGTTAATATGACTTCTCAAGCTGATGGATTTTTTACCCGACCAAGTAATGGAAGCTGAAGAAGTCTACATAGTTTTCAAGATCATCAAATCAAGTTATGCTTCACTAAGATTGATAAGAATAATTTAAAAAATACTTTAAAAAACATCTTAATTTTTTAAGAGGGTTAAATATTCAACGTACAATGCGGAGGTCAGGTTAAAAAGCTGTAAATGACATAATATCGTACAATGGTTTTAGCTGGTCAATAAATTTACATTTTTGGCACCCAGATACAGTATCAAGTATTGTATGAATTATGCTATAACAATGTTAAAGTATGTCTCAATAAAGTGAAAAAAAGTCCGGAGATACTTATTATAAACTGAGATTTATCTCCTATGTAAAAGTTTTTTTAAATGCTTTTTTTCTTTAACGTATATTTCTAGCTTATTTTGAGTTATAACCTAACTTGACCCACGTTCAAAAACTTGTCTTCTTGTAATCAGCATGGCTTAATACAGGTAATTACCGGGGTATTGTAAATGTGACATATTGTAACGGTCGACTTCCTGGCAGGCTTGTTTAATTTAATACACAATGAACAAGGTCAATGAATCACATGCGTGATCGCGAGTGAACCAGGTGTGCACAGGTAAAATTTATAAAATATACCATACCAATATAAAACCAATATAAAACTGTCCGTGATATACGGCCTGCGTACAAAATCTAACAATTTTTTTAAGAGTGATTGTAAGAATACGTATAGATTATCCCACTGTTATCTAATTTCAATTTTACTTTTATTTATATTTCAGCACCCATTCTTCCGTTTTTATATATAATTTTTATTCCCGTTATTTCATACAAGTAATTCGTCTAGTTTTTATCTTCACATATGTGACTTCATTTTCACTCTAGAAAACAGTGGTATATTTTGAAATGAATGCCGTTTTATTTTAAGAACTGTTCATTCATTTTACATGTAAAATAAGAATATCAATTTGTAAACTTCTGACTATACAAATGCAGAATATACTGTGCAGGTTTGCTTTCGTCTAACGAGATAAGAGAACTGAAAAAACTGTCATATAAAAACAAGCACGCTCAAATCAATATTTAAAAATATATGAGTAAAACTTAACTTGAATAGCAAAATTAACAACCTTTGATCTCGAGTGTATTGGTAATAAATTTATGTATTTTTATAGTATAGCTCCATCCATAATCCATAATCCAAATGATATCAGATAATTATTTTCATTATAGATTAACCCTTCCGACCTCACTTAAATCTGAGACTGTCAACGGTTATAGTAGTAGTCTCAGCTAAAATCTAATGCCAAACGTTAGAAGTAAAAATGTAATACAGGTACACCTTTCTTTGATCATGGCTTTCAGATGTCTAAATTTAAGTGTTCCCGTACATTTTTTGCCTTTATAAGACAATTAAAATGCTTTTGTAAAACTAGTTCTATTTTCCCTTTTAAAAAAACATAAATAAATCATAAGAGCGTATATCATTTTATTCCGAAAACTAATTTCCATACTTTAACCGGTTCATTTTTCAGTTTAGTTCCTTATTTGAATTCAAATAAAATATTAGCATTAAATATAATTAAATAATTCTACGGCAATTCACTTGTATTTATCAACACCTTGAAAAGTATTTTAAATTTGTGTATTAAACGCGACCTCCTGTCTTATAATCCACTGATCCGAATAGACAGTCGCACCTGGCACGGAGTGCCCTAGAGGGCAAGCTAATTACCAATCTGCAAATAACATTTTACCTTCACAAGTATTGTCGGAGAATAATACACACATCGCATCAACCTAGTAATAACGTAGATAGTAAAAGGTCAATAAGCGTAAACCTATATATTGTCTTAACAGTTTAAAGTTATATATACTTCAATTTATTCACTTTATCAGTATGAAAAAGCATATATTAAAGCAAAATAATAAGAATAAGAATTTCTTGTGCTGTCTACAAAAATAAATCAAAATATTTAGGGAAATATAGAAAAATTATCTCATGAATGTGTACAACTGCACGTCTGTGTGTTTTATTTTCTTATTATCGGATGGTTATTAGATATAGCATTAGTCATCGGCGCGCTAACGATTACGTTAAAATATAGTTAAAAACCAAGACTTTTAATGATTGTATTTTAAATCCCAGCATGCAAAAACCAGGAGAAAACGTCATGACCTACAGGAAGTAGTTAATATTTTTTCATTAATTATTGAATTTCTCCTTTATTACTGCATGTATAGCGATAAAACTTTGTGAATATATATATATATTATGTCATAATGAACATATTTAAACCATAAGTAAAAAATCGCGAATTTTCCCTTTAACTTTATTCATTGATAAGTGTAATAACCAATATGTCCAATAATATTGTCTCCTCTTCATTATAGGGTTGTCATGTATTTGAGGAATGTGATGGAGTGACAAGACTAGAAGCTTTAGATTACCACAATAATGATACAATCAGACACCAAGCTAGTGAATTGTTAGATGTGTACTTTTATGGAGAATCGCAGGTTTGTAAAACATTTTAAATGGAATATTAAATAGTTATCAAAGGTACCAGGATTATAATTTAGTACACCAGACACGCGTTTCGTCTTCATAAGACTCTTCAGTGATGCTCATATCAAAATATTTATAAAGCCAAACAAACAAGTACAACCTAAGTCAAATTACAATATTTAAAAAAAAAAAGTATATTGTATAAGTTTCTGTGATGTATTAATTTTCTGTAATTCAAAGTAAAAAGACATGTACCTTAGTGAAACTTGTAAAGTACAAACACATTAAAATATTTAAAACCTTTCAAATAATAAATGACCCTATTAATAAAAGTATTTAGGGTATATGTAAATGAAATAACAAGCAATTAATGCTATAAACCTAAAATTACATTTGAAGGTCAAAATTAGGTTCCTTATAATAAGTCGGTTATCATACTGTATGTCAAGCTCTAACTGGACCTGATCAGACAGATTAAAAATAAATTCAATAGAATCTATTGCTATCTGCCATTAAACTTAATTTCCAATAGACATCAAAGTGTAAGGTTTTCTGAATAACAGCTATTTGATAAAGATTCTGACTTGGGACAGGCACACAAACCTTTAACAACAATCTATATATTTTGTTTATATTAACTTTTGTGTCAAGTTCCTAAAAAGTCTTGCTTTGCAATTCTATTCATTGTATGAGCTATTCACTTTTTTCTGGTAGCATGAAGTATATGTTTATCAGTTTGTTATTTTATGATAATTGTGGGTTCTAAATATGAAAATATGAATAATTATTCATTTCTTTTCAGGAAGGTGATGGATGAAGACATTATCAACTTAGCCATTTAAAAGACAGAAATATATTAGGCAGCAATCTATAATTTGCTTAGCTATATTTTGTGAGGTCTTCCTGCATAAACTATGAGTCATTTATGTGGAATAAATCAAATCATTCAGTGCTTAATTTACCCCAAAAAAAGTATTAGGTCTGACTACCAACATTAAAGAAGCCAACAGAACAAGCAAAAATAAAAAAATATGATTCTGACTTCAACTCACAATACATAATACTAGAAAAACAAATTGAAAATAGAAAAACAAAATTTTTTACAAGATGAAAACAAAAGTTATAGGAGCTAAAAAGATAGAAAAGTTTTGATAAAAATAGAATCTAAATGGCTGAGGAATTACATTCATTTTAATAGGGAAGCCATCCTCTTAGACAGATTAAACTTGTCGTATCTTATAAACCAACAGTAAACTTAAAACAAGTGTGATAATTTTTATACGACCGCAAAAATTGAAAAATTTTTGGTTGTATATTGGTATCACGTTGGCGCCGTCGTCTGAAGACATTTGGTTTTTGCACAATAACTTAAGTATAAGTAACCAGAAATCTATGAAATTTTAAAATAAGGTCTATGGACACAAAAGGAATGTTGGGATTGATTTTGGGAGTTTTAGTCCCAACAGTTTAGGAATTAGGGGCCAAAAACAGGTCCCAAATAAGCATTTTTCTTGGTTTTTTGCGCAATAACTTTAGTATAAGGTAATAGAAATCTATGAAATTTTAACACAAGGTTTAAGACCACAAAAGGAAGGTTTGGATTGATTTTGGGAGTTTTGGTCCCAATGAATTAGGGGCCAAAATTTAACTTTGTTTGATTTTATCAAAAAATGAATTATTGGGGTTCTTTGATATGCCAATCTAACCGGTATTCAGATTCTTAATTTTTGGTCCTGTTTTCAATTTGGTCTACATTAAGGTCCAAAGGGTCCAAAATTAAACTTAGCTTGATTTTAACAATTGAATTCTTGGGGTTCTTTGTTATGCTGAATCTAAACATGTACTTAGAATTTGGATTATGGGCCCAGTCTAGAAATTTTCAATTGCACAGTATTGCGCAATAGCAAGAAATCTTCAATTGCACAGTATTGTGCAATAGCAAGAAATCTGCAGTTGCACAGTATTGCACAATAGCAAGAAATATCTAATTGCACAATATTGCGCAATAGCAAGAAATTTTCAATTGCACAGTTTTGCGTAATAGCAAGAAATATTCAATTGCACAGTGTTGTCCCGTTTTCAAATTGGTCTACATTAAGGTCCAAAGGGTCAAAAATTGAACATTATTTGATTTCATAAAAAATTGAATATATGGAGTTCTTCAATATGCCGAATCTAACCATGTATTTAGATTTTGGATATTGGACCATAATAGGTAAATGTCCAATTTAAAAAAATTTAAGTTTTAAGTTTAAGTTCTTAGACCACATTCATTCTGTGTCAGAAACCTATATTGTGTCAACTATTTGATCACAATCCAAATTCAGAGCTGTATCAAGCTTAAATGTTGTGTCCATATTTGCCCCAACTGTTCAGGGTTTGACCTCGGCGGTCGTATAAAGCTGTGCCCTGCGGAGCATCTGGTTTTATATTTAATCTATTTTACACAATTATAAGTTGGAACATTTATAATGTATTTTGCTTTTATGTTTAAGATGGTAATAAATTACAAGCTTATTCAGTTTTAATAAACATCATTAGTAAATATATGTGTTAGAGTGTGATTTAATACTCAGATCTAGTAAAGCAATTGAGAAGGGACACTTAATCCGTATGATTATGATAAAAAGGTCATGTACTTGCTGAAGGTTGATAGTTACTGTAGGAAATATTCAAGAAAAAGTAGTGAGTTAGATGTTAATTAGGAAAAAACCCAACAATACAATAAAATCAGAATGTATGTCTCGTATTGTTTTGAATTCACCCATGTATTCAACGTTTGGATCATCCCTATACAATATCTGCCAATATAAAGAACAGGCCATATTATTTTTCTGTCTGTGCCTCCTGTAATTCATCTGTCCCTTCTTTTGTTTGTCCGCCCATCTGTCCCTCTTCAGGTTAAAGTTTTGGACAAGGTAGTTTTTGATTAATTTGGAGTCCAATATACTTGAAATTTAGTACACATGTTCCCTATTGATCAATCTAATTTTAATGCTGAATAGAATTTTGTCCCCATTTTCAGGGTCCACTGCATTTAGAAAATGAAAGTGTGAGTAGGGCATCCATATTCTATGGACACATTCTTGTTTTACCTCCTTTTCTAATATATATAAGTCATTCAAAGATTTAGAATGTGCACATTTAGCAAAAGAAATAAAAGAAAACTATTGTCGACTTTTAAAAACATTGGAGCCAACACACCAAGCTATGCCATAATGTTGTTACTGTTTTAATTTAAATCTGATGTTAAGAGTATCAAAACTTTTCATTATATTTGTTGTTTCTTTAACTTTTTGTGTAGAATTTATTGTTTAACCATTCAAAAGATTTGACATTGAAGAAACTAAATAATATAGTTTATTAGAAAACAGATGACAATCACTTTCTAAAATTATGAACTGCTGACAATAATTTAGTTACATTTGATGCTATTACCAGCACCTATATTTTGGCCATTTTTACAAATTGATTAATAAATTCTCAATCCCCCTGATTATGCCACGACTCTATTGTGGCAAATCATAAATTTGTTTAAAAATACTGTTCATTTCAAACCCAAAAATTAAATTTACCTTATTGTGGATCTTATATGTAGTTTTAAATATATTGATTGACTATCTAAAGAGAAAGTACAAGTTTTTTGTCCTGTAAAACCAAAGAAAATGTAACATTCTTTGAAAACATAAGTAATCACAATTTTAAGCATAAGAAAAGTTAAAGCAACAGTAGTATACAGCTGTTCAAAAGTCACTAATTGATTCAGAGAAAACAAATCCAGGTTACAAAACGCTTCAGAAAATGTGAATATCTGTTCTAGTGATGACACATTAAGATGACATCATAATCAAGATTATTCAAAAATATTTTTTCAAGTAATAAAAATAAACAAAAATACACTAACTGTTCAAATATCTTTTTGATAACAGTTGTGCTCTATTTTATTCTAAGAATGTGCAATTTCATTATTTTAAATATACTACTGAGTTATGTCGTTTTACGAATAGAAAGAATACATAGTATAAGTCAAAACTACAATTTATTATTAAGACACATAGAATCAACATTTTATTCTGAAAATCTGAAATAGTTTGAAAAACACTGAATTTTAATCGCCAATTTTGCCTTGAATGGTACCTTATTTATTATGGAACATCAAATGTAAATATATTTAGAGAGATTGATACTTCTTTCTTTCGATTTATTGACAATATTATGATCTGGTAACATTCCCGTCTTCATCTGTGAAATATTCAACCAACTTGTGATAGCATCTGATTTTTTTTTTCAAAGAAACGATTTCAACTTCACTTGGAACTTCTGGTTTACAGCTTCCTTTATTTTTAGGAAATCATGGTCGAAAATGCTATTTCTGGAGTATTGTATCAACCTGCAGATATATATTGTATTTGTAGGCACTGTTTGAATGTTGCTACATTACCTGCTTTTGGTTGGGTTCATGTGACTCAGTCTTTAGTTTACTATGTTGTTTTTGTGTTTTGTGTGCTGTTGATTTTGTTTTTAATTTTTTTGGCATAAATTCGGTTTGTCACATTCGAAGAAAAGACTACGGGATAATGGTTAAACGACAATTGGAAAATATTCGTCGTCATCTGTGAAACTTATATTTCATAACAGTCAACTAACTTGTGATAGCATTGGTAAAATTTTCAATGGAATTATTTCAACTTCACCGCTTGAAACTCCTAGTTAAATAGCTTCTTTAAAAGCAACAACCCTCTATCAAGGAAATCATGATAGAAAATACAATGTCTGGAATATCGCATCAACTAGAAGATGTATGCTAATGCTATATATGTAGACGCTGTTGGAATGTTGCTAAAATGAAATGTAAAATTCACAATTGGAAAGCTGAATTCATCACTTTTGTCGTAAAGTTTTGTTCTCAGCCAACTTTCATTGTCAATTTCTAGATGTAAGTTAATATAAGGTAGACTAAACCGCATCTTTCGTATTCTTAATTTCAAGTTTGGTGGGGTAGGATACGTTCAACATAGTCACCAATCTTTGAATTATTTAGTTGGAGGACATCATTTATATAGCGGTACCTGCATTTTAAAGATAATGCTAGCTTCTTATCATTCTTCCTAAGAAACTCCCGTATGAATTCAGCCTCATATAAATTTAAGGAACAAGTTCACAAGAAGAGGAAAACAGTTGGTTCCAATGGGAATACCGATTGTTTGTTGAAAAACACGTCCTCAAAACGTAACACATATGTAGTCAATCCAGAGTGATTTTTTAAAAGTACGATTTATCTTTCCCTAAAGAAGATACTTGTATCCAAATTGGCCGTTCATTTAATGAAGCAAAGCAGGACCAATTCTTTCAAAAGACACAATAAATACTATTACATTGTAAAAAAAACAAGTATGTCAAATGATAATATCGGTTGAAAACTAGAAGACATTTTGAAAGATAAGCTTGCTTGAAATTATAAAAGAATATCAATCGAAAAATGGCCTTACAACACAATTTTTATTTGCAAAAACACATTTACCTTTTGAAGTGGTAGCTCTTTGTGTTTTTAATAAGCTTTGAATTTTCAAATTGTTTGGCCTCGGGCATCTCTGAGGAAACACTGATTGTCGAAATGCGCATCTGGTGCAGCAAAATTAGTACTGTTTATGTTATTACAATAAGAGAATCTTTAGCGAGCAAGCTTGTTTAATCCACAACCCCCATATTCATGGAAATTTATAAACTTTGAAGGATCTGATGATACACTAATACGATACATCTAGAAGTACACATCTCAAAAAAATGGTTCTCCATTTCAGATTTATTTGTGTTGTACTTCATTTCGTAAATCCACCAACCCACCCCTACAAAGGAAAAAAAGAAAAGGGTAAAAGAACATTTACTTCAACTCCTTATGGACTGATTGAGGGTTTTTTTTTAACGGGGTCATTAATATTTTTCTTCGAATTAAAATTTAGATTTCAAAAACTTATTATAGAAGTCTTTAAAATATTTTTGTTTGGGGAAAGAAAATTCATACCCATACTCATTCCTAGATGTAAAAAAAAAGTTATTTATCAAGTTTAAGAGATTCATGTGTCATGCCGTTGCAGAATTTGAGGCCACACAGTTTATTTTGATACATCAATCATTTTAACCTACAATAACCTGCATATTTGTAAACAAATGACATACAGTATGACAAAAATGTATGATAAATAGCTAGATAATATTCACCTTTTTCAATGTGACCTAGCTATTTATTGTACCGGGATTGGATTGGACAACCATATTGCTACTTTATTTAAGAAAAAGTTAAGCCACTGCTCAAACAGCTTAAAGTACGAAAATAATCCCGATGGTTTCACACTTACTAAATTAACATCATTCATCTTAAAAAAAAAAAACAAAAACATAGAAACTATTACCACCAATTCGTTATTTGGTCGTTTTTCTGAACAGAAGTCTAAATATAGGACAAGGAAGTTTTTTATGTGACGATGTCTGTTTTTGGAATATATTGCAACTATGGCAAGATCATTGACATCCACCACCAGCAGGAAGGCACAGGTACCGATTTCTTGTAATTTTTGTAACGAGAACGCCATAAAATGGAAATGCGAAGAATGCGATATACTTATGTGCGATTCCTGTAAATACAAAATCCACGAGAGGATGAAATCTACAAAGAATCACGAAGTTATATCTTTTTGTGATAAAAAGGAGGACCAATCAGCTTCTACTGAAGTTTTGTCTGAAGTAATTTCATATGTTTTTTATTCTTATACAACTCCTGTGCCAGTAGATAACTTGTTATGCTCAGATGACGACATCGTATACATTCTTGCAAGTCTGGTAATAGAAAAACTCATTAAAGGAAAAATGTTAAAAGCCTCTATACGAACATTAATGTCCCTTGATAAACCTATATTTGATATTGCTGTGAACAAAAATGGTGAACTTTTATTCACTAATTTATCTCGTGTACCCGAGAGTCCTATCCGCATGTTTTTAGCGTCGGGAGAAATTAAAACTGTTTTGGACCCCAAACCGATGAGGCTACTTGCTTTACACTTGAATAAAGATGACGAATTGATATGTGGTCTACGCGAACAAGGTCGTTCATTTCCACTGCATGATTTCTGCGTCCGACAAGTTGTTGTTTTTGGACGCGATTATAAAAGAAAAATAACATACGAATTTGATACCAAGGGCAGAAAGTTATTTTCATACCCTGCTCGTATCCGTACAAACTCGAAAAATGTAACATATGTCTTAGATTGGACAAGTGACCGCACAGGAAGAATAGTGGCAATAGATAGAATTGGTCACCTGAAATTTACTTTTTCCGGACCTACGTATTTTGAAGGCTTCAATCCAACATCAATTGTTGTCACTCCAAGTGATAATATTGTGTTGTGTGACAAAACAAACGACGCTTTACTTGTCTTAAATCAAAAGGGAAATCTCATTGCAATACAAATGGTTAATGAGATGAATATATTACAACTCCCTGTGCTCTTGGGATTGACAGTGAAGGATTTTTATTAATCGGCTGCGTCGAGAATGATCGTGAGAGTGGAAAAATTCACGCAGTAAAGATGGTAGAGACCCTCATGTGAATAATACTGTTAATCAAGAACACGATTGTAACATCAAAATTGTATAACATTCTCATTACTGTTTATTTATATCAGGTAACTACAAAGTAAAAAACATGTTAACTGTGAAACTGTACAATAAACATAATTAGTAGTTTTAGGTTGAATGAACTAAAGTCAGAGTAAAGTATAACACCAATAATTCAAAATATCCAAACGTATAGCCATTTAAAAAAAGACATGTATTATTAGTTACATAGTGTGCTAGTGACCTAATATGATATATATGGGGTCAGTAAATTACATATGGGGCGAGAGCGAGCTCGAAGTGAGCTCGAACCCCATATGGAATTTACTGACCCGTATATATCATATTAGGTCACTAGCACACTATGTAACGAATTTATCTCACCGACTGTCTTTATTTGTTGAATTTAGACTAGATTTGTCTCATTTGCTATCATAACACATCTTCTTATTTCTATATTAAAGTATTCAAGTATTCAATTTCAAGAACCTTCTTCGATTAGTCTGCATTAAAAAAAAACTAATGATCACCAATGTTAACAATAACTATTTATTATCAACAACCTTGATACAACATAACTTTCAATACTTTTAAATAATTAAACAGTGCCAAAGTAGTAACTCCACTACTTACCGTGTATTGAAATAAGCCCCGTCTCCCTACAAACCTAATATGGATTATACACGGTCTCCACGCGGACGCTTATAACCAATCATATTCCTAGAACTGTATAGGAGGTAAGATAAATACTGATATTTAAAGTTACGTCTCATTGTAAGATAAAAAGGGAGTTCAATAATATTTTTCTATATCATTACCATATCTATATACTTTCTTGATTCGCCTAGACGAAGTTTCCAGGGAAGGTGCGGCGGTGTCAACCATTTATTGTTTGTGATTAGATCAACTTAAGGATAACATGCAATAGCGGTAATATGTAAATGATATTTGGTGTCCATTTGAAGTAGCATTTTAATGGAGATTATTCGGTCCCACTCCCTCGGTCATGGTCTGTTGATTTTGAAACTTTTGTTTTGTTACCATTTCCGATTAGGTCATTTGGAGGGGAACCACCAATGACAAGTCAATGATATTTGGTGTGTAATTTAGATTATAAGTTTACCTCATATAAAAAGGCAACAGTAGTACAAATGTATACCGATGTTCGAAATTCATAAATCTATTGAGAAAAAACAAATCCGGGTGACAAACTTACACTGAGGGAAACACATCAAATATAAGAGGAGAACAACGACACAAGAGAAGCACTTAAATGCAACACACACAGAAACGAACTTTAATATAACAATGGTAATTTTCTTAACTTGGTACAGGACATTTGAAGAAAAAACAAATGGTGGATTGAACCTGGTTTCGTGCTTAGCCAAACCTCCCGCTTTTATGGCAATGTTAAATATAACAGGACTACAATACAAATAAATGGGAGAACATACAGGACAGAGAAACACACAAATAAACAATACAATAGAACATTACGACAAGTTAATAGCTATTAAAGATACCAGGCTATTAATTTAATACACCAGACACGTGTTACTTCTACATGAGACTCACCAGTGACGCTCAGGTCAAAAAAGCAAAGCAAGCAAAACATAGACGAAAGCATTGATGACCAAAAATCCCAAAAAGTAGTGCCAAATACGGCTTAGGTTATCTACCTGGGATAAGAAAATCCTTAGTATTTAGAATGATTCATACTTAGCAAACAATAAATTTATGAAAATGACTATATAATTTCCGTGAAAATTATTCGGTCCCGCCCCTCAAATTTGCTCTATGTTACACACATTGGTTCTGCCTGGAGTCACATGTTGTCGCTTCAACACTAACTGCTATATGTGAAATAGTAAAATTCTTAAAAGTATTCATTATTTAAAAGTTAGCATATATATGACAATTACCATATACTAGAGAAAAGCTTATAGTTACTGAAGATGATTAGATCATAGATTATCTGTTGAACAGTGTCGTTTTTCTTTTGTGTTAAAAATATTTTTTAAATTAACCAAATGTTTTAAAATATTGTGAATAATTTCATAATGAATATCTTTATACTGCTATCAAAAGTTCTAGATATGAAACAAATTCAATTCTTTATTGAAAAGATCTGTACGCCCATATGAGCAAAGAAACGCGCGTCTAGCGTACTACATTATAGTCCTGGTACTTTTGATAACTATTTACAAACATATATATAATATAGCAAACAATGAAAATAAACAACGCAAACAACAAATATGAAGTTTTTTTTATCCCTATCTTCACAGATTGAAACGAGCACCTATAGTTGTTAATTTCTGTGTCATTTTGGGATGTGGAGAGTTTGACTCATTGGCAATAATTTCAGATCACATTTGTATACCGTATCTATGATAGTAAAATAACGAGGTCCAATTTGTCAGCCGTCATGGTGTAAAAATGACAAATCAAAGAATTCAACTTTATATATAGCTAATATAGGACAATGGTGTTGATTAAAAGTTACACCACTCAAGACCCTTTTGTTTTCTACATAATTGATATTGCCAATAATTAACAAGTTCCGGGTCGAATCCGATACCGATACCAATAGTATATTCACATGTTACCTTTTACCTTATCTGTACGTTCCGCATCTGACAGGCGCACCATCAAACGGTGTATTTAGGATTTTGCTATATACACGGGTTATAATCAAAGGGTTGACACTACTAAATTTAATCATTGTCACATTGTTCCCTATTGTAGTATTTTAATCAGCATGACTTTCTAAGATGTCAATACGAATACTAAAAATCTGGACTTGAAATAAGGCGTATAGCCTGAAGTTACAGTTTTCGATTTGTTATACTAAAATAACGAGGTCCAATTTGTTAGCCGTCATGGGGTAAAAATGACAAATCACGGATTCAACTTTATATATATCTTATATAGGACAATGGTGTTGATTAAAAATTACGCCACTCCAGACCCCTTTGTTTTCCACATAATTAATCGAATCCGATACCGATACCAATAGTAAATTTACCTTATCTGTACGTACCGCATCTGGCAGGCGCACCACCAAACGGTGTATTTAGGATTTTGCTAATACACGGGTCATAATCAAAGGGTTGACACTACTTAATTCAATCATTGTCACATTGTTCCCTATTGTAGTAATTTAATCAGTATGACTTTCTAAGATGTCAATACGAATACTAAAAATCTGGACTTAACTTTAAATAAGGCGTATAGCCTGTAGGTACAGTTTTCGATTTGTTAGCCGGCATGACTTAAAACGGCGAATTAAAGAATTCAACTTTATTTATAACTAACATACAACAAAGCTGTGATTAAAGAATACTTCAATCCAGGTCCTTTTGTTTTCCAAATAATTAATATTATCAAATGGGACATAAGAGGAATGTCAAAGGTCATCAAAGGTCATCTTTTCCTGTGGAAGTTGGAACCTTGATCGATCTTTGTTGGGTTTTTTTTTTTACCATTTCTTAACTTAACAACACAAAATATAAGTAAAGTATGTTTTAAATCATGTCAGTACCAAAGCCCTGTAAAATGAGCTGATGATATCCACTAGCATATTTCGTATGATTTAAGAGAATGAGCTATATATCTGTTTATCCTAAAAGCACAAAATATAAATAGTGCTATTAAATCATTTCCTTGTTCAATCTACATCATTCCACTTCACTTCTATGTAAATCAATTTGGGATCAGTGTGATTCTTTAGAATTAGTTATAGTCCATTCCGTTTCAGATTTTTGGTGGATGAAGTCATTCTTAAACTTCACCAAAATGTGACTATCTATACAAGGCATCATATGAATCAGTTTGCTTTGTGTTTAATTGGATGTTGTCACAACATTGCATGTGTACGACTGACTGTAAATATACATGTATCTCCGTTTTAAAAATAATCGTCACGCTCGAAATAGGCGAGTGCCATTTTCAGAAAAGACGCTTAGTTAGTGACTTTAATGCACCCACCTAACACACAGCTGAATTTTTTATATGTTATAGTATAATATCTGAACGTCCTTTTTCGGTCGGTCGTAAAAAAATCGTACGGTGCAAATTTTGTAAAAATTGAATTAAAATCGAGAAATAGTTCCAAATTGAAAAATGACCAACAGTGTTGAAGCGTGAAAAATTAACAAGTAGCTTTATTTGATGTTGTCAAAATGCAAAACATTATGTACGTTTTACATGTCAATGTGCAAAAAAATACTTTTCAAAAATAAAAGAAGTAATGTTTGCGAAAAAAAAAGATTTTTGTAACATTTTTGAATTTTTTTAATAAAAATGGTGCCAATTTTCATATTTTTTTTCACTTCTTAGATATTTTCGGCTTGAAACCCAAGTTTATGATGTTCGTTTTATTCAAAAGTTCATTACTTGTTTAATACATATCGTTATCACTGTATTGTTCTGGATTTTATACACTTTTACACAGCTCCCCCTTTTCAATCAAATTTCCGAAATCGCTTTCTCTGTTAATTTCACTCAAGTTAACGGACTTAAACGCTTTGAAAAAGATTATAAATAATCAGAAGGCAATTTTTGGGGTACAAATCTTATGCAAAGTATAAAAAAAAATAAAAGGACCATAGAAGCTGATATGTCAACGTTTTTACTTGGTAGAAAACCAATATCTTATTATTCTTAGTCAATTTGCACTCACAAAAGGCAGATATTATGAATTACTATTGAAAAATACTACTTTCTCAATTGGATCAATGCACATTTTAGTTTTGCAATTAAAAGTACGCAAAAATGTGTCAAATCTGATATTTTCCCCATGAACTTGAACGTGAGATATATCCACCTTTTAAATTTCCTACCGTTTTAACCATCGCATACGGTAGACTTATTGATGGTGCATGTGTATTTTAGAGGAAGCATAGTGTATGTGCTAGGGCCACATCAAGAGCCTGTATGTTGACATGCTACAAATACTTTAATATATGGGGATATCTATTCATTCAGTTGACAAATTTTGAATTCTTCGTAGATATTTGAAATACAATAAATGTTCTACCTCAGGCGTATATATTACCTAAGCCGTATTTTAAATAGGCTTTCGTGTTTTTACATCTTCAAAGTTTTACTTGGTTCGAACGTCACCAATGAGTCTTATGTAGACGAAACGCGTGTCTAACGTAAACAATCGATTATATGCCTGATATCTTTCAAATTGATTTGTTATTCATTATGGTTGTCGTTATTTGCTTTTTATGATTTTTGCTTTTGTTAGTAGTTTTGAGAATGAATCAAGCTTTTGGGTATCTAATTAAAATTGTTTTAGAACCTGTATAGCTTATTATGTACAGTGTTGGCTATTGCTTCTTGTTTTAGGACATACGATAAGCTATAGTTGTTTACCTCAAAACATTTAGTCTCTGGTAAACAGAGATCATAGTGTCCTTTTAATCAAACTTATCAAAGGTATCGGGCTTATAATATGATATCATCAGGCTTCTTATTCTAAATACGGATTAACAACTTAAGAGGAGTAATGTCAGAGGGTCAAAGATGACCTGACACTTCGTTGTATTCTAGACATGGAACAACTGTGTGCTGTTTACGAGTTCTATAACCAGTGGGAATTATGGTTGGCGATGCACCATGTTTATTGTGCATGTATAGTTTCTTTTATTAAATATATGTACCTTTAACAGCAGTTTATGCTTTTACAGGTTCTAAAAGCTCATCATCTATCTTTGTTCCTAAGAAAACTCTCTTTTAACGCTTTCGAAATCATCAATAGATGGCGGGTCTATCACAAATTAAACAAAATTCATATTGACACGTAGATCGGTGCTGCAAGAAAACTCTAAAGTGTCCAAAACCAAAAATAAGTATGTATAAGTCTAATCAAGACAATTTGAGCAAGCTACATAATATCAGACTTCAAACCAAAAAGATTGCCATCATGTCACGCCTACCACCAAGTGCATCATCATTCAAACTACATATTATGAAAGCTGGCAAACAAACAAATACGGCAGTAGGTTTACCAAAGTAAAAGTACGGATGACAAAAGTGGTCTTAATACGTCATACTTTCTTCAGGATTTGATAAATTTGTTCTTGTGAAGGAAAAATATATACATTAGGGAACTTGTGAATGTACTGAAATCATTGTAAGTATCTGTTACACAGAATTATGTCAGTAACAGCGAACTAATTAAAATGTTTTGAAAGCCATATATATACACTTTTTGTTCATGATCGCCTCTCATCACACTATTGTTTTTTAACTAGACACAATGGCGTCGATATGTGATATAAAATAAAAGTAAAAACACAAAAATACTGAACTTGGAAGAAAATCAATTCGGAAAGTCCATAATCACATGGCAAAATCAAATAACAAAACGAATCAAAAACGAATGGACAAGAACTGTCATATTCCTGACTTGGTATAGGCATTTTCAAATGTAGAAAATGGTGGATTAAACCTGGTTTTATAGCGCTAACCCTCTCACTTTGATGACAGTCTCATCAAATTCCTCATAAAATAAGTCTAACCTGTTTCGTGAATGTTGCGAGAGATAAATATTATACTCCAATGAACGAAATATATTGAAACTTTATCGAACTGTCTTATTGGTCAGAATCAGTTTAAAATTTTATTGTGTAAAACGGGTCTGAGATGATTTTGGTCTTCGTACGGTTTTAATCTAACATAATGTTATGAACAATTGTAATTTGTACAGCAATGAATTTAATTGTTGTCAATATTGTTAATAAATATATTGTCTAAATGCATATAAAGTAAATGATTGTGTAGTCTATCAAAGTTAACCATTATCTAGGCTTTGCCACAAGGTGGTAAGGCAAGGCGGTCAGTGTCAAAGCTTGGATACCATCAAGTGAAGGGAGATCATTCTCATCTTGAGGTGTAAATGAGAACTGTTGTAATAGGTTGGTGAAGAATAAAAACAGTTCCATTCTTGCTAGTGGTTCTCCAATACAAAACCTTGGACCTGTAATAAAGATGGATGCTAAAATATATACATATAGACAGTATTGCGAACCAATAAGCATATTGATAGCAGAAAAGAACAACAATAGACGAAAAGGGACTGAAAAATGAATGTTTAGTGTTAAACATTTTAAAAGACACAGATTAGTCTTCTTTACAAAATAGAAGAGTCAAATCAGAAGACTGATTTTGGTACGATAGACTAGCTCGAAAACATAATTTGCTGAGGAATAAATGCACGGCATAGCCAGAGTAGCGTAAAAAGTTCAACAGACATGCGTTTTGTAATTCAGACATGTGTCTTTCATTTATTAGTTTAAAGATGTGTGCACACACAAACACAACCAAATTAAATGTTCCTAGAAGATCTAAAAAAGAGTTTATTGCAAGAACATCTACTACTATATGAAAAGTAATTAAAAGGTAAATAACAAAACTACCTACCTCAGAAGAAAATTCTAAACGGAAAGTACCTAAGAAAATGACAAAAACAAATATTTAAAGACAGCAAACGAATGGATAACAACTATCATATTCCTGACTTGCTGTAGGCATTTTCTTATTTAGAAAGTAGTGGATTGAACCTGGTTTTAAAGCTAGCTAAACCTCTTCATGTATGTGACAATATCATAACAACCTTATTGTAGAAAAGAATACCTGTAGAGAAGGGAACAAATGCATCTTTCCTCTGAATTTTACCATCGCTGTCCAGAAATCTCTCTGGTCTGAATGTTTCAGGCTCGTCCCAATATTTGTCATCAATATGTGCAGAATACAAGTTAGCTATGACAATGGAATCTTTAGGAATAAGGTAACCTTGTAATGTTGCATCTGTTTTTGCCACGTGTGGTAAGGAAAATGTTACTGTAATTGAGAATCAAATGAATTACAATAAAGAAACAAAGTTAAAACAAAGGATGAGATGGGGTGAAATATAGAATCAAATCTCTCTAACTAGAGCAAGTATGATGAAAAATAAAAAAAAAAAAAAAAAATACCGAACTCCACGGAAAATTCAAAACGGAAAGTCCCTCATCAAATGGCAAATTCAAAAGATCAAACATGTCAAACGAATTGAAACAACTGTCATATTCCTAACTTGGTACATCGAAATGATAACAGTTATTTGTTTACACTGAATCGCAAAAAAATATTGAAATAGTTGTGTGTAAAAGGCATTTATATTGCGCATCTTAAATGAACGGAAAACAGTAACGATAATAACCTCGCTTGAAAATTATCGTTAACGATTTCAAAAATCAATCAATTGAAACTTTTGAGTAAAACAAAATATGGCATTATTTTCATATATGAACAGTATGATTGAATTCAACATTTATTTAAGCAACTTGCTGTCGAATTAATACTTATTAACAAGGAAACAACTAAATATTCAATTGTGAAAAATATATGGTATAAATTACTTACATGTATTTCCAATTCGTTGTATCTCCAGTAAGGTTGCCTCTAGAAAGGGCAGACTACCCTTGTCAGACAGTTTTACCCTTCTGTTTGTCCCTACAACCTAAATAACAATACTTATGTGTGAAATAAAATATGAATCCAGATTTGATCATTTTTTTTATTTGTAGAAATGATAGTTGTAAAAATTAGAAAAAATATTTCTTCTTCAAAGATGTAAATCTTTTTTTTTTCAATGAAGGGTATGTTCCCAAAATATAAGCTTTTTTTAGAGTTTAATTGACATGTACTAGTATTCTTTAACTTGTACTCACCTTGTCGATTTCTGCCTGACATTTTCTTTGTATATCTGGGTATCTAATCATGTACAGTAAGGACCAGTCCAAGCTGGTACCTGTTGTTTCTCCTCCTGCCAGGAACAAATCAACTATCACTTTATAAATGTTAGCCTCTGAAAAGACAAAAAAAATATTCTTACCAAAGATACTAGGCTTATAATTGAGTATGCCAGACAACACACCACCTTTTAACACGGGGTAAAGTTCGCAATTCTCTTGATGTCTTTTTATGTTTGTTAAAGTATCACGTATGACTGTGAATAACAAAACATGTTGGGCAATACATCGATTAGATTCCAAACCAACAACATCAAAATCAAAAAGGCATATAAAGTATAAAAAAGACGATGTGATATGATTGCCAATGAGACAATTCCACAAGAAAAGGTTGTTTTTTTAAACAATGTAGGATATAAAAATTATAAAATTTCAATTTAAGGAAATTAAACATTGCATTGTATGTGCCATTATATTCTCCAAGGATTTTAAACAAACTAGAGAAGTAACCTTAAGTTAATTTTGAAAATGCAGGAAAATGCTGATTGACAGTAAAAGATCAATCATAGTTAAAAGTCGTGTGTTGAGGCTAAAAAAGAAACCGCTCTAGAAATTTACATACAATAAGAATGTGATAGATATGTTTAACTTAGGGGTAAAAGCTTAATACCTTAATAAATTTTTGCTACCTAATTTTGTCACTACTTTGCTTTTATTTTCACTCTCACCTGTAAATATTTCTGGTTCTGATTCGTCCATTGACACTTTGTGATATAAATCAATGAAATCCCTGATGTTATTGCTGTCAAATGTCTCTTCGTGTTCTTTAATTGTCCTAGCTAAATATCTTTTTACTTTCTCTATTGCTGCGCTTCTCCTCCGGATTAACTATAAGAACAAAATGAACTGCATGGACTTCAAAACGACAATGTCCGTGATCTTGTCACTCTCAAAGCATTGATTTACTCTGAACGCTAAGAAAACATCAATAACATACAAAGTATGTGTTATATAATACAATAATATGGTATACAAAAGACTTTTTAATGTTGTCATTGAAAACTATGATGCCATACTACGTCTATAATATGGATATCTTATTATCTAGACATGTATTTTAACTATCACGTTTAATCCCTGGCTCTTAATAGTATTGTTATAAAAAATTTAATTCAATTTTAATAACCAGAACTGAACAAAGTCAATATTATAACAAATATAGTCTAGGAACTTCAAGAAAAAGATTCCAAAATGTATATGGTTCATCACTCATCTCCTTTGCCAAATATTTTCGGGAATCATATCATTTCAATGTGATGTTACCATGGAATAAACAAATTACTTGTATAATATTTGTTTTTTTTTAAACCAGGTTTAATCTTCCATTTTTACGTATGGAAATGTCTGTTCAAGTCAGGAATATGACATTTTTTTCTATTCGTTTGATGAGTTTGAGCTTTTGATTTTGCCATTTGATAAAGGAAATGTATGTTAAACTTTAGAATTTTCCTTGGAGTTCAGTAATTTTTCTATTCTACTTTTTGCCATCATTAAACACAGCAGTGTCATTAACCCATTGAACATTCTTAGAAAAATAACGGATACTAACCTCTCTACCTGAGGGAAAGAGTCTCGTAATTGGAAAGAAATTTTCCTTTGCAAATGGAGCGTTTAAACGAAATATTTCTTCTAGAACGCCTGTTAGTTCCGTGAACCGGGAATTCTCATAACTGAATCTGAAACAACAACAAAAGCAGCTAATGGTTTTATTAAGTTTTCTATGTTTTTATTTAATTACACATCAAAAATGTATCATATACACAATAAATGAACAGAATATATACAGTACCAAAATTCAATCATATTACAGCGATGAGCTGAAGGTATTCATGTGAACAACTTAGATAAATATGGTCTGTTCCTCTCCAAACTAGCTGATGTAACGTAAAAACAGTTTAAATATATGTATATAATAGGTTGAAGATACCGAATAGCATACGTAATATACTAATAAAACCAATCAAAAGCAAACAGTATGTATAGACCAATTAAAACACGTATTTACGATTTATAACCGAACACAAGAAAGCTTCCGTTACTGTAACGGTCTCAACGAATGTACTCAGGAAGATGTAAACAAACAAATTTTAAAAACACTGTAACCTAAAATAACTGTTGCTTATAATTGAGTGGTGATATTGAAAAAAATATAATAACTATTTACATATAACAGTTTTAAATGTTTACCTTTCTCCAAACATGACACTGCAAATAATATTGGTGGCAGCTGACAAGAGGAGAGGTTTGACTCGAATTGGTTCCCCATTGCTGGTCTTTAATGTGTCGGCGACTACATCAATCTCTTCAACAATTTGTTCCTCCAAAGATTTCTTTCCCACTCCAAAATCCCTCAATGCCTGAAGAGTAAAACGTCGCAGAGTTTTCCAGTTGTGGTCACTGTTGTATGTTATGCCTATATAATACAAAAGAACATTGATAGGACAAAGTCATTGTAGGCATTTTTCATGCATGAATTTGTTTTAATTTCCATCTGACATAATAATAATATAAATGTGTAGTAAAAAGTAAAATAACAAAATTACCGAATTCCGAGGAAAATTCAAAACGGAATGTACCCAATCAAAGGCAATATCAAAAGCTCAAACACATTAAACGAATGGATAATAACTGTCATATTCCTGACTTTGTACAGCATTTTCTTATGTAGAAAATTGTGGATTAACCCTAGTTTTATAGCTTGCTAAACCTCTCACTGTATGACAGTTGCAAAAAAATTCATTATATTGACAACGATGTGTGAACAAAACAATCAGACATAGTAGGATGCAATGTCAAAAATAGGAGTGCAGCAGTCAACATTGTGTTATAATCTTAATCACTATAAAAACAAACAAATAGGTCAACAAACAAACACGAAAAGACATATAGACAAAGCACATAAACAAAAATGAAAGACAAGAATATAAAAAAAAAACATATAGCAAAAATCAAAAACAAAAACATATAGAATTTTGTTTATAAGATAAAGTTTATTTGATGTTTCATATCAATTATTATTTATTTGTGATATATGTATCTGTTGATACTGCTGTTTAATATAGATAGATAAAGGGAGATGTGGTATGAGTGCCAATGAGACAACTCTCCATCCAAGTCACAATTTATAAAAGTAAACCATAAAAGGTCAGGGTACGGTCTTCAACACGTAGCCTAGGCTCACACCGAACAGCAAGCTATAAAGGGCCCCAAAAATTACTAGTGTAATATCATTCAAACGGGAAAACCTTCTTTATTTGCTTTCCAACATACGATGCATACCAGTAACCTGTATCGCATATATAGTTAATCGTGTAGTGATGTATTTATTTTGTACAACACTGCATGGGTCGATATCTCTATTAATACGCGGATATAATAAGCTCAGTAGTCAATACTTTGGTACTGACATGATTTATAACAACCCTTCTTAGAGCGTCTATTTATAGATTTAGAATTTTTTAAGAGTCTAAGGTTTCAAATCCCGCTGGCAAAGTTGACCTTAAATTTATTAAGTTTATTTATATGTCTCAAGCTGATACAGCATGTGACATACATTTTGACATGCGTGTATTATTCATGTTTCTCATTCAAATATATTCTTGACCAGGCAACCGTACGGAAGCGTATTAGCGCCACACATTTTTTTTTTATTTTTCTTCCTATGTTTGCGTTATAACGCAAACCTTTGCAATATACCTTTGCGTTATAACGCAAACATTTGTTTTATCTTATTTCTTATTTAAGATTCAAAGGAAATAGTAGTTATTAATGGAGGAGGCTGTATATAATAAAATTTATCACCTTTGTAGTAATTGCAAAGTAAACTGCTTGAATAATTAGATCATATCAATGACTAATAATGAGCAGAATAATATAAAAAGATGTGGTATGAGTGCCAATAAGAAAACTCTCCATCTAAGTCACTATTCGTAAAAGTAAACCATCATAGGCCGAATTACGGTCTCCAACACGGAGCATTGGCTCACACTGAACAACAAACTATAAAGGTCCCCAAAAACGATATCCAAGTTACTACTAGTATATATATTACAAAGAAAATTGAGTAAATTGAGGTTATACCTAAGAAAAAAAATCAACCCTGCTAATATAGGTATAACCGAATATAAATATACTTCCAAAGTAAGCTCTCGTTTGAGAACTGTGTAAAGTAGGTTAGATTCAAACAAGCTACCCTTTGGCAATAAATGTATAGAATGAAGATGTTTTATTAATAAAATTATGTTCTCTCTATTCAAATTGCTACCCAAGCATCTTAAAAATACTTCATTATATTGAAATGAAAATTCAATGACTTTCTATCAAAGAATCTTGATCATATTCTGAGATTTAAAAAAAATGTTTCCTTATTAATAATTCATTTTAAAGCAGAAAGATCATTTTGTCTATTTGACTTGGAGGTTTCACAATTGTATGACATTATTTTTGATCTTTCAATTTTAATATGACTATATACTAAACTATATCTATTTTCTTGTTAAATTATATACTTTTCTGATGCACAAATCAGTCTTAATTTATGTATAATTGCACTTCAATTATTCCATTATCCCTATGCATATTTATTATAATGATTTGGCCTTGTATGTATGTTTCTTTTTTTATCTACTAGTAAATCACATCCGATATGAATGACAGACGGACATATATACAAAACTTAATGAATAATTGAAATCAAGATATTTACGTAAACTTAACAAAAATCTGAAGGTATTTTTTATGGTTTTAATCAAATTTTAGAACTTTGATATTATTTAAATAATTTTATTTCAAATTTTTACGTGAATTTAGCGTGTACAAAATTCCGGTGATTTATGCATGAACTATTATCATAAGATTCACATGGAACCTGTTCACGTAAGTTTCAAGTATATGCTCATTTGATGTGAAAGTCAGACGATATTAATATTAATTCATATGAGTGAAATTCCATGTGCAGGACGAAATAAAATTATATTTGATTCAGTAGAATTTTATATTGCATTACTAGGAACTTTACGGCAGTCGACAGGGGATATGAAAATAAAATATACTCATTCAGATCCCGACACATATTTTTTTCTCCATTTCTCTGAGAAGGAATAACGTTATATTCTGTACATCATAACGTCACACGTTTTTGTCAAATTCAAGGCCTATCGATCAACTTTGAAGCCATTTATTTCAAAAACAAGGATGGTGACATATGAGTTTCTATACGTGTATGGATTCACTATGCAATCCTGGATATTATGTTAGTTTTTTGTTTTTCTCCGTATATAAGAAAATAGCCATCAACTCAAAAATCTAAAAAGGTAAGCCGATAAAAAGGCATTTCCCCTATATACCTAAGTAAAATTGTCGCCAAAATTGACGTTTTCCTATGAAAATTACAAAAAAACAAAAATGGTGACTTCCATTTTTTATTACATATTCCGATGTAACACGATTCAAAGTACACGTATGCCAAAAATTTTGGAAATCGGGAGATATGCCATTCGGTATCGTGTTACCTTAACGCAAAGGTTTGCGTTATATCGCAAAGGTTTGCGTTATGACGCAAAGGTTTGCGTTATAACGCAAACATAGGAAGAAAAATAAAAAAAAAAAATGTGTGGCGCTAATACGCTCCGTACAACCGTATATATTCTGTTCGCATTTTAAAAGATAAAAAAAAACAAGCCAAAATGATGGCAATAAAATACCCTCCTTTTTACATACCTGTTCCTTTAGACACACCAATGAGTGGAGCAAACAGTTGAGGTCGGTCTGTAAATACAGCTGCCTGTTTAACAAAAGCTTCATGTATCGCATCATATCCGTTTAGAAACACAATTATAGTCGAACCGCAGTATAAACGATAAACACTTCCATACTGTTTAGATAACTCGGTCAACCGTTTATATCCCAACGGATCCTTTTTGAACAGTATTTTGTTTCCAAAAATAGGACACGGTGGTGGCCCGGGTGGCAATTTTGACGGTGTCTGCCATCCTTTAATGTAATTATATATAATGTAGCTTAGTATAGCTATCAGTCCATAAACAAGATAAGTATTTGATGAACAACAATCCATTTTGTACCATATGTTACAATTCACAATATCACACTAATTAATAGGACACGAGTTTTAATAAATATAACAAGAATTTGTACTATAAATCCACAACAATTGAAAAGATCGTATTTATTCATACAAGTAGATTGTGTATGAAGGTAAATTAATGGCTTGATCCGTGTTGACCTTGCCTCGTATGAAATGTGATGCAAACCCATGCGCTATTATAATGTCAATACATTGACCGTGTTGACCTAATTTAGTAATGATATGGAATTATGAAAGTAATCATGAAAGAGTGTATTACAAGGACTGAATAAAATTGGAGGCGAAAGATATTAAAAAGATATTTAAACTCATAAGGCAAAAACAAAGTGACAATGTCATGACAAAAAAACAAACGAAAAAACGACGAAAAAGACAAACCGTACACAAAACACAGCATAGAAAACTAGCTAACGACCATGCCACACGAACCCAGTCAAAATTCAGGGGTTATATTAATTGCTCCGGAAGGGTATGCAGATCCAGCTCCACATATCGACATATGTCCTTCATTTATTTAACCAACTTCCTAAATAGTTTTATAAATAATTTCCTTAAAATCTTGTCAAGCTGATGAAGGCCCTACATATAAAAAAAAGAGTGATGTGTTTGCCAATGAAACAACTCTTGACACGAGACCAAATGACACAGAAATTAACAACTATATGTCACCGCACGGCCTTCAACGATGAGTAAAGCGCAGGCCATACCGCATAGTCAGCTATAAAAATGTTCCCTCTACATAATAGTATCCAGTGAGGACCACCATCTTACGGCAGGAAAACTGACAATCCTAGCCAATCAAGATTGGAGTCCAGCGCATCTGCCACGTGAGTTGTTCGAACTCACAACCTCGTTGTTGACAGACTAGTGATATACTACTAGTACTAAACCTCTCAGCCACCGAGGACCCAGTCTTATTTGGTATAAGCAATCAAGTGATCACACTTTGAAATATATACTGAGATAACAAACATGATTTAAATGATAGTGTAAGCTTTTTATCCTTTTTCTTGAAATGCCCCATGCATGAAGTCAGTCTCAAATAGGTAAAGAATTAAGCCAATAAAAACAGTAGAAGTTAATTTCTAAAGGGATGCCAATGTGTTGTCAATAAAAAAAAGTTTTTTGATGGTATCAGTTTCGGATGATTTTAATTAAACCAAATTGGTCTAATTCTGTTTTTGTTGCTCTATAATATTATCTGTAAAGAACAGTTTTATATTAGAGAGCAAATATTTCTGTGTAGTTTCTTACGTTGCTGAATGCAATTTTCTGTGAAGTACAGCAAAAGATATTTGAAAGCAAAAGCAGGATAGCAATATTTTGTGTTGTATATTGTGTGTTGCTGTATGTAATTTTCTGTGAAGTACAGCAACAGACAATAGAGAGCAGGGGGCAATATTTTCTGTTTAGTTTCTTAAGTTGCTAAATGGAAATTTCTGTGAAGTACAGCAACATATATTAGAGAACAGGATGGTAAGATTTTAAGTATCGTTTCTTATGTTGATTTATGAAATTTTCTAAGAAGTACAGCAGAAAAAAATAGGGAGCAGGATGGTAAGATTTTCTAAATTGTTTCAAAATTTTCTGTGAAGTACAGCAACAGATATTAGAGAGCAGGTCAGCAATTTTTTTTGTTTTGTTTATTTAGTTGCTGAATGAAAATTTCTGTGAAGTACACCAACAAATAAGAGAGAGCAGGATGGCAAAATTTTCTATATTACTTCTAATGTTGCTGAATGAAATTTTCTGTGAAATACAGCAACAGATATTAGAGAGCAGGGGGCAATATTTTCTGTATTGTTTTTTAAGTTGCTGGTTGTAATTTTCTGTTAATTACAGCAACAAATACGAGAGAGCAGGATGATAAGATTTCTATAGTATTTCAATGTTGCTGTATGAAATTTTCTGAGAAGTACAGCAACAGATATTAGAGTGCAAAAAAAAGGGGGGGGGGAGATTTTCTATATTATTTCTAATGTTGTTGTATGAAATTTTCTGTAACATACAGCAACAGATATTAGAGAGCATGGTGGAAAGTTTTCTTTATTTGTTTCAATGTTGCTGTATGTAATTTTCTGTAACGTACAACAACAGATGCTAGAGTGCAGGGTGGTAAGATTTTCAATATTGTTTCTAATGTTGCTGTATGAAATTTTTTGTGAAGTACAGGAACTCATATTAGGGTCCAAGATGGTAAGATTTTATGTATCGTTTCTTATGTTGATTTATGAAATTTTCTATGAAGTACAGCAGCAATAATAAGGGAGTAGACTTTTATGTAGTGTCTTATGTTGCTGTGTGTAATTTTTCTGTGAAGTGCAGCAACAGATATTACAGAGCAGGGGGGCAATATTTTCTTTGTTTCTAATGTTGCTGTATGAAATTTTCTGTGAAGTACAGCAACAGATATTAGAGAGCAGAATAGCAATATTCATCATCATCATGTAAAGAACTATGAGCTTGCTTTCAGAAACAGCAAGCTTTTGTTTGTATAGAATAAATTATCATTAAATTGGTTTTATTTTATTTATCATACCATTATTTTAATGATCTTTAATGTATTTTAAGTCCAGTGATCAAAATTCAAAAAGGGGGAGGGTTGGGATCTTGAAGAACTAGTAAGTCTGTAACATATTAGGGTGTCTTATAATTTTTCACAACTTGAATACACTTTTGGAGTTTGACATATTTTATAGACATCAGTCTATTATTAAGAATGTATGATCTCTTTTTTTTTTTTGTCATTTGGGTGCTCCTACTAACATACATAAATAAGAAGATATGGTGCGAGCGCCAATGAAACAACTCTCCATCCAAGTCACGATGTATAAAAAGTTAACAATTATAGGTCAAGGTACGGCCTAGGCTCACACCAAAGGGCCCCAAAATGACTAGTGTAAAACAATTCAAACAGTAAAACCAAAGGTCTAATCTAATATTTATAAAAACGAGAAATGAGAAACATTTAAACCACACCACTATGTGACCACAAAAACACAACCATAACCAATGAACAACAGGCTCCTGATATACATTTTTACCCCGCATCACCTATTATTTATATAAAAAAATACTCATTGAAGATGTATCAATGTTTTAATTTTTATTTCTCACATGAAAAAAAAATCAGAAAATGAGATCACAGTAACAAAGAAATGTATAAATATATCTATGGAATAAGTGTAAAAAATTTATGTATAAATAGATAGGTATATAATATATATGGAATACATATGTAACTGTATTGTAAAGATAAACTTTTCACAGAGGCAAACATAATGTATAAATTGCTAAACATTTTAAGTAATTGTTAAGTAAAAATATACTAGAAAAAATGACAATGTTACAGAATAAACTATAAAGATAATTGATGCATTTTGTCTGAAAGATGATTGTCTTAACCCTTTCCTCCATGGATTTTTTTTTAGCATACTTGATTTGCATAGGTTTTTTTTCATTAAAAAAAAATCATAAGGTTTAAAGTGTTAATGCATTGTGAAAACGAATATTTCATCAATGAAATTGAAGTCAGATATTCTCATGAATCTCCTTTTTATATTGCATACAATTTTTTAAGTCTAATGCAGACATTTTGGAGTCAAAGCGTTTCAACTGAGGTACTACACAGGCGTCATTATGGAGGAAAGGGTTAAATAAACTTTTATTGTTAACAGCCCTTTTCACTTTTACAATATAATGACTAGCAATTGTTCTTTAATAATACATTGTACCATATTACAAGAGAAAAAGTGTGTTGTATCATATTACAGTCGTGAAATATATCATACTTCAATATTCACTGTATCGTATTTCACCAAGCTATTTTAAGAAATTCTTACAAGATATATATCTCCTAGGAAAATTTCTATTGCCCTTGCTCAAAATTTGAAACTTGACCTAGAAATTACAATTAGTTATTTCCTTTTATTAGCAATGTTTGTTATCATTTCCTGCAACAAACAGGGAAAAAAATATGTTTATCTTTGTCTTATAATAAATGAATTCTATTGTTATACTGACCTCAAAATATATTGAAATTTACACTGACCATAGTGTTAATTAAGTAAAATATTATAATTTTACGTTTTTTTCCCAAAAAAGGTGGTACAAATTGACCTACTATAATAATTTTAGAGTCAAATTCATACTTTTGGAAATGGGCCACAATGTTTAAAAAAATATTTTTCATGTATTTTTTTTTTTAATTTGTTTGATGTCATTTTTATTGCATGCATAACGAAAACCCTATTTTTTTTGTAAACATCTTTAAAAAATAACAACATAATCACATGTACTAAATGTCAAGTGGATATGATAATAATTTCATGATTAAACTACCATAAACCAAAACACATGGCAATCTACCTCAACTTCAACCTCATAGGAGAAAGATGAACATACAGAAAACATTATGTGCCGTACAATAGTTGGCTAGGCATGAGAATATATGAAATTGGCTCCAAGAGGATTTAAGGTGAAATTCATTTAAATTCTTGTATTCCTTAAAAAAACCAAAGCACTATAATAGACAAGCTTGAATTTTTTTGACATTTCAAACAATAGTTTCTCCTCTGTCCAGCACAATAAAATGATTTTCTCCCGGATAAAAATCATTGACAATGAAGGATTTATTTTCTCCCATAGTATCATTGAATTGTGTGTTATTATTCAAATCAACGAAAGATCTATTTTCATCCAAAGAACATGTTCGGTGAAACTGCATTTGTTTGTTTTGATTTAGAGGGGACTCATCCAGCACAAAAGCAGGATTGTCAAACTCTTTGTTTACGGATACATCTCCTTCTTCGTTAATCAACGACATGTTTTCATTGTTTGAGGTTGAGTTGCTTCCTATTTCAGTTGTCGCATGGTTCAGAGCATGGGCGGAGTATGATAAGGTATTATGCTCCTGGATGATTGATGAAAAAGATGAAACATGAATGATGGGCATAGTTTTACACATTTCCTTCATCTCAGTTAAGTTTTGTAATGAACAGCAGCTGTTTTGAGAGAATTTGTATCCGCTATCATTCAAGCAATGAATATCTTCCCATTTTCCCCTTTGTAAATTAGTTGATGAAACAAAATTATTCATATTATGAAAGTTTGACGTTGACAAAAATGTTGGATGTCCTGTACCAGGACGATACGAATCTACTGGTGCCTCTGCACATCTACTGAAAAGTGCAGTACGATAACCATTTCTACCATCATTACATGTCATAGATCCCTTTGATCTTTTTCTACTACTATTTGATGCAATGAAGGATGCAGACTTGTTATCGGTTTTTCTTCTTTTCTGCCTCTTATCAAGTTTCTTGGGATGTTCATTTGAAAATACTGATGTATCAGATACCATAACTGGTAATTGCTTATTACCGTTGTAACAACTACCATCTTTGTCTCGAAAGTACGGAGGTGGATCTTTATAAGGTGGAAGTTCAGCTATACTCTCTAAACTTCCTATTGTCTTGTTGTTTGGAAACATGGCTTTCTTCGTCTGCTCTTTCATTTTCCTCTTGGTAATTGACTTTAAACTGCCCTCTGTACTACTATCAGATGCTGGTTGTCTCAGACTCAGATAAGAGGGAAGGGGAGTCCTATGGCCAAATTTAGATGGAATGGACAGGAAGTTACTGTTATAACTCAAACTTGACCCACAGTTTGAGATCATCTGTGCTTCTGGTGTATCCTGAAATAATATAAACTTCAGTCCACATCAAAGTTGATATTTTATTTTTTTACTTTTTTGAAATACCCCAGTACTGTTAAAATCAGAAATTATTGTAATGTTTTTGATATTACGAAAAAAATGAGACACAGAATCGGGATGTAATTGCAATAATCATAGATTATCGGTGATCATCTCTACAAGATTGATTTTCTCGCTTGAGCCGGGACGGTGAAAGCGAGAAAGACAATCGAGTTGAGATGAACAATGATAATCTTTTTATCGCTATTTTACCTATGACGACGTTGTCAATTTCGTAAGCAACGCCACATGGATGCTTAGTTTCTAGCGATTATTTTCCATCTCAAGCGAGTAGCATGATATGAAAATTATCACAATAAAAGATCAAAGGAAAAATGCACAAAATAGCGATAATTTAAACTCTCACTTTGGATTTTTTTTTTTATATGAATGAAGCAGATATTTTCTTACTATCACAAAAATAAGGCATGTAATAAAGTTTTGGTCTAAAATGACAAAATCACAATATTAAATGCACATAATTTCTCAATTTTCAGTAACTAGTGGAGCAGCAGCTGTTTCACTTCCAGAGAACTTGAAAGATTTTGATTATTATGCATAAATCAAGACCGCTCTTTGGTTATATGTTTTCAATATTTAATGTACTTGGCTATACAGTTTATTGTTTGTACAAGGGCGTAGGATACAACAAGAGGCAAGGGAAGATAACTTGACATCAAGATTTTATGTGTTGTTTAAGACAAACATACTCATGATGGGTTTGCAAAAGGAGTAGGGACAATAAGGCCCTTATTTGGCCCAAAAATTACTGCAAATTTAAAAGTTATCATACATATTCTTAAATTACAGAAAACTTGACTAAGGTATAAGGTACTAAAAAATTTAAAACAAATTTATCAAACAAGTTACCATGGCAACAAATTATGATCTAATTTGCATATTTTATTAAATTTTGTGATTTTCCTTGTTTTTCCATCAAATTTTAAGTATATTTTAGATTGAAAAAGTATGTGCGCACCCAAGAAACAACTTTATATTTGGTGAGTTTATGCCACTAGTTATAATAAAGCTTCTGTTAAGTTATTTTGTTGTTTCTCGGCTGTGCAGGAGGTTTCCACAACGGAAATATAGACAGAAAACTGCATTAATTCTGTATTTTTCATCGTTTTTGTGAAAACAGTACATATTATGACGTAATTGCGAGTCATCAGATAAAAATCTTTAAGTTTTTCATTTATATTTCTTGACCCTATGCATTTCTAAACATTATGTGCCAATTTGAAATGGTTATCAAATATTTTATTTTTTTGGGCCAAAACTAGTTCAACATTACTAAAATGGGTCATGGATTGTCTGGTAAATGACAAAAACAAATTTTCCAATTGTTTTTTTCTTTCTTTTTTGTAATTTTAGCTTATTCTAACACTCCTAAAGCGTTCAAGAATCATTTACACATATTTTTCTCTTCTACTTGATGATGTAATGGAGGTTTTTCCATCAAAACTTACAACTTGAAATCACCTACATATGTAAGCCTGACTAGATATTTTGAAAAAGTGATTAAGAGGCGTTTCCTGAATTCCTGTTGCCAAAAGCAGTGTATGGACAATTTTAAGTTTCTTTCTAGTCTTCTTCAGTTTCAAGGAAATGGACTATTAACTTTAGGTTTAGTTGATTACTGAACATAATTGCCCACTTTTTCCTGCCCGCATTCATTATGCAATCAAAGCAAAAATCACATGATGAAGATTACCTTTAGGAAAACAGATCCATCAGTACTGCTAGCTGCAGACGGCATAATCACTGAAAATAGATATTGTGGTTCATAAGTGTTTCACATTTCTCTAATATCTATATAGATAAGACCCTTGGTTTTCCCGTTTGAATGGTTTTACACAATTAATTTTTGGTGCCCTTTAAAGCTTGCTGTTTGGTGTGAGCCAAGGCTCTGTGTTGAAGACCATATTTTGACCTATAATGGTTTACTTTTATAAATTGTGACTTGGATGGAGAGTTGTCTCATTGGCACTCATATATACCACGTACATCTTCTTATATCTATTTAATTCCATGTAATTCAGTGGTTGTTGTTGGTTGCTGTATATCATATTTGTTTTTCGTTCATTATTTTGTAAATAAATCAGGCTGTTAGCTTTCTTGTTTGAATTGTTTTACATTGTCATTTTGGGGCCTTTTATGGCTTACTACGCAGTTTGGGCTTTGCTCATTGTTGAAGGCCGTATAGTGACCTATAGTTGTTAATTTCTGTGTCATTTTGGTCTCTTGTGGACAGTTGTCTCATTGGCAATCATACCACATTTTCTTTTTTTACCTTTAATACTATCATTAAAACTAAGCACCTGCTTATCCTTCTTATTTCTTCTAAAAAATATTTCAATACCGAGTGTACATTGTTTACCTACCTCTATGTACACAGAATTGTCCTGGAGTCATTGCATAATCTCCTGATCCTCTAATGGAGGACATTTCAGGATCAAAGAACCTCCTGTGGGAATCCTCAAAGTCATCAGAGGGTCTAGAAACCTTCAATTAAATATTAGCAAGAACTTTACCAAAGTCGATATGTTATACAAAATGGTTTTTTTATGAGTGTAAATTATGTTTTGGGGTTTGGCTCTTGCTCATATATATTTTGACCAAAACCTATACATAAAATGACAATTTAAAGTTAAATATGCAAATTTTGATATATTTATAACATCATAATCTATAACCGACCATTTTAGACTCAAGTTTTCAGATGAGAGCATCTGGTCCATTTATCAATTAAATTAACATAATTTTGAATGGCTTGAACAAATTTATCTATTTATGCTATTTCAGGAGTCTCTTATATGTTAAACCTCCTCCTTTCAGAAGATTTAGTTCTAGGTCTTCTTGTACTTAAGTTATCATCTACAAACCAATTAAGTGATTGACAGACAGACAGATATGTGCATTTTTTATATACTTTCCTCCTCCAGGAAGGGATATATATCATCAGTTAACAAGAAAGTGTCCAAAGTACACGGATGCCCCACTCGCACTATCATTTTCCATGTTCAATGGACCGTGAAATTGGTAAAACAAGAATGTGTCCACAGTACACGGATGCCCCACTCGCACTATCATTTTCTATGTTTAAAGGACTGTGAAATTGGAATAAATTCTCTAATTTGGCATTAAAATTAGAATGATCTTATCAAAGGGAACATGTATACTAAGTTTCAAGTTGATTGGACTTCTACTTTATCAAAAACTACCTTGACCAAAAACTTTAACCTGAAATTTGCACTATCATTTTCTATGTTCAGTGAACCGTAAAATTGGGGTCAAAACTCTAATTTGGCATTCAAATTAGAAAGATCATATCATAGGGCACATGTATACTAAGTTTCAAGTTGATTGGACTTCAACTTCATCAAAAACTACCTTGACCAAAAACTTTAACCTGAAATTTGCACTATCATTTTCTATGTTCAGTGAACCGTAAAATTGGGGTCAAAACTCTAATTTGGCATTTAAATTAGAAAGATCATATCATAGGGCACATGTATACTAAGTTTCAAGTTGATTGGACTTCAACTTCATCAAAAACTACCTTGACCAAAAACTTTAACCTGAAATTTGCACTATCATTTTCTATGTTCAGTGAACCGTAAAATTGGGGTCAAAACTCTAATTTGGCATTTAAATTAGAAAGATCATATCATAGGGCACATGTATACTAAGTTTCAAGTTGATTGGACTTCAACTTCATCAAAAACTACCTTGACCAAAAACTTTAACCTGAAGCCAAAAACTTTAACCTGAAATTTGCACTATCATTTTCTATGTTCAGTGAACCGTAAAATTGGGGTCAAAACTCTAATTTGGCATTTAAATTAGAAAGATCATATCATAGGGCACATGTATACTAAGTTTCAAGTTGATTGGACTTCAACTTCATCAAAAACTACCTTGACCAAAAACTTTAACCTGAAGCCAAAAACTTTAACCTGAAATTTCCACTATCATTTTCTATCAGTGAACCGTAAAATTGGGGTCAAAACTCTAATTTGGCATTTAAATTAGAAAGATCATATCATAAGGAACATGTGTACTAAGTTTCAAGTTGATTGGACTTCAACTTCATCATAAACTACCTCGACCAAAAACTTTAACCTGACATGGGACAGACGGACGAACGGACGAACGAACAGACGGACGAACGGACGCACAGACCAGAAAACATAATGCCCCTACTACTATCGTAGACGGGGCATAAAAATATAATTAGTCATTAAAATTAGAAAGATAATATCATAGGGAACATGTGTACTAAGTTTCAAGTTGATTGGACTTCAACTTCATCAAAAACTACCTTGACCAAAAACTTTAACCTGAAACTCGCACTTTCATTTTCTATGTTCAGTAGACCGTGAAATTGGGGTCAAAAGTTTAATTTGGGTTGAAAATTAGAAAGATCATATCATAAGGAACATGTGTACCAAGTTTCAAGTTGATTGGACTTTAACTTCATCAAAAACTACCTTGACCAAAAACTTTAACCTGAAGCGGGACAGACGGACAAACGAACGGACAAACGGACGCACAGACCAGAAAACATAAAGCCCCTCTACTATCGTAGGTGGGGCATAAAAAATCAGTAAGGGACATAACTCTTGAACATCTGATGTCAAAACTATAAAACTATAAAAAATAAATTAAGATTTTGTTAAGCTATACTTGAATTATCTTCTGACAAACAGTATGATAGATGGACAGAGGAAAGGATCAACTATAGTATCACTATATACATCCCTCTTGAAGAAAGGTAAGACATTTAAACACTGTAAGATGACTAAGATCAATGATACATGTTAAATCAATGGTTGATCATAAAATTCTGATATTTTGTACAAAAAGGTCTTTCCAATAAATCATATTAATCAACTCTTTTTAATGAACAATATGAAGAAGAAAGTAATACCCTGATTTTAACACTGTTCTGATTGTTCTGGTTGTTTTTCTCTCCATTATTTACTTTTTTTGTCATTAGCAGTGTTTTATTTCTTTGATGTTTCTGTCTAAATCTGTCATAAACTCGAACTTCAACTCTCTTTTGTTTTTCTCGTCTTTGTTTCCTAAAATATAAGAATAGAAAAAGTACACCTGAAATTAAACAAAAGGTATAAAAGTCTCTACTCAGAATTTCAAAAGGTAAATTGACCAAAATGGCATTTATGAACATGTTCAAGCTTTATAACAGCTATCATGGCTATGTGTTCTTTTTCTTAGATAAATAATGAATGTTGTCAACTCTCAAATAAATCATGATATTACAGTAATAAGCATCATGCATCAATTTTATAATTAACTAAAAAGTCATATAACAGTTGATTTTGAAGGGGTAATTTATTTGCATCAAGAAACTTGATTTTTGCTTTACGCCCAGTTGAAAACAGATCTTGTCATTTAACCCTTACAGTACAGGATCTATCATATAAGGGTCCTTACCAGAATTTTTTGCTCCAATGGTTCTCAACAAAATGAGCATCTCACAATAAAATGAAATATATCTTAATCTTTATTATTCACTTACTTAACATAGCAGAAAGAAACAGCTGCAATCAGTGGTATAACAATTACTAGCAACGCCAACAGTGATAAATTAGATCCTTCTGAAATATACAGTAAATTGAAATGCATTCATTGTTACGGTATGTTTGTTAAAGCTACAATTAAGTTTTTAGTTTTGGGGGAATTTAAGGTGACAAAACAGACATGTAGGAGAAAAAGTTCTGGTCAACTCTTTTCTCTAAAATCAAAACTTAAATACATGTACTCAATAGGACTTTACAAGTTTAATATGTGCGCATGATGTGTGTAAAAAATTCTCTATTTCACAGGTCAAAAATATTTTACAAGTAATATAATTTAATTATAGGTTTATAAAATAAATTTTAATTTTTGTTTAGTTTTATTTCTTTCTGTAGTAGAACAATAAGTGATTTATATTTGTTTGTATTGAAGACCCATCAGTGGTCTTCAGCTGTTTTCTGATATTTGGTAGGGTTGTTGTCTCTGACATTTTCACCATTTCTGTTCTCAATTTTAAACTTACATCTATCAATTTTCAGTTCCTGGAGAATCTTATCAATAAAACTAATAATAAATTTGATACATCTTAAGGTGGTAGACCTTGGTTCAGGGAGATAACTCTTTAAATCAGTTATGTGTTTGTTAAAGTCAAGTTTCATCAATGTTTTTTAAGCATTTACCTGAAACAGATTGGAAATAATCTATGTAACCTAGAAGCTTAGAATATATTTATGAAAATGGTTGACACAAACGTACTGATGATTTTAAGAGTTATTTCCCTTAACCTAGGTCTACCTCCTTAATTTATACTTTTAAAATCTTAAACTATACCCTCCCCCCTTTTCCCCCTTATAAAAGATGCTGTGTTCATGGTTTTTTTTCAAAGAATTTGACATTTCTACAATTTGAAAGAACTTTTTTTATATTCAAGTTTTTAGAGTACGTTCTTTGTAATATTAGGTTCACATGTACTTTTATAGTTCTCTCACCATGTTTTTCAACTGGAACGGCATCAAAGATGAGCTCAAATTTAGATTTTGCATGATTTATAATCTGGAAGTATATCCAAATCCTGTTGCTAATGGAAACATACACTTCAGGAATTTCATTGCCACACATATCATGACCATTCACCCTACGATTCTTGCTGTCATAGGAACCATAAAGAATAAATCCATCTAAGCACCTATCATTTGACATCAAAGGAAGGTCAAATGTCAAGAACTTTAACCTAGTGACATAATCGTCTGGAACAATAATCATCCAATCGCACTGCAGTATTTTCTTCTTCTCATCATATGCTGGAGAGAAAATGTGGCCAGATGTAGCTTCTATTGTAGTATAACAGTCATCTACTAAAAAAATAAACAATCTTTCAAAATGTATGCATAAAAGTAAGAAGATGTGATGTGAATGCCAATAAGACAACTCTCAACAAGACACCAAATGATACAGAAATTAACAATTACAGGTCACTGTAAGGCCTTCAACAATAAGCAAAGCTCATGCCGCATGGTCATCTATGAAATGCATATATCATGTATATTTTATTTCAACTAACACTAACAATAGTAAATATGGCTTTTGGTTGATAGTTGGTCTAAAAACCTTACTTTCAGCACTATTGACTATATTGTGGCAATTAAATGTATTGTGGAGGAAGCTGTAGTGCCCTGAGAGAACATTTGACCATCATCAAGAAAACTGGCAATGAGGTTTAATTTAAATTGGAACCAAAGGCATCTGACATCTGCAGGGTTTGAAGTCACAACCTGAGTGTTGACTGCCTGGTGATATTATTTCTTGTTACATTTAGAGCATTTAAATGCACCACTGTTAATACAACTGCATACCAAATATCATTGACTTCTTATAATTGATGCCCCTTGACCTGACATAACAAAATCATAAACTTTAACATGACAACGTTGCAATAATTTTAAAGTCAATAGACTATGGCTGTGGGACCAGTGCCAAATATGAGAACATGATGATGTGATAAACTAACTTTATTGACACAAGGAAATTCAAGCTGGAAAAAATCTCTCATTTTCAAAACCATAGATAATCTGTAAATATCTAGTAAAAGATAATCAACTTTAATATTTGGGTTGTATTTGTGTTAATTTTCTCAAAGATTGAAATACATGTAATTATTTTAGGTTAAACTTATAAACATCATGGTGCTTAACATAACGACAATGGTGCTACAACAATGTAAGTCTCACTTAATATTATGAAGGGTAGGTAAAGAAGATACATAAGTCATCATGGTTATGAACAATAAAAGTACTCATCAGTCTTCCATTAGTTACCTTTTGCCCCATCATCAGCCAAAGAAGTCGTTGTAGCAATTTTTGGCTTTGACGTTGACTGTACATTGTATTTCACTGTTGTCAAGCTGGTAGTTGGTTGTGGAGTAAATTTTTGAATTGTTTGATCAGAAAACCTCTCATTGATATCTGTACTAAAATTTGATGTTTCTGAAGCAGTTTTTAAGTATGGAATGTTTCTGTTGTCATTTTCATACAAAGCTGAATTTGTTGAATTTTCAGTGCTTTCTAGCAGTTGCTTTGTCTGAAAATAGAATACTCTTAAGACAAAATGTAAGAAATACATGTATGTGATTTAGTACACTATGTGTACAATGAAATAAAAAACAAAAGATAAATGTTTTTTTTTTAATAATTTTTAAGAAATTTTCCCAGTCCCTCCAATCTTTCATGTTGACTGGTACTTTCCACGTTTCTAGGTGGTACTTTTCAATTTTTTCCATGAATATCTTATATAAAAATTCCTACATTTAGGCGGTACTTGTCAATAGCATAGGAGGGTAAAAGTACCGGATACCACCTCCTAATGAATGGCCTGTTGAGTGTAACTGTATGGATCTCTCCGAGATTGCACCACAAGGTTTCATATAATAAAGGGAAGGCTGGGATTGAGTTTGGGTTAATTTCCCCGAACATGTAGGAATAAGGGGCCAAAAAAGAGCCAAAAAGAAGCATTTTACTAGTTTACAGACAATAACTTGTGTATAAGTGTATGGATCGTTCTAAAATTATACTAAGAGGTTTCTTACTTCAAATGAAAGGCTGTAATTGAGTTAAGGGGTTCTTGCTCCAAGGGGGGTTTCAATAAGTCGGGGGCCAAAAAAGGGGCCCAAAAAGCATTTTTGTAGTTTCCGGTCAATAACTTGTGTTTAAGTGTATAAATCTCTCTGAAGTTATACAACAAGTTTCCATACTACAAAGGGATGGTAATAGGGGTTTATGGCTCAAATCATTTAGTAGAAAGAGGAAAAAAGGGGGAAACAAGGGTTTTCCTGGTTTAAGGACAATTTAGATAATTTAAAAGCAGTGTTAGGGAGGTAATCCAATTCCATTTAAATAATACTGTTTTATATATGTTTGATTACCTCCCTTACACTGCTTTAAAATTAAGTATAATACAATTTCTTCTTATTTCAGATTTCAGAAATTTAAAAGAAAATTTCTTCAAATTTTTTTTTTTTAGGGGATTAATATTCAACAGCATAGTGAATTGCTCAAAAGAAAAAACAAATTTTTGAGTTCATTAGGCCACATTCATTCTGTGTCAGAAACCTATGCTGTGTCAACTATTTAATCACAATCCAAATTCAGAGCTGTATCCAGCTTGAATGTTGTGTCCAGGGTTTCCCCTGGGTCAATTATTTTTTTCGCCACCTCTTTCGCCAAAACAATATATTTTTAGCCACTTTATTATTTTTTTCGCCAAGTAACATAACTATATTTTTCGTTTAAAATTTACCTTTTTTTCTTAACCCCCCCCCCCACTTTTTCCCTTAAATAAGGTGATTTTGCCCCATTGTGTCTATGATGATTCTGTCAAACTTATTTTAGAGTCTACATTTAATGAATAAACACTAAACATTTACTTTAAAACAACAGATTTTGTTTTTAACATAAAAGGGGAAAATATTCATTGTATTAATTTTAAACAACTTTTCTAAACGAGGGGCCACTATACTTTTAATAATAAAGACGATATAAGTCCTGGAATACAACAAAATTAATGGACATGTTTTGATTATATAATACCAGTATAGTTCGTAGGGAAAGTTTCTTTAAAAGAAAAATATTGATGTGCCCTTTTGTACTAAGAAGTGGTTTTTACAACAAAACAAAAGCTTTTATCACATGATATTTTGATCCCTCATTTCATGTGTAGTCATAACATTGAAGGGCTACTCTCATTTGAAGGGTTATTCCCAACCTTTTGGATATATTTCTTCATAAAAACAGTTTTCTTTTCTTGACCATCATAAATGAAAAAGTTGTGACTAAAACTATGCTTGAAACACACGTGTCACTCAAACGACTTTAAAGTAGTCTCCCTAATCAATTACCTATATTAAAGTCAAAGGATAATTAAAGTTTTGAATCGGAGATTTTTCTTGCTTTTGATAATTTTTCGTCACAACAACAGCTTTCTTTTCTAAACTATCTTTAAAAGGAGAGGACACTTCAAAAGTTTGCTTCAAACACGTTCGTCTCAAAGTCGTAAATAAATTCTGTATGTGACATTTAGCGGAAGCCATTTAACCATATCATTTTGTCAAACAATTCAATCAACACCTTTATTAATTAGTCCTTTGTTGTCGATAGCTATAAAATGTAATCAGCTGATTATTGATTTTCTGTCCAAATCTTAATGAGGTCAAGGTGAATTCCGAGTATTGTCTGATCCGAGAAACTCGAAAAAAGTAAATAGACAAGATGGAGGAAAATAAATGGTTCTATATATTTCTTTCGCCAAATTCTTTTGCAAATGACGAATTTTTATCGCCACAATTATTATTTTTTCGCAAATTGCGAAAATGGCGACCGCCAGCGGAAACCCTGGTTGTGTCCATACTTGCCCAACTGTTCAGGGTTCGACCTCTGCAGTCGTATGAAGCTGTGTCCTGCGGAGCATCTGGTTTTGTTTTCGAATTACAGAAGTAAAAAATGCATTATCATAAAAATGTGTTTTCATTTTCAGACTTATTTAAGTCAGAAAATGACAGAGTTTAAGTCTATTTATGTTTATGAAAAGACTTAATTGTATTTGCTGGCCAAAGTGCACCACCTATATCATACTCATAGGTGACCTATGACAACTGTTCATTCTTAATTGTATCTTCTGTACTTCTTTTAATTTGGATATGTTTTAGCATGTTTTGTATCTGTAGTATATCATAAATCAAATATGAGAATCTGTGAACAAGAATTTTATTCTTGACAGTAAATCCGTTTTTTTAAATTTTCTTTTCAACTAAGATAATTACTACACCATGGATTCATTAATTTTCTTGGGTAACAATTTTCGTTGATAAAGGAAAACTTGCATTTTCATGGACATTTAATTTTGTGGTTTTGGCAAAGTCTGTATATAAATCATAATTATTTCTTTAATAGGAAGTTTGTAATTTGTTGAACATTTAAATTTGTAGTTCCCCTGTACCAACATCTATGAACATTGGTATCCAACAAATAATAACAAAGCCACACTATCATGTCTTGTCTATTCAGTTTTTTTCTATTAATTATATTAATTAATCACAATTTTACTAGCATTCATCTAAAGTTTACATAAATAAAATGATACAAAATTGTATATATCATAAATATTAGGCCAAATAAAAATATATGTGTGGTTCCAGTTACCCTACCTACCCTACCTTTTTAGTTTCTAAAAAAGCCTACCCTAAAGTTTTTTTTGCCATTTAGCATTAAGCACTGTTTAAGTCAAAATGTTGCTCCCATATAGTCAATGTAAAAATAAAACATAAAATAAAAAAAAATCCCTACCTACCTACCCTAATTTTTTTTGAAGATGTAACAGGAACCATGCATACTATTTTATTTGGCCTTAATATATCCAATAAAAGTAATTCAATTTATTTCTTCGTCTGTTCATCATGTTCATAGAAACCTGACCCTTAATAGCAAACAAAAAAATTAAACATAACTGACAGGCTATATAAAGTATGGCCAAACTAAGGCAGCAACCATTTGATTTTCTGGGGGGGGCTATGGTTTTTTTTGGAAAAAAAAGTTTGTTTCCAGTTTTTGGAGAAAAAAATAATTTGTTTTTGATTCTGAGAAAAAAAAATTGTTTGTTTCACCCTCAGCTGCCACTATATGTAATGCTAAAATTGAAAGAAAAAAATTGTTTTCGACTTGTCGCGAAAAAAATAGATTGTTTTTCGCCGCAGGCGAAAAAAAAAAATTGTCCAGAAAAAAAAACCATAGCCCCCCCCAGAAAATCAAATGGTTGCTGCCTAAGCAATGTGGCTAGTTTTAAAGTCCTGCATGGATAAGGATGAAAGCACCCTAGGCATACAGAAACAGGAGAACATGTTCATAGGTAAGTAAACATGGAAACAAATGTATCAATGCTATAATTTGGTTAAAATAAATTTGTAAAACATACTGATTACACAAGTGGTCCCTGTGTAGGAATTATCCCTGAACTGTGAGGCTTCAAACAGTCATTTTTAGCTGTTTAATGGCATAAATTTTTACTGTTTTTCGTCAAAATTGTGATTTGTCATTAGATGTCTCATATAAAATCTGATTTTTTATGGTCAAAAAGTCAATATTTTATCTGTTTTGTTGTCTTTCACCAAAAATTACTGTTAATGTCATCTGACAATATTTTTATCGTTCTTTGTCATGAAGGTATCCTTGACAATACAACCCTTTACTATTTTTTTTTTTTTTATTTTTAATGAATGCCCTTTACTGCCAAGTGTCAAACGGTCAATTGCCTTTAGTAATGTTAGTGTCAGATTAGTTAAAAAAAAATTACTGTGATTCATCAATATCATTTTTTTTTATCGTCTTAAAAAAGTGTGCACCAAAAATTGCCTTTAATGTAATTTCGCAGGAAAATTTATAATATCATTTGTCAAAAAAATGTACCATCAGTAAGAAAGACCCTCTTATCATGCTTATTCGTTTGTTTGTTTCTGCTCTGTAAATAAATAAATAACAATAATGGATTTTTGTTTGGTAGATGAGGTTGTTTACCTGAACACTTGGTATATAGAAAAAATAAAGAAAAATAAAAACATAATTGAATGATTGTAGTAATGTCGTCATTGGATGTGACTGCTTTGAACTTTGTTGTCTAACTTTTCTAAATATTGTTCAACTAAAAACTCCCGCGAAAAATTAAGTCACACTTCTTTGAAAAAGCAGGATGAGTCAAAAGGCCTTCCGAACAGAAAAGAAAACACTTTTATTAGCTCTTATTTAAATGTTTAGTGTACATTAGTTTAATGTATATTTATATTCATCATGATATTATTATTAAATAGGTACAATTATTAGAACTTTATGATAGAAATTTTTTGACAAAAAAACGATATTAGTGGAGTGAGTACGGGACCATATGACATACTTTGTCCCAACAAAAATAACAACATGGCAGGAAGTGACACCAAACAAAAATTTGACACTTTTGCCGACAAGTAACAGATGACTAGATAATGGTACTTAGTATTTCCCTATAATCGTGTTTTTAAGCTGAAAACAGAAACTTTGTGGCTTCATGTTTACAAACTTTGTTATTCTTACTAAGGCAACTGTTAAAGCTATGGCCAGTAACAGTGAGTAAGGGAACTGGACAGTGGAACTTGAGATACATGTATCAGATAATCCGGTTCAGTCTTTGCGAATTTCGCCACAGTCCTGTCACACCACATTTGTAAAATCACAATCAGTCCACTAATAATTTGTGCTACAGGCCATATGAATCTAGACAACATATTATAAAAACGACGAGATTATTTATTGTGGAGAATCTATATTTTTAAACGAGAAGACCTCATTTTGTGTGTCGCTTCTCTTCCTTCCACGATAAATTAATCATCATGCCTCTGTGTTCTATAGGTAACATGCATAGTCGCATTTGTCATCCATTCTTATGATTATTCAGATTGAGTTATTTTTGGAGAAAAACGACAAAAAGGGAGTCCGGATATTGATTCCGTCATCAGACTGACTTTTAGTCATAGATAAAACTTCCGGTTTGAAGTACAACCAATCGTATGATAGATAACAAAAATGAAAAATAAATAAGCCAATCAGCGCGTTCTCAATATCATGGTGTTTAGATCGCAAGAACCACAACTATACCTCCTTAGAAAGGACAATTATTTTATGCGTTTATCTACATGTAATCTACGATTATACTACTTAATATATAGATCATCTCTGTATTCTGTCGACTATTTTCTTTGAAATGTTTACTATTTAAGGGGTCAAACCAGTTGCATATATATTAAAATAAGTAAAACATGTAAAACAAGAATGTGTCCATAGAAAACGGATGTCACATCGGCACTATATTTACTAAGTTTCGAGTTGATTGGACTTCAACTTCATCAAAAACAACCTCGACCAAAAATTTAACCTGAAGTGGGACAGACAGACGGACGGACGAACGAACGAACGCATGGATGCACAGACTAGAAAACATAATGCTAATAAATGGGGCATAAACATTTATTGTTAAAAGTGAAAGTAGTGATTTGGCAAAAGTGATAGTAGGGTGGAGATAAGAGGGAGGCAGGACCTTTTTCGGGACGTCGGGATCAGGTGTTTTTAAGCTCGGGATTTGGGGATAGATCCTTACGGGATCCGGTAATATATTTTTCGATTTCGGTATTTCGGGAAATAAATTTCTTTAAATTCTGCATCTCGGGATTTCATATTTTTACGCCCGGGATTTCGGGACCAGGACCCCTCCGACCACCCTCAAATTAACCTTAGTCTGTCTAAGTCATTTATACAAGATTCATATCCTACCATTGCCATGTTAATAAGGCTCTCAAAAGAAAAAGCACTGATGGATTGTCCTAGAAGCATATTTTATTAGACTAATAATGGTCTATATATAAGCAGTTACATTTATTTCATGTTTGAAGCGGTGCAAATTTTTAATTTAATTTGACTTTACCAAAATATGCATTGTAGCAAAGGAGAAGAATGATTGTGGTATGAGGCCAGAAACACGAAAATAATTGAATTTAACAGAAAGGAAACAAATATCGGACTTTGGAAAAAGGGATCTTTGATACCTTTTATGAAATTCTCCATACATAATATCTTTTACAAACAGTTCACAAGCTGTATATATGCCCGCGATTTCGCGGGTGTGTTCTAGTATGCTTGAAAGCAAGTCATTCTTAAAATTTACCCCTTCTAGGAGATCCGAAGAAATATTTCGACCATAGTGCACATTTTGTTGTGGACTGATAGGGTTCTGAAGAAAATGCACCTTTTTTAGTCCATATGATTACCACCCTTCTCATTTTTGATTTTTTTTTTTTATCAGGGACTAAACTTAACGCTCGCCCAGTCACCCAAGGCGACCAGATTTTCGGCTGGGCGAATATATTTAGTCATCCTGATCACGCAGCTGGCGACTGTAAAAAATTTGAAGTAAATCCCATTTGTACCCTTTCCCCCGTGATATTAACAAAGACTGTTCCCAAAAGGAAACCTGTTTTGTCTTTTCAAAGCGATATAGTAATATAGAATATATCCGAAAACCAGTAGGTTCTTTCTAATATCCTAAACCCAGTCGAACAGCTATGTTTTCAATCCGAAGTGACGATATGTCATATACCTCCTTCAATCAGCATGTTTTCTTAACTCTGCTAAATTTTCTATGATTATTTCATTATTGAATAGTGTTTTCTTCTAAACTGTTCAATAAGCATCCTCGGAGTCATTACAAGCCTGTGTTAGACGGTAACTTTGTCCCTGAATCGCTATTTACAAAAAATACTTAATGTAAAAACGAAACGCAAAGTCTCGTAAATAAATATCCCAATATTAAGTTTGATATCCAATCTTCAATTTAAACTTATTGCAAAATATATTGCTTGGATTGAGATAGTATTTATTAAAAAATAACAGCCATATTGTCACGTCAACAGGAAGTTGAAAAAAATTGAAGGGAGACAATTTTGGCAGGAAATAACCTACATGTAAAACAAATATTGTCAAATCTTATAATACATTTCTGGTGACAATAATTTAAATATTATAAGTTTTATTAAAAAAAACTGTTTTGTTTCATACCATGAACATACATTTAAAGAAGAATCAGAGAAATTTGTATTTGAACATAAACAAGACTGTACTTCCTGTTTTACTTCTTGTATTTATGATCCTCCTTACATGGGGGCACTTATAAAATGCTTTTAATTTTAACAATTATGGAGAAAAAAAGTAACAGTTCTAAGCTTCTGCAATATATGCAATGTATTGTTGCATCAAAATAATATAATCCTCTCCCATATCACCTGTTTTATTTATAAAACTCCTTACTTAGGAGCACTAGCACCCTTCTGCCCTGAGATTCAAGCTGGAACACTGTTAGTAAGTATATAAAAAGTTATTTTCAGTTTTATTTTCATTTAGTCTTTTTGTATAAAGATTGGTTGGGCTCCTAAAATTTCAACTGGGCCCCTGAAAAAATATCTTAGGGGCCCAGCTGGCCCCTAGACAAAAACAGTTAAGTTTAGTCCCTGTTTATTAATTTATTCTGTAGGTGTTGCTGTTGACACTGGATTGTCTTCCTTGTAAATATTAAAGTCTTGCATGTAAAATTTTCACTCTGGTAAACAATTTACTTGAACTTTAATTTAATGTCATCTTTTTGAAATGTAAAATACTAGTGTGCAACCATTTTTCATTCTTCAATTCTTTGAAGATCGTGTAATAGTATGATTGATGTTCAACGCCACTTTTAACACTATTGTGCTAATTAATGAACTTCTGTTAATTAATGAAAACTTAGTTAGAAGCAAGGTTGGGCAGTAAATACCACCCCAGTATTTACCAGTGGTATTTAACGCCCCGGACAATACTCCCCAAGTGGTCAATACTGGCAAATACTGGTCGATTGAAATTTTCATGGTTGTTTTTACTATTAATTGAAGTAAAAACATGATAAAAAGTCAAATATACTTAAACTTTAATCTTTATGCATGTGTCAGCTTATAAAATTAATGTATTTGATATGTTTTATTCATTTATAACACTTATTCCTACTGATTTAAAATTTAGTTATTATGAATTATAATATTGTATACTAAAGATATATATAAAAAAATTACATATTATTTCAACATTTATAAATCAATATACTTTTTATTCAAAATGTAGGATTTTACAGGTATTTAAAATTTAAGGTAAATAAAACTACAGGTAAATGAAGTTACATGTGTCTTTTTACCTATCACCTGGCATTGCTAGGTGTGAAAATTTAACAACAGCCCCCAATAAAAGTTGACAGTACATGGGTTGAAAGTAATAAAAATGATATATGAAGACTCCCTTAAACAATAAATTATGTACAACAGCCCCCAATAAAAGTTGACAGTACATGGGTTGAAAATAATAAAAGTGATATATGAAGACTCCCTTAAACAATAAATTATGTCCTGCCTATTTAACTGTGTGACAAAACCTTCTTCATGCTGGAAAGCACAAAAAGTTTTTATCTTTTATTATGATATAATGTACATGTACACATTAATCAATATAGATCCCTGTTTGAATTTACAATAGAAATAGAACTGAAAGCCTTAAAAATGATTTGAACTCTTTCTATATTTAATAGTAATTATAATTGACCAGGTAAAGAGTGGTTTTTATAGTAATGACCACTCATTACCACATCGACCAGTATTTGTCGGTATTTCCCGGTAATTACCGGTATTTACCACTGGCATGGTCAATACTAGTATTGACCTCTTTTTTGCCAACCTCGGTTAGAAGATGAGATGAAAACAGTCCAAAACACTCTTTGATTAGATTCAGATACCACAGAAAATAACTCTTAGACTTAGCTCAGAATACTGCTAGGTCTGTTAGCATGGTTAGTGGGACTCAGTTCTTTACTGACTCTGGGTGAACATATCTCAATAATAAGATCAGAAGCCACAGAAAAACACAAGGTCTTCTGTAGACATCATGCTTTAAAATATAGATCTATTAGAAGATTGTTTTCTGTGTGTATTTATGGTATCAACTCCATAAGTGTGATCAATACAAACTGTATCATACATTCATGTCTAGAATTGTGTCGACATAGTTTTGTATTTACAGCATAATTAATCATAACTTCTTTTTCTCATTGTAGGTAGCAGTTCCTGGTAATGAAGGACTGTTGCTGTTTCTATGGAGCCATTTGAGCTGACTCTTCAACAGGTCACCTTTGAAGAGGGGGATTTTTCACCTCAGTCAGATCTAGATTCATTTGACACTGTTGTTAATTACGATACTCAGTTTGAGCCACCTAGAAGAGGAACAACATTACAGGGTAGCAGTGCATTGACCTATACTTATTCTGAGGCTAATAAATGTAGAGGTGTGACATTCATATAGAGTATTTTAACATAACTGGCATGGATCCATGAATCAAACAAAATATTTATCAAAATAAGCAAACATATTTGTTTTTGTTTATCTGTAAGAAAGTGTGTGAACGAATTAATTTATTTGATTCCCTGTTTCTAAATCAATGAACAGATTCAAACACTATATATTACCCAGAATTTTTTAGATTCTGAAAAGGCAAATTTAACACACACTCATATATTTATAATTCCTGGATCCAAACAAGTGGTTTTGCTTTATATTTAAATAGGAAAGGCAGAGTTGTTTATCTTCTTTCAAAATCAATGATAATTAAACTTAAAGGGGAGATAATCTGTAGTTTGATGATGATAACTTTTTGATAACCTTGTTTGTATACAACTCTGCACTACAGATAAAGGATTGATGCTTAGCATTTGTACAGTAAATTATATATACATTTATTAAACAATATGATCAGTTATTCATTGTGTTGTATGCACTAAGGCATAAACAAATAAATAAAAGTGAGTTTTATTGCCTATTTTATACATATTTGTATCAGAATTAAAATTTAATTCCAGTTTATTAACATATGGTGCGGGAAATTTACAGATAAAAAAGACACAAAAAATTAATAAAATGTATTATATAATGAAATTAAACATGTGTAATAGCTGACATCAATTCATGTAGGAAAGATTATTTTGCTTGAAGTTGTATTCAACTAGATGTTCTTTATTTTTGCTTATATTTATTTTTATTTACAATTATCATGTTTATATGTCTTGTTAAGCAGAAACTTCAAAGGATTTGAAAATAAATATAAAAGGTTGTTGGTCAAATCTGCTGCTTTGTTGAACAAAATAACTGAATCTTAAATTTCTTAGCATGCTTAATTTTATTAGCAACTAGATAATATATATAGATTATTTGCATGAAGATGTACATTTTTAAATTTAGGGGAAACCAAAGGGCTTGGATCGCATGCAGCTTATGAAACCCTTCAAAAGAGTTTTGTCCCTTTAAGTTCCTTTGTAAGTAAACCCTGCTTGATAAAACGTGACCAGATATATAGAGAACAGTTAGTTGACATACCATCATGTAACCATAGTAACAGCTCACATGTTTACACTGAAAGCAGAAACAGAACTAACAAAACTACATGGCTTTCTACTAATGGTATATTATGTTTTTAGTTTATACATTTTACAATAGCATCTATGATCAGATTTGTGCACATAAAAACATTCAATTAACCAATTTTTGACTAATTACTGGTACATTGTCATAGAATCTTCCTAAAAAGTGTTAGTTTTCTAAAAAAATAAAATGTCTTTTGTGAAATAAAATAATTATGGTAACTTTATGTTAAATTAAGTGAGTTTAGTGTTAGAATTCAGAATTTCAAAAACTATGCAAACATTGTTTTGCAAGACTTAGATGTACCTTTTTAGGTGACATGGTTATCAACAGTTGTTTAAAAATTCTATTTCTACAATTCATTTTTTTAGATTTGAATCTTTTATGAACAGAATAGCATTAATTTGTTCGAAAAAAATTGTCAATTGATGAAAGTTTCTACTGTAATCAAAGTAACTGTAAAAGTTATATTTATATGATTTTTTTGCCTTGAATAATATGCATAAGTAGCAATAGAGTAAAATTTAATAATATGCATAAAGTAGCATTAGAGTGATACTAAATAATATACACAAGTAGCAATAATTAAACTTAAAGCAAAGATATTTTAGGTCACTGAACATGAAAGAGTTGAAATGATTTTAACGTAAAACCAATGGCCTAATTTATGAGAAACAAATATGAAATACATGAATAAGGACTAGTTTTAGCTTATAATCTTGTTTACATTCCTGCACAATTTTTCTTTATAAAATTAGATTAATAATTTAGAAATTAAGAAACATACTAGCATGACAAAGATTCTTGTACAAAAATTTTTTTTTATAATATATATATACAATCTGCAATATAGGTAATTAAGTGTTTGATGTTTTATTCTGCGGTTTTTACTCATTTATTTATGCTTATGTTTATGCATATGCTTTTTTTTTTGCTATTTATATTAATATTTCCTAATTTTGTATTTTCTACTGTTAAAATTTCAGTGTTGTATTTGCTAGACTTTTAACTATTTAAATTTCTAAATTAAATTAAGTATCTTTTACACAGTGAACTACTAATTTCAACCAGAGCATTCTTTTATCATAACTTTTAAAAACTATAGCAAAAACACCTGATTCTAAGGTTAATTGAAACAGAGCATTCCTTAAAAGAGAGACAAAAGATACCAAAGATAAATTTAAACTTGTGATTCAAAAAATAAACTAACAATGCCATGGCAAAAAACAAAAAAAAACAAAAAACAAGCCACAGTACACAAATCACAACATAGAAAACTAATTACTGATCAGCATGAACCCCAACAAAACAAATGTGTTCAGGAAGGGTAAGCAGATCCTGCTCCCTATGTGGCACCTGTGTTGCCCATGGAAGTACAAATCTGGTGATAACTCTTATTCTATAGGCCAAAAAACTGACAATCAAACATTTAGACATGTTGCTTATGTAAGTACAAACCCAGTGATAACTGATTCAGTAGGCCATAAAACTGACAAAATCAAACTAGACTTTATTAATTAACAGAACAGATTGAAAATATAGTATTGATATTTAATCAATAAAACAGCGCATGCAGTTTTGTGAGTTGATACATGTATTTTCATCTATTTAGAATATACATTTTTTCGACAGGTAAATTAACAATTAATGGATTTCTCTTAGAATTTTTTTTTTAAAAACTAGATAGAATTTATTTTAAATACCTATTGTATGTTTTCAATGGGACAAGTGAAATAACAAAAGTTTAAATAACTTGATCTAGATGATATGACTCTGTGGAAAAGTATCATTTGGTTAGCCAAAAATTATTATGAAAAATAAAAGAACCCCAGTCAAGAATGATTGACAATATCATGGCTGGAGCCTGGAGAGAAAAAAAGATGAAAAAAATAACAGTCACAAAATACAATGAAATATAACACCGAACATAAAAGATGGAGAAATACAAACCCAAACAAAATTGGAGGTTAACTCAGGTTTATTGAAGGTCAGCAGATCCTACTCCACTATTAAGACTCATTATGTTACTCCTAGTAAAAAAAATTAGAAAGCATTAGATTTTAAAAAAGTTTCATAAAACACATTTCTTTTCAGTAAGTCAACAAACCAGTAGACCATCAATTAGAGCCCAGCCAAGTTGTGTGAAGACAACACAAATACACACCAAATTAGTGTGTTCTGATGGTGTGTCTGCAGGACTGTTACACCAACACAACATTATACATCCTGACTACTCTCTGAGAGATATAGACACTTCATATATATCAAGGAAAGAAAAGATCTCTGAAACTGACATTAGAACTCTTTTCAAGGTTTGTTTATAGATAACTTTATAAAAACAAGGACAATTTGATAATGCAATGTGTACATTTTTTGCAGTTTTGTGAGATTTGTATAATGTTAATTGATGGTAATGAAGAAAGTCTGGAGAAAAATTACTTTTGATAAAACACTGTAAATTCAGAAATTATCACAATGTTTTTAATATTGCAAAAAATGAGACAGGGCTATAATCGCAATAATTCAAACTCCCATTTTGAAATTTTTGTATGGATATACAGGATTTTTCTCAATATTGCAAAAATTAAAATCGCATTTTAGTCTAAAATGACAAATTTGCAATAATACATGCATGCAATAATTTCTGAATTTACAGTACTCTGCTGTATTGAGTGAAAAATTTAAAATGTCCTACATACAACACTGTTTCACAATTGGCCCATTAAATTATTGACATATTAGTACCAATGGTAGCCAAACAAATTATGCACACATAAAATTGGTAATTTTTTATATTCTTCTGATAATCATTTTAAGAAATGAGAAGAAACATTCCAGTAACAATGCATATAAAATGGGGTGTTATAATACATGTACTACAATTTGTCTACATATATACAGGACTAACTTGCTTCAAATTATATTTAAACTTTCCTCCCTGCTTGGTCATTGAGAATGATCAAACATATATATGATATCAACATACAGTATTCCTCTCTCGGTACCATATCCTTCTAACAGTTTACTTCTTTGCCAAGAGTCTGAGATAATTAATTTTTGAATGAAAGGTCAAGATCACAAAATATTTGAGAAGAAACTTAAAGAAAACAACAATCTTTAGTCTTGCATCTTGCAGTCAAACATAGCCAAAGACTTGCAATATACAGGAAGTCCAAGGTCATGTGTTTGCAATGGGATATTCACTTTGCTAGATTCTTTTCTCAATAATATAATATGTTATGTCTTCAAAAAACTTAATTATACCAGACGATGATAATAATCAATATTTTTTTCAGGTTTCTGCCAATACTGCAGCTTTAAACAAAGCCAGGACATTCCAGAAATTAAGAATGTCGAACTCTCACCAGAGTCCAGGTCCAGGTGATGTTACCGATGGAGCATTTGAAACAGTAGCTGATGCTTTACATCTACAGAATTCAGTTATAGGTGTGTGATAAAGATATGCTGAGGACCGATTGTTGGCCTCAACTGTTTTCTGCCCTTTGATTCTGTTGTTGTCTCTTTGACGCATTCCTCATATCCATTCTTAATTTAATACATCTGATTTTGTTCAAACAAATGTATTTGGATCTCAATCATTTAAAGAAATAAAATTCATTACAATCAGATGCTTTCCTGTATAAAGAGTTTTTGCAATGGGATATTCACTTAAGTCTTTTGTTGAGAAACCTAACTTAAATACATAAATAAAAAGTGGTATGATAGCATATGCAACAACACTTCACAAGAGACCAAATGACATAGAAGTTAACAATTACAGGTCACCTTACACCCTTCAACAACTAGGGTTCCATCATAAATCTGTTTTTTCATAGTATGTCATAGGGTTTTTTATCATCTGCATCCATCTTGTGCCCTGTAACTAGAAAATTTTAAACTTGTATTCTGGTCATCAGGTCAAGAAAGTGTTACATTTTTCCAAAAATCATTATTATAATTTATAGGTGACAGGAAAATAGCACCAGCCCCACCAGAGGTTGTAGCTCAGATTATAGCAGAAACAGAGAGAAGGTTGAAAGGTCTAAGCCCATCTGTAACACCAACACAAGGCACAGAACAGGTAGGATGGTTAAAAATGGTTGGTGTAACATTTGTTGACATTTAAGGGATGGTTCTCGGTTCACCTAAACATTTGCAAATGACACCATGAGATAGCACTGTTTCCCATAACTTATAATACATTCTATTTTAGAAGATGTTCAGATAGCATCATGGTTCCATACATAGTGCAATAAGGCCATTTAGAGAAAATTGAAATCTCATATGATAAATCAATTCATATTAACATGTTATGTTTTGAATGTGAATGTAAAATTTCCACATAAATAATAAAATAAGTAAAATCCAATATGATTGTCAACAAGACAACTATTCACCTGAGCTCAAAGGAAGTGGATATAAGCAATTATAGATCACTGTATGGTCTTCAGTAATGACAAAAAAACATACCATATAGTCAGCTATGAAAGGCCTTGACATGAAGAATGTATAATTTAAGTACCCCATTTGTAAATCTTAGTTTGCTTTCATAATTATGTTTTCTGGGTGTTTTTTTTTTGTAATTTGAATAATAACAGTTTTCTCATAATTTTCAATTGTAGTCTCTTACTCCAACTTCTGGCTTGGGTGTTGATGATGTTCAGATTGCTGTCAACACCAATGACAATGCATCTGCCTCCTCAGACTTCACAGCTACAAATGAACTGATCCGTGTACCAACACAAAGCATCACTATGACAACAGAAAAAACATCCTGGAGAGGTTCAGCCATTACTAAAGAGGACAAAAAGGACAAAAACAAATTAGACATTGATCCATTAAGTGATCAAGGTTCTGCATCTGAAGATACACAAAGTGTGTCAAGTGCTGCTAGTGAATTAGAAGCTATAAATCAGTCTGAAACTGACAGATTTCTGAAATCTCTGCCACCATATAAAATGATTAATATTAACGACATTGTGCCTAAAGAGCATGTGCAAAGAACTTATTCTCCTCCAGTTAAGGAGACTTCTTTTAGACCTGTCAAACAAATTTCTCAAGATTTGAAAACCTCTTTTCATGATACTTCTGACGACTTGTATTCTAATCAACTGACAGATTCAGGTATTGGTTCAGAGGTTGTGCAAGATAATAACTCTGTTACCATGGTAACAAGTACTCCAAAAAGATTTTCAAACATTCATGTACCTCAGGTTGGACCATTGTTTAACAAAAATTTAAGAGAGCATGTAGTCACCAAAAATGCACATCAGTCCCCAGACAAGACTGTACGATCAGAAGAACTGGAGGCCATTTTGAGGGAAAAGGCTAAGCTTGAAGGACAGCTAGAGATGTTAACAGAGGAGGCACAGACAACTCTTCAAGAGAGGGCAGAGTTGCAAGCACAGGTGTCGTCATTGAAAATTAAATTGAAATCTGTGGATGAAAATAGTAAAAAAGGGGAAGTGGATACATTGAAGTTAGAATTAGATAAATTTAAGTCCAGTAGGTCTATTCTGGAACAATCTTTAGCTTCTGCACAAAAATTTCTAGATGAAAAAGTTATGGAATCAAAAGGACTACAAGAAGAATTACATCTTTCTCAAGAGTCAAATGATAAAATGCAGAGTAAAGTTAGGGAGATTCGAGACGACATAAGAGCCAAAGAAGTAACTATTCAGGCTTTGAAAAATAAAATAGCAGAACTTTATGTAGAAGTTCAAAGTGTTTTACAGACTAAAATGGAGACAGAATCTGAAATGAGATCTGCAAGAAGTGATCTGAACTCTTTACTCAATACAAAAGTTTGGTATCAGCAACAGCTTCAGGCTGCACATGAAGCAAGGTCAAAACTACAACATGAATTAACAATGCTTCAAGGTCAAGCAGCCTCACAAGGAAGTATTATTGAGAGGTTGAAAACTGAAAATGCAAAGCTAAGACACCAAATGAAAGAAAGTCAGCAGAAAGCTTTGAAAGACAAGGAAACGTTAGCTAAGCATCTAGAGGCTATTGAATCTGATATGATGGAACGTGAGGCTGCATTTCAAGACATTCAAAGGGAGAGAACTATGATTGAAAATACATTTGATGCAAAATTGCAGTCGGTTGATGATGAAAAATCTCGAATTCAAAATCTCATTTCATCAAATAATGATCTTGACTCAAGACTTGAAAAGGCACAAGCAGACTTGAAGAAGAAACAAAACCAGATATTTAATCTCGAAAATGAACAGATTGAAATGATGAAAAAACTGACTTTGTCTCAAGAAAGTTTGATTGAAAGGGATACTATTGTTGAGGAATCTAAACAAAAACTAATTGAAGTTGAGGCACAGTTGTCATCATTTCAAAAAAGTTTAAGTTTGAAAGATTCTGAAATTTTACAGTTGAAAGAGGAGAAAGCAGCAACTGAGATAGCCCTGAAAGCTGCACTTGAAGAAAAATCTTCTGTGGACAAGGCTTTAGAAAATTTAAGAAGTGATATGGGTAAAGTTGAGAAAAGTTTTAGATCGATGAAACAGGATTTAACTAATAAAACTTCTGAGCTTAATCAGGTTCATTCTGAGAAGAATGCTTTATTGGTACAGGTTGAAGAATCATCAAAATGTGTTCAGGTTGAGAAACAAAAAGCTGAAGTTTGTATGACAGAAAATAAGTCTCATATGTTCGATGAATTGCAAAATCAGAAATCTCAATTTGTAGAAAGAATTGGTGAATTAGAGAATAGTATTTCAAATCTTCAAAATGTGAAAGAAGAAAACATTAAAGAAAAAGAAAATTTGAAAAAAGAACTATCAGAAACTCGGGAGAATTTAACACAAACTGAAACAGAATTGACTTCATTGAAACAAGAAATTGATGAGTTAAAAAGTTCAGGAGATAAGATCTATAATGAAGAGATCGTGAATGAAAATGAACAGCTGAAAAATTCTTTTGAAAATTTGGAAAAACAACATAAAAAAGAGACAAATCATCAAAAACAGAAAAGTGAACAATTAGAAACTGATCTGAAATCATTGCAGACAGAACTGACAGATAGACAGGCTGTGTTTGATACTAATATGGAGCTGCTGAGTTCAAAACTAAGGGAAGTAACTCAAGAGAAAGATAAACTGGAAACGGAGTTAGATATGGCTAAGAAAAAGTATGATATTAGTATGTTAGAACAACAAGACCAAGTTACTTCAGAATTACAGGTAATAATTCTATTTATTCAACAGTTGTCAATATCCTATTTTTAAATAGAAAGCTTTTCAGCTGTGGTAGTTGTTATAAAAAATGTGCAATCAGTTTTATTAATTTCAACTTAATTCATATCTATTTTTTTTAAATCTGAGAAACAGAACAAATTTAAAAGAAAACAAGATGCAGGATGCAGAGAGAATGTTAAATGCCAAACAAATTTGAATGCAGTTAAACTATTAAAAGAATACAGAAACAGCATGACAGGAATTACCAAAAATAAAAAAATACAACGTACTAATCATTGACACATGACTCCTAAAAAAAAGTATAAACAACAACAAACAACATGGTCCTGTTAACATTACTTGGTACTTAATATTATGTGATTAGACCAGTTTTTCTGTGCGCAAACAAACATTGTGCCTTTTGAAATGCAAATTTCCATACTGAGTTGAAATTTTAAACATCAGCATTTTTTATTCTAAAAGAGTTGTGTCTTCCATATTTCACAGTAATACTAGTTGTTTTATAAATATGTATTTAAATAATCATGATAATATTTTAAACTTGATTCCTATGTTGCATTTTAGAAACTTGCCAGAGAACTTGAAACAGCAAAGTTAGAGAAACAAAAATTAGAAAACCAATTGTTTGAGATACAAAGAATCAAGGCAAAAGAAATAGAAGAGTTTCAGCTACACCTAACAGCCCTTGAAGACCAGTTACAACTAGAAAGACAGGAACATTTAGAGGCTATGGCTTCACAAGAGACCAATCAGAAACTAGAACTAGAATTGGAAAAAGAAAAAGGCAGAGTAGCAGGTACATATCATATATGTTTGTTGTCTTTGCAGTTGATGAAATTAAATGTTTTATTCACTACTGTAGATTCATTATTATTAGTTGGTTACCAATTTTCATGGTTTGAAATCCTCAAAATTAAATATCCATGGAAGTACCAGATTTCCTGAATCCACAAAAATTAATATCCACGAAAATAAATGAATCCACAGTATGTCAAATATTCCTGAGTTAAAAATATATATATTCAATAAGTCAGGGACACTAAAATGTATGAAAAATAAGTAAAATGTTACTTTACAGATATATTTGTTTGTATTTTGGGCAGAGGAAGAGGTCAAATACATGAAACTTCTTTAATGACATGAATGATGTTAGGATATTTTCATGAATTCTGACTTTTTATGCCCCACCTACGATAGTAGGGGGGCATTATGTTTTCTGGTCTGTGCGTCCGTCCGTCCGTCCATTCGTTCGTTCGTTCGTTCAGGTTAAAGTTTTTGGTCAAGGTAGTTTTTGATTAAGTTGAAGTCCAATCAACTTCAAACTTAGTAAACATGTTCCCTATGATATGATCTTTCTAATTTAATTGCCAAATTAGACTTTTGACCCCAATTTCACAGTCCACTGAACATAGAAAATGATAGTGCAAGTTTCAGGTTAAAGTTTTTGGTCAAGGTAGTTTTTGATGAAGTTGAAGTCCAATCAACTTCAAACTTAGTACACATGTTCCCTATGATATGATCTTTCTAATTAAATTGCCAAATTAGACTTTTGACCCCAATTTCACGGTCCACTGAACATAGAAAATGATAGTGCAAGTTTCTGGTTAAAGTTTTTGGTCAAGGTAGTTTTTGATGAAGTTGAAGTCCAATCAACTTCAAACTTAGTACACATGTTCCCTATGATATGATCTTTCTAATTAAATTGCCAAATTAGACTTTTGACCCCAATTTCACGGTCCACTGAACATAGAAAAGGATAGTGCAAGTTTCAGGTTAAAGTTTTTGGTCAAGGTAGTTTTTGATGAAGTTGAAGTCCAATCAACTTCAAACTTAGTACACATGTTCCCTATGATATGATCTTTCTAATTAAATTGCCAAATTAGACTTTTGACCCCAATTTCACGGTCCACTGAACATAGAAAAGGATAGTGCAAGTTTCAGGTTAAAGTTTTTGGTCAAGGTAGTTTTTGATGAAGTTGAAGTCCAATCAACTTCAAACTTAGTACACATGTTCCCTATGATATGATCTTTCTAATTAAATTGCCAAATTAGACTTTTGACCCCAATTTCACGGTCCACTGAACATAGAAAAGGATAGTGCAAGTTTCAGGTTAAAGTTTTTGGTTAAGGTAGTTTTTGATGAAGTTGAAGTCCAATCAACTTCAAACTTAGTACACATGTTCCCTACGATATGATCTTTCTAATTTAATTGCCAAATTAGACTTTTACCCCAATTTCACGGTCCACTGAACATAGAAAAATGATTATGCGAGTGGGGCATCCGTGTACTATGGACACATTCTTGTTGTTATTTTATTAACATATTATAAATTTATCTTTTTATAGGTTTAATGCAGACTAACAGCTCTTTAAAACAACATGTTTCTCAGCTAGAGGAGGCCTTAGCTAGAAGAGAGTCATCCCTGGTAGATGTTCAAACACACATGGAAGGCTTGGTCAGACAATGGCAAGACGGAGAAGAAGATTATAATAAAAGGATTCAGAGTTTAGAAGGAGTTCTTCAACAGGAGAAAGATGGACAGAGAGATCTTAGAAAACAGGTGGGTACTCCTGTATTGTTGTTAATGTTAATGTTGATTTAGTATTTACTATTTAATATACCTACTTTAGAAATGAGGACTTCATTGAATTCACCTTGTATGTCCAATTGTCCAAAAATATATTTTGTTGCACTTATCTAAAATACTATTGAAAAGAATGTTGAAGTTTAAAAAATTTGGTCAAATATTTCTCCAGGGGTTGAAGTCATAAAACTTTGCTCAGTGCTCGGAGCACAAAAATCATGCTGGAAACATGAAATCCAGCATTTTGATTGGTTGATTCTTGAGTCTGAGTTCAAAAATCGTGCTCAAAAGTTTTATGACCGCAAGGCCAGGTCAGTGGAACAGAAAGACTTAATATTAGGTCATCAGGTTGACAGTGATGATTTGCAATGTTATAAGCATTTTTCGCATCTGTCAGATTTCTGTTTCCTTGTTTTCTGATAATTAGAATTATTAATAGGGGTATTCTTAACACAACAACTCCTGCATTCTTGTTTTACTTAAAAGGGAATCAAACTAAGAATGCAAACTTGAATGTGCCAAAGAGACAACATCCCATCTAGAGAGCTGAAAACAGCTCAAGCTCACCAATGGGTATTCAACACAGTGATAGTTTTTTGTCAGTCAGTTAACCATGCAATGTCAAAACAGCTTTTCGGATCACTTTTTACTCGATTAATCAACATAATCCTCTTCTTTTCATTTTAGATTGGATTAAAGATAACAGAAAACAAAAAGTTAAAACGAAGACATGACACATCAAAAGTTGAAAAGGAAACTTTACAACATGATCTTGATGTGGCTACACAGGAGAAAGGTCAACTACAGACAGTACTAGACCAGTGGAAACAGTCACACATAAGTGAACAGTCACGGTTGACTGATTTAGACAGTGAAAACAAAGTACTGACCAGAGAGTTGGAGAGGGTTAAAAGAGAACTGACTGATAATTTAGCCAGGGAACCAGTTCTTCAAGAACAGATTCAGGTATGCCTTTGTTACATTTGTTCTCATTGGTGGTATTTAGCAGATTCAATGATAACATTTTAATGGCATGGTTTTCCTAAGGAGGTTTGTCTTAATTTGCCTTACAAAATGAGTGAACAACTGGGTGAAGATTTAGTAATTGAGTACTGGTTGGATTTACTGAGCAATACTCTAGTACTCACAAGATACATGCAATAAACATTTTTGATGGACAGCAAAAATGTGTGTAATTTTTTCACAAAACCACTTAGATATGAAATTTGTAACTATTTTTAGAAACTCAAAAAATTTAGTGAAAAATCTAAATCATCTGATAAACCTGTTTATCGTCCTTCCCTACGCCTATATCACCCTGCTCTGTCGCTCAGTAATTCTCGTATCAAGACTTAAAACGAGACCAGGCATTATCAGCGACGTCACAATGTGAGAGGAGAAGTTATCAGCAACGTCACAATGCGAGAGGAGACGTTATCAAGCTTGCTTTCGTCAAGCGTAAAACTGTCTTAGGGAGAGGAAAAAATACCATTAATAGAACGATAAACAGATAATCGGGTTTTCTACGTATAGATATCGTAAAATATCATCCGCTCGACACAATGTGAAACTTTTTAGCTCGTTCGCTACGCTCACTCGCCAAACAGGTTCACATTGTGGCTCGCAGCTGATATTTTACGATATCATTGTGTAGAAAACCCGATAATCTATACCTACTTTTGAGGCCTTTATTAATAAATAAATCAACAAACCGTGAATGTTTCAAAATTAAAAATATGCACATTGTATATTCACACACAAGACTTTTTACAAAGAGCAAACAGTTTCTTTATTCTTATTATGACATAAAAGAACTGATTTAATTTTTTGTCTCTCTTTCAGAGTTTACAGTGGCAGCTATCACAGAAATGTAAAGAAATAGACGCTATACAGGAACACATCTCATTGGCTGAACAGAGACAAAATGTAGAAATTGATGATCTCAAGAAAAGTTTACAGGTAAGTACTGAATGTAGTAAGATTGTAAAGATGTGGATTAAATTTAAATGAGGCAGAAACTCAAAACAAAACAAAGGAACACAGTTTTTATTTATTTTTTAAGACTTCAAGTTCTGATCTTACTGGCATATAAAGTAGACACATATCAAGCCTTCAATTATCATTAAGAGAAGTTTTGAAAAGAGCAATCAGTTTCTTTAGAATACCAGGTTGATGATCCTGGAAAAATATTTCAATGTGTTATAATTGTGATGTCCAACAAAAAAAGAAATAAGCAACATATAATACAGTATTTACTTTAAAAAAGAAGGGACGAAACATACCAGAGGGACAGTCAAACTCATAAATCGAAAACAAACTGACAACGCCATGGCTTAAAATGAAGAGGACAAACAGACAAACAATAGTACACATGACACAACATAGAAAACTAAAGAATATACAACACGAACCCCACCAAAAACTAGGGGTGATCTCAGGTGCTCCGGAAGGGTAAGCAGATCCTGCTCCACATGTGGCACCTGTCGTGTTGCTTATGTTATAAAAAATCCTGTAAATAGTCTAATTCGGTAGGTCACATTCATGAAAGAGAAGGGGATTGTAGTTACGACGTAAGGAACATATCCGATATCATTTGTGAAACGGTTATTCCATAACGGCCAACCAACTCGTGATGGCGTCCGTAAAATTTACAAAGAGATGATTTCAACTTCACCATTTGGAACTCTTGATTTAATAGCTTCCTTGTGAGCAACAACCCTCTATCAAGAAAATCATGATAGGAAATGCAAGCACAGGAATATCGTATCAATTATGGGAGATGTATACACCGTAAGCAGGTGCTACAAATGCGGAAAAAATAAGAAACTTTTTAAACTTTTGTTTTTTTTACAATCACATTTTAACAAGTTATTGTTTAGAAGAACAGAGTTAAGTAAACTAGCAAATGAAAAATAAAAAATTGCATCAGAGATGGAAGGGTCCTTATCAAATCAAGATATCAAAGATATACAAATGTTTTATAGAAACTATAATCTGAAAAGTGCCTACAAATGATGAATTAAAATATATACGATTTGTAATTAAAGGAAAGTCAGTCTGAAACAGAGGCAATGAGAGCAGAGTTGGCTACAGCTAAACAGGAAAAAGCTAACTACCATGCACAGGTTACAGAACTAAGAACCACACTGAAGGCCTCAGTACAACATCATAAGGTATGTATAAACTGTCAAGCAACAGTCACCACACTGAAGGCCTCAGTACTATAGTGTTATTAACTGGCTGTTTCTGTATTGGCACTGGTATAGATTCAAGGTTTGCTGTATTGGCCTCGAGACCCGTAGGGTCGAGGGCCAATACAGCTGACCGAGAATCTATACCAGTGCCAATACAGAAACAGCCAGTTCATAACACTTTTATTAAATGATTATAAGAGAATTAAAAACCGGAAGTGAACGTACCGTATTAGCCCATGGGCCAATACAGCTTTTTCCCGCTTTTTTCTGTATTGGCCCTGTTTTTTCCGTTTCAAAACTTTAAGACATTACAAAACATTGCACATCATTTAACCTGTTTATTTTATGACTTTGATTTAAAAAATATTATACCAATGTTTTTATGCATAACGATACTTCCAGAGTTAAGTAATGGCGTAAGAAAATTGAAAACCGGAAGTGAACGTCCTGTATTAGCCCTAGGGCTAATACGACTTTTTTCCCGCTTTTTTCTGTATTGGCCCTGTTTTTTTCCGTATTGGCCCTGTTCGAAGAGCAATATTAAATCTTGATTTATATCGACAGTGGAACGTTTTTAGTATTGCACATGCTGATTTATCCGTATTAGGGCTTATTTGCTCATATCATTTAATAAAACATCATAAGGTATGTATAAACTGTCAAACAACAGTCAACCTTACTTGGTTTATTTTGTTTTTATTATAATTTGTGTGTATAAATACTTAATTACATGAGTGTTGTTAACAGCAACACACCCAGATGTTATGGCTTGTTGGAAAAATGACAAACAGAAGAGATATACCTAATATAAAGTATAAGGTTCAATTTTCTTGAGGTCAAAATAACAATAGAATAGATTGCATTCTTTTTGTAAAAAATTTGATGTCATTTATTTTCATGCCAGATTTTACAAATCTTGAAAAGAGATGCATGCAAAAAATATGATCATATGAATATTTTAAAGTAAAAATATGAACAGTGAAACTACTTGATTCTGAAACATCAAATTAAAGAAACAGACTTCATATTTTAAAATATCTCACATCATTTATTCTTTTTTATTTATTTTTAGCTAACAAAGAGGATGAATTCTGGTGGAAGTAGAAATAATTCTGAGGATACAAAGGATGTAGGAACACAGGTGGTGGACCATGATGTACTGATACCACCGTTACCTTTTGATCTGGACACGGTGGAGAAACTCATTCAGGATACAGGGGTAAAAGCCCTTGAAAGCAAGTAAGTATATATTTGGTTGTATGGACAATGATCATTTAATCTCAATATAGAAGAAAGTGAAATTCTGATTATACCTTTCATAGTTTTGTATTTTTAAAAGCAACCTTCCATTGTAAGCAATCGAAAATAAAAAAAAACTGACATGCAGTTAATTCCAAAATCTGAGGGTTGATGAATTTCTGAAACAGATTTGAGAGCAACCTAAAATACTCAAAGAAGTGAGTCTACTTCAGTACTTGACTGAATTTGAAATAAAAATCTAGTAAACATTAAAATAATTGTATCTATGAATATGTATTCTATAGTTATAATTGAAAAATATTGATATTGTTTTTCAGACCATTAGATAACTTACAGACCTATTTAAGTTCCTTGAGATCTCAGATATCAGGCTGAATTGTTTAAACATGTATTGATATTGTTTTTCAGACCATTAGATAACTTACAGACCTGTTTAAGTTGCCTCAGATCACAGATGTCAGGTTGAATTATTTAAACATGTATTGATATTGTTTTTCAGACCATTAGATAATCTACAGACCTGTTTAAGTTCCCTCAGATCACAGATATCAGATTGAATTGTTTAAACATATACTGATTTTGTGTTTTTCAGACCATTAGATAACTTACAGACCTGTTTAAGTTCCTTGAGATCACAGATATCAGGTTTACAGAAACAGATGGATGTCCATACTCTGTCTATAGAAACTTCTACAGATTCATGGAGGTATGTTATTTTAGCCATTCTCTCATTAAGTTGATTACTTAGATGAGCATATGCTGAAAACATACAGACCATTTATTGAAGAAATCTGGATTGAAATTTACATTTTATGAATATTAAATAGTCTTTAGACTAGTTAAAATCTGAGCAAATTGTTTAAATCCTTTCTGAAACTTATGGTTCAATCATACCCGTTTTTCTATTTGCTCAACTTTTGTTCTTTCAAGTTACTTTTGCCATTTTGATAAACCACTTATATTTGTTGATCTCTCTCATTCAGTATTTCAGATAACAAGGTTTCATTACAAGTCTTAATTTATTTGGGGAAACATTCATTGAAATATGGTTTAAACAAAGAAACATAAGTCTTCAAATTAGTGAAACTATTTACATGTATACTAAGAAATATTTTTTTAGAAAGTATATTTATTTCAGTGTTGTTGAAAACCAAGTGCAAGAATTGAGGAAAGTTGTCAAAACAATAACTGAAACAGCCAACAATACCATGACAACGACCTCTATATCTGCTGCTGCTGTGGATCCTGATCACATGACCAATGGTGTGTTCAATATATAAATGTGGTGCTTCCTAATTAAGTGACCTTGACATAGGTTGCTATAGAAACTGTCTGCTGCACTGAAAATGTGGGATCAATTTAAAGTGGACTTTTATATGTGGGATTTTATATTTATCAGAATATATGAAACAAATCATAAATGTTAGTTGAGAGGCATATTGTTTTTAAGAAACTTTTCCAGGTCGTTTTTCATAAAACCATGTTTATGAAAGTCTGGATTTTAAAATTTTACCATACAAAAATTAATTTGTCATAAATTCATTTAATATTTGTTGTCAAAAATCTAATACACCACCAATTACATGAATTTTTATGGTTACATTTTGTTGGGTTTTTTTTTTACGATTGCCAAATTATTATTTATTTATTAATTATGTGTTGCATTATAAATAAATGCAATTGTGTTATGAGTTTTTTTGTGATTAGATGTAAGAAAAAAATTGTTTTGTGCCAAACTAAACCAGTTTGCCATTATTATTATGTGTTTGATGCTGTAGTTTATAATAAGTTTCAACCATATAACATAAGCTGATTAAAAACAGAAATGTTTCAACAATATTGTTCATTCTGTAACATATTAAGACTTTGTTTGTATGTTAAATTTTAATATTTATTGTTTCCAGTCAGATTTAAAAACAAAATAATTTTTTAAAACTATGATATTATTCTTTTCTCAAGCAGTACTATTATTTATATTATTATTTTTTTAAATTGTGTTCATGCAGTTTTTCTCATTTTAAAAACACATAATTTTAGCAAATTAGAGATTTTTGAAGTCACTTGTCTATTGCTGAAAGCCATATAATATTTTGACATTTACACGTAAAAGAATTTTCTGTTTTTATTGTGTTGTTGAATTGCTGTCTCATTGATATGTTACCTACATCTTGTTTTATTCAAACATATTTATTAAGACTGAACTTGAATAATTAATACTGAGATCTGCAGTGTTTATAATCTGTATGGAGGAAAGTGTTTTGTGATTGTAGTCTGCTGTTCCACGATTTAATTAAGGGAGTATGGGTAATTTATTGTGTGTACATGTACCTTAAAATTAAAATAAGATGAAGCCATTGGTTGAATTTCCATTGGTTAAAATGTTGTAAGTCATAACACACCTATCACCCAGAATGCATTAGATTCTGAAACTGCAAATTAGTTTACATATACAATTTTTTGTAGCGCAATGTGTTCAATTTTGCTGATAATTTTTATTAGAATTAGTGCTGAAAATGATAGTTATTTTATTTTGAAATCCTTACATTTTTAAATGCATCAAATCTCATACTGCTGTTTCTGTTTGCATTTTATCATAGCCTTGATGTGTATTACATAGTAGAACTGTATTATTTAGTTGTTTACCATCCTGTTGTATATTTATGTATACCCACAAAGTGCAATTTAAGCAATAAATGTATAATTAGAACTTGTATGTACAGAGCATTGAAAACGATTGTCTTTGTTTTAGTTAATCTTTTTATTTACAGCAGAAGTCATTCATGTGTTCACCTTTATCTTACAACTTGTGACTTCTGGTTAGATATTTCAAATTTTCAAATTTTTAACAAGAGATGTCAAACATTAGTTTTGTGTTGGAATCAATATTTATCAGGTAACACTTGTTGAAATTAAAATAGAATCAGTTGAATTCAGAAAACTTCTGCCATAAATCTACATTTTAAAGATGGATAGCAATATAAGTGATTAAAGGATGTCTTTTTAATATGTGCCACATTTAAATGTTATGAACTTGAGTGGATATTTTTGTTTGTTTTATTTGTATTAATGTCTTATTAAATTCTATGCATACCTATCTCTTTTTACACTGTATTTTTGTAAACATTTATCAAATGTTGTAATGTAATTATATGCTTTCAAGTAGATGAAAATCATGTATAAAACCAACTCCATTTTATTTTTATCTTGTAATTGGTAGTAAAGATGAAAGTATGACAGTGTCACAAAGTTTAGAAATACTTCATAAAACCCACCCAATATAGGTACCGGTATTGAAAATGTTGAAAATATTTCATTTGCAAATTTATATCAAAGATGTATATATTATATGGCATTTAGATTTAAGAATAATTCATTGACTAAGATATTTTTAAAACTATGCGAGAATCTGGGAGATTTATTTATTTGATTTGGTTGCTGCATTATGATGTTTAATGAGTTCAGCATTTATTCCGAACTTTGATTTTACAGTAAGCAATTATTCAGATTTATAGATTACATCTGTATCACATTTTCTGAGGGTGCACTTGAACTTTTGGAAAAAAATAGTCTGTTTCATGGATTATACCAAAAATGAAAGAAAAGTTAATGAAAACAAGTATAATATATATATATATATATATATAGTTGGTTTCATGCAGAATTAAAATTTACAGTTTAATCATATCTACAACAACGTTGAGAGGAGTCTTTAATAGTGCAGAGGGCTAATCTTAGGATACATAAGGTTTTACAGTGATACATACGATACTGTTTTTCTCCTGTACTCTATATTCAGAACTTATGTGTAATGTTTAAAATATTTCCAAAATGTCAATGGAAATTTACCAATATTAAAAAAATGTTTTTTTGTGTTTTTTAATCAATACTGTTTTTATAATTTTTCATTGTTATGTTTTTTTCTTGAATGGTCAAAATCTACAAATCAAACTGTATTTTTTTGTCTCTTTACTTTAATTTTATGTTAAAGATGTTAGTAATGTTTTTCTACGGAATTTAATGGAATCAAAATTGTTTTACATATCTTTGCTATTGAAATCCAGCTTGTTTTTGAGGCAATCTACAAAAAAGTTTTGAATCTTACACTGACTTGACTGTTGTTCTTGCTATTCATTTATTTTGCAGTTTATTAAAAATGTTGACCAAATTGCAATTTGTTTTATCAAACCAAACTGTTCCAACTGATCAAAAATTAAAACAAACAGGTGTAGAAAACTGCAGTTCAGTCAGGAATGTGCAAGGTAATCAAATAAAGCATACATCATATACGAATTTATTTCCACTTCATTGATATTTTGAAACTGATGATAGCAATTTCTAAACATTCTTGTATTGTAATTGTCATTCAAAAGGTTAAAGGTAGTAATTTTTGAATTGCAAAAAAATGTCTAAATATAAGTTGTTTGATTAGTTTTTCTAAAAATGGTGTTTTTCTATACATTTTAAATTTCAGATATATTTTAAGAACTTTAAAATCAATACCTGAATCATCTTTGTTAAAAAAAAAATTGATAAGCATAAAAATAATTTGGAATTTAGATAATTTAGTTGCAATGCATCATAGATTTTTCAAGCTGAAATTTTACAAGTACAATGTAGTTATTTATGCTAAACAAACCAAGAGATTAAGAAGTTGCCACGAAACGAGGACACTTGTTCATATTTGAAGATTGTATGCTGATGTCTATATTAGCAAGATTAGTTAACTTGTAATGTTGCTATCTCATTGTATTGACCTCACAATACCCTCTATTTAAGTTCCAATTTATAAATTTGTCCTCACTTAGAATACATATCTTAATTCTACTTTTTCTGCATTGTCACTTCATTGACTAACTGAAAACTATTTTTTTCATATCACTTTTTACATGTTTTTGTTACTGTGGGTTCATGTTCCTGGCCAAGTAAAATAAATATAATGCTGTTTTTACTTTAAAGCTTTGAAATATTAGTACTTAATAAATTTCCATGTATCTTTAAATTTAGTTTCTTTTCTTACTATAGATTTTAATACTGACACAACATTAAGCAGTCAACTATCAATCAATAATATATTTATTTCAGTAGAAAATTTAGTAATCAAATAATTGATTTTTTAACCATTTAATGGAACATGAATACCTCATTATGTAAAGACAAGAATTGGGAATAAAAAATATGCAATATTCACGTTCCATTAAAAGAATAATGTTGAGATCGATTTTACTATGTATTTAATGGAATTTGAAATATTTGTTTTACTTGGCTTAGTTGATCTTTGTTTATAAATTGTTTTGTTGATTTGGGATATAATAAAATATTTGAAAAATAAAATGTGCATTGTTTTATTAAGTGTAGAAGTATAGTGTCACTAGCTAAGTTAAGATTAGATGGATCAACATAAAATTGAGAATGGAAATGGGGAATGTGTCAAAGAGACAACAACCCGACCATAGAGAAGACAACAGTCGAAGGCCACCAATGGGTCTTCAATGCAGCGAGAAACTCCCGCACACGAGGAGTCCTTCAGCTGGCCTCTAAACAAATATGTATACTAGTTCAGTGATAATAGACGTCACACTAAACTCCGAATTATACATACATTAATGTGTCATTCAGATGGAAAATTTAAGAAAATTCACACACAAAAAGATGATTTTTGGAAAGTTTGCTATAGCTTGCTATTGCTACTTTCCTTAGGCGTCGGCCTCAAACTTCCGGTTGACAGATTATCGCAATATATTCTGCTCCGAGATGGTGTAGTACTAGTGTTTGAGTTCTGATTCTTGGAACATTCTTTTAAAATTTTGAGTAACTACTGTTTTGAATGAAAAGATTACAGCTTGCATAAAAAAGAAATGAATGTTCACCGACGATTCAGATGAATTTAACTTCATTTTTAAAAATGAGTATCACAAACACTTCTTCGCGGATCTGCCATGCGCTGAAGAGAAAATCACAAGAAATCTACGCGAGATTACGTTTTCATTCATTCATGAATATTTCATGAATGAACATTTTCCTGCTCTACTTTTACCTGTTTACTATATGTACGTACGTAAACGTGGTAAAATCCCGAGTGTATCGAAGGAATCTGGAATGACTGATTAAAATGCGAGAACAAGTTGGCATTTTGACCAAGCCGTCGGATAATTGAAAAGTGATAACGGTTTGTTTAAACAAAACACAGGTGAAAGAATATAAAATACTCAATAATTATATTATATGTCTAACGTCTCACGCCAAGGACGAGTAAAGGTAAATACTTGCTTTGATTAAAAAAAATTAAAAAAATGCATTGCTTTTGTCTAAACATCGATCGGAAAATTTTGATGCCAAAAATCATTTGAAAACTTAACTCCGTTATTTGATTACTAATTGTTTCACATTCCAATGTGGATATAAGGAACTTTACTCGTTCAGCATGCTCAAGTGGATCAAACTTACAGCAGAAAAACTTTGACCCAACATGTATTATTGTAAATTTGTATCATATAGCATCTGTATTAAAAGCAACCGAGTCAGCATCTACTTCTTCGAATATTATAGCTCAGGGTATCAAGAAAAGTTCTGTAGAAATGAATAAGGTTCATGATGTGTACCCTTTGGCTAAAATGGCTGCATCAATTTCACCTCAAAATTTAGATAGATGACAGACAAACCTGTGCATCTGGAAAAGTTTTAAGGCATACCATACCCTATATAAATAGATTTCAATTGCTTTGTCATCCAAACACAGAGGCAATGATTACTGTAATATATCAAATGAATGGCTTAAAACAAAAATTCTCAAATGTTATTTACTCATAAGACAATTTCACAACAGCAATTAAAATGTGTTACAGGTTATAAGCACCTCTATGAATCTAGTGATTATAAACTTTTTATTCCTGTGGTCATACTGCTGTTGTTATGCTCCCATCGTATTGAGTTTTATCCTTGTTCTGCTGTAAGTATGTACCTCCTTCCCTTACTTGCATGTACAAGTACCTCCGCACATCCCAAAATTCGTTTCTGTTCTCGTACTTTAGTTTGCCTGAACCAAATTGTATGGACTTATACGCAATGATTATAAACACAATTCACAAGTCAAGTTTGAATTTTAGTTGGGTCACTTTTACATTTCTAGCGTTTTATGCTACATGTACTTTACAAATAGAAAAGATGCTGGAAATTTTAGTTTCTGTTCTCTAACTTTAGTTTGTCTTAACCAAACGCTATGAATCTTATACACAATGCTCATTACCACAAACACTGATCAAGTTTGAATTTTGGTGGCGATAGTTATACCAATTTAGAGTTATGCCCCTTTACATATGTAAAAAATTGCTGAATATTTTCGTTTCAGTTTTCTAACTTTAGTTCGCTCAACCAAATGTTATGAAACTTATACATTGTAATACTTTTAACAATAAAACAAAGATCAAGTTTGAATTTTGGTGGAGTAATTTTAACTGCTCTAGGGTTGTGCCTTGTTACAAATGGACCCAGATGCTCCGCTTTGCACATCTTTATACGACCGCAGAGGTCGAGACCCTGAACAGTTGGGTCAAGTATGGACTTTTTTTTGGATTGCAATCAAATTGTTGACTTAATATATAGGTTTCTGACACAAAACAAATGTCAAGATCTTACAAATCTATTGCGCAATACTGTGTAATTAGAATGTATACACAATGCTTATTACCCCATAACTCAGATCAAGTACACATTTTGGTAGCGTCACATTTACAGTTCTTGAGTTGTGACCCTTTATAACATTAATGCTAGCGGGGGCATCATTTGTGTCCCATGGACACGTTTCCTATTTTTGATAAAAGCCTTTAATATAAATTCACTTTCATTACAGTTGTATTGATTTAAGTTACTGTTACTGTCTTATTTATAAAAAAGGATAGGGTATTTTTTGCAAAGAACCAATGCTATCCAAAAGAGTTCAAAGGAGGAAAATGTATTAATAACTATAGGCCACCATATGGTCGTCAATAATGAGAAATATTTGTACCATATACATGTAGAAAGCTATAAAAGGCCCCAATAGGAAATATGTGGAGCAATTCAAACAAAAAAACTTAAGTGTTAATTTACTAAAAACAAATATGAAGGATCTAAACAAATAGAAAAATACTACTTCACAGGCCCTTGGTGTTGACATGGCATGGGTACTTAAAAAGAAATTAACAGAGCTTTCTGTATATTTCAATATTTTAGATCTACAGTTTAAGGTTGCAATAGAAAATATCAAAACTTTTTATGACAAACATGAAAAAAGTTATTTTTGATAATTACTGACGAGACAATGGTTAAGTTTAAAACATCCAAGCTGTGATGAAATACATTTTTGAAATAATACACGTCTATTACCTTTTTGGAATAATACGCAGTTGCAGTTGCAAACTTTCCACAGGTGCTACTCAGCACTTTGATTACATCAGATGGTTGCAAAAACAACTGATAAAATGTTGATAAAAAACTTGTGTTTGAAATAAGTTCTCTTCAAATACCATCCCCTTTAACATACATCTGATAGAACCTGAAACTCAGATCAAGAGGTTGAAAAATTTTAGTCAGGAGTTAAAATTATCATTCATTGTTGTTCTCTAAACATGATGTGGTTTGTATCAAATTCATCATTCTGTGAATACATGTAGACTTGTTCATTAGTATCATGCACCTTTATATGTGACATAGCTGACTTGACCATGTGGGTTTGTTAATTGTTGAGACATAACTGAAGAATGGTAAAAGTGATATTACCCAAATTTGTACTGTTTCTGAGTTTTGTGGTAAGTCTCGTATCATTTGGTAGAGGCTCACTTTAGTTAGAGAACATTTGTAAAGGGGCATAGCTCTAGAACATTTATAGTGAGACTACCAATATTCAAATTTGATCTGTATGTTGTGTTTATAAGCATTCTGTATAAGATTCATAACATTTGGTTGAGGCAAACTGAAGTTGCAGAACGGAATGGTATGGACACTTATCTTTACAAGACTAAGTTCACCTATTTAATTTTTTTAGTGTTATATTGTGTAGTTGGGATGCTGTCACATTGATGCATACCAACCACTATAGTCCCTTTATTCCTATGATATGCAAGATGGCATTTTACTTCTCAAAAACTGCAGCTTTTTTACTATTTTAGGTATGTAAATATTTGATGAGAGTTTTGTTTGTTTTATTCTGTGTTGATTCATTTCTAAATTTCTGATTTTAAAATAAAGTCATACACAGCAAGCTTACAAATTTTAATCAGTAATTTTCTTTAAAAATCCTCAATACATTTTGCAAAATAAAATATATCAATACAACAATGCTTAAACATTACATTAACTTAAATATATAATAACAACTCTGTCATGTAAAATATGTTATCACTGACCTTTGATATATTAATGCTTCTGAATGATCAGGGATTAAATCAAAATAATAAATATTGAAAATAAAAATCTCTCAACTTTTTTTTGGATAAATAGAGAGGTATTTATTATTTATAAAAATATATGTTTGCTTCTTTTCTTTATAATTATGGCAGTTCATAAAGCACCAATGGGTTTAAATCATATGGCAAAAGTGAAAATCATGAATCTGACTAAAAAGGAAAGTCTAAATACCATTGATTGAATTTCAAAAAAGATGGACAACATAACAACAACAATACTTTATTTCTAAAGGGTAAGTATTGTTGTTTTTGTTGTTGTTTACAACTCATGACAACAGAACTGCCACATCTTTTTTGTTTTTTTTTAAATTCATGACAAAAGAAATGCAACATTTTTGTTGGTTTTGTTTTTCTCAATCATGACAACAGAACTACATTTATTCTACAACATTTTGTTTATATTGTTATTGTTGAGACAATTCATGACAAGGGAAATACAACATACTATGTTTATATTAAACTGAAATATCACTGAGAAACTTAACAATGAACACATACTTAATTTTCATAAAGATACTTATTTAACAAAATAAATAATCGTACGATATAGATTACATAAAAGATTCAAAAGCTAAAGGTTTTGGCATATATAACCATAAAAAATACATAATGTCATAAGAAACATTTCATCCATACAATAATAACATATCAGATACAACAAAAAACAACTAGAACAAAAACTTGGTAAAAATGGAAGGTAAAAAAATTAAGTCTCAGAAAACCAGCCCAGAATTGTTTTAATTTTAGAAGACTGCAAGCTAATGTTTTGTGCATCAGGTTTAAGTTTACCTGGTATATTTCAAGATTATTTGGTATACAAAGGAAATAAACATGAAAATAAAACAATATCATTCTCTCTCACACAAAACAATATTTTGATATATTTTTATGGATGGAATTCTTCTAAAGGATTAAAATAAAGCTTTTCATTTTTCTTTATCTAATGTAAAAAGAAATTTATATATTTGGCATAATATATTGGACGGCAACCTGTCATCCTTATGTAGTTTGTTGTCAATATTTGAAAGAATATTTCATGTTATAATCAAATTTTGCTAAATCAGATTCAAAACTAGAGTGGACACACAGAAATGTCTTGTCTGCTGGACCTGGTTGATTTTATCCTGATGGACTTGAATATACAAAAATCACATAAACTTAACTTTATAAGTGATCAATTTAAATGAGGTCAAGGTCAGACCAACCTTGTTCAACTTTTCACACACAAATGTAGTTGGCCTATTCAGAATTGATTTTAGTATTTGAAACAAGGAACAACTATGGCAACTTAACATTGAACAATAAACCATGAAAATGAGGCCAAGGTCAGATGATACTTAGAAGATAGATATAAACATGATTCAATCATTTCATAAACCAAATATATTTGACATATTCTTTGTATCTAAAAAATGATACCCGAACAATAAAAACTGAACATTGACCAATTAACCATGAAAATTAGATCAAGGTCAGATGAAACCTGATCGATGAAATGAGGAAAAGGTCAGGTGATCACTGTCTGGCAGATATGTAGACCTAGCAACAGGGTTGGCAAAAACCCGGGTTTTATGAGTATTGCCCAGCCCAGTGGGAAATACTGGGAAAACCCGGGTTTTACTGGGTTTTACTGGGTAATACTGGGCAATACTGGGTAATATAAGATACTGGACTGAATTTTAAAGAGGATTCAGTATAAATCAAACACAAATACAATACATTTAAAATATATATAAACCTATTTCTAATTATAAATAAGTTTACTTGTTTGGGTCTTATAATGCATGTACAAATGTATACATTTGAGAAAGAATTATTCTAACAACTCTGAGATTTTTTTTTCAACTAAATATAGCAAGTATAAAGTATTTAACAATTACATGTAAGAAAAATTATTTTGAAATAATTTATATGTACAAAACTCATTAATAAGTAATTATTCAGATTAGAACACAGATATGTTTATATAACAATAATTAGCCTTTTCATTTCTATAAGAGTTTATGACAAGACCCTCTAGGGTGTTTGTTTAGCAATCATAATTGCATATGTAGCAATTTAATTTACAATCCTCATAAAAACTGCAATAAAATGTTTAGATTATTGAAACAAAGCTTCAAAAATAACAAGGAATTGGGAAAATCTTGCATTTTACCTACATAGAATTTAAGTGTAGAAGAGAATGAACTTGAATTTTTAATCTGCTAGAAATGACTCTCAATGGTTATCTGTATAAAATGTATATATTTAGCTATAATACTATGAAACTACAACAAGTCTTTACTATTTTGTGTTGAAATAAGCTTTAAAATTGATATTGCCCAGTATTGCCCGTTTCTGGGAGTATTGCCCAGCCCGGGAAAACCTGTGTTTTCCCGCCCAGTAAAACCCGGGCGGGTAATACTTTGCCAACCCTGCCTAGCAAGGATTCTATATAACAGATTTTATTAACCTATTATGCATAATAAGCAGGAAATTTACATGGCAAAACAAACCAGTTTCTTAAGCAGTTGCTTAGTCATGAAAATGAGAACAGCAAAATTATGACAGAAGGAAACTTGATAACATAAAAGTATCTATATATAGGGTATGAAGCATCCAGTTCTTATACTGTAAATTTAGAAATTATTGGGATGTTTACATTATTGCAAAAATTACGACAGAGTTATAATCGCCATTTGAACTCACATTTTGAAATATTTTATTTGAACTAAACAGGATTTTTCTCAGCATTGCAAAAATTAACATCGCATTTTAGTCTAAAATGACAAAATGGCAATAATAAATGCACACAATAATTTCTGAATTTACAGTACTATATTACAAATAATGGCTTTATACAAATAGTTTACACAACTGCTGCCGTCTAATTGACATCCCTATTTCTTCCATACTGCTGCAAAAGTTTCATCACTTGCAATACAATAAATGATCTAGTTCAAGTTCATAAATACACTGTATTCCCACAATCAATTAAAATTCAAAACAACTACCCTTGTACATATAAACTAATAAAATACATTAAATATCAGTAAAATTGTCACAATATATAGAAAAGCAAAATTAAAGTAAAATTAAAAGTAAAATTAAAAGAGAATACTGAAGAATGGCGCAACACAATAAAGTTTTCCTCAAAATGTTGACATGGCTGACTGGTAAAAATCACCCCAATAACTTTAGTTATAATACGGTAATTAACAAATTTCTAGTTCATTAGTGTCATGCAATACTACTAATTTCTTACAAAATAATATGCAGCAACATACCATAATAAAAATATAAAAAAAAACAACTATAACAATCAAACAGCAACAAGTCTTTGAGACATGTGATAAGAGATCCCAAAAATAACAAGCACTGAACTAAGTGAAACCTTTCTGTTACAAGATTTAAATACTGTGGATTCATTTATTTTCGTGGGTATCAATTTTCGTGGATTGAACAAAACTTACACATTCGTGGACATTTAATTTCGTGGTTCTGCAAAAGTCTGCAAAAAAGCCTATGGAAAATTTGTAATTCGTTGAACAACTAAATTCGTGGTTCTTCTGTACCCACGAAATCCACGAAAATTGGTATCTAACAAAAAATAATGAATCCACAGTAGATAAAAACTGATCAACACTGAAAACATGTATAAAATATTGACATATTTTGATCACATTTTAAATAAAATTAGAATTTGGTTTTTACAGGTTCATTTACAATACAAAATTTTCTACAAGTAAAGAAATATTGAGGACTATATATAGACACACATGTCTGTAATCATATACATGTATTATGAGGTTTCAATATTATATTTGACCCAGGAACAGACTTTGTCATCAAATGGTCATGATATAAGATGATATATAAAATGTCACCCATTATCATACATGTTTTGATTAAAGGGATGAAAATTAAAGTCACAATACATACATGTATATTGGAAACTCTACAAAATCATTTAATTAAAAAAAATATATGAAGTAGGACTTGCCCAATGTTATAAGGTGCTGATGATTATTTTAAAGTTTAATTCAAATCAAATCTGTTGTTTGGAAGATGTATCAGATATAACAGATGTATAAAAGTCCGCTATGATTGCTTTACATTTATCTTTCTTTCACCTGAATGCACAAAAGGTTCATCAGAGGTTTTTAGTCCATATTAGTTTAAGTTATTATTTCCCATGTTCATGAGCAGACATGCATGACTAGTTGAGATATTTTATTCAGTGGTTTTAATTATTATCAAATGTTATAATGGTTTTTTTTTTATGATTATATTGACCTATTCAAAAGACTTTTACTGTTAGTTACAAAGAGGTCAATCCTAAGGATCAATCGAATAATTGGACTTTACTGAAAGTCACGTGACAGAATCCAAACCAACAAAATCAGTTATATGAATAAATATGTATTGTATTAAACAATGCACAAAAATCATTGTGTACATGTATATATAACTATAATAAAACCTTCATTTTTGTACTAAAATACATCATTCATTAAAAACCATAATAAAAAAATTGCTTCATCAAGTTATTTAAGAATCCAGATAAACATTAACAATGCAACAATAACAATAAGATTATATCCCATACATTTAATATATATATATATATAATAATATCATATAATTATAAATGATATATTAACACATTTATATACATTTGCAATGATATAATTACAACATGTTTTCACATTGAACACAGTATCATCAAAAAGTAAACTGCTAAATAATGCTTGAATGTTATTGCACTATAAAATATTGTGTACTGTGGATTCATCATTTTTCCTTGGATATTAATTTTCGTGGATTTTATCGGCAAGGTTGACCCTTCAATTTAAATGTTCATCAAAAATATGTTTTTGTTTTTAAATAATCATGCATGCAGACTTTGGCAAAACCACAAAACCAAATATCATGAAAATACATTTTTTTTTCAATCCTCGAAATATTGTTTACCACGAAAAATAATTGAATTCACAATTTCAAAGTATATAATATATAATAACTCTGTTTGACGGTGGTCCTAAGTAATGTTTTCTAATAAATCGTTATGTCTACCTCTTGAGACACATGTCATGGTTAATAAAATATTCAATCACTTGACAAAACATCCTTATCATCATTTATTTAGTTATGCTTATTTTCAAAGTTAACATTCATTTTATTTTGGTGGGTACATATTTTCATTGAAATCAATAAGACCTATTCATACTTATATATGCAAGTTTGTAGGCCATTACTGAAGGTCATACATATTCCTGTAAAATGTTGAATAAAAAATAAAAACAATTGGCATCATAATTTAAAAGTCATTGTTGCATGATGGCAGAAGGTTATTCAGAGACAGATCGTGTGGTCATTAACACATGTAACAGACAATTCAACTATACACACAAAAGCAAAAATACATCTATTGCCAACAAAAAAATTAATGTGAACAATATTGCTTGATTTTCAAATATATTTTGGGAATTCCTGTTATCATAATTTTTGTATTGTTGTCTTTTTTAATGATCTTTTTGTTTTAATGGTACAAAATCTTTAAAAAACCCTCTCATGTTAGAATATTCTTCCCCTATTTTACTACAAATCTTCCTCTTTTCTTCAGTACACCAATATTTATATACAGTTTTTGTTCATCTTCTCATTTCTTTTGTCTTGTCAGTCTTTCTGGTAAGGTAACAGCACTGACTATAGTAATAAAACAACACAGTGACATAAAAAAGAAGGAAAGACTGACATCAAATGGTGGACCAAGATGTTTGGCACCATAGCTGATGGACCAGGCAAATACACTTCCTCCTACTGTTGGAGCCAAAGTCCTACAAGAAAAGATAAACCTAATATGTACTTAATTCAGGTATTGACTGTGATTAAAGATAGGTCTTCATAAATAGTGCATCATTTCAGCTCTGGTCAATCATAGTATGGATATTAGTATTAGTATGGAACTAAAACAAAAGCAAATTGTCCATCTTTAAAATTAGCTTAAACCCTCCACATGTTTATGAGCCTGTTTATCAGCCATGTCTGAATCTTTCAGTGGTTGTTTTATGGCATTTATGATTTTTTTTCAGTTCTTTGGAGAATTTTGAGCTAATGGCAGATCTTTGTTAGTTTCTGTTTAATCTATTTACATTTTTAGCTCAGTAAATTGCAACATACAGGACTCACTCTACTTTACAATCACAGAAAGAAGTAATTTCTCTTTTTGAACTAGATAGCTGGGAGAAGAGGTGAGAATTAAATAAGAAGTTGTTGATTGTATGCAGGCAGCACTTCTCTACATGTTCTATGTTGTGTTTTGTATACAGTTGTTTGACCTTTGATGAGTTTTTTGCTATGGCATTGTCAGTTTTTTGCTATGGCATTGTCAGTTTTTTTTCAACTATTGAGTCTGAATGTCCTTTGTAATCATTTACCTCTCTTTTGGCTATAATATGGTATTGCCATTTGTATCTTCCAATGTGCTAAATACTTTTTTTCTACTAAAAAACTAATGTTCTATCTTATGCCTTTTAAATAGACTCTATATTTTTTCCATTTTCCATGTTGAACCAGTTAAACAAATGCTAACAGACACTAAACATACCTTCCTATAGCTGTGGCTGTCATGGCGATACCATTGACTGCTCCTGCCTCACTAGGCTCTACAGAATTGTTTATAAATATAGCTGTAGCAGTGAAACAACAACTTACAGCTACCTTTAATGGCAGGATGATAACTAACAAAGTGCCCCATAATGCTGAAGGTCTGCAAAATATAAATATATATTTACTTTTGATTCTTTCATTCTTTAGTAGCAATTTTCAAATATTGAGGATTTTTGTTTTTCATGGATATTTCAATTTAACTGTTTTTGACACATATTCTGTGTGCAAACCTACTGAAAAATTGTACTTTAAACATGATTCAACTATAGGCCTGAACCCATGAAAATTACAAAAACAATAAGCTAACCTAAGCACTGTACAGGCAGAAATTAATGCAATATAATCTAATAAAGTAAAAATATAATATAAAGAAAACTGTAAATTCAGAAATTATTGCTTGCATTTTGTCACTTTAGTCTAAAATGCGATTTTAATTTTTGCGATAATGATAAAAATCCTGTTATATTCATATAAAAAAATCAAAATGCAAGTTTAAATTATTGCGATTATAACTGTGTCACATTTTTCGCAATAATAAAAACATTGCAATAATTTAATAAATTTACAGTATCATAATAAGAATCTTGCATAGACATACTAAACAGGTATGATTTTAATTATATATGGTTTGTGCAAAAGTTGGAAAGAGTTGTTGATAATCAGATATCTGAAGGCTTGTCATTTTTAGAAAAATTTAAATGTAATTTGTATCAATATATACATGATCCTGCATTCGTTGGATCAGTGCTTGGCCAATACAGAAACAAGAACACAGATGCCCTGCTCACACTATCATCTTCTATGTTCAGTGGACTGTGAAATTAGGGTAATAATCTAATTTGGCTTTTAAATTAAAAAGATCATACCATAGTGAACATGTGTACTAAGTTTCAAATTGATTGGACTTCAACAAAAACTACCTTGACTAAAAACTTCAACCTGAAGCTTGATTGGCTTACAGACGAACAAACGGACGGACAGACACACAGATTGAAAAACATAATGCCCATAAATGGGTTATAAAAATAGCCTATCTGAACATATAATTGTAGAATATATTGAAGAGCTGGACAATTACCTGTCATGTAATAAATGTGCTACTGGTTGTATTGCTGTGAGAACCATCATTATCATGGAGCCTCCAAGGAAAGTCTATAATAAAACAGAACCATGAATAACAATTATTGTACATTTAAACAGCAAATTTCTACAATTCACATAGCAGAAAAAGAACATATGAGGTACATGTCCTTGAGAGTGTAATCCATTAACAAATTGTCATTATAGTCTTTTAATACAAGCATGTTTTGCACTAGTCATTTTGGAGGCCCTTTATAGCTTGCTGTGTGGTGTGAGCCAAGGCTCTGTGTTAAAGACCATACTTTGACCTGTAATTGTTTACTTTTTATACATTGTATCTTGGATGGAGAGTTGTCTCATTGGCATTCATACCACATTTTATATAAAAAATAGAATATGATTGAGGCTTGCCTCTTCAATGGTTTAAACAATGATGAATTTGGTTTTTATGGTAGATCTTTGGTAGTTCATTACATGTCTTAAACATTTACAACTCCAAACTCAAGATGATTTAGCGGTTGTTATAAGCAACAGTTTATTGTTGATGATTATATGATTATATGTTTACTTAGGTGACTTTTTTTTGTTATTGGGCTGCTGTCTAAATGAAGCATATCTTCTTTGTATTCATACACACATTTTTTGAATGTGCAAATTAGGAAAATGCTCGAGTTTTCAATTTTTCAGTAAACTATAGTGCTTTTTATACAAAGATAGGCATGGTTTCAGCAAACACTGATATCAAACATTGCAATATTCCATGTTTATCTTTGATGTCCTGGACTAACTTTATTAGTTCAAAAGAATTTCAAAAATTTTGGTTTCAAATTTTTTAAAAAACAAAAATAAGTCCAAAGTACACGGATGCCCCACCTACACTATCATTTTCCATGTTCCATGGACCGTGAAATTGGGTAAAAATCTAATTTGGCATTAATTTTAAAAAAGATTATACTATAGGGAACATGTGTACTAAGTTTCAAGTTGATTGGACTTCAATTTCATCAAAAACTACCTTGACCAAAAACTTTAACCTGAAACTCCCACTTTCATTTTCTGTGTTCAGTGGACCATGAAATTGGGGTCAAAAGTCTAATTTGGCATTAAAATTAAAAAGATCATAATTCATAAGCAACAAGTGTACTCAGTTTCAAGTTGATTGGACTTCACCTTGATCAAAAACTACCTTCACCAAAAACTTTAACCTGAAACTCCCACTTTCATTTTCTATGTTCAGTGGACCATGAAATTGGGATCAAAAATCTAATTTGGCATTGAAATTAGAAAGATCATATAATAAGCAACAAGTGTAATAAGTTTCAAGTTGATTGGACTTCAGCTTCATCAAAAACTACCTTGACCAAAAACTTTAACCTGAAACTCCCACTTTCATTTTCTATGTTCAGTGGACCGTGAAATTGGGGTCAAAAGTTTAATTTGGCATTAAAATTAGAAAGATCAAATCATAAGCAACAAGTGTACTTAGTTTCAAGTTGATTGGACTTCAGCTTGATCAAAAACTACCTTCACCAAAAATTTTAACCTGAAACGGGACGAACAAACGAACGAAAGAACGAACGAATGGATGGCCAGACGAACGAACGAACGGACCCACAGACCAGAAAACATAATGCCCCTCTACTATCGTAGGTGGGGCATAAAAATTGATAAGTAATAAAAAAGAGTAAACTACAGAAATGTAGGTTTTTTTTAGTTTGCTTGTGTTTCATCCAAATTTCAGTGATCTTTGCAATAGCATGGCTGTCAGTGTTTATCAGTTGAGAAAGCAGGAATACATGAGGAGAAACACTAACATTCTGTCTATAAACAGGCAATCCAAGACAATTCAGAATTGAATTGGACACATCCCACCACAAACAGGGTTTCAACTTACAACTTTCCCTCATGCAAAGCTCTGATTCCTTTCACGGATTTAACTATACTTTTTGGATCTTTTGGATTATAGCTCTTCATCTTTTATATAAGCTTTGGATTTCAAATAGTTTGGCCACGAGCATCACTGAAGAGACATGTATTGTCGAAACTGGCATCTGGTGCAAGAAAATTGGTACCGTTAATTTTATTACAACCTCAGTGCTGACAGACTAGAAACCAACAACATTGTCACTGAGGCCCCTTGACAATCTAACCTTTATTTGATTTAATACATACCTTTTTAATTCCAAACTTTCGAGCACACCATGGAAAAACATATGCATTAAGTAACAGAAGTGGGACTGCTGACAAACCAAGTACAGTTCCTATTTCTCCTGGGTTAAATCCCAAACCATCTAAAATATCAAAATTGTATGTCAAAACTTAAAACTCGTAAATGATCAATGCAACAATCAAATCTTGCCATAACACTGGGTATCAAGAAAGTCATTTTTATATTTATTCATAATGAGAACAACAACTTTGTTGATGTATTTTTTCTCCAGAATGGATTTTGAACAGAGTAACTAGTCTAAAAAAAATATATCATTTTATCATATCAATTAACAAGGTTATACAGGGGTAACATACCTAACATAGGATCTGTTGAGCACCAAACTGTAAAAATTTCTTCATAACCAATCACAGCAAAGGAAAATATTGTATACAAAAGTACTGGATGTCTGATATCTGATTGGCTGAAATATAAAAATAATTAACTTTGATTGCATAAAACATTATAATATAAAATAAAGACAGTGTGCTAGTCCAATTGAAAAAAAACAACATTTGTACAAAATTTTTAAACTAATCAAAACGGATTTACAAGAATGATGAAACTTTTTTAAAGCCAGAGGTACAACTTTAGCACAAGATGTTTGCAAATTAATAATATCTTATAACTAAACAGGAATGTGTCCCCAGTACACGGATGCCCCATCCGCACTATCATTTTCTATATTCAGTGGACCGTGAAAATGGGGTAAAACCTTTAATTTGGCATTAAAATTAGAAAGATCATGTTATAGGGAACATGTGTACTAAGTTTCAAGTTGATTGGACTTCAACTTCATCAAAAACTTCCTCGACCAAAACTTTCACTTGAAGTTGACAAACAAACAGACTGACACACAGACCAGAAAACATAATGTCCATAAATGGGGCCTAAAAATCTGTACAAATTAAAACATGAAGACAACATTTAATATATAACATAAATAAAGAATGTCTAATATATCTATTACTTTCTGAACATGCATGAACAATTTGCGATTGGATGTTCTGTAGCTAATTATCCAATCAGATGGAGATAATTTGAAGATGTTTTTACCTATGCTCTAATTTACAAATATTATTTCATGTTCATGGGAGACAGTTTGATCTTTGAACCGAGAATGTGTTAAGGGCATACGATACAGTTTTGATTCTGTATTACAAGTTGATGAAAATTTGCATGGCTATTTTTTACCTGATTAAATCAAATATGTAATAAAAAATATACCTTCATGTGCTACTTTTTGAGTTAAATGAGGTCGAAATTTTGTATATTTGCTCAAAATTCGGATTTGTGGCCGTATTTTTCTTTTAGAAAGAAAGACATAACTTTTTTGTTTAAAAAGATAAACACAAATTGTTTTTTGTTAAATAATTTGTAATTTCTGTATTTTATAAGTATTTTAAAAATTTATGCATTTTTTGTTCAGAAATAACTCATATTTATCAATGGTCATGAATTGAGAAAAAAACAGTAATTTTTGCTGAATATTTATCAAAATTAAAAAAATTGCAAAATTTAGTTTTATAAAATCTCCCTGCAAAATGAAACAAAATGTCGGTTTAAAAAAAAGGGGGGTCCATGCACTCGTTTTCAAATTAAATCAGTTTGAATGCTAAAAATCAGTCGGAAAATGCATCTTTTCCCGATATGTCACAGTTTGACGTCGCGAAAATAACATTTTACGTTAGCAACGTCATTACCTCCCCTGTAACTGTATTGTATGCCCTTAAAACCAATTAATCTGTCTCCTAATCTCTCTGTACTTACCTTAAAAGTCTAAATAAAGACATTTCTCCAATCACTTTACAACATCTAACAAAAATATTTCTTGTCTTTTTATCTGTAATTTCTTTCACTGAACATTCAACTATTTCATGTCCATTACAACAGTTCTTTGGAGATGATTGGATGCTGTTTTTAGAACTAAAATGGGCAGAACCATTTAAAGATCGAGTGGGATCAGAATGGCATGAACCATTCAAAGAATTAGTCCGCTTCACAAAAGAAGAACCTGAATGCCCATTGGTTATCCTACTTTTAAGACCACTGTCTTGTAGCAGTGTGCTTTGTTCTTGGTCTTCAGTAAGTGAATCTGTTTCATTTAAATGTTTTTTGTCTCTGTTGAGAGACTCATTGGAAAGAGCACTATACTGAGCATGAAAATAAGCAGCTTCATTCTCTAAATGAAGATTTTCAACGGACATAGATATTTTGGGAATTTTCTGACTAGAAAAACTTTGTATTGATTTTTTATCCTCCTCATCATCAACTAAGATTGTAATATCTTCATCTGGATCAATATCAATACTATTTAACTTTCTTTCTTCTATAGTGAGTTCTATCTCTCCTCTTCTGAAAGTATATGCAATTCAAACAATGTTTACAAAATATTATTATCGAAAAAGGTAATGTTATATTCCATTGGCATATATGCATGTATAATCAGCCCTTTTCTTGGTAAAATAATTCTATACCATATATGCTAATATTTCCGACAAATATAAATAAGTTCAGAATAGTTGACAATTGAATGCATTTCATCCCAATTTTATATTTGTAGTGAAATCAACTGAACTTGTTGGTAGGATTTACAATATGACAACCCAAGAATACTTGTGATCAAGTTTGGTGTAAATTCAAGCCAAGCTAGCAAAGAGAACATTTTTCTCAAAATTTAACAATAACAGCAGAAGCAAAATGACATTTAAAGTTCACTTGATCCACATGGGAAAAGTGAGCTAATAATAGAGGGGCCTGATGGGTTATTTTCGTTCTTCGTGATCGACACATTTTTCGCTATCGTGATCCAATTTTCTACAGATATTTTTTTTATATCTTCGTGATCTGTGATCATGAAAATTTATTTTCTGTGAATCGTGATTGACAAAAAAAATCAACTCTTGAATCATGATGAGACCCTCCCCCCCATCAGGCCCTTCATAATATCTCAGAACTATTTACCCATCTGGTACACCTTTCATAGGGTTTAAATCAGTTGAGGATTGAAGGCTCAAAAGTATACTGATATTTGGTCGGGTTGTCTTTGACAAATTCCCCATTTCCATTCTTAATTTTTTCTTAACAACAAACCTTTCTTCTAAGAAGATTTTCTTTTGAATTATAATTACCAACAATCCTTGACTATCCCCCTCTGCTATTTCTCTGAAATTTTATTTGAGAGCAGTCTCTGAAAGTTTTCAATCCAAGCTTTACATAGGAAGTGCACTAAAAGTTTGATGTTATATACAGTATACATACTTGCTATGTAAAGTTTCTTCCAATAAAAAGAATTCCACAATAGTCACTAGTGTGCATACTATAAATACAAGTAACCCTGGCAATAGGTATGGAAATTCTTCCAGGAACTCTGATCCTCCAAACACTGATGGATAACTTTTAACAGGATCTGCCAGTAAACCTGAAAACAAATCAAGTGCTTAATTCAATCACATACTAAAGACTTCATAATCAGCTTTATAGCCATAGGATTTGCTTATTGTTGAAGGCATTACAGTGACCATGGTCTCTCTAAACTGACCATGATTGAATCTAAATGGAAGGTATTAAAGATAAAGGATGATACTACAAGTATCACATCAACCTTTTAAACATTTTTAAAGATCCATGACAATGAGGTCATGGTCAGATAATACCTGCCAGACCATCAGGTGTGAGCCAAGGCCCTGTGTTGAAGGCAGTACTTTGACCAATAATTTACTATAAATACATTATGACTTGGATAGAGAGTTGTCTCATTATCACTCATACCGTATCTTCTTATTTATTTGTAGTTTATGTACAGAAATATTCCATACACCAAATGATTGTTGAAATATTACTCATAGTACTATAAATTTAGAAATTATTGCGATATTTTGGATATCTTCTATTCTTTAAATATATTTTACCCCAGTAGGCTTTCATTGTGCATTTTGGAGTAAATACTTCAACAGTTTGTGCAAATTGTTTTAGAGAAAATGCTATAAATTAGAAATGAATGATGTAGCTGAATCACATATTATTGCAAAAGAACATTTCTTTATGCAATACAATCATAGTGTTCTGTAATTTGACATTCGCATTTTCATACTAAGCATACTTACAATAAAATTATTCAAACATGTGAATAGATTTTAGTAAAAACCTCTAATTATTAGACATAATAACTTTAAAATCATGTTTTGATGGCTGCTGTTTATAAGACTCAAATATCTTATATACTGTACTAACCTCCAAAAGTTGGACCTAAAATAAGCCCTGCTCCCCATGCCATGGATAATATTGACATGCCAACAGCTTGGTTAGTGTTGTCAGAAATCTCATATATCACTGTTTTAGCTGTACCCACAGTTCCTGAACAAAAAATATGGTGATTAGATGAAGAATTGATTTCTTAATTTTTCTAGATATTTACTGCAGTAATGAGGGGGGATAGAACTTTTATCGGGACTCCAGGACCGGGTGTTTTTAAGCTCGGGATTTCGGGATTGACTCTTTCGCGATTTGGGAATTCTTTTTTCCAATTTCAGAATGTCTGGATTTAAATTTATTTAAATTCGGGACCTCAGGATTTCTTGTTTTTAAGCCCAGGATTTCGGGATCAGGACCCCTCCTACCCTCCCTCAGTAATGGTTGATTGATGTTTGATCTATGACACTTCAGCACAAAAATTTTATACTGATGAAATAACAGATACCATAATATTTTTTTAACATTTGTACAACAGAAGAAAGTTTCTTCTACAAAAGAAACACCAGTGATGCTAGAATTAAAAACAATATAAGGCTAAAAATATATGAAATTAAAAAGCATAGGGGACCCCTCAAAGAAAGGTTTTGCCAAATAAAGCTCAGGTAATCTATTCCTGGAGTAGAAAATCCATAGTATATGTATTACAAAAAAAATCCAAAGTTTTATAAACAGTTTATTTAAAGATATGACCATATAAAAGATAACGCATGTCAACACAGAGGTTCTGACTACTGGGAGATTAGTCCTTAGTCAGGAACCTGATGTTCAGTAGTTGTAGATTGTTGATGTGGTTCATACATGTTTCTCATTTTTTGTTTTTATATAGATTAGACTGTTGGTTTTCCTGTTTGAATGGTTTTACACTAGACACTTTGGGGCCCTTTATTGCTTGCTGTTCTGTGAGAGTCAAGGCTCCGTCCTGAAGGCCATACATTGACCTATAATGGTTTACTTTCATAAATTGTGACTTGGATGGAGAGTTATCTCACTGGTACTCATACCACATATTCTTATATCAAGATACACCTCAGAGAGTAAAGGAGGCAATTGCAATACTTTCTTACCATTAGCTAATCCTGTGAGAAATCTGGTAATCATCGCCATAGGGAAGTTAAATGTAAATCCAAACGCTAACGAAAAGAATCCATTCAGAAAAACTGTAATCAGAATTATTGGTCTTCTTCCAAACTTGTCTGACAGCCATCCCCAAAAATAGCTGAAACAAAATTTTCTGTTAGTTCAATTTTTAGTTTTCAAGAAATATCTATTTACATTTATCTTACATGTTGGGGGCCATTTGAAGATGGTATGTATTTTTCTGATTGTTGATGGCTGTATGGTTGCCATTTATTGCTATAATTGCTCACTGTCAACAAAGGGAGAGGTTTAGCGCTATAAAACCAGGTTTAATCCACCATTTTCTGCATTTGAAAATGCCTGTACCAAGTCAGGAATATGACAGTTCTTGTCCATTCGTTTTTGATGTGTTTTGTCATTTGATTTTGCCATGTGATTAAGGACTTTCCAATTTGATTTTCCTCTGAGTTCAGTATTTTTATGATTTAACTTTTTACATCCACTTCATTTGAACTTTGATGGATATCTGTTTCATTGGTAGAACTGAAATTCCATAATCAGGAATTAAACATGGTGTATCATGAGCAGTCATAGTCATACAATGTCAAATTTTAAAGCCAGAATCTTAATTTAAATTTTTAACATGACAACGTTTACTGTAACAATAAGGAATTTTATCTTTTGATTATAATTTTACAGTAAAATTAATGATTCTGGAGATGAGCGTGGAATATGGTCATATTTCCTTAAAACAATATTTCCTTGTAAAAGATTAAATTAGTTTTACCTTCCTACTGCCCTTCCAAAAAACACAGCTGAGGCTATCAATCCAGCATAGTACCCCTTCTCTTCTTCTTCATAACCAAACCACTACAAAAAATAAACTCATTTCTAATGTGAAACTTCTGTAAATGAAAGATTCAATAAAATTTTAACTGATTCTAGTATTCTTTCATAGAGTTAACAAAACAAACAAATTTCTTTAATAATTTGCTAATTGAAAGTTCTAGATCAATGAATGTTAATAAAGTAATCCAACTGTTTAAATTATCTCCCCTTGATATCTTCGTTCAGAGAAAACTTCACTTTCTTGAAAAGTATAAAATGTTCAAATTCAAATTGTACTTTTAGATATGACTTTTTATATGATTACCTGTAAAAAGTATATATCTTACCAAAACCATTTCAGGTAAAAATGGGAACAGGAATGTCAGACTGAATGCACTGCCAAACTAAAATAAAATAAAATCTTATCTTAGATTTATTTATCTCTTATGCAAAAAGCAAAAATTTCTTAAATTCTTTTAAATAAAATAATGTAATTGCAAAAAGAATTCGAAGCATTTTAACATCTGCAGGACATTGTAATGTTACAAAGTCAGCTGTAATATGTCCTGTCTCCTCATAAGGCCAAAGAAAAATAAGTGTGGTTCCATCCTTAAATAAAATGCGGTTCGTAGGTCAGAAATTTCATTTATTTTTTTTCAATTTTTTTTTTGGATGGGAAAAATGGGGGGGGGGGGGGGGGGGGGGGGGTGGGGAATGTGTTTGCCATTTTCCGTGTTTAGTTTAAAAGTAAACAGACATGTTATATTTTTAGTTAATTTTGTTGAATTCTGTTAAGAATTTGTTGCATTTCATCCATAGCATGGCCATGCATAGTGAATACTTCTGATGAAAATTATTACAGAAGTCTGTGAATTTAATTCACATCCCTCAAAATTTGATTGTTTAAAAATTAATTTTTCGGAAATGAAAAAAAGTTCTAGGGTCCGGGGTTTAAACTAGGGTCAGTCAGGTAACTGGAACCGCACATATAGTTTTATTTGGCTTAATGTCAGACATGTCAATATCTGTAATTACACTTCAAATTGAATAAAATAAGATTTGGGGAATGTGTCAATAAGATAACAATATTGTATGGCCATTTTACACACACATTAAATTCATTTTGATAACATGTCAACTTTTGAAACCACCATTCCATAATCTTATTTTTTTTATAAGCATGGGTAATAGCGTAAGGGATATACATGGGGGTCTCATTGGGGGGTTCCGATCCCGGTTACTGTTTTGTCAGATTCCCGTATCATGCTTACACTATGTACCTAAGCAATTCTCATTTTCTTTGTAATTTCTCCTGTCCCGCTAGACTTCATTTCCTGTTTTCAGGGCACAATAATTTGACTTTCACATGTCACGCTTACAAAGAATTGTCACGCTTAGACCCCAATGAGACCCAGCTACATGTATGAAGAATAATTATTTCCAACTAATGTCACTTATTTTTTTTAATTAACAAGAATGTGTCCACAGTACACGGATGCCCCACTCACACTATCATTTTCTATGTTTAAAGGACTGTGAAATTGGAATAAATTCTCTAATTTGGCATTAAAATTAGAATGATCTTATCAAAGGGAACATGTATACTAAGTTTCAAGTTGATTGGACTTCTACTTTATCAAAAACTACCTTGACCAAAAACTTTAACCTGAAATTTGCACTATCATTTTCTATGTTCAGTGAACCGTAAAATTGGGGTCAAAACTCTAATTTGGCATTTAAATTAGAAAGATCATATCATAGGGCACATGTATACTAAGTTTCAAGTTGATTGGACTTAAACTTCATCAAAAACTACCTTGACCAAAAACTTTAACCTGAAGCCAAAAACTTTAACCTGAAATTTGCACTATCATTTTCTATGTTCAGTGAACCGTAAAATTGGGGTCAAAACTCTAATTTGGCATTTAAATTAGAAAGATCATATCATAGGGCACATGTATACTAAGTTTCAAGTTGATTGGACTTCAACTTCATCAAAAACTACCTTGACCAAAAACTTTAACCTGAAGCCAAAAACTTTAACCTGAAATTTGCACTATCATTTTCTATGTTCAGTGAACCGTAAAATTGGGGTCAAAACTCTAATTTGGCATTTAAATTAGAAAGATCATATCATAGGGCACATGTATACTAAGTTTCAAGTTGATTGGACTTCAACTTCATCAAAAACTACCTTGACCAAAAACTTTAACCTGAAGCCAAAAACTTTAACCTGAAATTTGCACTATCATTTTCTATCAGTGAACCGTAAAATTGGGGTAAAATCTCTAATTTGGCATTAAAATTAGAAAGATCATATCATAGGGAACATGTGTACCAAGTTTGAAGTCGATTGGACTTCAACTTCATCAAAAACTACCTCGACCAAAAACTTTAACCTGAAGCGGGACAGACGGACGAACGGACGAACGAACGGACGAACGAACGGACGAACGGACGAACGGACGCACAGACCAGAAAACATAATGCCCCTCTACTATCGTAGGTGGGGCATAAAAAGAATCAATTCACATTTACTTACCAGTGAAATAAATACTAAAATGACCATTTTCCACTGAATGGGCGTTGCCCCTTTCTCTGTCACACTCATCTTTTTCTTCACTAGAACCCATACTGATGACTTTCTTCTTGGAAGTTTCACCTCAGAGGAGTTGTCATGGTTACTGGTTGCTGTTATGACCTCTGTGTTCTTATCAAGGTCACAATCGAAATCTTCTGTTTCTTGAGTCTTATTCATGTTTAAGTTTTATTTGAAGCACATTTAAAAGTGAACCTGCAAAACAAATAAATCGGTTGAATTCATATGATGTTCTACATGTATGTTATTAACATGCATCAGTCTACTTGACAAATGACAAATACATGTATAAACAAAATAGTTTAAATATTTTCATTGTAGTATAAATCAACTATCATTTAATTAGAATAAAAAAACAAAGAAAAACTGATGAGCCCAAAACATTGTACATATTGACATACATGTACATGTATAACTTAATAAAAAAAAATGTACTATTTAGGCACAAACCATTCAACTTATCTGGAAGGGCATGGTTTTTTTTTTGGAACAATCAACTTTTTTTTAATTGACAAAGTTCAACAACTTGTCATATGTGCAAACAATTTAGTTGACTCTACATATTGTTGTTAAAGTAAAAAACATACTCACACACACACACACATTATCATGCCTACTCTACCCCCTTCCAACCCCAACAGGCACACAAAAGATAAAAACTTCTTTGATACTGGTGATTTTAGCTCTGATTATTAAAGTTTCTAAACTATATCATAAATTTTAATAATGTAGATATGATTAGATCTATTATTGAAAGAATTGAAATTTAAATTCAAAATAAACTAATGGAAACATTCATATGTTTAATGTTAATATGACATATCTACTAATCTTTGTTTTTTGCTTGCTGATAATTCACTCTTTTTATCAAAATATATGGACAGACTTTAACAATCAAATACTTATCTCCATATCTAAAAAATATAAATTTTACAATCATTTGAAATCTTTGCTCATCTTAAAATGATCAGACAAGTTTTTTTCTCCTCTTTTTTTTTACTGTTTATTTTAGAATTCAGGTACTTTAGATTAACTAATGCAAAGGATTGCTTAAATGTTAATCTAGATTAGAGGCATATTGCTATCTCAAGTCATGATTAGCACATCATGTACCTTTTTACTTTCTTGAAAATAATTAAATTTTACGATCTTTTTTTTCATTTAATACCACTGTTTATGTACATATGTATTAAATCTCACACAGACAAAGATGTAGGCAGATAAAACTTCTCTCATTTTTTTTTAATTAACTATTGAATACTTTGAAGCACTTTACTCATAGGGGAGAGATCCGTTTGCGCCAAAAATGCGTCCTTTTGCGCCACCAGAGATGCAAACAGTTTTTTTTTCCTGTCAGACAATGGGGCCTACAGGGTACCAAGTTTTGCCAGACCCATCAAATTTCTGCCAGACCCATATTTTCACTCAAAAATCAAATGAAATTATGCTATTGAACAAACGTTAATTTTGATTTTGTTGATATTATTATTATTTTAAAATAACCTGTGATTCATAACAATTGTAGTTTATTGAATAATACATTACATAATATTGATCTGATTAAAAGTTATTCTTCACAAGAGTACTTGGAAACAAGATAGTCATTGGTAGTTTCATTCTGTTCAAATTCAAAATCTGACTCATAGTCGTACAAAGACCGCTTTACAGCTTTATCAACTTGAATAGGTGACTGGTTTGGTCTTTTACCGGGTTTCGACCCACTTACAAATTTTATCGGCCATGACATATTTCCTGAACTTATCAACTATGCTTAATAGACCTCCTTCCTAGAGAGCGAATTTCTAAAACAAACAAGAATGTGTCCAAAGTACACGGATGCCCCACTCACACTATCATTTTCCATGTTCAATGGACCATGAAATTGGATAAAAAATATAATTAGGCATTAAAATTAGAAAGATAATATCATAGGGAACATGTGTACTAAGTATCAAGTTGATTGGACTTCAACTTCATCAAAAACTACCTTGACCAAAAACTTTAACCTGAAACATGCACTTTCATTTTCTATGTTCAGTGGACCCTGAAATTGGGGTCAAAAGTTTAATTTGGCTTTAAAATTAGAAAGATCATATCATAAGGAACATGTGTACTAAGTTTCAAGTTGATTGGACTTCAACTTCATCAAAAACTACCTTGACCAAAAACTTTAACCTGAAAAACTTTAACCTGAAACATGCACTTTCATTTTCTATGTTCAGTGGACCGTGAAATTGGGGTCAAAAGTTTAATTTGGCTTTAAAATTAGAAAGATCATATCATAAGGAACATGTGTACTAAGTTTCAAGTTGATTGGACTTCAACTTCATCAAAAACTACCTTGACCAAAAACTTTAACCTGAAAAACTTTAACCTGAAACATGCACTTTCATTTTCTATGTTCAGTGGACCGTGAAATTGGGGTCAAAAGTTTAATTTGGCTTTAAAATTAGAAAGATCATATCATAAGGAACATGTGTACTAAGTTTCAAGTTGATTGGACTTCAACTTCATCAAAAACTACCTTGACCAAAAACTTTAACCTGAAAAACTTTAACCTGAAACATGCACTTTCATTTTCTATGTTCAGTGGACCGTGAAATTGGGGTGAAATCTCTAATTTGGCATTAAAATTAGAAAGATCATATCATAGGGAACATGTGTACCAAGTTTGAAGTCGATTGAACTTCAACTTCATCAAAAACTACCTCGACCAAAAACTTTAACCTGAAGCGGGACAGACGGACGAACGGACGAACGAACGGACGAACGAACGGACGAACGAACGGACGAACGGACGCACAGACCAGAAAACATAATGCCCCTCTACTATCGTAGGTGGGGCATAAAAACATGACGGAAATACGGATAATTGTTCGGGGCGAGATGGACAAGGTACGAAAGACTATTACTGGGCGGAAATACTGGTTCCCGGAGTTAGAAAATGCGGGGGAACAGGACATTTACTTTTATTAAAGATGATCGCAATTTTATAAACAAAATACTCTGCCGGGGCCGACGGGGATTTCAGTTTTGGCGGACCCAAGCGGACTTAAATATTGCCGGCCATCAGGTCCTGCACAGCTACGAGTTTTGCCGGACCTGCATAAATTCTGCCCCTTAGGTCCGACGGGTCCGACGATTAGTTGCATCTCTGGCCACAACTTTTTTTGTCCAATGCTACGTTTGCGCCACCTGTTTTAAAATAACATGGTATCATTTGCGCCAAAAATAAAACATATGATTGCGCCAATTAGAAGACAAATCACTTCCCTCCTCCTTTATTCGGACTTGGAACCGGCAGTTTACACGGCAAGTGTTTCCTTTTCTGAAACATACTTACTATTTCCCAATTTAATGTATGTTGTAGCTTGTAACTTCACTTTATTGTCCAAAAAAGACAACATTTAAAGATGAAATGCATAAAACAGTTCATAATAATTCCTGTGGAATACTTCTGTTCCATTACTGATGGATAGAGTTTCAGTCCAAACGGATGGTGGGAACTCAGCACTGTGTCATCAACATATGTGGCTAAAAAATTAATCAGCAAATGCTTATATTTTCTTCTCTTTTTGGCATATCTTTATAAAATATTCAGCAAAGCAATAATGTTTCTTCTCTCTCTGTACATTGACTGTCTAATGCACTTCAAGTCATTTCTCTCCAGATGCTCATCTTCATGGTGAAATATATTTCTGAACATATGATACTTTTTAATCCAAACATAAGAATAAATATTAATCATTAATATTTATGATATACATGTGAACAGGTAAATTGGCACAAATGAGTTCCGAATATTGGCGCAATTGATACATTTGGAAAACAAAATTTGGCGCAAATGATACCCCTGAAAAACAGCAATTGGCGCAAAAGGAGTGTTGCCACTCATAGAAAGTGAAATATTCACATTACAAAAAAAACAGTTAAACACTCATAATTTTGTTTTCAATTAGTTGCTGAACCACAAAAATGAATTAAAGGACAATGGACATATGACAGACAGAAACTGCATTACTAAACATATGGCATCTGCATACAAGGCAAATAGTTATCCCAATGTCTCGCATTTTGTGACCTTCTTTGCAAGTGAGGCAATACAAGGTCTGAAGGGGATGTGGAGTACAAATGTATATGCCAAACATAACCAAAAGACAAAATGCCAAACAATAAATGTCAAATTATAAATCTTTACTGTCTAAAAGTTGTGATTAAATTAAATGGAAACCAGATGCTCCGCAGGGCGCAGCTTTATACCACCACAGAGGTTGAACCCTGAACAGTTGGGGCAAGCTTGATACAGCTCTGATTTTGAATTGTGATTAAATAGTTGACACAACATAGGTTTCTGACACAGAATGAATGAAAAATAAATTTACCTATTATAGTCCAATATCCAAAATTTATATAATTACATGGCCATGGATTGATTCAGCATATCAAAGAATCCCAATAATTCAATGTTTGATGAAATCAAAAAAGTTTAATTTTGTACCCTTTTGGCCTCAATGTGGACCAATTTGATAACAGGGCCAAAAAATCAAAAAACTAAATGCATGGTTAGATTAAGCATTATCAAAGAACTCCATATATTCAATTTTTGTTGAAATCAAACCCAAATTTGGACCAACTTGAACCCATGTTTACATTACATCTCTCTTGTCTGTTCAGTATTGAATTATCCCTGAGTAGAATCAGACCCATATCTACATTTTGCACATGTACCAAATTAGGAATATGACTGTAGCTTTTCATTGCTCAGTTGGTTGATATAGTCAAGAGGAAGAGTTTGATTTTGTCAATTTATATGGACCCCCCACTTTTTTAATTAATCTTGCATTTTTTTGTTAATGCAGTACATCATGTACATGTTCTGCAAACTATAAAAGGACCAAAATTAATTGTAATAAAAGGCAATAGAAGAGTTTAGAGAAAGTAATTAGAGTAAATCTACAATCCAGCGATTCACCATACAATTTGAAAGACCTGATTTCCACAACATTGGATTTATATAATCTGCTAATTATAGACTCTTAAGTTAAATTGTATGGCGTTTGGGTTGAAGATTAATTTTATACTCCCCAATCTTTGAAAATAATTTTTAAAAATTAGGCCATCTTCATTACTTTTGCATATTTTTGGAAAAATGTTGTTACTAATTGCAAAAGCCAAATAAATGTAGAAATTTGTAAACGCATGCATATATTTCTGATTGTCTGTGTGCAAGATACAATTCCCTGAAAAAAATTGCTTTCTGTGTGCCAGATTTGACATTAATTGTAAAGATCTATGAGAAAACAAAATATATCAAAGGAAAATGCCACCAAACAATCTTGCATGAGACTTAACAGCACTGCTATATGGTATTTTGAAATGACTATAAGGTAATTTGAATGTCAAACAAGTCAATGTCAATGGAAAGGTTTTGATTGGTTATCTTGTACAAACGGCTGTGACAGTTGCACATACACATTACCTACAAAAGTTGCGATAAATATTGACTTCAATTCCAGTACCATACAGATACTGGTCATAATTATTAACCTTTTTTTTTAAATATTAAACAAATATACTGAAAAAGGACACCTGACAACAGATATCATAAAAACTAAACTGTACAGTAATAGTCTGCTAAAAAGTCAGAAAAACAAAATAAATATGTTTGCAGGTAAATGTACCATTTCACCGTATCTTCTAAATCTTTGTTCTAATTTTTGTACAGATAAACTGAAACCATGTAGACATTTCATCAGCTGATAACCAATTCCGGTTCCGGTTATTATACAATTTGCCGCACTGTCCAAAAACCGAAAAATAAACCAGAAAAAGATAGACAAGAACATTTTTTTAAATTCATGAAAAAAAACATATAAGCTAAGAAACAAATACATTTGGATAACTTTATATCAAAAGAAACTGATTATTTTGTACTAGAGAAAATTCATACTAAGCTTTGTAAATTTTCACTGGAGTTAATATAAAAACATCAAATATGGCATGTAGAGGAGAACTAGGTTCACTCCCTACACTGTATTATGTAATAATGAATATGGTAAAATATTGGATCCATCTTATGAAAGATATTGAACCTTCAAATATTATTCTAAGGGAAGCCATAAATCTATCTCATTCTATGGACAAACATAACCAGGAATCTTGGATAGGAAGCATTAAACATATATTTAAATTTCTAGACTTAGAATATCTATTTGTTAACCAGTCAAACTTTAAACAAAACCATATTCTAAAAAAAAGTAAAAACATCTTTAACTTTTAAATTTAAAGAAAGCTGGTTAGCTAGTTTAGAAAGCAATTCTGGGAACTTTTCGAAGTGTACTAATTTACAATCTAGCAATAAATTAAGAAAAAATATTTTTATGTTTGAACCATATTTAAAAATGAATTCAAAAAAAGACAGGCAAATAATCACAAGATTTAGAACTAGCTGTCATGATCTTGAAATCGAAAGAGGGAGGTATATTGGAATTAAAGCTGAAGACAGAAAGTGTAAGCTATGTAAGAACGCAGTTGAAGACGAACTACATTTTCTTTTAAAATGTCCTGTTCTAAAAGATACTCGATCTCAACATCTATCTAATTTAAATTCTAAATTCAAAAATTTTTCAAGATTATCTGATGAAATGAAATTTGTTTGGATTCTTTCATCTGAAGATTTGTTTGTTACTTCAAACTTATCTAATTTATTGCACTCCCTTTTTGAAGAACGAAAGAAAATTATAGAAAATATTGTTGTTTGAAAAAAAAAAAATAGAAGAAAAATATATATATATATATATATATAATATATAAAATATAAAATTTTTATAATGTTTCCCTCTCGGTACTGTCTTTTGATTGAAAGAAGCTTCCAAGTTTGGTAAATCTTAATATATATATATATATATATATATATATATATATATATATATATATATATATATATATATGAAATAAAATTGATCAGGAGTTGTCTCCCATAGACCTAGAACTATAAAGAATTATGTAATTTCTCCAGGTCACAGTGGCACCCATAACAACTATGTTTTGTCAATAACTTGGTTTATATCAGGTTAATTAGTGTAAATGTGTATTCATGTGTTTTTTGAATAAATGTACTTTAATCATTCTAATCATTTTCTGTGCTTTATTTTGTAATTCATTTGATTGTATAGCTCAAATTTTGGGCACCATGATTAGTTAATAAAATTACTATCTATCTATCAATCAAGTTCTTCTAAACACATGTAAATTCAAAGTACAAAAAAAAACAAAGTAAGCAGATTTAAAGCATACAGCCAATTCTCCGTTTCAGAATCTTAATGTCTATGGATAATTTTATTGTTCGTACCCCAACTTGAAAACAACGTCACTGGCGTTATTGGTCTAATGTTCATTGCTTTGGACTTTTATAACCAATCACAACATATTTGTGTTCGCTTTTGAAAACATCTGCCAGAAAGACTTAGATTGTTGATTGTTGAATTGTCTTGTCTAGTCTTGTATGTATTGTTTTTGGATAAACCAGGAGCTGATATATATTAACATAGATATACTGTTCCTATAATAAACTCATCAAAGATAACCTGATGACTTAAAATTGTAAACGCTAGACACGTGTACACTTAAATTATAAGTCACAATTGAAAAAAAGTACAATAACGTACGAGGTTGAAGAGTATTGCAGGCTAAAAATTCAATGACATAGCAAACCCGTTTTGTCACAAACGTATTGACTACTGGGCTGTTGGTTCACTCGGAAAAAAACTTTACCATTAGTGTGACATGTCTTAGTGCTTCTTATACGTTTTTATAGTAATTATAGTAAAAGTTTTGGTACTGCTTAAACTGACATTAAACCTGATTTTATCGACACTTATATGATGCAAATATTGCACTGTGGTATTGGAAGAAACATTTTATTCGTTTTCGTACCAAACTACTCAGCAGAGGTGTGCCTTCATTGGCATAATTTATATTACAGATACAGTCAACAGTTATTGAGGTGGTGTTTTATCACTTTTTATTTACATGGTACATTCTCTTATGCTTTGTTTTATTAGATATTGTACAAGTTTTTATACTCGATGAAAAGCTAACGAGAGCTTATGCTTCAATGGTATTTCAATATCAAGAATCAAAATAATGTTGAACTCATTTACTTACTTATCGGTCTGGACATTTAGCGTGTTCCAAATCATACCGAAACAGCTTGAGGAAAATAGACTAACCTCACAGGCACTTGTCTCAGATTTTTTTGCATGTTAATATAACATCTTTAATATTAAAGTATTTAGGAATTTTTTTCTGAGACAAGTGCCTGTGACTAACCCGCAGCTGTTTTTGCGCCTGTTCCAAGTCAGGAGCCTTTGTTAGTCTTGTATGATTTTTAATTTAAGTTTCTAGTGTGTCAGTTATTTCGGAGTTTTGTATGACGTCAATTTTAACTGAACTACTCTAGTAATTTTTGTGTAGGGGCCAGATGAAGCACGTTCCGGGTTCGGCAGTTTCTCGCTGCATTGAAGACCCATTGGTGGCCTTCGGCTGTTGTCTGCTCTTTGGTCGGGTTGTTTTCTCTTTGACACATTCCCCATTTTCATTCTAAATTCTATTTGTCCCCTATGTATTAATAAGACTTATTGCATTTGTATATAATGTTTATTTACCAGGTAAGTGCATTATGTATGAATCTGTCCCTATATTAATAAAAGAAAAACTGACCCATTACAGGCTAGCATGGCATTTATACAAGGCCGTTGTGCATAGCTAAATTTGAGATTTGATAATCTAGTCACACTTCCAGTAAGTATATTGATCTGTGGTAGTGATACGAATTTTTTTTAACGTATACTGGTATCGCATGTTGATAGATGCATGAACATAGTAACAGACTCAGTCTTTATCGACTGCTTGGTAAATCTATCTTTTATGGTGTAAGTTTCAAGAATATGAAAACAAGAAGACGTGGGCCAATGATAACAAGACGACAATTGTTCCACAGAGACACACACACGTGGATGTAATCAATTTGTGAATAGTCTGTTCAGCTATAAAATGACCCGATTTTACAACTTAATCCTATCAAGAAAAGCAACTTTCTGACTTACGATAAAAAAAATACATGAAAAACAAATACTAGTATATCAGACTGCAACCAACGACAACCCCCAAATAACAGACTCCTTGCAGGGTCACATTGTAAACGGCGGTGTTAAACTTGTTTGCAGACCACCTAAAACCTTGGGCGTGGTGTAACTGTACAACATATATATATTAACTGTAAAAATCAGCTGGAAAGAGCCAAACTCATCAGATCGACATAAATCACAAAATAATAACAAACAAAGTGACAAAAGACACATAGTTCCGATCTTAGAGTACGCTAGTAATTGAAAGTTAGTTGAAAATAAAATTGAGAATGGAAATGGGGAATGTGTCAAAGAGACAACAACCCGACCAAATAAAAAACAACAGTAGAGGGTCACCAACAGGTCTTCAATGTAGCGAGAAATTCCCGCACCCGGAGGCGTCCTTCAGCTGGCCCCTAAACAAATATATACTAGTCCAGTGATAATGAAAGCCATACTAATTTCCAAATTGTACACAAGAAACTAAAATAAAATAATACAAGACTAACAAAGGCCAGAGGCTCCTGACTTGGGACAGGCGCAAAAATGCGGCGGGGTTAAACATGTTTGTGAGATCTCAACCCTCCCCCTATACCTCTAACCAATGTAGAAAAGTAAACGCATAACAATACGCACATTAAAATTCAGTTCAAGAGAAGTCCGAGTCTGATGTCAGAAGATGTAACCAAAGAAAATAAACAAAATGACAATAATACATAAATAACAACAGACTACTAGCAGTTAACTGACATGCCAGCTCCAGACTTCAATTAAACTGACTGAAAGATTATGATTTCATCATATGAACATCAGGCATAATCCTTCCCGTTAGGGGTTTAGTATCATACCATCATAACATATATGAGAAGAACATAACCCGTGTCATGCCAACAACGGTTTTTAGAATAAATGTGTTTAGTTCCGATGCAAAGACCTTATCAGGGACTCAATATTAACGCCAAAATATGCAATCTTTAATGACTTGACAACAGTATCGTACTTATATCCCTTCTTAATAAGTCTATTCAAAGGTTTTGTAAGTTTCTGAGATGAATACTGACACCTTTGTGCTTTATAAAGAATATTTCCATGAAAAATTGGATGTGAAATACCTGAACGTATTAGAAGTCTGCATGTTGAGCTATATTTACGAATGATGCCTTTATACCGATGATTAAATTTAGTAAATGTTTTGACTAGTTTGTGATATCGAAAACCCTGGTGTAATAATTTTTCAGTAATACATAAATTTCTCTCGTTAAAATCTAAAACATTGTTACATACACGAGCGAATCGTACAAGTTGAGATATATAAACACCGTAAGATGGTGACAAGGGAACGTCACCATCTAAAAACGGATAATTAACGATAGGAAATGAAAAATCATCCCTTTTATCATAAATTTTAGTATTCAGCTTTCCATTAGTGATATAAATATCAAGATCGAGAAAAGGGCAGTGGTCATTGTTAGTATTAGCTTTATTTAAAGTAAGTTCAACAGGATAAATTTCATTAATATACATACTGAAGTCGTCATTATTGAGAGCCAAAATATCATCCAAATATCTAAAAGTATTATTAAATTTGTTTATCAGATGTTGTTTCGATGGGTCTTTGCTTATTTTTGTCATAAATTGTAACTCATAACAATACAAAAACAGGTCCGCAATAAGTGGTGCACAGTTAGTCCCCATTGGAATTCCGATAATCTGACGATATACGGAATCCTCAAAGCGAACAAAATGTTATCTAGTAAAAATTCAAGGGCATATATAGTATCAAAGCATGTCCAATTAACATAGTTTTTTTTGTTTATTGCTACTAAAAAATGACCTAAAAGAGTTTGAACATATATATTCATATTCTGATTTTTTGAATGCCCATTTAATTAGGTGTGTGAATTTTTTCTTAATGAGAATGTGAGGCAATGTGGTATACAGGGTAGAAAAATCAAAACTTTGAACAGATTCAAAATCACCAATATAAGCATGCAATTTATCAAGTACTTCCAACGAGTTCTTGACACTCCAAAAGTAATTTATTCCACTATTTTCGAAGGCCTTATTTGAACAATTTATTATCAGGTTTTTAATTGTACCAAGTGTGCTGGTAAGAAGAATAGACAATTTAGTAGTTGAACAATGGCGTGAAGACGAAATAAATCTATATTTGTAAGGGGTTTTGTGTAGCTTCGGAAGCCAATACATAGTTGGGACTTTCATTGTATTTGGCTCTGCTTGTAAAGCGGTGGCTAAAAGTTTATGTTTGTTACAGATTCGTTTTCTGAAAATGGAGTCAGTTGGAATGTTGGTGAATTGGTGATTTCCTTTTTCAGAACCCCTGCCAATATAAACTATAAATCATGTTTGACGAGGCTAAAATGTTGATGAACAGACTGCTTATTTGACATCAATAATTCGCGCAAGTTGGAAGAGGACAAGTAGCATGTAACAATGTAGAAATTCTGAATGAAGCGCACTGTTTGCCTCAAAATTTTGCATGATAATATTCTCATGCGAATTTTCTCACATAACATAACATAAAAGTTCATATTTTCGTCAAAGCTCAGAGAAAAATAGCGGTATCTATAATTTTGTGTGCTTTTCAACGTCAATGGCTGCTTTAGAAAGAAAAAAAAAGTCTTAGATACAGTAACTTGTTTAACTAATGCAGTTGGGACATCTAGTAATTTGATAAGGTCCCGCATTGCATCCCACATTCACAAAGGATAAATGCACAGTTAAGAGGTCGAGCATAGAAGCAAATTTAAATCATCTCAGTTGAATAGATATAAGAGAATGTGGTATGAGTGCCGGCAATGAGACAACACTCTCACTCGAGTCACAATTTGTAAAAGTAATCCATTATATGTAAAACTAAGGTCTTCAACACGGAGCATTGGCTCATACCGAACAGCAAGCTATAAAGGGCATCAAAAAAGACTTGTGTAAAACCGTTCAAATGGGAAAACCAACGGTTTAATCTATATAAAAAACGAGAAACGAGAAACTCCTATGAACCACATCAACAAACGACAACTAATGATTCTGTTCCTCCGTAAACATTCTAAACATTTTCCAATGATTTCCAACACAACGCATTGTCGGATCAAGGGGAGTGGGTTTTCCGGGGGTTGAACCCCCTTTTTATGGCCGATCAATGCGTTTGAATGGGGCCATATAGCTTGAAACCCCCCTTTTATCTGGGTTGAGAACCTCCCCTTTTTAAAATGGCTGGATCCGCCCCTGCAACTTTACCTCTAATATGTAGTTTTCCCTCTTTTTTTTCATGCAATTGTTCTCATTTTAAGTGGTGCAGTGAGTAATTCTGATTTCAGACACTAATACATAAACATAGTGGGCATTTCAAATTTATCTAACAGTGGCGTATCCAGAACTTTTCAAAAAGGGGGGGGGGGGGCATTGACTAAAAAAGGGACGAAACGGATACCAAAAGGACAGTCAAACTCATAAATCGAAAATAAACTGACAACGCCATGGCTAAAAATGAAAAAGACAAACAGACAAACAATAGTACACATGACACAACATAGAAAACTAAAGAATAAATAACACGAACCCCACCAAAAACTAGGGGTACTCAGGTGCTCCGGAAGGGTAAGACTAAACTTAGGGCCCCCGCTCCAGTCATGCTTCAGTGATTCCCTATATACTAGTATAATCATTCACCAAATCCTCCTTGATTGCCTATGTCTTTTTTACTAGAAAGGGCTCGATGGAACGAGCCGATAATTATAACTCAATTTTTGACTCAATGAAAGAACGATGCAGTACTTCGGTATTGGGATGAAAATACGACTCTTGTTATTAAGTTTATTTCTTTCATATTATGAGTACCAGTAATAGGATAATTATATTTAGAATGTGCAAACCCTTGCAATGTACTCATGCCCACCAAACAGTTTGCATCTGACCTTGATCTCAATTCATGAACCATTATACAAGTTTTTGTGGTCAAGTCCATATATCAAATACTATAAGTAATAGGTCTATCATATTTGCGTATGGCATTCCGTGATTGTTATGTGTACATGTCCAACTGGCAGGTATCATGTGACCGTGACCTCATTTTCGTGGTTAAGTAGTCTAAAGGTAAGTTTTTGTGTATTTGGTCTTTTTATTTTCCCTTTATTAGCAATAGGTTAACCACATTTGTTGTATGGAAGGATTGTAACTAAGGTATATTTCTGTCTGGCTTGTATCATCTGACCTTGACATCATTTTCATGGTTCATTCGTCAATGTTAAGTTTTTTTTGTTACGGTTTTTGATAAGCAATATGTCAACTGTATTGGATGATTTTGAGGTGTACCTGTATTTCCTGCTTAGTTTATCTAGTCTTCACCTCATTTTTTGGAACATGATAAGTTTATTTGATATTTTTAGTAAAGCTACGTAAATATGTCGGCCTCGAGAATCACGAAATTAAGAGACATTTATCGTCAAAATGTGCATCTGGTGCAAAAAAAAAAAAAAAAAAATGGTACCGCTAATTTTATTATTTATATCTTGAATATAAATAATTTCGAAGAGCGCAATCTGTTTATGGAGTCAATTACACAAGTCCATATCTTGTCATTTACAAAATCACTGAAACAACCACGGTATACAGTGGCGGATTTAGCCTGGGGCAGGGGCCGCCCTCTTTTTGTTTGAAAAATTTGGTTGATTATGTAGGAAATCACTGAAGCATGTCGGGGACCGGTCACTATTTATTGGAGGTTGGGACCGGTGCAATTCATATTTCTCCCTTTAAAAAAATCTATGTCCTAACCTCTGAATGTACCAAAAAAAGTTTCTGTCCTATATGAAATATCTACTAAATAAGTATATGTCCTATCAAAACTATGAATAAATTAAACAGCCTCTCTTATCATACTGATAAAAATAAATGATAATGAAAAAAATAATCCTGAAACATGATTTAAAAAACTTCACTCTTTTGGAACTTGTTACTGTATCGATTCCTAAGACAAAACAAAGTCTGGTTTTGATGGAAAACAAAAATGAATACGAACCTAAAAATTGTATAAAAATCTTCGTTTAGAATATGATTGCGAATGGAAATGTGGAATGTGTCAAAGAGACAACAGCCCGATCATATAGAGCAGACAACAGCCGAATACCACCAATGGGTCTTCAATGCAGCTAGAAACTCCCGCACCTGGAGGAGTCCTTCAACTGGCCCCTTAACAAATATGTATACTAGTTAAGTGATAATGAACGTCATACTCGGCTCCAAATTATACACAAGAAACTAAAATTAAAAAGAATACAAGATTAACAAAGGCCAGGGGAACCTCTATACCTCTAGCCAATTGATGTATTTAAAAAAGTTCATGATCGTCTCAGCCATAGTTGATCGATTTATAGAAACGTGTAATAATACTGAATACAAAAAAAAAAAAAAAAACCCAAAAAAACAGCCCAACGAACTACAACTGGTACAGAAATTTCGTCGTATTTCAAAGATGTGAATTTCGGAAAATATTAATATACACATGTAGTTTTAATTTTCGGCAAAGCCACAATAAACTAGTACTTAAATTTCTTTATAATGTGTCTTTCGAAATAAACTGAGATTGCATGCGTTTGGTAAATTATTTCCTGATATTTAAAAATTATATACTGAAATATTGAATAATTCTAAAGTGAAAATTTAACTCCCAAATGTGCAGAAATTACGTAGTATATCAAAGTATAACAAAATTTTCACACTCGGATCACAAAGGCTACTTGAACCAGTTCTAGAAAATTATTCTCTCATCATATTGTAGTTTTTATTGACAAATCGTTATTATTGACGTAAATCTGAAGATTTAATCTTTAACGAAAGTGTATTTGTTTAGATTTTCTAAAGTTTTTAATAATCGATCAACAAAGGTCGGTTCCGCATCTGGCCAATAGCACGCCCCGACCTCTTTTCCCAGTCGCCTTTGCAAGCTCCTCATTTACTGATTAATACATTTACATATGTACATATTTGAATTATCTTAAGCAAAGCAATATAGATGAAGGATTATATGGTTAAAATATTATTTAATATTCGAGGGAATATATGTGTTAATAAAATGTAGGCCAAAAAGAATGGAGTACCAGTAAGGAAGGATAAAAATTCATTACACACTTGGTGTAAAATCGATCTTCGGGATAGATCGCACAGTTTTGTGATCTATATTTTTGTAAAAATGGCCGACTTGGAGGCTGTGTTGGCTGATGTCAGCTATCTCATGGCGATGGAGAAGTCTAAATCAACTCCAGCCGCCAGAGCAAGCAAGAAAATCATCCTTCCTGATCCAAGGTACGTAGCGGAGCAAACGGGCACCTGCTCGGGTTCTGTTAAAACCCAGTTTGACACCATGTAATTTATCGTCTGCTTTATTGATGATAAATGATATGATAATATTTATTGTCTTAATATTTTTCAGTGTGAAGAGTGTTATGAATAAACATTTGACGAAAATGGGTGAAATAAAGTTTGACAAAATATTTGGACAAAAATTAGGTGAGTTACAAGTGTGTTTGCGGAAGTGATGCGGCGGCTGCGCGCAACATCAGATACATCTACATAACATAATCTTTCTCCTGATTATTCATCAATACACTGATAATGTGTACACAAGTCCAGATAATTGTAAATTCAGTGTAATAGGATTATAACTGAATGCTTCAGTAATTAACAATCAATTATGAATTAACAAGAGTGCAATAAACAATATTATGATATAAATTGTTTCAACAAATATTTATATACTTAATTTTAATTTGGAAATTAAGAGGTTTCCATGTTGATCTGTTTAAAATATTTCCATCTGAGAGTAAACACCTGTAAAAATACAAAATGAAAGTAATATATTTACTCTGAAACAATGGATGTTTGATGCAATTAACAGATATAATCACAAGATATTTATTAAATTATAACATACATTGTATTCTAATAACTTTTTTATAATCTCATAATATTTAGGCCTATACATGTATTTATGATCAAGAAACATACAATTTCTTGTTATAATGTACATGTGCAAATGTAAACAATCTCGCTATTATGAAATCACATTAAGTAATTAATTTTACAGGTAATTTAATAATAAAATATGAATTGGTTATCATGGCTAGAACTCGCTAGTTCTTGTTTTTTTTTAAATTTTATTTAGAAGCTTTGTTATGAATTCAGAATAAAATTGAAAATTACAATACACTGTTCAATTTGATTTTATAATCCTTACAAAATTTTGTTGTTAAATCAAATTCAATCTAAATAATTCTTAAAGCTTGTCTAATCTATCTCGTTAATATACATGTACATGTATATGGGACTGTTGATTTTTATTTCTGTGAGGAACATTTATACTTTCCAAGGCAGGCGTAAAAAGCTTTTACAGGATGTCAGGACTTGTCCTTTTATATGCTTGAGTTCAGGATTTACACTTACAATGTATCAGGACTTGGGGAATTTTTACCTAAATTTTCCTTGATTTTTATGGGAATTCGGTTTACAAGCATCAGCGTTAATTTTTCTGGAAATAGGGGATGATACACCTCTGACCCCATGCCCCTCTCTTACCATACACATTTTATGAATATTTTCTGTGAAATTACTTTATGTAATCAATATGGAAGAGTGGCTAATACAAGTTCTTAGTACATATATAATTTAATTTTGGATTAAACATGTCTTCTGATTGGCTGACGTTATTTTGTTTTCAGCCCATAGACATAATTTAGTCATGTGACCGTGACGTCATCAACGTTTTTTCATGGTTTTCTACGGTTTAAAATGGAATTAAGAATTAAATTATAAGAAATGACTTCAATATTTTTCCTGTCTATTCGAAATAACATAAAAAATGTGGTGCACACTGTTAAATAACCCGCAACGCGTGTTATTCAATGTGCACCACATTTTTAGCTCACCTGTCCCGAAGGGACAAGTGAGCTTATGCCATCACTTGGCGTCCGTCGTCGTCCGTCGTCTGTCGTCCGTCGTCTGTCGTCTGTCGTCGTAAACTATTTCAAGAATCTTCTCCTCTGAAACTACTGGGCCAAATACTTTCAAACTTTAACTGAATGTTCCTTAGGGTATCTAATTTATAAATTGTATCCGAAGTTTTGATGTATCAACAAACATGGTCGCCATTGCTAAAAATAGAACATAGGGGTCAAATGCAGTTTTTGGCTTATAACTCAAAAACCAAAGCATTTAGAGCAAATCTGACTGGGGTAATATTGTTTATCAGGTCAAGATCTATCTGCCCTGAAATTTTCAGATGAATCAGACAACCCGTTGTTGGGTTGCTGCCCCTGAATTGGTAATTTTAAGGAAATTTTGCTGTTTTTGGTTATTATCTTGAATATTATTATAGATAGAGATAAACTGTAAACAGCAATAATGTTCAGGAAAGTAAGATTTACAAATAAGTCAACATGACGGAAATGGTCAGTTGACCCCTTTAGGAGTTATTGCCCTTTATAGTCAATTTTTAACCATTTTTCGTAAATCTTAGTATTCTTTTACAAAAATCTTCTCCTCTGAAACTACTGGGCCAAATACTTCCAAACTTTAATTGAATGTTCCTTAGGGTATCTAGTTTGTAAATTGTATCCGAAGTTATGATCTATCAACAAACATGGTCGCCATTGCTAAAAATAGAACATAGGGGTCAAATGCAGTTTTTGGCTTATAACTCAAAAACCAAAGCATTTAGATCAAATCTGACTGGGGGGTAATATTGTTTATCAGGTCAAGATCTATCTGCCCTGAAATTTTCAGATGAATCAGACAACCCGTTGTTGGGTTGCTGCCCCTGAATTGGTAATTTTAAGGAAATTTTGCTGTTTTTGGTTATTATCTTGAATATTATTATAGATAGAGATAAACTGTAAACAGGAATAATGTTCAGCAAAGTAAGATTTACAAATAAGTCAACATGACGGAAATGGTCAGTTGACCCCTTTAGGAGTTATTGCCCTTTATAGTCAATTTTTAACCATTTTTCGTAAATCTTAGTAATCTTTTACAAAAATCTTCTCCTCTGAAACTACTGGGCCAAATACTTCCATACTTTAACTGAATGTTCCTTAGGGTATCTAGTTTGTAAATTGTATCCGAAGTTATGATCTATCTACAAACATGGTCGCCATTGCTAAAAATAGAACATAGGGGTCAAATGCAGTTTTTGGCTTATAACTCAAAAACCAAAGCATTTAGAGCAAATCTGACGTTGGGTAAAATTGTTTATCAGGTCAAGATCTATCTGCCCTGAAATTTTCAGATGAATCAGACAACCTGTTGTTGGGTTACTGCCCCTGAATTGGTAATTTTAAAGAAATTTTGCTGTTTTTGGTTATTATCTTGAATATTATTATAGATAGAGATAAACTGTAAACAACAATAATGTTCAGCAAAGTAAGATTTACAAATAAGTCAACATGACGGAAATGGTCAGTTGACCCCTTTAGGAGTTATTGCCCTTTATAGTCAATTTTTAACCATTTTTCGTAAATCTTAGTAATCTTTTACAAAAATCTTCTCCTCTGAAACTACTGGGCCAAATACTTCCATACTTTAACTGAATGTTCCTTAGGGTATCTAGTTTGTAAATTGTATCCGAAGTTATGATCTATCTACAAACATGGTCGCCATTGCTAAAAATAGAACATAGGGGTCAAATGCAGTTTTTGGCTTATAACTCAAAAACCAAAGCATTTAGAGCAAATCTGACGTTGGGTAAAATTGTTTATCAGGTCAAGATCTATCTGCCCTGAAATTTTCAGATGAATCAGACAATCTGTTGTTGGGTTGCTGCCCCTGAATTGATAATTTTAAGGAAATTTTGCTGTTTTTGTTTATTATCTTGAATATAATTATAGATAGAAATAAACTGTAAACAGCAATAATGTTCAGCAAAGTAAGATCTTCAATTAAGTCAATTTGACCAAAATTGTCAATTGACCCCTTAAGGAGTTATTGCCCTTTAAAGACTTTTTTTCACAATTTGTTCATCATGTTGACTTACTTTAAAAAATCTTCTCCTTTGAAACTGCTGTATCAATTTCAGCCAAACTTAGGCTAAATGAGTTTCAGAGTATCTAGTATAAATTTTATATTTTATTTCCTTGTATGTCAAGAAACATAGCTCCTATGGCTAAAATAGAACATAGGAGAAAATGATTATTTTTTTTGGCTTTTGAAGAAAAAAGGACGATCCAAAAACATTTAAATAAATTGAAAAGCCAAAATAATCATTGATGAGAGATTTAACCAAAAGAATTAAGGTGAGCGATTTAGGCTCTTGAGAGCCTCTTGTTTATGTTATTTCTTCATAGACAGAAAAAATATTACAGTCATTCCTTAAATGTACAATAACTACATGAAAGGCTTATAGTACATATACATATTGATTCTTTCATCTCTTTTTTTATTAAAAATGTACATTTAGAATTGCACATCAGTAGTCGGTTTCACAAAAAAAACTTACAACTAAGATTGATCGTAAGTCATGAACAATTAAGCATATTTTTATGAGCAATCATAGTCAGTTTCCTCGTCACAAATGCTTTTATCTCAATATTTTGCTTAATTAGGAATTTGATAAACTTGCAGATATCTATAAGTCTTCGCTTTACACATACATTGTATCTTTTTTTAGGTCGCATACATGTAAAAAAAATAGTCATGATATAGTCTTTATGTCCATGGCTTCATATGATTAAACCACAATTGCTAATCTTAAGTTTTGACCATAGCATTTTTCTTCAACATATAGAATGACCAAAAGTATTGAAATCAATATATTCTGGTTGGCGACACATTTTTTTACCCTATGACCTATAGCTACGTACATACATGACATTGTAAAAAATTCTAAATGCAATTATTTTGATTTGCCTTATTGATTATTTATTTTGGTTATTCTAACTTCTAAAAAATAAACAAAAAGAAATAAATTGAGGTTTAATTAGGTCACCCAATAAATGTGAGAGTATATAGAGGGGGGTTCAGAGGGGTCCTGATACCGAAATCCTGGGCTTAACATCATGAAATCCTGAGGTCCCAAATTAAAAAAAATTAAATACTGACATCCCGAAATTCGAAAAAAGAAATCCTGGATCCCGATAGGGACGATCCCCAGCTTATAAACACCTGATCCTGACGTCCCGAAATAGGTCCTGCCCTCCCTCTATATAGGACAGCTTTAATTTGTACATAGCAACTTTCATTTAAATTAAAACTCTAGCCACTAGGTCATGTAGGTACAGGACATGTACAAATGTACTTGGTCTTTTATCACATTAGACATACCTTGTACATTTAAGGGCGTTAAAAAAAATTGAAAATACTGATAAAGTGAATTTCTAATCATTCTTTACAAACTAGTTCAATAATTCCTAAATAAATGTCAAAAGTAGGCTTACATTGTTTGTTTTCTTTTTTTTTTTGCCAAGCCACTGTCAGTTTGGTTTCAATTAATTATGTGTTAAAATATTCCTTTTGGTATCTTTATAATGTATATAAAAAGTTACATTAAATTTTCTAAATAATTAAAATAATTTAATCTACATGTACATGTATTATATATTTGCCTTTATATTAACATGATGAAATTCAAGTAGTATTCTCTACAGTTGTATTGTATTCTTTATGTAGTTTATATATTTTTTTTTACATGTTTAAGATAAATTAAGATAAATGATAAATGGTGTACATATTCCCTTCATGTATATCATATAGAATTGAGAATGGAAATAGGTAATATATGTCAAAGAGACAACAACCCAACCAACAGAACTTGTTTATTCTTATACATTTTGTATATATGTGCTTCACTCTAGTTAACTATTTGGCATTTAAAACTCCAAAGTAAAATTGATGCATGATGGAATTTAATTATCCAATGATTTCTATATATATGACTTAAGAAAACTATTTATGGACAATATTAAAAGCTGCTCACAGAATTTTATTGTTAGTTGTCATGGAGATAGTTATGTCAAAGATTTATTGGAAATATTTTCAGAACTTTATGGAACTTTTATGTATAGTTAGTTTCCTCATACATTGTATACATAGTAAAATAGTACTAAAATTGAGTAAACGTGACCATTGCCATTAGCTAACTAAAATAATGTCTGGCTGTATTTACAATGTAAGTTAATATCTGACTACCAGGAATCTATGCATGCACACAGTATTTGGAAGACTAGAGAATCGAAATGGGGAATGTTTCAAAGAGACAACAACCTGACCCAAGAAACATGTCTATATTTGAAACTACATTACATTACCAAACAATCTGTAAACTGCTTAAGTTTCAAATAGAATGTGCAAAAGTAATTAGTATTTATTAATTAAGATTATTTTGCTGTTTTGTAGAAATTCCAGTGCTTAAGATGTAATTTGTAATTGTGTTGTTTTTTATAAATTTACATAACAAGGAAAACTGTATGCACACCACAAATGCACTCTGGTGATTAAGTAACATGCTCAATGCACAACATGTTTTGCCAAGTGCACATCATCAGACTAACTAGCACGCTTAGTGCACATTAATTGACAAACCCAGCTCAGACAAGCATGCTCAGTGATAAACATAGCACTAAGTAACATGTTCAATGCATAACATAACACATACAAAGTATCATGCTCAATGCACATCAGTCTAACAAAATAACATGCCCAAATGTACAACATAACACATACAGAATAACATGCTCAATGGCAACATAGCAGAAACAAAGAAACATCTTCAATGCAAAACATAACACATATAGAAAAAAAAAAAATGCTAAATGCACAATAAACACTATCATAGTAACATGTTCAATACGCAACATAACACACACAGAAGAACATGCCCAAAGCACAACATAACACTATCAAAGTAACATGTTCAATACACAATATAACACATACAGAAGAACATGCCCAAAGCAAAACATAACACTATCATAGTAACATGTTCAATACACAACGTAACAACAACGTCTTACATACAGAAGAAATGCTCAAAGCAAAACATAACACAGTCAAAGAAAAGTGTTCAATGCACAACATAACACATACAGAAGAACATGCCCAAAGCACAACATAACACTATCAAAGTAACGTGTTCAATGCACAACGTAACAACAACGTCTTACATACAGAAGATATGCTCAAAGCAAAACAAAACACAGTCAAAGAAAAGTGTTCAATGCACAACATAACACATACAGAAGAACATGCCCAAAGCACAACATAACACTATCATAGTAACGTGTTCAATGCACAACGTAACAACAACGTCTTACATACAGAAGAAATGCTCAAAGCAAAACATTACACAGTCAAAGAAAAGTGTTCAATGCACAACATAACAAAAATTAAGTAATGTGTTTAATGCACAACATAACACAAACAAAAAAACATATTCAAAGCACAACATAACACCTACAGAATAACATGCTTTATGCACAACACAACACAAACAAAATACAATGCTCAGTGCGAAACATAACACATACAGAATAAAATGCTCAATACACAACACAACACAATTAAAGAAACATGCTCAATGTGAAACAGTACACATACAGAATAAAATGCTTAATACACAACATAACACAATCAACATGCTAAATGCACACATCAAACAAAGTCACATACTCATTGCACAAGTCAAGCAAAGTAAAAAACTCAATGCACACCAAGGACAAGGTAACATGCTCAATGCACATCATAACACAAACACACTACAATGCTCAATGCACATCATAACACAAACACACAATGCTCAATGCACAGCATAACACAAACACACTACAATGCTCAATGCACATCATAACACAAACACAATACAATGATCAATGCACAGCATAACACAAACACACTACAATGATCAATGCACATCATAACACAAACACACAATGCTCAATGCACATCATAACACAAACACAATACAATGTTTAATGCACATCATAACACAAACACACTACAATGATCAATGCACAGCATAACACAAACACAATACAATGCTTAATGCACATCATAACACAAACACAATACAATGCTCAATGCACAGCATAACACAAACACACTACAATGATCAATGCACAGCATAACACAAACACACTACAATGCTCAATGCACAGCATAACACAAACACACTACAATGATCAATGCACAGCATAACACAAACACACTACAATGCTTAATGCACAGCATAACACAAACACACTACAATGCTCAATGCACAGCATAACACAAACACACTACAATGATCAATGCACAGCATAACACAAACACAATACAATGCTTAATGCACAGCATAACACAAACACACTACAATGCTCAATGCACAGCATAACACAAACACAATACAATGCTCAATGCACAGCATAACACAAACACACTACAATGCTCAATGCACAGCATAACACAAACACACTACAATGCTAAATGCACAGCATAACACAAACACACTACAATGATCAATGCAGAGCATAACACAAACACACTACAATGCTCAATGCACAGCATATTACAAACACACTACAATGATCAATGCACAGCATAACACAAACACAATACAATGCTCAATGCACAGCATAACACAAACACAATACAATGCTCAATGCACAGCATAACACAAACACACTACAATGATCAATGCACAGCATAACACAAACACACTACAATGATCAATGCACAGCATAACACAAACACACTACAATGCTCAATGCACAGCATAACACAAACACACTACAATGCTAAATGCATAGCATAACACAAACACACTACAATGATCAATGCAGAGCATAACACAAACACACTACAATGCTAAATGCACAGCATAACACAAACACACTACAATGATCAATACAGAGCATAACACAAACACACTACAATGCTCAATGCACATCATAACACAAACACACTACAATGCTAAATGCACATCATAACACAAACACAATACAATGCTCAATGCACACCAGACTACACTGCATACACAGTAACATACACAAAGTAATATGCTCAAAACACACAAGAGAAAGTAACATGTGCAATGCACAATACAACTCAAAATAACTTGATCCGTACATAACACAGCCAGACTAACATATATATATATATGCAATATACACCACATACAAAGTAACATGTACAATACACATTCAAGACAAACAAACATGTGCACTGCACAATAAAGCATACACACAGTTATATGCTCAATGCACAGAACAGACAAAGTAACATGCTCAATCCATAACATGAAGAAATTTCACAGAATATTTGTTAAAGTCATTATATTATATCATATAATTCTGAGTTTGTTTTAAACTCAAATGATGCATTTAAACATGCTGATCATAAACAAAGTTCAGATTGATGGCCTGAACATAATATTTTAATCTTTTTATATACATAGGGGCCAGCTGAAGCACGCCTCTGGGTGTGGGATTTTCTCACTGTATTGAAGACCCATTGGTGGGCTCAGGCTGTTTTCAGCTCTTCGGTTGGGTAACCAGGGTTGTTGTCTCTTTGACACATTCTCCATTTCCATTCACAAATTTATACTGTAATGACACCTAGCATTGGATCTGTAATAAACAAAACAATCTCTAAGTTATTAATCTGTATCTTTTTCAGGATTTTTATTATTTAAGGAATATTGTGAACAAATCTGTGATGAATCTGTCCCTCAGTTAAAGTTTTATGAAGAGGTAAGTACATGATGGAAGACGCTACACTAAAACATATGTCTATATATCATCCAGGTTGAAATCCTTATACATAACTAAATGTATGGGCAATTTTTTATGAAGTCTCTAATGCTGTGTGTCTATGAGAATTTGCTTGCACCAGTTTTGAAAATCCAGAGTTTTGTTTCAAACTAACTGGAAACATGGTTATTGGTCTTGAAGACAGTCTTTAAACATGTGCTGTTGAAAAAAATAGTCTCTAATCTATGCTGTTGAAGAAATAGTCTCTAATCTAGGCAGTTGAAGAAATAAACATTTGTAATGTTGGTTAAATAAAGAATTTAGGACAAACAGTAAATCCAAATTTATTTCCATCTCCTTGAGTTCTTATCCTATCAGTAAATGTCATCGAAAGAACTTGTTTCTTTATATAAGGTACCTGCTTGTATTTTATTTTGACTTTTGTGATCTGTTTCTGTTTTAAATTGTACATTAACTATTAAAATCAGACCTGTAATCCAGTTAAGCATCACTTTGTGCTGAAGTCCCACTCAGATGGAAGAGAGATAGGATGATAGAGATGGTTAGATAGTACACCCACAACCATTTTAAATACCATGTAAATGTCATATAACTCTGGGGGACAGGTAGAAATGGTTTTCATACTTTTTTAACCCAGAATATGACATAATAGAGTCCATTTGCTCTATAAATGTCTCTGTAATACACTTGAGACAGAATGTTTGGAAAGGTAATAATATAAGAGGGGATGGAGTGATGTTTAAAAACCTAAATCTGTTTTATCATCAGCACTCATGGGTAGTCTAGGGTGTTAAACATGCTATATAAAAAAGAAGATGTGGTATGATTGCCAATGAGACAACTATCCACAAAAGACCAAAATGACACAGACATTAACAACTATAGGTCACCGTACAGGCTTCAACAATGAGCAAAGCCCATACCGCATACTAGTCAGCTATAAAAGGCCCTGATAAGACAATGTAAAACAATGTAAAACAATTCAAACGAGAAAACTAACGGCCTTATTTATGTAAAAATAATGAATGTAGTAAATATTAGAAAACTCAATAGTGAAATGACTAAAACTGAACAGTCAAAACATTGAAGTACATGTACAACTTTGCCTAAGGGAGTCCAGCACGATTACATAATTTATAGGACTAGAAACTAGAAAGTTATAGATGTTGATGTTCATGTATAATTCTTATGGTGCAAAAGAGTGTTGGTACCTTTGTTATCCTAATATTCTTCTTCATGTAAATTTGATGGGTCTTAATAAAATTTAGGTATTTTTTGAGTCAAATTATATGATTAAAGGACATTAACCTTGGAAGGTCTTTTATTTATCTGGTAGAAGCTATGTTTTTTTGGTTGTTTTCTGCTTTTAACCCACCATCTCATTTGATATACATTAAAATATGCTGAAGATTTCTTTTAAAATGCCTTTAAAACTTGAAATTTTCTTTAGTAAATCTAAGCATTCCAATCATTTGTTCATTTTAGTCATAATGGTTTTTTTTCTTCATTTTCATGATGATATTTTAATCAGATACATGTATTTTAAAGGGAAAAATAGCTGTTTAATTAAATACATCTGACTGAAGTTGTACATATAACTGCATTCTTTGGTCAAAATTAAATCTAAAAGAAGGACACAATACAAAAACACATTTTGGGGCAATTTGAGAATCTTCTTTTTCTAAATAACCACAAACAAAACATTTGATAAAGGACTGCTAAGAGTACAAAAACCTATATTGTATTAAGGCCACTATCTGAGGCCATTATTAGGTTGTTATCGAGCTATTTGCTTAACAATTGGGAAGAATAAGGGGATAGGGGCTGATTTTGTTATTTTTCATTTTTGTGAAAAATGTCTAGTGTAATAAACACGTACAAGAAAGTACATGTAGCTAGAAAATAATTTTTTGTTCTAAAATATTCTACTTTTTCTAAGATGTTGATTCTAATTTATTGGCATGCAAATCCGAAGTTGACAGGACTGAGGACAGGATGTAGTCTTTCTTCTACTGGTCACTTTTAGAACATATTAAAGGCGCTTGTAATAAAAGTTTTATATTGCAAGCTTTAGTATATCAATGTTTAAAGCTTGTAAAGGCTTGGCAATGGCTCACAGTTTGTAACTTCAGGGTTCATACATGTATATGTATATGAAGTAAGGTTCTATTTGTCTCCTGCTTTTGAAAAATATATCCCGACATCTTTTGTCTGGATAAAAATAGTATTAAAGTGGCATATGATTTTGAACATGTTTGAAACTACAGCAATAATGGAACTTTGTTTTAATGACCCAGGAGCCTGCAACTTATTAATCATCAAATGGCTCATGAAATAGTAGGTTTGATACCACTCAACCTGAACAATCTCTACTTATTGTGATGTTGGGCAGGTGAAAATAATTTCACTTTCATCTTGATAATCCCTCTAATCACTGGAATTCTGTTACATTCTTATGTGTTGTTTTGTAGGAGTATTGAATTTTATATTGTTAGTAGAGCAAATTAACATGATTAAGCATGTTGAAGTGGAAAACAGGAAAAAATTGTAAAAGCTACATGGAGGTTTTGCGGCAGAAATTTGTGATTGAGTATTATTAATTCTGTTTGTCCACTGTTAGAGAAAAACAAAAACAAACATAGGCCTATATGTTCTGTCTTGTTTATGTATTCCTTGTATTTTAAAGTTTCAGTGGGTCTCAGGGCTGTTTTAATTACTTCGTTTCCCTTTGGTCATCAATTTAAAGGGATTAAAATTTCATTATTTACTAGACTCTCAATTTGTGCTGCAAACTGATCATCCAAACCCCCGTTCTCAAGTATTTTTTGGAGGGATTTACATGAATGCTGTTCAATAATCATATATTCACTATTTTAGGACTTTTTAGGTACTATTAACTTTTCTTGAATCAACTTCCCTTTGAAACTGAAATAATTAACATATGATTGAGCTTAAGAACAATATAATCAGCCTTTGATTTTCTAGGTTAAAGATTACAATAAGGTACATAATTATATATATATATATATTTAAATCCTTTACTGAGGCCTCAGAGCTCTACCTCAGAATTATGTGTAGGAGGAATACTAATAATACATTATCACATTTTTAAATGTCAAATTGATAATAGGTTTCAACAGATGGTGTATTATACATATTACATTGTAACCCTTGTTGATATATGATAAATCACAAAGTCTATACAATTTTATTAAGTTTCATTTAAAGGAATTTACATTGTGAGCTACTTAATGATTTATTTTTACATTGTGTTTGATATTATTTTATATTTACAAGATTTTTTTGCGAATCATAACAAATACGTTTTTGTACATTTCCTGTTTTTGTTTTTATGATGTTTTTTTACCTCGAAATGTTACTTGTACATAAGTATGCATACACGTACATTGTATTTGTTTTTCGATTTTAAAATGTGCGTTATGATTATAATACATTAAGGTAAAAAAAAAATAATTTAGTGAGGCTGAGCAACTACCTCTCTTATGTTAATGCCTCAGAGTTCTCGAATCTTTTTTTCCCCTGGTTGTCTTGGAAAAAAATTTGATGGTCCTCAGTCCTTTATAATTTGGGTAGTCAAAACCTTCTGACCACCACCTTGCAAGAAATCTGACCTCATTTTAAAGGTTGTTTTTTTGGGAATGTTTAATGCTTAAAAAAGAAAAGTTTTTAATTTAATTGAAAAGTGTTTTTTTTTTTTATGTTTGTACCTGCTTTTCACCACGTGTATGAATTTACTGGTTAGTCATTGCCTGTAGTCATTCAGTCTTGAAGTTTGAGATTTTTTTTTATGGAAATGGCCAATATTACTGTATCTAAAAATAAATTCATAGGTTGACTAAAATTGGAATGGACATGTTTTAGGTCCATTTTAAGCATATATATCTCATACAGTTTTATGTATTTAGATATCCCTGGCATTCATTCATCTTGTTTGCATGTCAAGCAGCTTTTAAAAAAAAATGTAATGTGAGTTGGTAAATATCTTTCATGTTCATTCAAGGACAAATGTAACCTAAGACCAAGTTCATGACGAGATCTTGGTAAAATAATAAAGACCAATTACCATCCTCCTAGATACTAATAGCTGTTGTAGGCGTTATATTGTCTTCTCATTTAGTTTCTGTATACATGCATTTGCATATTGTCAGAGTGGTAACCTATTTAGAAAATATTCTGATTCAGTATTCAGATTTTCTTATATTTATATATATCCTTGATCAATATTGAGTTCTATTCATTAATGGTAGATTTTATGTGGGATTGATAATGTTGAAGATACTAGCATGACTTTTTTTCTGTGGCTTTTTTTCCTACATGTAGCTCTACTAAATGGATAGATATGTTTACTTAATATGGGACCTTGTTGGACGAGTTGAACGTTATGATTTCTGCACATGCCAGGTGTTAAAAGAGCTGATAATGGCGTTAAACACCAAACACCAAACACCAATACATGTAGTAGAGAACCTTTGAATCTGTATCTGATGAGATATTAATGGGTATTAGTCAATAAAACAGCACCCCCATGGGAAAAAGACATCTAGAATCTAGATGGAAACAAACAGTCTTCAATAGTAGAAAACTGCCCATGATTCTACATGTAATATGCATATCTCAGGATAGTCCTGTGCTCTAAAAGTTGAAAAATAGATCCAGCAGTATCTATCAACGATCTCTAATGAGTAGGTTGCTGATTGTCTGATCAGATAATTTAAGATAAAAGCTTCTAGCCATGCTTTTAAAAGAAGGTTCTACTTCAGGACAGAGTAAATCATTGCAGCTATTATTTACAATTTTGAAAAGCAACTGTATCTTCATACATCAGCTACATTTAGGTTTCTAAGCAACACAAATCAGAGACCTAGCCATACAATTCCACCCATACTTAGATGCCCATCTATTTCACATCACTATGGACACCTCTGAACTTTTACCAAGATAAATATTTATTCATAGCCAAGTCCGATAAGGAAATGGCTGTATAATTGACACAGGAGTACAAACTAAAGCTCTCTTTTTATGCAAATAGAAACTAATCTCAAAACTATATTGTATTTGGTGATTAAATAGACATTCTATAGGCAAGCACTTGCTTTTCTTTTCCCCATAGAAGATCCATATTTACATAAAAGATATGGCACTAACGCAATCAAGGGCAGCCTCTCTGAATCACTGCACTCTGCTGCAACGGAAAAATCAATTCCCGATGCATAAAATTGTCAGTGAATAATTCTGTTTTTATCCAAATTTGTACAGACAGTGAAGAAAATGGATTTTACAAACAATGCTAGTGATTGCTATCTTAATAATCGATTCAATATGTATCTTATTACTGTAATAAAACACTAGAGTTTTTTTGTCTTATTTTAAGTTAGAGGATTTGACTTTTATGACTATTTTGTGTTCTTCAAACATCCATTTCTTGCCAAAACCTCACTCACACCTGTAATGTTGCAGTTTAATGCAGTGTTATTTTTCACATATTTGAAATATTTGTTACAGAAAGAATCAACAATTAATATCAATCAAACACAATTAGTTGTATCTGCTAGTTTAAAATGTTTGTTCAATAGTAATTTGAATAGAGGCATGTGTTAAAATCTGGATACATGTATTAGCAGTATTTTCTACTTGTACAATGTACATATCTTTCATAACTAAGCCTTGTGCAGTCTGTTAAAAAAATATTTACTACTTTAAAACTAAGACTGGGCTATTTAGAGCTTGCCTTCTGAATAGATACTCAGCTTCTATTGAAGATCATATGTTAGATGTTTTTCTGGGAGCTCAAATAATGCTATTTTCTTTATAAGATTGTTGCTAAATTTTCTTTGGTATCTTACAAATCTATGTACTTAAAAAAAAAAGGCACATGGCCATGAGTTTTTCAGACTGCTTATGAGGTCTTTTGTGGGGAGAATATGATTTATTTGATTACTAAATTAGTATAAGTTTTGATTTGCTTTAAACTTCTCCCTTTAAATTGGTGCTTTGTGTGTATTGTATTATTTAAGTTTTTTTTGTGTGCTAATGGCCCCATGTTGATATTGTTGTACACATTCTTGACAGCAAAAATCCCATTTATTGACTAGGTTGATGAAAATATTTATACAAAGTTGTAAATGTGTTAATTGAAATTATCAAAAATAAATAATATTCATGTTTACAAATATTTAGGCAAAACTCCAAGAAAAAGTGCTTGACTGTTTGTATGTAGCATGTAGACTCTTGAAGGCCACATGGTTTGTTACCTGTAGTTGTTTACATCTTGTCCTTTAGTATTTGATTGATCCTCTATCTCATTAGCTTCATACCACATCTCTTGACTTTTAAAGTCCTGAAAGAGAACATTTTAAATTGAGCACTGGAGTTAAATCTAATATGTACAGTACATGTACAAGATAGGATTTGCCTTTGTTAATGAGTAAAAGAGGATTTGGGGGACAGCATTCCAACAACACGAAATATTAAAAAAACCCACCTTAAATATAAAAAAGATATAAAACTGACAATACCATGACAAAAAATAAAAGACCTTTTCATTAAAACAATAGAATTAAGAAAAATATAGACTGATTCCGGCAGTTCTCATGTGGTCTAAAATATAGACTGATTCCGGCAGTTCTCATGTGGTCTAAGATATAGACTGATTCCAGCAGTTCTCATGTGGTCTAAAATATAGACTGATTCCGGCAGTTCTCATGTGGTCTGACAAAGATAAGCAAGTTAAAGAACATTTTGAGTTGAGATTTCCAAGATTTGACATCATATATATGCTAGATTAATTGACAAAAATGGTGCTGTAAACAACCACTGATGAAGTGCATAAATTGTACTTTTCTAAAGGCTCATTGATGTATGACTGGATTATATAGCAATTTTGTGAAACTCATCAGTCAACCTTTGATCAGACTACTACTTATATAAAAAAAACAAATTTTCCTAAACTTGAGATTAACTTTAAGTGCAGTGTATTACCCGCAGTATCTAAATGCACATATTTTAGTATTATATGCTACTTAAATAGATTCTTGGTCTTGTTTTACAGTGACTTGACTGATAGTGTTGCTATCCAACAATTGCAATTCATTCAAAATTTTGACCAAATTGCAATTTGTTTTATTAAACCAAATTGTTCAACTGGTCAGAAATTTGAACAAATTGTTCAGTCAAAATGTGAAAGTGCAAGGTGATAAAATAAATCATACTTACAATCCTATAAGACTTTAACTCCACTGTGTTGATGTTATTTTTAAATTAGTTTATCAATCTGTATAGGTATATATAGCTATTACCATACTAAAGGTGAACTGTTTTATTTGTAATTGCTATAAAAATGTCCAAACTAAGCTTTTATATAGTTTTTCTTTCAAAATGTATTCTATATTCATAAGAATCACACAGTATATGAATAAAAACATCATATTCAGTAAAATAATTTGTAAAATTGCAATATATTTGTAGGAAGGGGAGATAATCTTTTTTGGTTTCAAAAAGTCTTTATTCAAAAGAATAGTATTTTAGGTTATTTTCCCAAGGAAACTTATCAATAGCATATTGTTATTTCACATATAGTTTACTGAATATATGATGTATTATTTTAAATGATATATGATTCTTATAAATATAAAATCCTTTTCGAAAGAAAAACTATATAAAAGCTTAGTTTGGACATTTTTATAGCAATTCAAAATAAAATAGTTGACCTTTAGTATGGTAATGGCTATAATATAACATATATGATATAATATATCAATACAGTGGAGTTAAAGGCTTATAGGATTGTAAGTATATTTTATTTTATCACCTTGCACTTTCACATTTTGACTGAACAATTTGTTCAAATTTTTGACCAGCTGAACAATTTGGATTAATAAAACAAATTGCAATTTGGTCAAAATTTTGAATGAGTTGCAATTGGTATAATTATATTATATCATATATGTTATATTATAGCCATTACCATACTAAAGGTCAACTATTTTATTTTGAATTGCTATAAAAATGTCCAAACTAAGCTTTTATATAGTTTTTCTTTCGAAAAGGATTTTATATTTATAAGAATCATATATCATTTAAAATAATACATCATATATTCAGTAAACTATATGTGAAATAACAATATGCTATTGATAAGTTTCCTTTGGGAAATAACCTAAAATACTATTCTTTTGAATAAAGACTTTTTGAAACCAAAACAGATTATCTCCCCTTCCTACAAATATATTGCAATTTTACAAATTATTTTACTGAATATGATGTTTTTATTCATATACTGTGTGATTCTTATGAATATAGAATACATTTTGAAAGAAAAACTATATAAAAGCGTAGTTTGGACATTTTTATAGCAATTACAAATAAAACAGTTCACCTTTAGTATGGTAATAGCTATATATAACTATACAGATTGATAAACTAATTTAAAAATAACATCAACACAGTGGAGTTAAAGTCTTATAGGATTGTAAGTATGATTTATTTTATCACCTTGCACTTTCACATTTTGACTGAACAATTTGTTCAAATTTCTGACCAGTTGAACAATTTGGTTTAATAAAACAAATTGCAATTTGGTCAAAATTTTGAATGAATTGCAATTGTTGGATAGCAACACTATCAGTCAAGTCACTGTAATAAACTTGAGTATTTAACAAGTTCAAAATCTGTCTTTTTGGTGTTCATGAGTGATATTCTCCCTCCTTTGATCTGAATTATGGTTTGCCTATCAAAGTTTATAATTGAAATATTTTTTATCAGGTTTTACTGGACCAATTCAAAAATGAATGTTTTTCCCTAGATTGATGTGTTTTCGTCTTTCATGTCAGTATTTAATCTTAAGCATGGTGAATATATGTGTTTACTCTCATTGTTAAAGAATATGCAGTTAACGTTATTTGCTTTCGGAACTTTGGCTTCTGGGGGCAACCTAATATACCTTTTACTGTTAGCCAACAAATATTCATGACTTTCGCGAGTAGATTTGTAATATATGTTTGTATATAATTATGAAATAAGAAATTCAGGGAACATAAAAGCCGCCGAGTTCGTTAGAAGGGGATAAACGCTAAATAAAAAATCTGGGGAAATACAGTATTTTATGTGTTTCCCCCCCCCCCCCCCTATTCATTGTTTATTTAAGAGCTTACATAATACTGTAACACTTCCACTTCTTGGACAGCTAGTCTGTAATTACTCTTATTTGTCTGGACTTGGGTTAAATTACGTTAACGAAGACACTGCCATTGTTGTATATTTTGTTATCTTCCGATTATTGATTTAGTCTGCATTTGTTTTAAGTTAAAAGAATTGTGCACATGGTTAAATGTACTTTTATTTATTTAATGTTATTTACGTAAGGAAATAGTAAATAATTGTTAATGGCAAAACTGGTTCCAGTTTGTTGTCTACATTTGGTATACTTTAGGTCTTTTTTGGTTTGTCTGCTCTTCAAAATTGTATAAGGTCTCGTTTTCAAATATTTTTGAGCTTCACTGAGAAGATGGTAATTATGGAAATTATTATGCTTCTGGTGCAGTAAAATGGTACCTTTAATGTTATATATATTTGAAACATTATGACAAATTGTTCAAAACTGTACCATGTGTACAGTCCTTAAGTGACCTGTTTGTTATGGTTTTTTTTATACATGGTTAAAAGTTAGTAAATTTAGTTCGAAAAAAATTGCAGCTCTTAAGGATTCTGACACTAAAACATGACCAAACGTTTGTATAGTCCACCTGTTTGTTATGTTTTTTTTATACATGGTTAAAAGATGGAAAATTTAGTTCCAAAAAAATTGCTGCTTTCAAGGATTCTGACACTCAAACATGACCAAACATTTGTAAGATTTCAGCCTCAAACGTTTCCATTAGATGAAATTGTCTTATTCAGCATGTCCTTTAGGAATATTGCAGGCATTGTGTCTATAACCTTATATCTCAATTTTGCTGATGTTTCAATTTTTCCAGTCTTCATCATCATTTCAGATTTGTTTTTGTCTGTCATGACAATAATTATATCTTATCATGTTCCTACATGTATAGATATAATGAGAGGATAATCATTAAAGAAAATCATTTTGTAATCAGAATCCAATAAGATCAGTCTTTTATTTGACCTTCCAACTCCGATAAAACCTTGGATAGATACAGTTTCTAGATGTTGAGATCTTTGTAAGTGATAGCTAATCGATCTTCTTATATACATCAAGTGGTGGGAAGACTGGAGAAATATTACAAAAGCATAGGAAAAAAATCCATTATGGATCGTAGTCTTATGTTAGACTGTTGTCGTTACTAGTGAGTAAATGTCAAAGTTGACGAATTCTGTCAAGTTGATAATCTGGGGCTATTTGGACATTATATTTCCCCAAGAGCACCAGTTATTGGTAAAACAAAATGAATTCTGTCAAGTTGATAATCTAGGGCTATTTGGACATTATATTTCCCCAAGAGCACCAGTTATTGGTAAAACAAAATGAATTCTGTCAAGTTGATAATCTAGAGCTATTTGGACATTATATTTCCCCAAGAGCACCAGTTATTGGTAAAACAAAATGAATTCTGTCAAGTTGATAATCTAGGGCTATTTGGACATTATATTTCCCCAAGAGCACCAGTAATATTGATAAAAAAAAAATGATGAAAATGTAGTTGGCTTTCTGATAGCATTGAAGTTCTAAGTTTAAAATGTGGGTGAACTAATGGCTTTATTGTACAATGTATATGTTTAGAGAATAACTTACCATTCTGTAAGATGTTAATTTAATGTATGATGAAATAGCAGTATGCATCTATTATTAAAGATGATAATTACTTTAAATACTCAGTGGCGGATCCAGAAATTTTCATAAGTGGGGGCCCACTGACTGACCTAAGAGGGGGCCCGCTCCAGTCACGCTTCAGTGATTCCCTATATAAGCAACCAAATTTTTTCCCAAAAAGGGGGGGGGCCGGGCCCCCTGGCCCCCCCCCCCCCTAAATCCGCCTCTGATACTCATTTTTCTTACTCAAACTCATACCAGTGTTCACTATTTTTTGTAAACATTGAAAAACAACACTTAATAAATTTCATGCTACTGTTCAAGCACTGTTCTAGATTATAACCTTCATTAGGAACTCTCTAAGCTGAATAATATTTGAGAGCCAAGGATGTATAAGAACTGAAACAGTTGAAGAACTTCATGGCAAACAAAGACCTAAAATTCACTGGTCTGTTTAAATTGAAAATTACTGAAAGTTTTTGTAAAGTACAATTGAGTTGAAATCAATAATTCTTTGAATGAAACAATGACTTTTCTTAGTTCCACCTGGGCAATATTGGCTTCAACACTTTTATGTTTTAAATCAGTTATTCATGACATCAAAGTCTGTTTGATAAGCCAGTAAGGAAATTGGTTAATTCCAGTAAGGAAATTGGTTAATTCTTGTATGATTTCAATTGGAAAATTCATTTCAAAAGAGATTTTTTAGTGTGTTTGAACTAAAGATTTGGTGCTTAAAGGTAAAAAAAGGGGATTCAATAGAAGTATTTACCCCTTGGCCCCTTGGGTTTTAAGCTGAATTTGCTAGGAATGACTTAATATCTTTCTCCAAGCTTCTGGTGTCGTGCAACTATCACTTTTTGAGTCTGACATCAACTTATGGAAGAAATTTCAAATGAGAGTTTTTAGTGTGTCTAAACTTATAAATTTGGTGCTAAAAGGTGGAAAAAGGGATTCAATTTGAATATTTATACATTGTACATGTATACGAAAATTTCTGTGAGTACCCATATTAGCGATGCAATTTAGTCCCTTGTGATGGAAATGGTCAACGATGTTAGAAAAAAAAGGACTAAATGCAAAAAAAATAATGCAGGTAGTTATAATCCACCTTAAAAAGCTTGTTAGTTTAGATGAGAGCATAGCCAAGGGTTACGATCCACTCAAGTTCTCTTCACCCTTGGCAGATTGAGCTAACATTTGCGATATCAATGTTGCGCCATCTATCGGAAGATTAAAGTAACGCCCATTCCAAATACATTATTCTTGACCAATGGTAGCACTTGAACTCTTCAATTTGGAGGTAAAAACAAGGTAGCGTCTAGATTCTACACACTTCGTCAAGCTGGCAACGAAAATATACGTCAACATTCATGCATTTGTGCGTGAAACATACACAGGAACTTCTATTAGTTGATTAAATCAAGTTGTCACTAAATATAGTTGTATGTTTAGTGATATAAAGACTTGTTGCACAATAAACACATGGTAATTGTTTAAGAACACTTTCTACATCTACACGTGATCATGTTAAAGGCGCTTTTTGATTGGATGCAGCGAGTTTCTACTGCCACCAATAAAAATCCTTACCTTGTGTCTCAGAAATTTTATCTCAATCTGCCAAGGGTGAAGAGAACGGGAGTGGATCATTACCCTTGGCTAGCGAAGATGAGATGAGAGCAAATTATCAATAAATTCAATTTTTTGGTGTTCCAGACTATAAAGCAGATTAAGGGGCAGGAGATTTGAAAAACCTTTATAGGATATTATAGGGACATTAACACCATCATTTTTATAGCTATAGATTCCATCACTGCATTTAACATGATACATTATTATCTCTACTTTTGAGATATAGTCAATTATTGTTGGCTGTGTACTTTCAACAGAAAATATTTTCTGCCCTCTGACTACAAGTTGTGGTTATTGTGTAGCAATTGAAATTAGACTCAGAAAGGCAGATGGACCAGTAAAAGGGAGCAAGTAAATTGAAATAATTGGACTACTTCAGGAAAAATATTTAGTCCTGTAGTAATGCACTTCTGCTGACTACTCAAACAACTTGAGCTTGTAATTTGTTGCTCTGGACTTTCATCACGAATGTGATATTCTTTCAGTATGGGACATTTCAAAAACTCACATTTCAATTACTCACATTTTAATAACTCGCATTTCAATAACTCCACATTTTAATAACTCTCATTTTAATAACTCACTACTCAATAACTTACATTTTAATAACTTATTTTTCAATAACTCACATTTCAATATCTCACGTTTCAAAAACTCACTTAAACCCAAATTAAACTACAGATTGTTAATTCTTATAAGCAGAGTAAATTTTAAGAGGAGTACGTGCCACAACACACGGATTTATTAAATTTTGAGTTGAGAACAATCAGCTGCTTTAGGTTAAGATTTATAGTCACTTCTGTTCCATAAATATGCTTATAGGCTTGTACAGATGATTTTCTAAGACATAAGTTATTGAGTTGATTGCTGTGGAGAACTTGTATACAGTTTTACAAGTGTTATAATGAACAAATAATTACTCCACCTGTTTTTGTTTTGAAAGGATCAAAGGTGCCGAACTCATACATATAGATAATTTAAATCTTAATTTATTATTTTTCCATAAACAATTTTTAACTGTGATGAAACTTGATTTATTTTCTACAATTTTCAAGTAAAGTTTTTAATGAAAATTGAAGAATATGTTATGTAGCTTCTTACATCCTCCTCTTTTGGTCTATGGTGGTGTTTTGTTTAGCTTCCTTATAACATCTCCTTAATTTATATATAGACACTAAATTGTTTCTCTCTTGACTTTGATAGATAAGGTTATTTGATGTTCTCTATGGTCCTTTTACTGAAGATAAAGTATACAATTTCAAACCCAAACACTCCAAAATTAATATTGAATATGATATGCTCACAAATTTTCTCAATTACATTTGTTAGTGTATAAAATATCAAACAAATTGTATCTTTTTAATAAATGTATAAATCTAATAAGATAAACTGGCTTGCTTGCTTGGTTATGTGCATCTGAATAAGCGTTAATTGTGTCAAAATCTCTTAAAAATCTTGATCAGTAAAAGTGATGAAAATTCTTTAAGAATTAAGGCACAACTTCATATCAGCAGGTTAAGGGAGTTTGCTGCTTAGTTTCAAAATAATTAACTTTTCAAAAGACTAGTTTATATCGATAGGGGATTAAAGAGCAAAACAAATATATAGGTCAATGCGCTTGTTTTCAAGATATTAGCCATTGAAATTTTGGCGGGAAAATATTCTCACTTGACTTTTCATAGCTTTATCTTTAACAAGTTTAAGTTCTCAAAAACTATTCAAAAATAATTAAAATTTTATAAGACTTTTACAGATGGCTTATCATTATATATGTGAAAGATTTATAAAAAGAAAAATGGGGGTCAATGGGCAAATCAAATTGATAAAGTCAGAGGATTCTGAAAAATCTGACAAAAATCCCAAAACATCACAAGCAAACTTCTTTAAGTGCTTTGAGCTTAATTGTTTCAGTAACTGAGAGTTCTTTGATAAAGTATTGTTTAGTTATGTTTTGTTGAGCTTATATTTTTGTCATCAATTGTTTACCCTTTTATTATAAAGTTAAGAGTTTGACATTTTGTATAGATTGATTGACCTTTGGCAGAAAACTGGCAATACTAGTCATCTGCCACAACTGAAACTACTATAACAGTTATAGTAAGGGAGGTTTGTAGTACTTTGTGCCCTCACAACCTCAGAGTCTACCAGGTAGTGATCACTGTACTATAAATGAGCTTTGCTCATTGTTGAAGGCCATACTTTGACCTACAGCTGTTAATTTCTGTGTTATTTGGTCTTTTGTTGAGAGTTGTCTCATTGGCATCCATATGACATCTTCTTATACCTATATGCTCATTGTTGAAGGCCATACTGTGACATATAGCTGTTCATTTCTGTGTCTCTTGTGGAGAGTTGTGTCATTGGCAATCATACCTCATCTTTGTTTTTATGTAAAATATTGTATAGGCATCTTTCTTGTGTTGTTTTGACTACATGCGATGATGTGTGATGACCTTCTCTGAAACCAATGAAAACAAAGTTCAGACTTAATGATAACAATGATATAGCAAATAATAGCCTCTTTATTTGTTTTCAAGGATTTGTATATGATGATGTTTCAAAGTGTGTAGAGTTCAAGCTAAATTTAACCTGAATAACACCCTTTATAAATTAAGGTAAATATTGTTTTTCGTGATTGCAAGATGATCATGAGCGCTCCAGGGAATCTGAAGATGCACCCATCAGTATTGTTAATATGATAGGGTCAACACCAATATCTACTCATTCATAATATAAGGATCGATTAAAATATTTGATAAAATTATCCAGTGAGAAAACTTTTAAAAGCATGATGTCTTAATGGGATCTGACAGTACTTATTAGATGCATGTCTATATCTACTTGAAGGTATATTTAGTGCTTGTCAGAAATAGAACATACAAGCACAGTGGTATACTTTCACATGGCGTAAGAATGTAGGAAGGGGGTCAATGGTTTCTCAAGTAGTCAACATAAACATCTTCATCTCTCTTATTGATTACATTAAACACCATTCTGCTTCATCTTACATTTAGTGAGGCTCTCAAAAGGAGCAGATTTTTTTTTTAATACAGCCACTGATTTTCTTTTAAGAGTAATTGTAATGAATTCAAAGGAATAGGAAAAAAGAGACCTTTAATTTTCTCCCTTTGACTTTAATTCCCCTTTTATGGGTTCCATTAATTTCTCTAACTTGAAATAAATATTCTTTTAAGTCCCTAATACTTGAGGAATCACCCCAAATACTTTAAAACAGTTCGTGAAAATTTTATCGTCTAGAAAAAAGAATGCTGTTGACCAAAAATAACATTTTTCAATCAATGATTACTAATCTGTCCAAACCTGGTGAAGCAAAGCTCTCCCAGAAATTTAGGGCCCATATTATGAGGTCTAAAATAATCTGGAACATATATAATGAAAGCCAAAGCCTGAAACAATTCCTTTTCTTTATTTGTTATTGACATTAAACATTGCATTCTGTTACTACAAGCCCCTGTGTGAAACCTTCAGTATTATGTAGTGATGGCACCTATACGTAAGAGAATCAAATGGTATAGTAATCACATTCCAATTTACCCTAATAGATTGTTAATATGTCCAGATTACTTAATGTTGAAATATATATCAGCTTTAATAATCATATACAATATATAACTTCTCATTGCTTGACATTTATAAACAACCAAGTACTAACACCTGAATGGTAATGGAATATATTGATATTTAAATATACTTTGCTGGAAGGTAAAAGGGGAAAAAAACGTTTTGATATTTTTATGGGAGTTAGAGGTGAATTGTGAATTAGTTTGAAAGAATTTCCTACTTAAAAACCTGTTAAACTGATTGAGGAACAAAAAAATAATGATGATAAGACAAGAAATTATCTGCTGACTTATTACTTTAAGTTTTTTAAAGTCATTCAGAGAAAATAAATCAGTGTCTAATTTTTGCTTTTACTTATAAATTAGTCTTGACATTTTATCAAGCTTGATATAGGAACCTGAGGTTGATGTTCTTTTTCTGTGTTTTTGCCACAGGCACTTGTTTCATCTCTACCTTAATGTGAAGGTACTTGTATTTTTTGCTAGTCATATCAAGGCATAGGACAATAAGCTAGAACTAAGAAGTGTAGCAAATTGATAAGTATAAAGATTCAGGGGCGGATTCAGCCAATTTTAAAAAGCAGGGGTTCCCCCCCCCCCTCCCCCCTCCTCCCTGGATCCGCCTATGATTACTTTACAACCCTCTGGTTATTGACAGAGTTCCATACTTGAAGACTTACCTGATTTACTTTTAAAAAGTGAAAATGAGTTAATAGGGCAAGATTCAATGAACAACATTATTTGCTGTACATAAAAAACTATAACCATTATTCAAACTATCTACTTTATTTCATGAAAGAAAATGTGAAAGGTTTCATGTAGATTTTAACCTTGAAAAAAAATGTTAACCCCTGATATTATTTAATTTGTAAAGTGCATAAAACTGAGTTTTCTCATTTCATCCTGTAAGATGATTGAACCAGTTGATACTTGAAAGAAATAGAAATTTGATAGACAGATAAATTGATCTTTGGATGATTTGGGCAGCTGTAGAAACAGTGTTATAGTTTGATGCTTTAAGACAGATTTGTGTTGTTAGATTCAAACAGAGTAAATAAGTATATAGTTTTATTGAAGTCAGTTGATAAGAAAAGACAGGCAGCCTTTGACAGAATTGATTTCATGAATGGGTGATTGAACATAGGAAATGTGAAAACCTCCAACTTATCTTTTTCTTTGAGATTTTTGTGTTTATGAAAGATCTTTGATGGTCTGTTTAATTGACACACAAGGCTTTTAGACATGGGATTTTAACATAGATATATGAAGATGTGGTATTAAAGAGTGCCAATGAGACAACTCTCCATCCAAGTAACATTTTATAAAAGTAAACCATTATAGGTCAAGGTACCACCTGCGACATTTATGTTCATATTGTTTAAACACCTTTCTTAGTTGCAATTTTTTATTATATTTTGACCTTGAGATGTCTCTTGGAGTTTTGTGTTGTTGGGTTGCTTCACATTTAGATATGCCAACACTTCCTTTAATTAAGGGAGCTACCATTTGATTTTTATGGGGGGGCTAGGATGAAATTTGAAAAAAATAGGCAGGACAGGAGTTTTGAGTAAAAAAAAAAGGCAGGATGAGACACTTTGCCAAAAAAAAAGGCAGGATGACAATTTAGGTAAAAAAAGTCAGGATAAACTAATAAAAAAAAAAGGCAGGACCGAATAGAGTGAAAAATAAAAAGGCAGGACAGAGATTACAACTAAAAAAAAATGCAGGACAAAATTTTTCATCCTAGCACCCCCCATAAAAATCAAATGGTAGCTCCCTAAGTAGAACAACAATAATTTTTCTATGAAAACACACTTTATTCACAATCCATGAAAATAGGTATTTACAAAACGAAACAAATTGCAGTTGTCAATTTTTTTTTCTCTTGATTTTGCCATTTTGACATATAGGATTGAAAGATAACATGTCTGCATAATAACATCTCACAGAAAAACTTATATATAATGGAGAATGTTCGTCATTATTTGAAATTATTTGAAAATCATATTCCATTTGTGAATCTCTTGGGATATATATCTCTGCTCTGTTGATTGTTAAATTTTAAATATTTAAAATATTTAGCAAGTGTTGCATTATGAAAATAAAAATTTTAACTATTATTTTACAGTCCATGCAAAGATAGAATCTATATAAGATTAAATGACTTTTAGTCACGTCATTTGGTCTCTGGTGGGCTGTTGTATCATCGGCAATCATATCACATCTTATATTTTTAAAGTACAGGTTTGAGGCCTGTACTTGGAACATGAAAGAACTAGTGGAAAACTCTATGAAGGTCCTGATTTACCCAAGATGCAAAACCATGTCATGACTACAGTATAATGCTCACAGTTTTCATTCATCAATTGAATCGTGAATTGTATGAATGAATGAAATATAACTTTAAATAAACAAAAAAGAAAAAAATTTATAGATTTCCACAATTGTAAAAAAGCAGAAAATTACAATGATTTTTTTGAAGTATGAAAAAACTCTCACTAAAACATTGCAGTGTTCGTCTATTGGTTTTTGTTTTTTCCAGGATAAGAATTTCAACTCTTTTACAAGTTTAAATTTTTCTTTCATTCTAACTGTTATGATTTTTAATGCAGAATACTACATACAAATTAACGGTTTAAAAACAATTGTAACACTATTTTGACATGTGTACTTCATGCAAAAGGTTATATGTTTTAAAAAAAATTGCAAATTTTATTTATTTGAAAAATGAATTAGCTATTACATACATTGTAAATATGAATAATTGACAGAAATATGTTACAGTTAATTATTATCCAATGATTTACATGTATAGTAATTATCGTTTGATGAATATTTAACGACTTACAATTAATTTGAAATCGACATATTCATTATGCAATTTTCAACAATGTGATATACAAATTGTATAATTGATTTGACTTGAAATGATACAGTTTTCATGTCCCAGGACAATTTCTGCTAAAATTGTGTCTTAAAATTTTACTCTCAGTAATTTAAATGCTCCTTATTGTTTCAAAGATTTGTTAAAATCAATGTTTTTGAAAATTTATGGGAAATAAAACAATTGCATTTTTTAAAGCATTCGTCTGTCATGTAATGTTTTTTTTTATGCCCCTGCTGGTGGTTACTAAAGGACCTGCAGCTGCCCTGTAAAAGATCTTCCCAATTACAGTTATCAAGCAAGTCCTGAATTTTGATGTTGAAAAATGTAAAAACTTTACAAATTGTTACTGTTATACAAATATCAAATAGTCCAATTTAAGTTACATCCAGCTATTTGAAAATTTTCCTGTCTAAGTATGGTATGTTAACTTAGTTCAAATGATTGTGTTATAGAATAAAATGATTTTGTTGATCAATTTTCCTGTCTTACTATAGTTGAAATGATTATGTTATAGAATAGAATGATTGTTAAGGGGTTGTGAGTACAGTTTGTATCTGAAAGGAAGGAGTCAATGGTTGACAGATGTGACACAATATATCAATATGGATATTGAACTGACATCATGACTGTGTTAACTAAATAATCTCAGTTATCAATAGATATGTAAGGCATGCCCCTGTTTCATATGTAGGTCAATATCATGCTGCTCCATATAAGTGTGTCTTTCCTTGAGTGATTGGTGAAAACTACTGGACTATCTGCTAGAGTCGGCTGGGTTTTCTTATATTGTTTTTCTACTATGTAGGACGGGTGATCAAAACAAGTTATATTCATTTTTATACGACCGCAAATTTTAAAACAAAAATTTTAATTTTTCGTCGTATATTGCTATCACGTTGGCGTCGTCGTCGTCGTCCTGCGTCGTCGTCGTCCGAATACTTTCAGTTTTCGCACTCTAACTTTAGTAAAAGTGAATAGAAATCTATGAAATTTTAACACAAGGTTTATGACCACAAAAGGAAGGTTGGGATTGGTTTTGGGAGTTTTGATCCCAACATTTTAGGAATTAGGGGCCAAAAAGGGCCCAAATAAGCATTTTCTTGGTTTTCGCACTATAACTTTAGTTTAAGTAAATGGAAATTTATGAAATTTTGACACAAGGTTTATGACCACAAAAGGAAGGTTGGGATTGATTTTGGGAGTTTTTGGGTCCAACAGTTTAGGAATTAGGGGCAAAAAAAGGGCCCAAATAAGCATTATTCTTGGTTTTCGCACAATAACTTTAGTATTAGTAAATAGAAATCAATGAAATTTAAACACAAGGTTTATGACCACAAAAGGAAGGTTGGGATTGATTTTGGGAGTTGAGGTCCGAACAGTTTAGGAATTAGGGGCCAAAAAGGGGCCCAAATAAGCCTTTTTTTTGGTTTTTGCACCATAACTTTAGTATTAGTAAATAGAAATCTATGAAATTTAAACAAAAGGTTTATGACCATAAAAGGAAGGTTTGGATTGATTTTGGGAGTTTTGATCCCAACAGTTTAGGAATAAGGGGCCCGAAGGGTCCAAAATTAAACTTTGTTTGATTTCATCAAAAATTGAATAATTGGGGTTCTTTGATATGCCGAATCTAACTGTGTATGTAGATTCTTAATTTTTGGTCCCGTTTACAAATTGGTCTACATTAAGGTCCAAAGGGTCCAAAATTAAACTTTGTTTGATTTTGACAAAAATTGAATCCTTGGGGTTCTTTGATATGCTGAATCTAAAAATGTACTTAGATTTTTGATTATGGGCCCAGTTTTCAAGTTGGTCCAAATCGGGGTCCAAAATTAAACTTTGTTTGATTTCATCAAAAATTGAATAATTGGGTTTCTTTGATATGCCGATTCTAACTGTGTATGTAGATTCTTAAATTTTGGTCTCGTTTTCAAATTGGTCAACATAAAGGTCCAAAGGGTCCAAAATTAAACTTAGCTTGATTTTAACAAAAATTGAATTCTTGGGCTTCTTTGATATGCTGAATCTAAACATGTACTTAGATTTTTGATTATGGGCCCAGTTTTCAAGTTGGTCCAAATCAGGATCCAAAATTATTATATTAAGTATTGTGCAATAGCAAGAAATTTTCAATTGCAGAGTATTCAGCAATAGCAAGAAATCTTCAATTGCACAGTATTGTGCAATAGCAAGAAATTTTCAATTACACAGTATTGAGCAATAGCAAGAAATCTTCAATTGTACAGTATTGTGCAATAGCAAATATTTTCAATTGCACAGTATTGTACAATAGCAAGAAATATCTAATTGCACAATATTGTGCAATAGCAAGAAATTTTCAATTGATTGGAGTTATCTTTCTTTGTCCAGAATAGTAGTTGAATCAACTTAAATCATTGTTTTATACAATATACAATGTATATTTTTACTTTTACTACCAACTGATAAATTAAAACAATCTTTACCATTCAGTGATAACAAGCACTTTTTTTACATTTTAATATTTTATGATGTATTTAAATGAGTAGTTATTGCTATTTCTTCAATTTTTTTGAGAGGATTAATATTCAACAGCATAGTGAATTGCTCAAAGGCAAAACAAACATTTTAAGTTCATTAGACCACATTCATTCTGTGTCAGAAACCTATGCTGTGTCAACTATTTAATCACAGTCCAAATTTAGAGCTGAATCCAGCTTGAAAGTTGTGTCCATACTTGCCCCAACCGTTCAGGGTTTAACCTCTGCGGTCGTATAAAGCTGCGCCCTGCGGAGCATCTGGTTTTATTATAATAGAAGGGCTTTTGAAAAAAACCACTATATTTAGTATATATTAAAACATGTTAAGGAAGGACTGTCTGTTACAAACATGATATAAGCTTCACAAGACAAGGTGTATAGCTTACATGTACATGAAATTTCCAATCAGACTTTTGTTAAGATTTTTTTTTAATGTCAAAATTGTTTCCTTAATGTGTGAAGAGTTTGTTCATATGGCTACATGTAATTTGTTGTACTTCAAAATTCAAGTGAATAAGTATAATCTTTAGAGGTCTGTGGTAGTAATATTTTGGCTACGTTTCATTTCTAGGGTCATTTCTAGTGTCGCATTAGTAAGTATGTCGCACAAGTATGTATGTCGCACAAGTAAGTATGTCGAGGATATTAAATTAAATTTAGTTTGTTTATATAAAACAGGAAAGGATTTTTGTTCTAATGTACTTTAATTTTAACTTGTGGAAAGTTTAATTGCTAAAGAAGTTTTTTTTTCAATTACTTGAATTGAACAAGGTTAGTGAATGTCGTTTATGGAAAAATTGTTTGTTCATGATAGAGATTTGAATTTGTGGATTTAGATGTTTAAAAAGGAAAACAGTGGTAAACTGTAATCATCCCTACTTAAAAATGAATAGTAGAACTGGCATATATCTTATTTAATGTCATGCAGTTATATAAAGCCAATACCATTGCAATGATGAACAATAAAGCTTCCACGTTTGGTGAAATTTTTATTTACAACTATGTTTAACTCAGAGAATTGCAAATACCTTGGTAGCTTAAAAGCGCTTGAAAATTTGTACGTTACTGATCATGACTAACGTCAAGACGAGGACTTTGAAATTTATCTTAGACAACTATACTTTTATAAATTTGCTTGTATTTGAGATCTATAGTATAACCGTAGGTACTCAAAGTGAAAGACATGAATTATAGTTCTGTCATTATTTTATACACATACAGGTAATATTGTTATTGTATTGATATTGATGAGGAAATGGACAAATTGCTTTTAATCTGTTTTTGGCTAATGGAAGTATAATCAATAGAAGGAAGTATATCTTAAGGCAGTGTTCAAGATAGAACTTGCTTTCCGCTTGAAAAATTGGAAAATTTTTAGTTCTAGTAGAACAGAGGAAGTTGTTACTTTGAAATTTGGTAAAATGTCATTTCAATAGTTTCCGACTTTAAGTACCAGACTACCATTATATTTTCCGCCAAAGTAATACGGTTAGGAAAACACTACAATGTCAATTAAGAAAGCTTCTTTTGGTTGATAAGTAAGCTTTGCTTAATGGCTACAATATTTGGTGCTTTATTACGGACAGTAGCCTGCCTTTCGAGAATCCCTCTCCACATATATATCTATTCTGTATTTGAGTGTCCAAATTAAAATAATTTAATTTTGGATGTAACGCGCCTTCTGATTGGCTGACGTTATTTTGTTATAACCCCATAGACATAATTTAGTCATGTGACCGTGACGTCATCAACGTTTTTTCATGGTTTTCTACGGTTTAAAATGGAATTTAGAATTAAATTATAAGAAATGACTGTAATATTTTTTCTGTCTATTCGAAATAACATAAAAAATGTGGTACACACTATTAAATAACCCGCTACGCGCGTTATTCAGTATGCACCACATTTTTTATGTTATTGCTTCATAGACAGAAAAAATATTACAGTCATTCCTTAAATGGATTTATAGTTTTTCAATTCAGACCATTAGATGGGATAACATTTTATTGCAAAAAAAAATTAAACATCATGCATCCACAGTGCTTTTCTGAATTTGCCTCATCCAGACCAATCAAAGCTGTATATTTGAAAACAAGTGGTAATTTTCATTTGAGGTTATGGAGATTCTGTTGTTGAAGACTGAGTGTTGACCTGTGTAGCTTTATTGTGTTTGCAAACCTGGCTTTTGGGTTTGACATCATTGACAGATGACCATAAGAATTATTTAAGATTTAGAGGTCACTTAAGGCCAAATAAAAATATATGTGTGGTTCCAGTAACCCTACCGTCCTTACTTTTTCGGCTTAAAAATAGCCTACCCTAAAGATTTTATTTTCATTTTTCATTAAGCACTGTTAAAGTCAGAATGTTGCTCCCATTTGTGTGTTGCTGTTTGGTCTATGTAAACCCCACATGTCTTTTCATTTTCACAATTTGGAAATAGTAAATTGAACTGAGTGAAGCAAGATTGTGTGTATCACTGCATACAATAAATGAATCTATTCTTCAAATTACACTGAAGAATATCACTGTAAATAAATATGATTTAAACATGCAAACTGTTGCAATTTCCTGCAATCTGTTGTTTAAATGGTGAAAAAAAAGACATATATCATTGCATAATGCAGGTAGTTAAAAAAAAAGTAATTTTAAAAATAAAATGTGGGGAAGTTGAAACATGACCATACTTTAACATTACAGGTTGTTGTATAAAGTCATGGTTTAGTATGGTATATCTTCCTTAATATGTCATATATGACATGTTTAATGCACTATTATATCCAGGAAGATTAATTATTGAATTTTTTCACTGTAAAATGTGTTTCTTCCTTTCAAATGCAATTGATTTAAAGATTGTTTGTGTCTCGTTGGTTGGTTATTCAGGTATAAATCCTTGATTCTAAGAGTATGAGAATTATATGTACTTTTAAGTTTGCATAACTATCTATAAATTAATAATTGATACATAACACAGTATTCCATAAAGGTTAGAGCATGAAGGGTTATGCCATTGACTGTCATGGAGACTAGGTTATATCAATATGTGTATTAAATTCACAATCTTTTGAATTAAATAAGTTATACTATTTCTTATCTTTAGGTTTATTTAATAGCTTCTTTTAGGTCTTTTATTTCTAATAATGATGAAAAAGAGCCATGCTCCAGTTTTAAATGAAGAATTAAAAAGATAAGGTTACACATTTAACTGCAGTCTTTAAAGTTTTATCAGTTCCAATGTTTTAGTATACTCGATCATAATACTATATATAATCTTAATATTGAACATATGATTAATAGGTACATTTCTGAAGCTAGCTGAAATTTATTCTAGCTCTAATTTTGGTGAAGGCTAAGGGAATTGTTGGTTTTAAGCGAGCATTCAGGGTAATTTAGACTACCACTGGCATAAGAGAAAAATTGTTCCATACATTATGAATGAAAAAATATATCTTAAACTTTTACAGGCAGACTAAAATAAGCTGTTGGCAAAAGATAAACTAGTTAGCAGTATAAAATTACAAAATCTGTTTTGTAACCTGGCAATATTTACCTTTGAATTTAATCAATGCCACTAAAATAAATTGGAAAGACCTCATTTATTTTACATTTTTACCTCATTTAATTGTACTTGTTACAAATCGTTGCGAAAGTAATAAGGATTTTACTGTATAAGTGGTTGTCAGCAATTGATATTGTCTCCGTACTTGTCAACATTAGTATTTTATGATGTATCACTAGGAAACGGCGCCCTGAGGAATAGCGTTTGTTAGATGCCATCTCATTGACTTCCCATTCCTGACAATGTCCGAGAGTTAAACCCTCGGATTATTGCTATTGATTATTGTGTTGACATACTGACGAGAAGCTTTTGTGCACAATTGTCATCAGAAAGCGATTGACTATTAAAAACTATTACGAACAGTCTTAGCATTAATATTTCATATCATGCATCGATCTTGTCACTTCAGTTTACAACTGAAGTGGGCAAACTCTGCTGACTTAGACTGGATTGATATGTAAATATTATCATCTATGTCAAGTTATTGGAGCAGGGTGCTGATTAAGGAGTCCCCTAACCAGGGCACCTGATAATCATGTAATTCTTTGATTTGTTACAGAACATTATATTGTCATTAAAATTATTTATCTCATATTTATGAACCAATAGGATGAGATATTGGTCAAAAGGGATCTAGATATTATGCTTAGATCTCTTTATTCATATAAAACATCTTGCAATTTCAACTATCTGGAGACCAAAAATGCAGGCTTTAGTTTATTGACTGTCATAACTTTTAAAGTACAAACAACTTATATATATTAGAAATATTAGTGCAATATCCTCTAAACAATCTAGATTGGTCTTGACCTCTGGTTTAAACATCTGAAAGACTGATGCCTATTAAACCAGTGCAAATTTGTACTATAAGAGTACAAAGTCAAGAAATAACAAAAGTAAAGTTGGTGTTGTTGTTTAACATTGACCTGTGCAGATCTGTTCAGCTGAGTGGCTGCTACTGTAAAAAGGCTTTTTGGTCTTGTTGTGGTTATTTAGAGAAATAAAAGGAGTTTGTAGGTTGAAGGTTTTGGATAGGTTGAAGCTATGTTGCCACATTCTGTGTGCACATGTTTAAGTTTGGAGTTACATACTCAGTATTTCAGTGGATGTGGTTAGTTGCTGTCATGTTTGTTTATTGTTTTGTCATGAACCATGATTTTTTTCTTTTTCATTTGAATTTTCACATTTTGTCATGTCAGAGGTAGAATGTAATATGTATATGTACCAGTAAGTAAGGATAGAACCATTCATACTGGGAATTAATGTCATAATGACCTGGCTTATGATAGAGGTATAATTTAATAGGTACCAGTAAATAGTGATAGAATCATCACACTGGTTACCTTCCCATGTTACCCATGTATATCATACTGGGAATTAATGTAAATTGATTCAAATAGCATTAAAGCAGTGGTTTATGATCATGAATATTAATATAGTCTTAAGAATCAGTTATAGATGATTCTGAGTGTTATATAACCTATCATAGAAATTGGCATGGATTTCATAAAAATTTTCTTAAAGTACAGCCTTGTAAAGATACACTGAGTATCAAAAGAAATGCAACAATTATAGTTATTGTGATATTGTTAAGTAACAATTCTATTGATAACACTTTCTGGATTGTTTGTTACAGCATTACCGGTAATTAATATCTAACTTAAATGCAAGCTTAGATATATATATATAGGTGTGTCAAATTTAATCAGGTAGGTCAAACATTATCAGCCTTATATAAAATTCTTATTACAAATTGCAAAATGGAGAAATCAAGATTTCCTATTTAATAACATAAAAAGGTGTAATTGAAATTAATAAGTATACAACTTATCCAAAAGACATTAATTTACATTTTTTGTATAAAATTGTTTGGTCAGAACCCATTTGTATGCATTTTTTAGTTGACTTTTTCCCAGAAGCAGTAAAACAGCTCTAATGGAAATCAGTAAATGTCAAATAATGTTTAACAAATCATTAAACAACAATAAATGTTTAATGTCACATAGCAAAAAAAATTCTGAAGGCCAAATTTAGTTGTGTTGCTTTTTTACTGACCTCTAGTATATATTCTAATTAATTTCATACTTTTCTACTCCTTAATTGTTTAAAGTAGGTGAAAATAAATAGTTCAAAGGGAAGTGCAGTGTATTCAATTAGTGCATTAAGGGAAATGTTTCAAAAGTAATACGGTTTGTCAGAAGATTGATAGAAAAAACAGCAGTTGTGGTGCAAATGTCAACGAGACAGAAACTCAACAATGCAAGTTCACACTTAGAAGTTACCACAACCTCTTCCAACAATGGACAAGTGCCCAGTCTTTGGGAAGTTAAAAAGACAATTTTCTGATTTATACAGCATTGTCTTTTAGAGGTGTTTATAAGACCTCTTAAACATAATAGCTCTTGGAGAAGGAATTCCTTCTACTCAAGCATCATAGAGCATTTAAATTGTTTTTAGAGAAGGCTTTCTATGTAACAAAACTGAAAAGCATGTGTTTGTTGACAATTTCTTATACCGATATGCAGTTTAACCTGGCTTATCTGTCATCTGAGTATTTCATCATACTGCTTTAACCAACACATATTCATGGTTCCAAAATCAAACGTTTCGGATAACACAGGTTACACTATTATGTAATATTATACTTGGATAAATGTGTGAAAGCTGTTGTTACCAATGCTATGAGTGCATTTGTACTGTTCTTTTCAGTTACTTGAACAATGGCTTAATTAGGTTGTTGACATGTACTACAACAAATGAATGAAAGGAGATGTTGGGGGAATAACAGAGCAACCACAATTGACAACATACATAGCATTGGATTGAATGAAAATAATAAATTCTTTGGGTGTAATGCAGTCATTGATTCTGAGCAAACCAATACATATAAACTAAAAGACATATAGAGGTCAAAAGTCTGCTAGAATTCACAACTAGACGTGACCTTCATGATTGGGTGCAAAAGTTTTGTTTGAATTGTTTCTGTCTCTTACTTTACCTCTGTAACTATATTCCAATCAAAACCCATTAATTGAAAAAAATACCATCTGAATTTTAAAGAAATAAAATGTTAACAGTAACACATGCATTCATTTATAAATTTTGTTAATTCAAGGTGATTTTGGACAGCAAGTTGGAGGTTAAGTATCATTTCAGCATTCAGTGTAGATGGCCTATTTCATTTTGTCTCTCAGTGGCGGATCCAGCTATTTAAAAAAAGGGGGGGGGGGGTTTCCAACCCAGGACAAAGGAGGGTTTCTAACCCAGGACAAAGGGGGGTTCCAACTATATGTTCCCATTCAAATGCATTGATCGGCCAAAAAAAGGGGGGGTTCCAACCCCCGGAACCCCCCCCTGGATCCACCAATGTCTCTTTTGTATAGTTGTTTCATTGGCATTCATACCACATCTTCTTACTTTATATTTTACTGAAGTTACATGTAAGAATGAGATTTATGGAATATGACTATCAACAATTGTTAGATTACATGCAACCTTTCTACTGAGTATATGCTTAGCCATATTTGCAAGAGTAAATTAAAGTCTGTATAATAAAACCGATTTTTGTTTGCTTTCTATTTGATCTATATATATATATATAATAAATATATACTTTGTGTTCAAGGTCAAAGCTAAGAGTTAAAATAGTGAGGGCATGAAAATAAACAGTTATATATTTGTTTACTTTTTATTTCTTTTGAATTGTTGAACATATGGTAATAATAAATGTTCTGGTGTAGTTTTTTTGGCTGATTCTTTTACCTGAATTTTAGAAGCCATAAAAATGAAGAAATAGATATTGCCATCCAGTGGCATTGGGCTGATTTACACTTTTGAAAAGTATTCTAGAATGAATTAGATTATGAAATAGTAAATAATTAACAAATTTATGCTGAAGACGAATTTTTCTAGTTCCTTCCTGATTGATGTCATTATATCAATAATACAAGGGAAAATAATAGATATCACATCTGAGGCTAACACCCTTAGGATATATTCAATACAAATGAACAGGTTGTTACCTCTTGGACACATTCCTAGATTCCATTTTCTATTGTACTACTTCCTTTTCTTTAAATTATAACATACAGTGCAGTTGTAATTCTTTATGATCAATGGTAAAGAACTTGATTATTTTTCTTATGAAAATTGTGTCAAGCAATTATACTAAAATTCACATTCTTTCTTTTCTTGTTTGTTTCTCCAACCATATTTATCTGACAGTACAGATAAACAACTCATCATCATTTGATAATGAGGCTGCCATTGCTATGTATTTCTTGCATATAGTCTCCTGTTTTAACTCCTTTGAAGATATCAACCTACTTTTGCAGGTTACAAGGAAGTAATTATTTACATAGGCGACAACGGTAGCCTTTTTTGGTCCTGCGTTTTCACTATCAAAGATCCATTGAAAAAATATTCGAATTCTGAATTATCAACACCTTTGGGTGTAATTGTAATGGTCAAACACATATCGTGCCGCAGCTTTTTTGATAGAAAAATGGCATTTTTTAAGGGTACTCAACGATTCCGGAATTTTCGAAATAGTATGAATGAAGAACACCCCTTGCTTAATTTGGCACAGAAAATGTTGCTTGTCACAGAGAGTTTTCTCTAAATTTCTCGCTATTTCTACACCAATGGCCAATACCCATTTCGCACTATTTCAATTTGTATTTCTAATTACCAGGGCAGCAGAAAATAAATTTACTTCTACTTATTATCTTGGATGTAAAATCTAGGTGGCACCAGTCATCTTTACTTACTTCCTTTTAAGCTGCAGAAGGATGCATTTGGGATTTTATCTTTGAAAACACTTTCATTTCTGAGTTTCTATTTTTCTGCAGCAGTAGCAGTAAACTCATCACCCTTCTGAGCTCAAAATTTCTTTCTAATAATCCAGCTTTTATATAGAGTGTCTGCTTGGCCCAACCACCGTTAATTTGAAAAAAACTTGTTATTTGAGTAAATTTCTTCCTATGCTTATAACAAGTATAAAAGATTTAAATGCATACTATAGGACTGTGCCTTTATACATTACATATTCAGACTTCAAAGTCATTCCAGTCAATATGTTTTTAATGTATAAAAGCAATAAAAAAAATAAAACCAGACTTTTAGACAGAATTGCAACAATTATCCTGGTGTCTGTCATCCTATCCCTAAAAGTAATCCATCAGCTTGTTCATTGAGACCTAGGCATTTGAATAGATGGGTAACAATTGTCCTTTCAAGTTCAATTCCTGCTAGAATAGCTACAAAAAACACATGAATTGATATTCATAATTGACGGCCCTTTTACATACAGCAAACTGGTTGTCTATTATGTAGTGCTATGAGATTAAACAAACATTCAAAAGTTCCATTGCTTTCATTTAAAGCCAGAATGTTATCAATGTCGTGTTTATAAACATTGAAAGAACTGAAAGGGTTTTTCTTACTTGTAAGTGTATATCCATTGTCTGTAGGCCTTACTGAGAAAACTATTTGTGTGGTGTTACGTAAACATTATATAATGGATGATGACAGTTTATGTCGTTAATTGTAATGGTTATCAACGCTGTTTATATTTTCTTAGTTGTAAACCAGGAAATTGCTTCAGTTTAAATAGTTTACTTAGCCTAATCCCTTTTAAACTATGTGCACTATTTGCAAAAATATAATGCGTCAGATATTGCAGTGGCGGATCCAGAGGGGGCTGTCCTGGGGTTGGAACCCCCCTTTTTTGGGCCGATCAATGCATTTGAATGGGGACATGTTGTTAGAACCCCCTTTGTCCTGGGTTGGGAACCCCCCTTTTTAAAATGGCTGGATCTGCCCCTGTATTGTGTACAGAAGGTATTATGAAACCTTGAGTATAGACATTGGGAGGGGGAAATAAGTAGAGGGATGCAAGAATAATGAGAAAAGATGGGATAAACAAAGAATTACAAGAACTATAGATAAGAAGGGATTACAAGAACTATGAAATAACAAGGGATTAACTAGGGATTAGAAAGGATACACAAACGATAACAAGAACTATGGGATAACAAGGGATAATATAAGATAAGATAAATTTATTTTCCAAATTAGGTCCCCAGGGGGGCATATACACATAACATATATAATTGATACAACATACAGTATTTTACATAACATTGTAAAATAACAGTATTTTACATAACATTGTAAAATAAACTATTGAAATAGTCATACAGGTATTATTTGTTAAATAAAAAAGTATTTGAGAGTTGCTACTCCAGAGATGTGGCAAACCCCATTTATTTATATACTTTTTTAGCTCACCTGGCCCGAAGGGCCAAGTGAGCTTTTCTCATCACTTGGCGTCCGGCGTCGTCCGTCGTCCTGCGTCCGTCGTCGTTAACTTTTACAAAAATCTTCTCCTCTGAAACTGCTGGGCCAAATTTAACCAAACATGGCCAAAATCATTATTAGGGTATCTAGTTTAAAAATTGTGTCCGGTGACCCGCCCAACCAACCAAGATGGCCACCATGGCTAAAAATAGAACATAGGGGTAAAATGCAGTTTTTGGCTTATAACTCAAAAACCAAAGCATTTAGAGCAAATCTGACATGTGGTAAAATTGTTTATCAGGTGAAGATCTATCTGCCCTGAAATTTTGAGATGAATCGGACAACCCGTTGATAGGTTGCTGCCCCTGAATTGGTAATTTTACAGAAATATTGCTGTTTTTGGTTATTATCTTGAATATTATTATAGATAGAGATAAACTGTAAACAGCAAAAATGTTCAGCAAAGTAAGATCTACAAATAAGTCAACATGACCAAAATGGTCTGTTGATCCCTTTAGGAGTTATTGCCCTTTATAGTCAATTTTTAACCATTTTTCGTAAATCTTAGTTATCTTTTACAAAAATCTTCTCCTCTGAAACTAATAGGCCAAATTAAACCAAACTTGGCCACAATCTTCATTCAGGTATCTTGTTTAAAAATTGTGTCTGGTGACCTGGCCAACCAACCAAGATGGCCGCCATGGCTAAAAATAGAACATAGGGTTAAAATGCAGTTTTTGGCTTATAACTCAAAAACCAAAGCATTAAGAGCAAATCTGACATGTGGTAAAATTGTTTATCAGGTCAAGATCTATCTGCCCTGAAATTTTGAGATGAATCGGACAACCCGTTGATAGGTTGCTGCCCCTGAATTGGTAATTTTAAGGAAATTTTGCTGTTTTTGGTTATTATCTTGAATATTATTATAGATAGAGATAAACTGTAAACAGCAAAAATGTTCAGCAAAGTAAGATCTACAAATAAGTCAACATGACCAAAATGGTCTGTTGACCCCTTTAGGAGTTATTGCCCTTTATAGTCAATTTTTAACCATTTTTCGTAAATCTTAGTTATCTTTTACAAAAATCTTCTCCTCTGAAACTAATAGGCCAAATTAAACCAAACTTGGCCACAATCATCATTCGGGTATCTAGTTTAAAAATTGTGTCTGGTGACCTGGCCAACCAACCAAGATGGCCGCCATGGCTAAAAATAGAACAAAGGGGTAAAATGCAGTTTTTGGCTTATCACTCAAAAACCAAAGCATTTAGAGCAAATCTGACATGTGGTAAAATTGTTTATCAGGTCAAGATCTATCTGCAACAACAAAAGAGAGTTTTTAAGACTTCAGCTGGCTATTCAACCCTTGCAACAATCAACTGAATTTTGCAGAAATCATTACTAGGATAGATTGCCCTTATATGATAATTTTTTATTACCTTTTTGTTTTTTTTGGCAAAGAGGGAGCGGGGGGGGGGGGTGCGCAACAACAAAACAACTTCACAATTTTCTCATTACTTTGCATTTCTCGTTAGATAAATTTTACAAAATTCTCCCCTGAAACAACTGTCAAATTTAAACAAACTTGGTTTAAATCACCACTAGGATATCCAGGGACCACTGTGTATGATGACCCTGCCTGCCCACATGGCTGAAATAAAACATAGGTTTCAAATGCACTTTTTAGTATTATATCTCTGAAACTAAACGACAGTACAACAGTTGCATTTATCATGCATCAATTGTAAATAAAAATATCAGGTGAGCGACACAGGGTCCTTGGACCCTCTAGTTTTTTTCTCACTTGATTTTATAATATTTTGCTGAAAATGTATAAATATAAAATAGAAAATAAATGATTGTTTAGCTGCAACAGACACCAAGGGACGATGCTCTAGGATTGTGATCTTAAAAGCTCTAACAATCCTCCTCGTATCTGTTGCAGAAGAACCAACACAAATGAAAAAAGTTTATGTATATTCACAGCAAATAACATATACTGCAGTAAACAGGTATTGAGAATAGTGTAGGTTTCCCTACTGCAACAGACACCAAGGGGCGGTACTCAAGGAGCTGTGGTATTTACACAGTCCTCCTCGTGTCTGAAGCAGACAAGAAAGCCACATAATTAACAATTTTTCGAAATAAATTTACATGCAGCAGTGAGAATAGACTTATCTTCTGTGTTCATAAGCCATATCAGTTTATCTCTTGCGTTAAGAGTTAAAAAGTTGGGGCAACTTTTAGTTATCTCTTGAATATAAACTAAGGATATGAAGAGCTATGGAATAAGAAAGGCTAAACAAAAGATCACAAGAGTCATGAGGTCAGAAGGGATATGCAAAGGAACCATGAGGCAAGAAGGGATGAACAAAGGATAAACAAAGGATCACAAGAGTCATAAGAAAATCAACAGTCCTGACAAATAACCTCCAGCCCTATTGTCCAGGTTAATAAGAATGTTGGTGGGCCAATAAAATTGATTGAAAAGAGACATCATTTTATGAAAGACTGATTTTCAGACTTGTAAGTGAAACAATTATTCATGAAGCTGCCTCATTTTCAGACTAAACATGCAAACATTTGTAACTGAAAAAATAAGAGGTTATCCAAAAGTTCTGCAGTATATACCTAACTTAAAGGTTTTCTATTGATCAGTTCACTTAGGATGAGAAGTCATGTTCAATATTGTTATGTTATTCAGACAGATTACTATCTACTGGAATGTTATGGCATTTTAAATGCCAATACTAGTGTAAATATGTAGAAAGAGAAGCGCAACTTTGCTTGATTGGTCTAGGATTAATGTTGAACTGTTAAGGAAATCGTGATGTATTTGTCATAACTTTTGAGTCAAATTGGAGTACATATGTACTTGGAATTATATGTTTTTGTCAAACCATAATATGTTATGTCAGACCATAATGATATGGCACATCATAAGAAGTATAACTGTTGAAAACTTGATTACAATACTTATGGGGGGATTAACTCATGCTATAATTGTCTTAATGTTTCTGGTATAAAAGTGAATACAAATATCTCCTTAAATTAAAGTTAATAAAATGTATGATATTATTGTGTAATTAAAAAACAAACTTTGTTTTCAACTATTAGTCCAAAAACCAATATTGCAACATTTTCTAATGTGTCTAAACATAGTTTTGCAAATACTTACTCCATTGTAGTCTGCATAGAATTTTAGTCTGCAGGTGCACCATTCCACTAGGGCAGAACTTGCATATCATATTTTTTGACAGTTTTTCATTCTCAATTTTATTTCATCAATGTTTTCAAGAGAAACACAAATAAAACAATAAATCAAAAGATCAGTACATTCTAATGCAATTATTTTGCAACAATTGTTCTGATTGGATAACAGCAAGCGTAAAATTCTCTATCTCCTTGTCTGTAACTAAGGAAGCCGACATTTTGAATTTTGGAATGTATTGACATGTTATTTCTACAATAATAAACAAAAAACTCACTTGTTGCGCCTAAAAATCTTCTTTTTATCAAATTTTATTACATTCTGAAGCGGCACAGAAGCCAGAAAACGCCCAGTGTTTATGTTTGACGCCGGAAGCATACCTATGACGTCACCTAGTGTAGGGACCAAAGAACATAACATCTTTTCGCGGAATTTTCTTTAATGAACATTTTACACCGAAATAATGATTGAAATTTAATTATAAACTTGTTTTGCATTAGAATAGAGATTATTATGATGCAGTGTATTGTATTTGAAGCTTTGCAGACGTCCATCGGTAAGTTTACTGTCGCAAATACCCGTTTACTTGTCTCCGCTCCGCGTCGCCAGGTAAACTAAATTTGCGACAGTAAAACTATCGATGGACGTCCTTAAAGCTTCAAATACAATACAGTTATCTCTTAATTGTACTACAATTTGGATTGACTCTTGGATTGAGTGCAGCATATTTTGGACTTCCTCTAGAGAAAGAGAGAATAGTGATAGAAACTTCAGTCTTTTGCATCAGACTTCCTTATGATTGACCATCTCAAGGTTTCTTTAATGTGCATAGTCAATAGTCATTGCCAGACAGTTGACTGACCAGACTATACATATAAACAAGTTACATTACAAACCACAAAACCTTAATTTCCTGTTGCTATAACATGACGTAAATAAACAAGATTACCTGTATTGCTTTTTATTTGCTATTATAGTGCAAATAAACAATGTAACATGTTTTTCATTTTTAGCACATAATCAGACCTATTACAATAATTAATTGTTATTACTGATTAATGTATTAGTTTCTGAATTATTTAGGAAATCATGATGTATTGTTATGAGGCCACTTGACACATTGCATCATAGGTTAAAAGCAGAATTTGTATTTAACTGCTGCAGCATCTGCTAAGGCAAAAATAAAAATAAGAGTAAAAGTATCATCATGATTACTTTGGTAATAAATGTTCCTGATTTAGCAGACGGCATGTAGGAATTGGAATATATTAGTGTTTTTATACATCTGTCCCACAAATTAGCTTGATGCTATGCATATTAATAGTAAATTGATGTTTTGTGCTAGAATACATGGAATTAATTGCCATTAGCAAATCCAAGCAGGTGATTGTTTTGCAATTTTACTTAGAAAAAACTCCTTAAGTTATTTAAATTTAAAGACAATTGATGAGAAAATATAATATAATGAACAGCTGCATTTCAGAGCCATTTCTCAAAACACAATTGACTTGACTTTGCTTCATTTTCTTCAGAGGTAATAAGGTCTTGTTTTATTCTTCAAATTCTTTCGAAATTTCCCACAACTGGTAATTATGTAAAGGCTGATTACCTGAAAAAATTAATTGTAATATTTCATGTATATACGTACATGTAGATTTTAGTGAAAGAGTAAGTATAATCAGAGTTTATATAATTCTACCTTGTCTTTTTTTTCCAGATTAGAAAATTTGAAAAACTAGAGACAGATGAAGAAAGAATAAAATTAGGAAAAGAAATTTACGACCAATTTATAATGAAAGAACTTTTATCACAATCACATGCAAGTATTCAATATATCACTGTTATGACAACAATGCACACCAACACTGGGGATTCATTTATTTTCTTGGATGAGAATAACGTAAATTTTTTTCGTGGATATTTGATGTCATGGATTTGCCAAAGTCTGTATGTTATACAAACCTTGATAAAATGTGTACTTCATTGACTCTTTGAATTTGTATTTAAAGTATACCCATGAAATCCATCAAAATTGGTATCCCATGAATAATATTTGAATCCACAGTTATCAAACATTTTCTTTAGCCTATGGTACTGTTGTCAGCAGTGCATTCAAGGTTCTCATGAAGACTAAAATTGAGAATGGAAATGGGGAATGTGCCAAAGAGACAACAACCCGACCATAGAGCAGACAACAGCAGAAGGTCACCAACAGGTCTTCAATGCAACGAGAAATTCTTGCACCCAGAGGCGTCCTTTAGCTGGCCCCTAAACAAATATATACTGGTTCAGTGATAATGAACCCCATACTAAACTCCAAATTGTACACAAGAAACTAAAGTTAAAATAATAGTACATTTTTTTGGCCAGATGAGTCTTTGTGGAAAAGTGAAGGCAAGTTGGAATTGTCACACCTGCCCAACCCCTCATGGGATATAAAATGGTGTACATGTACCTCAAACAATTAAGATTTGTTGTTAATACATGTACTGCTAAGGAAAAATATCTGTTTGAGTAATCATTGCACCTTTGTTTGTACTTTCCACTGGCACTTTTCATATTATTTGATTTTATTCCTAAAGAATGTGGATCGTGTTTCACTGATGCATTTGGAAAAGTGCTGTGCTTCATCTTAAAAGTTATAGTTAGACCTTCAAATTTCACTTCACTGCAAGTTCACAACCCTTAGCACTGAATTTCGAGCAATTAGGAGAATTCATTGCTAGATGTTGATCATTTGGGTTGTTATCATTAATTTTTTTAAAAAATCCAACAAATAAAGTCTGAAATTGCAGGAAAAAAATAAAAAGATTATAACTGTTAATATGGAATAGAAGAACAAATGATACAAAATCAGTACATGTAGCACAAACACATATAGGTAATGAAACAATGCTTTTATTGCTGTTCTTCATCTCAAAGTCACTGTGAGGTTTCCAACACTGAGCAATGAAAACTCTTACCACAGTACAAGTTTAAGACCTCCCCTACCACCTGCTTGATTGGAATTCTTTGCTAAAAGAATGCAGATAGACTTTGTAAAATGTTACACCACCAAATCAGGCCAGGTAAAAAATAACAAACTGAGAAGTAATACATTATCACAACAAAATTTGTCCTTAGAATGCATAGACTTCTGCATAGACTTCTTTATTTTGAAATAAATGTTTTCAATAAACGTACTATATATATGTGTCTTAAAAAATAATCACTAAGTCCAGGTCAAGAAAATACCTCAGACAACATTGAAAGAAAAAATGCAAAAATGTTGTGCATCATCATAAAAGCTTAGAGCTATGTAAAATATTTGGTGAAAACAGTGCTATCAATTGTTGTAATTCTATACTCCTGATGAGCTAGACCTTTAAGATCCCTGCATACTTCTGTTACAAGATTTAGACATTTATGTAACATGATAATCCCCCTGGAGGTTGGAATTTTTACTTTATGTTTATTGCTTTATTTTGGGTTCTCAGTCAATTATGCAGACAAAGTTGTGCAACATACATCCATTAGTAAGTGCTGAAAGGAAATTTGTTGCATAAATAAAACACCTAATGTTGAAAAAGCAAATTTGAAAGACAAAAGGAGAAAAAGGTCAAACATAAATAAATCAATGGACACTATTGTACAAGTATCAGTCATGTCAGTAGCAAGCATCATATTTTCCCAGTTGCTAGATTTGATAATATATTTCTGTATATTTTGGGATGGATATATGGATGGCTGTTATATGTCCCGTGGCGTATATATATCAGATCTCAGAATGCAAGTTCTTATTAATTTGTAATACTCACTCAGTCACATTATTCACATTAAAATTCAAAATGCACATATAGAAATGTCTCACCTGTTTACTTATCATTGTAATTTTGTAGAAAGTCTTTAATATGAAGGTACAAATATCACATCAGTTTTCTATGAAAATGAGGTAATGGTTAGATGAACTATGTCAGACAGACGTGTAGACCTTATAATTATTCCATATCAACTATAGTGGTCTTGTCATTTAAATTGTAACTGAGAAACAGATTAAACCATAAAAGAGGGTATGGATGGGGGGGTCTGTTATTCTGTAAACATTTAATTTTCACCCCATTTTTCTCTAATCTTTAAAAAATTAACCCCTTTTTTCTCTAATCTTCCAAAAATTAACCCTTTTATTCTCTAATCTTCTATTTTTTGGCTCATTATTCTCTAATCTTCATTTTTTAAGGGCATTATTCTTTAATCATTTAACCCCATCCAAACCCTCATAAAATCTTAGAATTGAACCATAAACCATTAAAATAAGGGCAAGGTCAGAAGAAACCTGCCAGTCGGACATGTACACCTTTCAATCATTCCATACACCAAATTGAGTTTACCTTATGTATCTGAGATATAGAACTGACCATGCAAAGAAAACCATGATCAATGATCCATGAAATACCACAGGGTGATGATCCCTATGTCACACATTCTGCCATATTTGTGGTAGGCAAAAAACTCTCAATAATTTCTGAATTAACAGTATCATGCAGTTTGATAGAACAGATTATAAATAACAGAATTTTATTGTATTCTCTCAATGCAATGAATTTGATGTTAAGAATTTACAAGTTATTCCAGAAATCAATCGCACGTATGTTAAAGTCATTTGTAAGTTAAGGGCATAAAACAAGGAAAAATTTACAACTTGTTTCTAGCTACATATAAAGGTCCATATTTTTTTTGCATGATAAATGTAATCTTCAATCTCTATTTTCAGACATATACAAAAGAAGCTGTAGATTCTGTTAAAGAAGCCTTAACATTAGCACAAAGAAATAAAACTCTAAATCCACACATTTTTGAAGTAAGTATATCATGTGATTATATTATTGATCGGTAGTAAAACAATGTGTAAATGTCATTTGTGATGATGTAAATCTCTTAATCTTTGAATGTGCCGACAGCAAGAAGATGCTTTAATTGGTTTTTTCGTCAACTCTGTAGTAAAACATTTCATTACATTATTTAATATACATTTACTTAAATATTAAAATAAGAAGATGTGGTATGATTGCCAATGAGACAACTCTTTAACAAGAGATGAAATGACACAGAAATTAACAACTATAGGTCACTGTAAGGCTGTCAGCAATAAGTAAAACCCATACTACATAGTCAGCTATAAAATTAGGGAAACCCCCTGTTCTGAGAATTCCTCCAATGTCCTGTGATTTCTAAAAAAATAGCTTATTTTGAATAAAGGAAAGATTTTCTGCTACGTAATATAGCTGAATTTGAACCATGCACACTGCCAAGGATGAAGAGCAAAAATTATTTCAATATGATATAAATTTGACTTAAATAAAACAAATTGTATCTGATGATGTAATTTTTTTTTAATGGAAATTGGCCAAATATTGTAAATCACTGGATTGCAGTTATTATTTAACTCTTGAACTTATCAATTTTATTCTTTTTATTCTCTTCGGAATGCTTGCACAATAACAAGAATGATTTCATTTGTTTTACTTTGTTGACGTGATGAAATCAACTAATGCGTGGTATCACGGGCCGTGAGTACACTGGGGACTCCACTGTACTGCCATGGCGGTCGAGTTACATCAAACTTTCTGGTCAGGCCGGGTATTATGAAATCACAGAAAATTCAAGAACAAAATAATCCAATAATCTGTAGTCTTGTTGTCAAAGAAATATACAAGTAAATTCACTAATCTATTTATTAACATTCCATTCCAGGACACTATTTACATTATATATACAGTTTACAAAATGTATAGTTCAAATATTCATTAGCACATTACTTTCACACGGTATCATAAACGGCACTCGATCTGTATAAATTCGGCAACAGTGTCCAATACTGTTCACTCACAAAAATCACGCATAGTGTCTAATACTATGCGGACAAAACCACGAAACAGTGTCCAATACTGTGCGGACAAAACCACGCATCAGTGTCCAATACTGAGCGGAACCATGCAACAGCGTCCAATACTGTGCGGACAAAACCACGCATCAGTGTCCAATACTGAGAGGAACCACGCAACAGCGTCCAATACTGTGCGGATAAACATATAAAGAAAAAATAATAATTCCAAAGCTATCAGTAATCTGCTAAGATGTATCTAAAAATATAGTGGGGGCAGAATAACAAAAAATCCTTTTTAAATAACTTTTCACATTGTATTGTTCTTAAATGTCTTGCCTTCAATCCTTTTTAAACACTAAAACAGAGGGCTCTTATATATACCTATGATCTCCAAATATTCTCCAACTGACCTCAATAATCTCCAAATACTCTCCAATTGACCTAAATAATCTCCAAATATTCTCCAATTCTTTGTTTACAAAAATAAAACATATAAATCATATAAAAGTATTTACTATGTGACCTTAGAGAACATGCTATGTTAATCTCTTATAATCAAAACGTTAATATGACAAAATTAATTACAGTAGACATAAAATAATACTTGTACAGTACTTAAAAACACTCCTGCCTGAAATACTTAGAGCCAGCATAACAATTTTAAGTTTCAAGTGCCACAGAATTCATCAATACAATTCATGTATCAGTATATGTATATTAATGGAAAAGAACAAAGTAAAGACAATTTCCCTCGCTTAAACAAAAAAATAACCCAGTAATTCTTTTCCATAAAACATATTATAAAGGACATTTGATGTCCTAGCTCATCTAAGACTAACAGAAATAAACAGATGGAATAACATTGCTAATGATCAGTTAGAATTTTATGAAAGGTACTTGGATATTTTTTTTGTCATAATCTTATACAAGGTGTTTGATGTTTCCAGAGTACAGTCAATTTGAAAAAGATGTGTTGCAACATGAATTAGGGACATGCAGGCTGCCAAATAAAGTTTTCATTTAGAAATGGATCACGATTTAAAATTGAAATGATTATGTTAAAGAGTTGGATAATTTATCAGAATTTACCTAGATTACTAGATGTAATATTAATTGGTCTTATATATATTGAATTATTTTAATTCAGTTTTAGCAACATCACATAAGTGAGCATTCCTTTTGATAAACATATGCATAATCCTGAAATCTGAAAAATTAAAATTAAAGTAAGCATCCAAAAGTTTAAAAAAGATAACTTAAAAAGATTTTTTTTCAGTTTAATTTTTATTTTCAAACTTAAAGGGGCACTAGCTAAGAGATGTATAAAAATCTAAAGTATGATTTGTTTTTGTTCAATCAATAATAAAAGTGAAATAGTGAAATAATAATTCGCTTTTAGCAGCCAAAATGGTTTAATTTTGTCAAATTAAGCTAAATAATATTGATAATGAATCATTCACTTGCAAGTGAATAAGTCGACCTCACTAAATCCGTATTCATGTGAATTTCAATTTAACCCCTTAACTAGAGATGGACAACGCATGCTTTGTACGTGTACTGTTTATTTAAAGGAAAGGAATGTCAACATTGAAAGTGAAACAAAGGTAAATCATTTAATGACTGATTCAATCCACCAAAAAATCTTTCTTCTACATGTAAAAACAACGAGAAACATATATTTTTAATCTATAATATGAAATTAAACAGACCTATAAAAATCCAACAGCACGTGTTGGCTTAATCTATTTATATCTAATCATTAGTATATTTATGTTTACATCGCTTATATGGTCATCTGAGGTCAACTCGATATTTAATTAGATGGAGTCTAGACTAAAATACACACGAAACGAAACTACATATTATTGACCCTATGCTCTGTAAACTGTTTATTTCACACTTTTGATAGTTTGGATAAATGTTTCACATTGTTATAAATAAAATATGAGAATTTGAGTCAAATCAGTGACCATGAATTTGACAGCTAGTGCCCTTTAACCTCAAATTTTTTTGGGTATTGTCTTTGCAACATGATGCAAATTTCTAGCACACAGTTTGGTATTTGACCTTACTTCTTGGGGTATAAATTTACTATATGTTTCTTAATAGTATTTGTTCCTGTCACTATAAGAAAATACACTAGCACAACATAACAACTTTAAAAAAAAAAAACAATATTTGTATCCGAATTTAATTTAATTCAGATCAACTGAAAGCTTTGCTGTAGTTTAGCATGTCACTTACTCTTTGTACTGTGCTGTGTTTAAGAACCAGGTTTGGCTATAAAGCCCTCTAATGGTCAGCTTTTTGTCTTTATCGCTGTGATGCAGTTTTGCTTTTGACAATAAATTGGGTTACTGTCTACAACATATATTCTATGCAGGAATAAATGATATGGGTCACATCCAATTCAGTATCACCAGACCAGGTGAGACCTCAATAGTTTACCATGTCGCTAGCTGTAGCACTACTACAAGAGAGGTTTAACGTGACTGGCTGTAAAGCTTTTGCAGAGAAGGCACCTTTTCTTTATCGCTGTGCTGCAATTTTGCCTTTGACTATAAATTGGGTTACTATACACAACATATATTCTATGCTGGGCCTAAATTAATATATTGTTTGTTTCCCCAATCCCGACCCTGCCAAGCCAGGTGTGGGTCGGAAGGTAGGGAAATAATTTTATTTTTTCCAAAAAGCTTGAACAACATTGGACGATCCTGCAAGCCTGATAATCGGAAATGAATAAAATAATATTTGACTTAAATTTGACAATAAAATTTTATGAGTAGCACTGTTTTTGCAGGGTCGGTCGGGATTGGGGAAACAAACAATATTTTATTTTAGGCCCAGGAATAATTGATATATGGGTTACATCCAATCTTTATATTCAGTATCACCAGATCAGGCAAGAACTCACTGGTTTACCATGTCACTTTGTACTACTGCGGGAGTGTTAAACAATCGTGACTAGCTATATAGCTTTTGCACTGAAGGCACTTTGTCTTTATCACTGCGAAGGAATTTCACTTTTGACAATAAATAATAGGTTAGAGTTCCAGGTCGCTTAGTAATATAGACTACTTTTAAACATTGTGTAAAGATACCACTATGGAAATTCCATACAAAATATGATATTTTTATTGATTTTTATTATGAGTAAAACATTGCAGCCCGTTCAATTACGAGTGATACAATAATTTCCCAAGTTGCAAGAATGATAATTAGTTTTAGTTCATTGTTAGAATTTAATTCTGCGCGAATATAGCACCTTGTTTAAGTATTTAGAGAATAATCGATTAGAATTATCCAGTTGAATCCTGTTATATAAGTATTGTCATACTGGTGGAAATTACAGGTAATTAAATTGTCAATATAACAGGTAATTAAGAGTTGATTACTTGTTACCAGCCTGCCATCAGCGTGGAATTATTATGATGAGCTGAAGGATTATTTCAATATTCGCTTCCAAAATGCTGCAAAAGAACATTAGTCCTTGAGCAAATTATATCTTGCATGTAAATGATTGATTTCGAAATTTCATTACCAAACAAAGTCATGCAACCGGTTTGAAAATCTAATTTTCCAGTTTTAAGTAAGAGAGTGAGTGATTTAAGTTTGTGCACGCTATGTTGATGAAGCTGATAATAACTTCCAAGTAAAAGTTCATCAAGCAACTCCCTCATCCAAGAAAAATCTCATTAAGCAACTTTATATTCCAAGAAAAAGGGGACATCAAGCAACTCCCTCATCCAAGAAAAAGGTCTTCAAGCTACTCCCTCATCCAAGAAAAAGGTCTTCAAGCAACTCCTTCATCCAAGAAATGGGTCAGCAAGCTTAACTCCGTAATAAAAAAGGGACATCCAGCAACTCCCTTATCCAAGAAAAAGGTTATCAAGCAATGCCTATATATATCCAAGAAAAGGTCAACAAGCTACTCCCTAATCCACAAAATGGGTCATCAAGCTACTCCCTAATCCACAAAATGGGTCATCAAGCTACTCCCTAATCCACAAATTGGGTCATCAAGCTACTCTCTAATCCACAAATGGGTCATCAAGCTACTCCCTCATCACAGAAATGAGCTGTCAAGCAACTAGCTTCCTAAGCAATGAAATTGGTCATCAAGCTGAAGCAACTCTTCCTCCAAGAGAGGAGTCACCAAGAGACTCTCTCTTCCAATAAATGGATCATCAAGTGACTCTCTTCCAATAAATGGATCACCAAGTGACTCTCTCTTCCAATAAATGGATCACCATGCGACTCTCTCTTCCAATAAATGGATCACCAAAGCGACTCTCTCTTTCAATAAATGGATCATCAAGTGACTCTCGCTTCCAATAAATGGATCATCAAGTGACTCTTATTAAAAAAAAAGGATCATCAAGCAACTCCCTCATCCAAGAAAAAGGGTCATCCAGTGACTCATTCATCCAAGAAAAGGGTCATCAAGCAACACTCTTTGAAGAGAAAAGGTCATCAAGCAACTCCATAATCCAAGAAAGGGTTAAATATGTGACTCTCTCATCCAATTAAAGGGTCATTAAGTGACTCCTCGTCCAAGAAAAGGGTCATCAAGCCACTCCCTCATCCAAGAAGAAAGGAATGATCAACCAGATAAGTTTCATAGAAATAAAAAAAGTTACATCTATACTTGGATAACATTTTTTGAATACAGCCTTTGCAAAAACCCCAATAATCTCAATGCAATGTTTAATTGCACATACAAAATTTCTTGATTTCTAGTAAAGAGTTTATGTCATTGATGATGTCAAATAGAACAGAAAAATTGATTGTCATCCATACCCTTCCGGAATTGTGTTACACCCTTCTTTGACGATATGCATAACCTCTGTCCATTGGTCAGCCCATCCACCCCCACTTTTAATTAGATATATATAAGAGAAGATGTTGTATGAGTTCCCATGAGGCAACTCTCCATCCAATCCATTTAATATTCATTACTAATATATAGTTTTAAATATTAATGAAAGGTCATTTTGGGTAGATGTCAGTAAAAGTGTAACTCAACTACGTAATCATTTTGACCGTACTTAAAACAAAATAATTCAATTTTTAAAAATAAATCCTTGTGTTCTATTTATATATTTGAATACCTGGATGAGCTGTAAAGCTCAAAGTTAATAACAGATTTAAATGTTCTAGTACCCTTTTCATTTATGTACAATTACCTTACAGCTATATCAAGTAATGCTAAATATATAATGGTAATTTGGTCAATGTCTAGACAAGAAAATTTATAACTAGGAAGAAAATAGATTAGCTGTTCTGGTAGCTATTGAGAAAAAGTTACGAATCTCTTGGGTACTATACATTGTTCTGTGAAGATATTCTTTCTCATGATTGGTATTTTGATTTGTTCTCACTTGCGGAAAGATTTATTACATGTATTACTACGTTTCTTGTAATCGGATAGTTTAAATTTGTCTCAAATTTTTATGATGAATGATTTCTTATTCCTTATAGTTAATAACCTGAGTGGTTGCTATTAAAAAAGTGTAGTGTTCTATGAAGAAGAGATCTTGTTATTGTATATTTTGTGTATTTTTATCATAAGAAAACGTTTAGTAAATAATAAGAGTAGTAAATATATTACGAACTTTATAGTTTTAGTCTCTTTTTATTTTATTGTGAAAAGAGTTATATAACTACAGGTAGATAGTTCAAAGATCAAGGTCACATTGTCTATGAATACAAAGTCAAATGTCCTCTTCAAACTATCTTTTTAGCCTTAAACTTTTTGTCAGCAACTAAGGTGGGGATGGGGGGGGGGTTGGTGTTGGAACCCCCTCTTTTTTTTTTTGGAGGATCAATGCATCTGAATGGGAACATATAGTTGGAACCCCCCTTTTTAAATTGGCTGGATCTGCCCCTGCTTCTGCATCAAATCTATTAAGCTCCCAGTTTGACTTGATAACCTATGGTGCCTATGTTTTATATTTATTTTGTTGCGGATCCCCCGAACTGTATGTTTTTTCATGTTTTTATGCAGCATAAAGCTTTGAAACTCCTCTATTGTTGTATAGTTTAAGGGACACAAAGTTATTCTAGTTGTGATTTAATATACCCCCTCCCCCCCCTCTTTAAAAAAGTGAGAGTATACGGTTTTACCTCTGTCTGTCCATCTTTCCATATGTCCTAGAATATTTTGTCACATTTTTCTAATGAATTTATAATTACAATACATGGATTTCTGAAATTTGGTTTCAGGGTTTATATAAGTCAGCTATACCGTGTGATGCGTTTTCAGATTCACCACTCAACAATTTTCTGTATACCAAAATATTTCGACGGGGGTATCATCATTGAGCAGTAGCTCCCAGTTTCACTTGTTCAAACAGTTTGTGGATTTCCTGTTATTATAAAAGTTCCTTACACTTGATGTCCAACAAAAGGTGTTATTTTTTTTATCATTTAACAAAATGTGCTATATGATAATATGGAAAACCTTGGTATTTTAATTTTTTTTTTTCGAAGAGATATACATGAACAGCTAAAGCTGTCTAAAATGTACCTTTTCAAAACAGGAAAAACCATGTATTCCTAAGTAATCGTCAACATAACGTTGAAGAAATAATGACAGAAGCATGATTACAATAATACAATAATGATGGAAGCAGGAAGTAAACAATGCAAGTAACAAACGTTCTATATGTAAAATATAGGACATTCATGTAATTGTAAACAAGCTGTGATATTGGTGATTATTTTTATAACACATAATAAGTCTTTGATGACATACTAATGTAAATACAGATATATATATAAGTTATGTCTGTATTCAGCAACATGTAGATACAACTATGTAGTGTGTGTTTAAATTTGTTTGTCTCATATTAGTCTGTGTATTCCATTTATGATACAAGGTTAAATGAAAAGACTCGTGAGATAGTCAAAACTCCAGTCAAGCTTATAATCTCGACAAGGGGGGGCACTTCAATACTTAACTGATAGGTGTTGTCGCTGGGGTTCTGTTACCTACCCTTTTCATATAATTTAGATCTTAAAAATGTATACCTTTTCATATATTGCATAGGTAGAATTATAACCTTTTCTCATATTGGTTGGGTTTCGTGGAGTGTGTTGGAGAAGTGGAATATTTAAAATTATGTGTATAAATGTTAACTTACGGAGAGACTTTGGTCTGTAACAAAATAACAGGGCTTTTCATATACAAGTAATTGGAACTTTATCGACTTTATCATATATTTCTGATAGTTTTCCTAACCTATTCCCATATTTTCAAGCTGGAAAAAGTGTCCTATCACTTTGTAAATGTATTTAAGACCTTTTAAGGTTTCACTGGTGTTTTTTCAGGTTGGTGCTCATTAAGTATACATTTTAGTTTCTTGTGTACAATTTGGAAATTAGTATGGCGTTCATTATCACTGGACTAGTATATATTTGTTTAGGGGCCAGCTGAAGGACGCCTCCGGGTGCGGGAATTTCTCGCTACATTGAAGACCTGTTGGTGACCCTCTGCTGTTGTTTTTTATTTGGTCGGGTTGTTGTCTCTTTGACACATTCCCCATTTCCATTCTCAATTTTATCAATTCTTCTTTTAATTAACGTTTTCTTCTTTTCTTTTCAGCCATATATAGATGAAATTTGCAATTCATTGAGAGGCCATATATTTGATAAATTTCTATTAAGGTAAGTTTAATTGAAGGTAAATAGAAATTTAATGGTGTAAAGCCAAACCAGTCTAAATGGAATCTTTTCTAAATTGGAGACCTGTCTGAATGGAACCTTCCCTAAATAGAAAACCCGTCTAAATGGATGCTTTTCTAAGGAAACCTGTCTAAATAGAACCATTTTTTTTTAAAACAGGAAACCTGTCTAAAAAGACCCTTTTCTAAGTAAACCTGTCTAGAAAGACCCTTTTCTAAGTAAACCTGTCTAAAAGGAACCATATATATAGAGGCAACCTGTCTAAATGGACCCTTTTCTAAAGGAAACCTGTCTACATTGAACCTTTTCTAAACGGGAAACCTGTGTAAACCTGGTAACATGAATTTAAAAGAAAAGCTTGAAAAAGTCACTTGGTAGACTCAATTTTACCTTCATACTTAACTTACAAGAGATGTTGATGATTATTAAATGGAGACATACTATTATTCCAATATTCATAGATTTCTACACATTTGTATTTATAAAATTAATTTGTGAGGCTTCTGCCTTGTAGACTTTAAATCACATTTGTTGATTCATTTTCCCAGCTTAGTAAAGCTCTGAAGTAGATTTTATATCTAACTACAGATACCTGAAATGTATTTCCGTAGAAACAGATAAACAATCACTGAACTCGATTTAATGACCTTATTTCCCAAGAGTCTGAAATACTATGATATGGTGAGACAATTACAGAAAACTACTCAAATAATTGTTTTTCAGTATGTCAAATTTTGATCGATATCAATGTGAAATAAATATTAAATAATTGTTATCAGTAAGATTGTGCCTGTCCTTCTCAATATAGAATAAACCTAGGTTGTCTACGAATATAAAAGATATTAAATAATGTAGGAGGCTTAGAAACTGATCAAAAAGTGGGGCATAGTAATGTGATGATATTATCGTGCCAAATAAATCTGATGAATAAAAGTGATATCAAATAAATAAAGGAGATGGAGATGTCAATTTAAAAACCAAAATATTCATAAATAGGATTTTAAATTGTAGCAAGTATAAATAAATTAAAGATTTTTTTTTCCATTATACTACAAATAAAACTATGTCGAAAGGATATATGTTTTGCAGATGTAAATTGTGAATTTTGGACACAAACTGGAAAAAATTTGATCCTTGTTTACTTCAGTACCTTATTAATTTTGCAGAAACACTGTATATATAACAGAAAAGGTTTCATATGGTCATTAACAAGAAGCACATAATATTCTCCCAGAAAAAAGTCCATGACAGTGAATTTTTAAGAAAATAGTATAGCAGTCTAGACCTGCCAACATTTCTGATTTATGGTGGATTTCTTCCAAGATTTGATTTGATATTATAAAGGCTGAAATGTGAATAAAATTGTCCCCCATGACTATATATTCTTTCCAGTTTTCATTTTCAGAAAACATCAACTCCTCTGTATCTAGACAAGTAAACTGCATCACAAGACTTTATAAGAAATATAAATTATTCCAGATGGTTAATTTTTCTACTCAAAATAATTAAATATTGATCAGCTCTCCGATTTAATTCATCTACCAGAGATTCTCAAGTGAATTAGAGTCATGTGATTTGACAATGGTTGACGTTACGTAACAGGATCATATTAAAAGTTATAATTTGATTTGTAAACAGAATCATTTTATGGATTTTGTAACAGAAATTTAAATATAAGATTGTTTTGGTCCCACGCTTTTTCCACTTTTCACTATTGTTTGTAGAAATTGAAACCAGTAATTTTGCATGAAGGAAGTGTAGAAACTATCACTAGGCAATTTGGTGATCTCTTTCAGAATTTAATTTTGAACTTTTAGATTTGATTCATGGTACTTCTGCATTATCTTAGCTAATCTCTACAAAATCTCTTTTCTCTGCTCATAATCAATGTTTTCAAAGTATTCTTTAGTGTCGTTCTTATAAATATTTCTGTCATGAGTTATTAAAGGTTATGGGATAGAATAGAGATTGGAAAATGGGAATGTTTCAAAGAGACAACAACCTAACCAAAAAGCAGAAAAAAGTCCAAGGCCACCAATTAGTCTTCTGTTCAACTCAGCCAGATAATCCTTCATCCAAAGGCAGTCTTAGCTTGCTCCTTAACTATTCTAGTTCTGCGAAATGGATGCCACACTAAACCCTGAAACATACAAATGAACCAAAATTTTTAAAAGCACAGACTAACCAAGACTTGAGGTTCATGACCTGGCTTACTGCCTTATACACCAAAGGACATTTTTGGCGGTTAAATTTTTTGCTGGTTTTAGTTTCATCGCCTTTTTATCATAGTTCAACTAAGCAGGAACCAAGTTGGTGTGCAGGAAAATAGTAAAGCTACACTTGTACTGTTAAACTCTTGTGGTCATCTTTCATGTATTGTGAGTGAACTTTTTATTGTTGATCAAAAGAAGAGAGCAAAACTTACTTAAGATAAGCTTAGTAGAAAAATATTAAATTCAGCTTTCTGTGTTGACTACAGAGGCAAAAAACAATGAGTGAAAAAAAAAATCAACAATGCAATGCATGCTTAAACAAAAATACAGAAAAGACAACATACAACAATGCACAAAAACTGAAGCTACAGCAAAACAATTGCAAACCATACATATTTTACACAATAACTATTTACAACTGCAATTAAGCAAACGTGAATTGAGCAAACAGAATTAGGAATGATCCAATGAAAAAGGAGAGGTATGATAAGAGATTTTTAGAGAAATTCTGACTCAAATTATGTTTTTGGTGAAAAAAGAAAATTAATTAATTTTAACTTATTTGTTTTATAATTAATGCATTTAAAAAATCTAATATATTATATAAGCACTTGTAGGAGAAAGTTTGCTCAAGCTATGAAAAATCTGAAGACCGCCAGACAAAAACAATTGTTTGATTCCATACATAAGACAATATAATATTGTTGGACCTCTTATTTGAATCAATGTTAAATGGCAGTTACTTTATGGAAATATTTATATAATGTATTATATGTTGACACAATTTCTGGATAAATGTCCTCATCAGAAAGAAAAACTAGAACAAGAACAATCAATCATCCCTTGTTAAGTAACATATTGTCACTGGATCAAGTTTCATTGAATGTTGAAGAAATTGTCAATGGTCTATGATAGATGGGACATCTGTTGAGAAAAATGCAATTAATAGGTAACATCAAACTCACTTTCTTCAACAGGTTTTAATAAAACTTGGAAAGTAATTTCCTTTATGAAAAAAAGGATAGAAATATTTAAGAAAAAATTGATCGGATTTTGTTCACTGCTGGTTCATTTTAAAATTTAGCAATTTTAATGCCTCCTCATAATAAACGCATTTTCCTATATCTATTTAATTCTTCCATAAATATTCCATAAAATGACGGTTATAGGACTATTGACATCCATTACTATGAAACGGCCCTGTAACATACATCTGAAAATTTATGACATATTAGTTTTATGCAATCATGAATCTTATGTAAAATCAAGGAAGATACATTTGAAAAAATGACAATTTGAAAAAAGTTATTTTCCAATCAAACAGAAGGTCAGCTGTCTTGAAAAGGTTTGTCAGACTTTTCTGTCAGTTAATTATGTGACAGAGATCATGATTTGTTAATTAAATTCAAATACAATTGAGTGCTTTCAACTTTGAAATACTTATTTATAAATGACTTCTTGTTACGTCTCTTATGGCTTTTGTATTTCTTCTATAATGTCATGTGCTGTGGATTTATTATTATTTGTTGGATACCAATTTTCGTGGGTTTGGTGGGTACAGGTGAACTACGAATTCAAATGTTCAATGAATTACAAATTTTCTATATGCTTTGTATACAGAGATAGACAAAACCATGAAAACACAAGTTTTCCTCAATCTACGAAAATTGATCCACAGTATTCTGAGTTCTTTTACTATTTTGTATGGTGCTTGTTGAGTAGCAGTATAAAGCTCCAGTTTGGATTATTTTTCAATGTTGAATTCCTTGGGATGAATTTTGAAAGTTTGAGACAGTTTCTTTTTTTATCTCAATTAGTTGAGTTAAGACACTTTTTTTTGGCAGAACATATATTGTATTATGCACTTCTAGTTGATATAGATCCAACTTTGTATTCCCCTGCCGTACGTGACAGGGGCATTGAGTGTTACACTTGACTGTCCATGCTTCATCTTTCCATCTTTTTGCCTTTCTTTTCATCCCCATATTGTTTCCACACTCTAACTTAAGTTTGCCAGTACCATAACACACAGACAAAGTTTGAATTTGGGCAGTGAGTTGCATATCATTTTAGTGTGATAACTCTTTACAACTTGGTAAATTGAAAAACTTGAGCAAGGATTTTGTGTACTCCGACTCATTCTTCTTTTATTAGTCTAAATGACTCAGGTTATATCTTGAAAGTTAATTATGTATGAATAATTTTAAGCAGTATATCTTAAGATGCACTTGGTTCTGTAGAACACACTTAGTCTCGGAGTGCTAGGTACTGTATGATAAAAGAACTATAGGGTTAAATAAGTACAATTAAAAAATAATTGTAGTAGCACATGCTGAATTTCTCTGTGAATTCCCTCTACATGATACCCCCCTCCCCTGAAAAAAACAAAAAACAAACATAAAAACCAATTAAACAAAAATGAGGAATTTAAAAACAGTTTGGACATTAATTTTTCTATCGAATTTTTCTTGGCAATAAGTAATTTTATATCACTATTAAAGTATATGATTTCCTACAAATTAGCTTATTGGAAATATTGATCACTCATTTGATGAGATAGTTTTCACATTTTTTCCCCCATGATTGATTTTAGTTTGACTGGTTTTGTTGAGAAAACAGCAGATAAAACCCAGAATATATCTATAGTATTGATTCTCTAACGTGATTTATATTTTTCACATTGTTTTATCAAATTAATCAACTTGAACAGACTATCAGTATTGAATACTTTTTGTGTGTCTGCCTTCTGTAATGAAATATCTTCTCCGTTTTCCAAGTAGTAAACTTTTATTCTGCTGAACATGTTTATGTTTCAAGCGTGTTGCATGAAAATGTTCATAGTTCAGCATCAAAGAAACCGGTGCTTATAATGTTTTCATTTATCATCCTTGTAAATACCTGAACTAATGCATAAGGTTATGTAATGGATTTGTTTTAATCGTGACTAACCGTCATCATTTTTATGGCGTGTAGTTTGAAAATTCATCTGAGAATTGGTTCCTTGGGCTTGTACTAGTGTATAGGAGAACAATTATAAATCAAATATGAATATTAAGAGATATGGTATGACTGCCAATGAGCTAACTATCCATAGACCATTGGATAAAGATGAAAACAATTACAGGTCAACAACAGGCCTTCAACTATGAGAAAACCCAAAACCATATAGTAGGCTATAAAAAGCCCCAGTATTACAAAATGTAAATTAATTAAAAAAATGAAAACTGTAAAGACATGTTATAATACAACAATGAACTGAAACACAAATATGGCAGAGAGCAACCTATAACAATAAACAGAAAACAAATATGGAAGAAAACAGTTTACCAATATACCACAGAATAACATGTTCCTGGCTTGTAACAAGCACTTAAAGAATGTGGTAGGGTTTCAAAGGGTTGCCAGCATTTGACCCTCCCGTCAACTAGGACAGTTTTGTAACAATGCAACATCAGAACAAACTGTAAAATTCAGTTTATAAAGTGTTGACTCATTACTCAGTACTCAGCACAAATAAGTAAAATAAAAGAAGGCAAAGACACAAATAGAAATTACCAATCTAAAATGCCTGGCAGCTAATAAAATCTAGTTCAAAGCCCAATTTCAACTAATGAATAAAACATGTTTTTCCAGACAAATATGTTATTTGTCCATAAGCTGTTATTTGTAATTTAAACAGCTGTCAATTTTTCTATCAAGACACAATTTCTTTAAAACTGAAGAGACTGATTGGTTGCAATTTATTCAGGTCTTTTTCTTTCTTGTTTTTTTCCTCTGATCATGTGAAAAATAATGCATTATAACTTATTAATGTTATTGTCACGCATTGATCTTATTTTTAACAAAATTTGATATTCAATTGTCATGGTAGTTAATCAGTGTGTCAGTAAGTACAAGAACCAAGCCTTCTTGCTTCTTCTTAATGCATGAGCAGTGCTGCTTAATGATGAATGATTTAAACTCATTCATGACCCTGATTAAGTAATTGTATTTTCCATAAGATGAACACCTTGATCATGTTAAGACACAGAATAATGGGATATTTCCATGCTTTTATCTAAATAAAATTTTATATTGTCTTTGATGTTAGCTGACTGTGGTTATACCATTAGCCAAGTGGTTTATGGTCAGAACGAACAAACATGATCATGTAAACTAAAAATCACTGAGATAAAAGTGATGAATTTTGATCTTTAATGGGCTCTATAGATATTTCAGTACTCTGTGGATTATGATAATGGTTTTGAGAGAAAAATTATTATGTACTGGATATGAGTTAATACTGAAGATTACTCAAGTGATAAATTAAGACAGAAATCGACAAATCATGGATGATCAACACATTGAGTACATGTAGTAGTAGACTATAGCCCCAACAGCAGAAATTGTTTATTAGTTATTTGGTTCTTATGCAACATACCAGAGCACTAGTTTAGATTTTGAAAAGTGTGATTTTGAAAACTTAAATTTTTTTCTGAATAAAAGATACCTATACCATTTGATTTTTACAAAGTAATTGATCTTGAAGCTGCTTGTGATAACTTTGAAGTTAAATTTAGAATTTACCATGAACTTCAGAATGCTTCAATTAATTTTGCCAATACAAATGTTGCATGAACCCTCCACTGAAAAAATTATAAAAATGAAAAAAAAATGGCTTTAAAAGCTAAGTATGTAACTCTGATTCTTTGTCAAGCTATTGGTCCTGAGATCAATAAAAGTAAGATCCCAGAAAATACATAAAATATGTCAAGACCAATCACAACTGGTTAAATCAATGCAGACATGAAAACCTAGTTAACAAATTATTTACTTCACTTACAGAAATGTGTTTGAAGTCTAAGTAAAAAATGCTTAAATAACAGTTGCAATAAGGTAGTCGTCAGTTTGTTAACAAGAAAACAACCCAAGCGTTGACTATTTAATATAAGGATGGAATTCGATAAAGATGATGTATAAGGAATGCCGTGATTAAGGTATAGCTATAATGACCTTATCAGGAAATTCTACTTTTGAATCACACTCTGCAAATTTATTTCCATCCGTGATAATATGCTATATTTTTGTCTTGCGTGAAACTTTGTGCATTCTCTTGGAAAAAATGATTGAAACGATTACATAGTGGGGATGGGGAAATCTAACTTAAATAAATGGTGGATTATTGCTTTGAAAAAGGGCAGATGCTGTAGTGTAGGGTTGAATAAATGCCCATTAAAACATTATTGTTTAGGGAGTTTTGCCTGAAACTGCTCAAAGGGTCACCATTAAAAAGTAAATTGAAAAACTGAATAAGTAAAATTATGCTCAGGAGTTTTGGTTGCTTGTATATCTTAATTATGCAATAAAAATTCTTAGTTTTATAAATTGATATGAAGATTTGACATCTTTATGTCAATGTTATCACAAAATGGTCCCACAAAAAGAGAAATGAAGTGCTACTACACTACTGTAGATGGCAATAGAAAATCATTATAATAATAATATGTTGTCAGAAATACAATTTTAATTCATTCCCTCCATTTGTTAGTACTTGTATATATATATATATATATAAACATCCATGTCAGAGAAAGACAGGAAGTTGAAGTTTTTTGTTTATCTTTATTTCCTTTTCAATTTCTCTTTCACTTTTGCTTTCAATTTTTTTCCTTTTATTGTTCATTTAATTTAAATGATATTATTTATTGTAACAGCTTCCATTTCTTTGACACCATTCACACTGGTGAACTTGAATAAAGACGGAATTAGAAATTCAAGTGTCCACATAATATAGTGTCAGTTCATTCCTGTGGCTATTTTGATTTTGCTACTTCAGAAATGTTTATTTTTAGCCAGCCTTCTGATGAAAAAACATGAGTATTTTATAAAAATAAACTTTAAATGATAAACATGATAGTCTGGGAAGATTTTCTAAAATAACAGTGTAACAATCACGAATAATCTTAATGTATAGACTATATTTTTATTTTTGACATTTCAACAGGGAAATTTGCCAGCGTTTTTGAGATAAAGCTTCATTTGAACTTAAAAAAAAAAACACCACAATAATTTAAATTGATTGATAAGACAGTAAATAAACATGGATATTTAAATTTGATAGGATATTCGTCTTTTCATTTTAATACCAGCTGGAGATGATAACAAGAAGTTATATTAAATTTAATCAATGGAGAAATGGAAATAAAATAAACATAAATTAAACATCACAAAATTTGAATTTAATATTCACTACTTTAATCAATGAGACATTCCCCTGAATTCAACTCTTAAAGTGATACATAGAGAATATCATTTCTTTTTGCATATCACACCGTCATCAACTCAAGGAGACACCATTTTATTCCAAAGAGATCTGCTTGAGGGATTTTATTATGTTTGAGGAGTTATACAGGCATGTAATATTGAAAAAAATCTGTATCATTTAAACTCCATTTTAAAACTTCAAGTAGATTTTTTCAAGAGACCAGACATGCCATAATGCAGATCAGGAGTTTGATGAAGCCTCAAATTTAAACATGATTTATATCAATGACTTGACGTCATACTGAATAGGGATTTGATAAAGCATTCAAAAATGAGACTTAATATATTGATATCATCACAGATTGCTGATACAGCACGCTACCCATTGATTGTATTATACATACAATTTACTACTTGGTATATACTATACATTTGAGGGGTCTACTGATATTATTATTAGGGGAACTGTTCATGTGAGGGATCCACACTTTATATTTCATTGGCTTTTGTTTTGTTTCAAGAGATCATGTTACAAGTAATATACAGTATGAAAACATGATATGTGTCAAACAAGAGGGATTTTCGGTACATTGAAACTTGGTTTAAGTTTTAAGTTTAAACAGGTTTCCAGTTTAGTCAGGGTTTAGAATAGATATATTTCACTGTTTCAATTTGGTCTGCAATAAAAATATATTGTAAATAGTTCGATCATATATTTTAGTATATAACATTAACATTATTTTTGCTGTTGGTGTGCTTTCTCTGTCATTGAAGTATACTCCAATTATTTTATTGATATAAAATTGATTTACAGATCAGTTTGAAATATTTCTGTTCCACCAACAGTATACATTAACATCTGCTGTCATCATGGTCATTGACAATGTAAATGTGAAAGTTATACAATGTATATCCCAAGGAAAGTTATTTGACATCCTTGATGGTCATCACAAGTCAATAGTCAACTTTGAAACAGTATTAAGGTGGTACCCAACACTTTCACTAAAATTAATTTGGCTCGTTTAATTTTCATAAAATTTTGTCAAAGTATTTACTTTGACTCTTTTACAAAAATACAAAAAAAAATAAAAATTTTGAACCAACCGTTTTGTCAGAAAAATTACACTGGTTATATAGCAATTTGACAACCACCAATTTTGATCATTGAGAAGCTTAATATTTCTTTTACAACACAACGTAATTAAAACGTTTAGCTGATTTTACAGAGTTATCTCCCTGTAGTGTTAGGTACCTCCTTAAATGGGGAAAAAAGAGAGGCAAACGATTACCAAAGGGACATTCAAACACATTAGTCCAAACAAACTGACAACCCCATGGCAAACAAGAAAATGACAGACACAGAAATCAGATGTCATAAAACATTATTTGATACAGACAGAAATTCTATTTATAAGGCTTCACATTCAAAATAATGTATTTATACATAGATATTATAGATAGATAATCGTCTCTGGCAATCATATTATATTTCTCTTGTGTATATATATTTTAAACCAAAAAATAGATAAGAACAAACCAAAAATCCCAACAGACTATATGAAAACAAAATTAAGTACAGATTCCAACAAGATATACATATATGTCTCATTTGACTCAAGTGTTTTAGAACTTATGTCCTGAGTACTCCTGACTGTGTAGGGCAAAAATTAATGATTTAAAAGACTGTTTTTATTGTATTCTTGGAAAAAATCAAGATTGGTAGGCACCATGAAGTGTCCAAATTGATTGACATATCTTTATGCAGACTATTTTACCTTGTGAGGTAGTCGATAAAAATCAATGTTGAGTTTCAGTCTATTATAAAATTTAAATGTAATCTTCATAGCAGTCATCAAACGATCAATCTGAAAGAACTAGTCTCTTCATTAATCATTTTCATTCATTAGGTTTTACCTTAATGTCCACATGTCTGTGTACGTCCCAAAATTGGTTTCTGTTCTCTAACTTTGCGTCAAACAAATTTAATGAATTGTACACACTGCTTATTACCACAAAACACAGATCAAGTTACAATTTAGGTAGCCTCCCTTTTATCATAATCATTCTAGAGTTATGCCCTTTAACAAATGAAAAAATTGTTGGGTGAATTTTTTCGTTTTCTTTCTTTAACTTAAGTTTGCCTCAAGATATGTTATGAAATTTTAGTAGTGTCACTTTTATCATTCTTGAGTTATGTCCCCGTTATGTTCTACGGAGACAGCATCTGTATCCTATGGACAAAATCCCCATTTATTTTCACATTATGTATTGTATTTATTCTTTTTCTACTTTCAGTGACAAATATACAAGGTTTTGTCAATGGAAAAATTTAGAATTAAACATTCAGGTATGTACAGTCAAATTTAAAGAATTTTTTTTTTAAAGTTTAGAAATTGTTAACCTGTTACAGCCACTATTCAAAGTTTGTCTGTATGGAGCATTCCTTTTGAGGAAGGAGGTGTATGGTAAACCAGTCTTGTTTGTCCATGTCAATCTGTTGTTGTACAATTTTTGCACATTCTAAAACTTGCAAAATATTAAGGTCAAATAAGTTTTGCTTTTTTTTTGTTTAATGATTTATTTTCTAAGTGCTTTTTTTCTTTTCTTTTTTCTGTTTATTCTTTTTTATGCTCAATGTGTTTTTGATTAATTGTTATTTTTATTTGCATTCCAACACGTATGACCATGAACATGATCTTGTAAGAAATAGGTATTTTGTTTTTTTAATATAAAAAGAAAGCGTGTAAGTAGCTTACAGTAAACATAAGAAGAGGAAATAAATCTGAAAGTTGTTGTCATCGATTTTTGAAGAATATTTTTTTCTCAGACATTAAATGGTTTTAATGAATCAAATATAGAAAATAACTGGAAAAAAGGTTGGGAAACCATACATAGTTTACCCCTGAGGAAGGCAGCATGTCATGTCTAGAATATCAATTATTTTTGACAAAAAAGGTGATGATTAAATTTTTTAATAAGTTTCTTGAAATTGAATGTTGATTGCTTTATGTCCAGTGGAAGTATTGTTTTTGCAAATGACGGGACTATCAAGAATTTGAAATTGAGTAAGTCACATGACATGTCGAAGACTGCTTTCACTAGCATTTACATGATTTTGCTCAAGATTAAGGTTGATGATATATGAAATAAAGATACCATATTTTTGGACTAACAGGCTGTCACGTAGCAATTTCAATACAAATGGATTTAATAAATACTTAAGCATCTACCTCAATTAATCCTCTTTTAGTGTGCTTATGGTTGAAATTTTGATTGTAGTACAAATTATAAGAGTTTAAAAATAAATGTTATGATTTTCTTAATTTAATCATGATAGAAGCTGAATCAACACGCATAGGCTACATTTAAAAGATACACAATTTGCCTCTATTAGTATGGTGGAAGACTCATGATGATCACAAACTGTAGATTCATTATTATTTCTGGGATATCAATAATTGTGGATTTCAGGGATAAAGTTGATCCACAAATTAAAATACTCAACGAAGTTCAATATTTTATATAAGTTTATATGCAGATTTTTATGTATAAGCTTATAAGCAAATTTGGTCACAATCACAAAATCATATATCCTTCCAATACCTATTTTTCCCCAATCCAGGAAAATTGATACATGTAATGTATATCTACGAAAATGAGTAACTCATGGTTTGAAGCAATATAACTAAATTCAAATAGAACATCACAAATTTTTTTCTCAATTAATGGTGGATACATTTTGCATTTCTGTCAACCAATGTGGCGATCAAAATACTGAGAGACATCAATCTTCCAAAAAATATAAAGGACCTAAACAGCATTTATATAGTGGGTCTCATTGGGGTTTAAGCGTGAAGTGGGATTGACGAATTTTTGTAAGCGTGACACCTGAAAGTCAAATTATTGTGCCGTGAAAACGGGAAATGGAGTCTAGTGGGACACGGGAAATGACAAAAAAAAATGAGAATTGCTTACGTACATAGTGTAAGCGGGATACGGGAATCTGACAAAACAGTACCGGTAAGCGGGATCCATGATCAGAACCCCCCAATGAGACCCCCTATATAGGATACTTTGGATTAAAAAATAAACTGTTAATTTTCCTAAGGGAAAGTATCAGAGAACTTTTAATAAGTGCATAAACACTTTCTTCATGAAAAACAATATATTAGTTTCCTGTGAAAAAAGAAGTGTTCTAATGATTGCGTCAAGATTTCTTATTAAGATTTAGCTTTCTCATTCACATCAATATTTTATTTGTTGGTATACAAAGGTGGGAAACTAACACTTACTGAGACAATAGTTAATAGACAATGCAGTCATACTTAACATCGGCAGAAAGTCGTGTCTACAACAGCAAAATCTTTCAGACTCCGCTATGAAGTGCAGATTGATTTTTCTCAAGATATTGAATTAAAGTAGAGTCAAGACAAACACGTGGATGGTATAAGATTTAAGATCAATTCTTAGTCTTGTGTAATCCAATTCTTTTTCACATAAACAATAAAAAAGGGATTCTTAAGAGACAAAAAAGTCTTAAGTCATGAATCAACAGAAATTTAAGTGGATCACTACGTAATTTTTGTTTGCATGCAAGTGATTAGTTTGAACTTTGATTTATTATTTTTTTGTTTGATGTTTTTATTTTATTATTTTAGCCAAAAGTAAGTATTAGTACTACACTGGATGAGTTTATACGTACTACAATCAGACGCATAATCTTATCCATGGGAAAAATCTACACATAAATCCTTTTGCAATATCTGTTGTTGCCATATATTGAAATGCAATCTTTTTTTCCGTCTTTGGCATTTACATATATAATCAATAGTTGAAACTTATATCATAAGCTTGTGAATTTTACAAGTCTGTAAATACTTTAATCAAACTGTAGCAATATATAGCATGAACAGATATCTATTTACCACTTTTTCTTGGAAATTTTTGCATTTAATTCTGCTAAATGCTTTGCTGATTTTCAGTGGACAGCAGCCAACCTGAATCATTTAAGACCTCAGGGTGCTGGATTTTTCTTGCTGTGTTGAAGACCCATTGGTAGCTTTGGCCTGTTTTCTGTTCTTTGGTTGGGTTGTTGTCTCTTTAACACATTCACCATTTCTATTCTCAATTTTCAGAATATGAGTAAAAACAAGGTGGTGCCCATATGCATGTGGTGTATACAACATTGATTGATTGATACTTATTGAATGTTCAGTGGCAAATACTTCATGCATATTTAGAATAAATGTGTGTATTCATCAATGAGATATATTGAAATGCAATGACGCCTGATATTTTTATAAGTTGCTTAAATAAGGAATTTGTTACTTATATTATGACAGGTTTACAATATACATTTCACTTCATTTCTTATACAATATCTGCTGTCTTTTTTTATGAACTTGAGATTCTCAGAGATTTAAATTTGCTTAAAATAATGATGGTTCTGGACCATTTGTATTTCCAAGAGAAAAGTTTTCCTGAATCAAAGGTCATGTATAAAGCTTTGCGATCAGTTTAAAGAATGGGAGATCTTTGACTTTTAGAATTTAAAAATAAAAATCCCACTCCCAGATAAAAGAGGTTCTAGACTTCTGACCCACACTAATTTAAACCTCTGTATGTGATGGTAATAATGACCTTCCTTTTATGTGATTAACATGCAGCGTTCTTGTTAAGACAATGATATTTATAAGGTAAGGCTTAAATAATTCAGGTTGGTTGCGAGGTGTTTGGTTTAAAGCACTGACATTTTCTGCATATTTAATATCCTAAAGTTATATTAATTATTAAACAGATGAGGTATGAACAGGATTTCTCTAATGTAAGTGATTTTTTTCTGTGGTAGTTACACAAAAATTGTACATTATAGTAGAAATGAATAGAAGATTATTAAGATTCACTACTTGTACCATTGTTAGTGCACATCATCTATTGAGACAAAGTTGTCTCCCTTATAATTAGAGGTAACAGAACCCCTTAGGACATCAGAAAATATATTAAAATCCAGTTTGTTGGTTATGCATTTACTTACATTGAAAAGGAACATGGCAACTTGACATCAAGTTATTGTAGAAAGAAAAATTTAAAATAAAAGTAAGAATATCATAATGATATTAGTGCCAGTGAGACTAATTTCTGTCAGAGTTCAAATGAAGGAGAAGTAGTAAACCTGGCACAAAAAAGGAAGTTACACCAATGCTAATTTTTATTTCTAGATAATATAAGCACTGGTTAATATTCATATAGACATGAGATTCAGATTTGTGGACTAAGTAAGATGTCTTCAACATAATTATCAGCAATTCACTAGGCTATCACAACAAATACTAATAGTGTTATTTTCTACAGATAAAAAATGTTTCCTTAAGTATATATTTTAAAATCTTGTATTGGTTATAAATAGTTAATATTCTTACTTAGGCTTTCTCCTGATGCTTTCTCTTAAAGCAGAACTGAACAGTCTGTGCAATTTGTAATAGGCTGCACTCTCTGAAGCAATGAAACACAAATTAGATGCTTTTAGACTTGTTAATACTGAAAACTCTTTCTGATTTTTTTTGATAATTTTTAGCAGTCAATGTGATTTTCATTGTAAATAAGACCTAACTGTAATACTGTAGCTGTATTTGTTTGTTTCCTTAAACATAGTACAATGTAGTACTCAATCAAACATAGATTGCAAGAACAAAGCTTCTTTTGTTCTAAAAATTGTCTAAATGAATGTAATGGTTAGATTGATGTGTTATAATTTCTTTGAAATTAGAAATAGAACATTAATGTATCCATTACTGTTAGGTCATCAAATATTAACCATGATACTAATCTGAGATCTCTTGTCTCCATGCGTCATTAATCCATGTATGTCATATCTATACTGACACACTTTCAAACAGCAACATTCAATTTAACAAGCTGTACTACAGCACTTAATTTAAGTTCCAATTTGAAGTTACCAAATTGATATTTGCTATGTTGCATTGGTGATTCATGTATCATGCATGTCAGTTTAAAGAACTATCATGAGTAAGTATTCCTCTGAGTCAAATTTCATTGAATTTTGATTTTTTAAAATGTTTAAAATGTTGGGTTTATGATTAGATCTATAATGATAAGGTTTGTTGTTGCCTTAGCATCCATTGTTTTCCATTAAAAGTAGAAGACCATAATTGACTTCAAACTTGAACGAATAATGATTGAAATGTTGCATTGCCAAATTTGGTTTGTTTATTTAGAAAAGTACTTCTGGTAGACTATTGATAATATGCATACTTTTCTTTTCTATAAGTCCTCATATTTTAGTTTAAAGTAGTATATAAAGCAAATATCTACTAGACATGCTTTAACAACTTAGAAATGTTCACATTGTTAATCTTCTGATTTAGTGTGTATTACCAAGTAATAAAAATAGATCACTGATAGTTAGTATATATGCAGTCTCAGAAGTCACCCATATCAGTTTCATAACAAGTACATTATATAACACAGCACTTTAAATTTAGCTTTTAAAAAGCAGGAAAGACTTGTCTATGGTTATATTCATACAAAAAGCTTAGATAGTTAAAGCTGGCAGTGTTCTTATGTTCCATTCTATAACCCTACTATTGCAGGGACTTCATTAATTAAATACTGTTAGGTCATTGTATCTGTCTATGTCAAAGACATGTAGATAATTGTCACAGACATTCAGTCAATCTAGGCTGAAGCCTCAATTTCTCTATTAGTTTTCTTCAAAAAAAAATAATTTGTAAGGGGAGACAACTTAATTATTTTGAACATATCAGTTACTTTCATCAAATAGGTTATGTCTGCGAGATGAAACTGATGGTCATTTAGACGAATATCTATTCAAATGAATGATTGATTGTTGGTGCTTTAGCATTCTATAGACATAGACAATAATAGTGCATTGACTTGACATATCAACGATATAAGGATGAGGCTTAGAAACGGGGAAATGCGAGGCTATGCCGAGCTATTTCCCCGTTTCGGGCTGAATCCTTATATCGTTGATATGTCAAGTTAATGCACTATTATTGTCTTTATACTGCAATCTAAAAAAAACATTTTCAATTGTTGTTTAATGTAATAATGTCATCACTGATTTAAATATTGGGAAACTTCCCTCTTTTTATACGACCGCAAAAATTTTAATTTTTTGGTCGTATATTGCTATCACGTTGGCGTCGTCGTCTGCGTCGTCGTCGTCGTCCGAATACTTTTAGTAAAAGTGAATAGAAATCAATGAAATTTTAACACAAGGTTTATGACCACAAAAGGAAGGTTGGGATTGATTTTGGGAGTTTTGGTCCCAACATTTTAGGAATTAGGGGCCAAAAAGGGCCCAAATAAGCATTTTCTTGGTTTTCGCACTATAACTTTAGTTTAAGCGAATAGAAATCTATGAAATTTTGACACAAGGTTTATGACCACAAAAGGAAGGTTGGGATTGATTTTGGGAGTTTTGGTTCCAACAGTTTAGGAATTAAGGGCCAAAAAGGGGCCCAAATAAGCATTATTCTTGGTTTTCGCACAATAACTTTAGTATAAGTAAATAGAAATCAATGAAATTTTAACACAAGGTTTATGACCACAAAAGGAAGGTTGGGATTGATTTTTGGAGTTGAGGTCACAACAGTTTATGAATTAGGGGCCAAAAAGGGGTCCAAATAAGCATTATTTTTGGTTTTTGCACCATAACTTTAGTATAAGTAAATAGAAATCTATGAAATTTAAACACAAGGTTTATGACCATAAAGGAAGGTTGGGTTTGATTTTGGGAGTTTTGGTCCTAACAGTTTAGGAATAAGGGGCCCAAAGGGTCCAAAATTGAACTTTGTGTGATTTCATCAAAAATTGAATAATTGGGGTTCTTTGATATGCCGAATCTAACTATGTATGTAGATTCTTAATTTTTGGTCCCGTTTTCAAATAGGTCTACATTAAGGTCCAAAGGGTCCAAAATTAAACTTAGTTTGATTTTAACAAAAATTGAATCCTTGGGGTTCTTTGATATGCTGAATTTAAAAATGTACTTAGATTTTTAATTATTGGCCTAGTTTTCAAGTTGGTCCAAATGGGGGTCCAAAATAAAACTTTGTTTGATTTCATCAAAAATTGAATAAATGGGTTCTTTGATATGCCAAATCTAACTGTGTATGTAAATTCTTAATTTTTGGTCCAGTTTTCAAATTGGTTTACATTAAGGTCCAAAGGGTCCAAAATTAAACTAAGTTTGATTTTAACAAAAATTAAATTCTTGGGCTTATTTGATATGCTTTATCTAAATATGTACTTTGATTTTTGATTATGGGCCCAGTTTTCAAGTTGGTCCAAATCAGGATTCCATATCAAGTATTGTGCAATAGCAAGAAATTTTCAATTGCACAGTATTGCACAATAGCAAGAAATATCTAATTGCACAATATTGTGCAATAGCAATTAATTTTCAATTGGAGTTATCTTTCTTTGTATAGAATAGTAGTTGATGATATATGTTGGAAATTTGCCAGACATGACTATGATGTCATTTTCTATTTTTATTTGCCAATAACTTTATGTAAATAACTTCATTGGAAATTTGCCAATATAAAATGTTGCTGATGAAGCTTTTTTTCCTTATCTTATCTAAAATGTTTTTAGATAATGTATGTTGGACATTTGCCAGACATGACTATGATGTCATTTTCTATTTTTATTTGCCAATAACTTTATGTAAATAACTTCATTGGAAATTTGCCAATATAAAATGTTGCTGATGAAGTTTTTTTTATTGTTTTATACAATAAACAATGTATATTCACTTTTACTACCAACCAATCTTTACCATTCAGTGATAACAAGCACTTTATTTTACATTTTAATATTTTATGATGTATTTAAAAGAGTAGTTATTGTTGCAAACTCCATTAGAAATTTGAATTGATATCAGTTTTGGAAAAAGGGAAATGGGGATGTGAAAAAAAGGGGGGGGGGTTTAAATTTTTCTCGTTTCAGATTTCATAAATAAAAAGAAAATTTCTTCAAACATTTTTTTGAGAGGATTAATATTCAACAGCATAGTGAATTGCTCAAAGGCAAAAAAAAACTTTTAAGTTCATTAGACCACATTCATTCTGTGTCAGAAACCTATGCTGTGTCAACTATTTAATTTTAGATTTAAAAAGTTTGAAGAAGAAATCTTTAATTGATTTGTAAAATCTTGACATTTGTTTTGTGTAAAAAAAAACCATGTAATGTCAAAAATTTGATCACAATCCAAATTCAGAGCTGTATCACGCTTGAATGTTTTGTCCATACTTGCCCCAACTGTTCAGGGTTCAACCTCTGCGGTCGTATAAAGCTGCGCCCTGTGGAGCACCTGGTTATAAAAAGGCCTCATATCATGCAGGCGGAGAAATATACAACACGATGAAATGTACATTTACTTGTTGAAATTCGCAATCGATGGTGAACGAATTTGTTTAAGAATGAACTAAAGTATCAACAATAAGCATAAATATATGATGTATGGTATGCAGACCATACATATTAACAAGTGAAATATGTTTTTTTTTTTTTTATAAAAATTGCAAAAGAAATAAGTTTGAGTCGTTTTATACATTGAAAACAAGAACAGGTTGAATAGGTCGTATGAATAATTAATTATAATCTCGGCAATTTCTATTTAAATATTCATGAGGAAAAGTGATATCATGTCAGTGACTATATGGCATAGAAATATACGGTCAACGCAATTTGACTGCTTAAATAGAATGAGTGCAGTATAATAATTTTTATTCAGACCCTGAGATGGTTATTTTGCAGATTTTCTAAATAAAACCATGTTTAATTAAAACTTTAATTTGCTGTATAGAGAATGAGTATTTATACTTTTTTATTTTCACAAGTGGTTTCCAATTAATGCAGGTACCCAGGAGCTGGTTAAACTAATTGTGTGTGTGTTCCTACTGACATAATTAGATTTTCTTAACTGAAAAATTTTCATTTTATAATTATACAGTAAAATCAATAAAGTTACATTAGTATAGAATAGAATGTGTGTTCCTGAAGGCTGGCTAATTTAAATGTTAGAAATACATCCTGTTGCTTCTGCCATATATAGAGTTAAGCAATAATCGTAAAATGTCATGAACCTTTGGAAAAAGAAGCATATTTTATGGATCGTCAATTTATATCGATTAATTTCTGTTTTGTTTTATAACAATTCTTTGATAGGATTTATGCTAATTAAGTAAAAGAAAATATTTGCATTTTTTGCCAATAGTTTCTTTGACATACGTTTTCCAAATCATGACAGGACATGATGTTTTTCTGTCACCTTTATATTTATATCTTTTTTCGTAACTTTTTCTTTTACAGGAATTTTTTTATAGTACAATTTTTAGTAGTGATAAATACTCTGAAGGGACATTACTCTGATAATATTAAGTTAAAAAGATAGAAAAATTGAAGATGTTATGCACTTAAGTTTGTTTAACACTACAATTTAAAGAAATATTTAGAATAAGTGATAAAACACATGCCCTACATTCATTTAGGTGTTTTCATGGTAAAACATATTTCCGTTTAGCAGTTTAAAACCTTAAAATATGTCCTGTATTTTTTGAGACCTGCACTTTTCTTATGAATTTACCCTGTACCAAATCTATGATTGTTTAACAGGGTATTGTCAAGATATATTTGACATGGTGCATGAAATAAAATCTGAAATTCAGAAAATGCTAAATACAAAAAAGAAATGCATTCCAATGGACATTTATTAATGTTTTGACAACTTTTACAGTTAATATATGTCATCTTTACTGCTAGAATGGGGAGTACGGGGCAAATAATAAACACTTAAAAGGGTGATGGGGTGTAGGGAGCATGGTGTTAGTGTCATTTATTTTAGCAAGAAATGTTGAGTGGATTGTTGGACAGAGAAGCCAGCTATCCACACCCCTAAACAAAGATGTTAGTCTTATTACAGTTGGTTTTGTACAGTAAATAGTTGTGAATCATATTTTTAAAACAAGTCAAATTCTTCTTTTACAGTTAACCATGAACGACTTTAGTGTACATAGAATTATAGGAAGAGGAGGTTTTGGCGAAGTATATGGATGTCGGAAAGCAGATACAGGGAAAATGTGAGTACAAAACCAGTCAATACTGGGTAATGTATTTAATTACCGTAATATACTTTTAATGATCTATAAATATCTGGGAAGCCTATTTCCCAGCCTGAAATACCCACATGTAGGCCATGTAGGCCATACAACACAGGTTCTTCTTTGCCTCTCTTTTAAAAGTTCAATTTTTATAGGCCCTTGGCAAATGTTTCATGCATGTTCATGGACAAATGTAATTGAACATGGGCAAAATACCACTACTTCTCTGACTCTCTGTTATCACTTGATGGCTCTGCAACTATGCATCAATGTTTGATATACCAGAAAAACACCAGATACAGTGATAAGTGAGAAAACGTATATATAGTCGTGTGGAATGTAAACAACAACAAACAAAAAAAAACGAAGCTTTTTCCTCAATAGCTGTTGATCATATTGAAATATTTTGAAGAAAAAAGAGAATGAATTTGGTTTATACTGTATTTTCTTAAAAGAACTGTAAACGTATCATTATATATTATTTAAATGTTCCTTGCTTGAAATCTAGTCACTTGTATTGCATGCATATTGAGAACAATCATTTTCATTGTAATTTTGGTTTCTTTTGATAGGTATGCAATGAAATGCTTGGATAAGAAGCGTATTAAAATGAAGCAAGGAGAAACATTAGCATTAAATGAAAGAATAATGTTATCTCTAGTCAGTACAGGGGTATGTATCAAATACGCACAATAAGAAGATATTACGGCATTTCCATTGGCTATTTGTCATTGATGACTTTCAATGGTTAAGATGATGTACATTTCGTCCATGGCAACAGACATATATGTTATTACTGCAATAATATACACTCAAACTTTACACCTGATAATCTTCTTTTTGTAAAATTTTATTACAAAAACTATTAAAATGTCTGATGTTAAAGTTTGACACCAAAAAAAGGACATGAAGTCAAACAGGAATGTGCAAAAGACTAGATCAACGATTCGTGGAATTTTTAATTAAACACAATGCAAGTGTTATTATTATTACTTATAACTCTAGTTGTTATCAAGTGATATTCCACCTCACTTGTTATGAAACCTTTTTAGCTCACCTGACCCAAAGGGCCAAGTAAGCTTTTCCCGTCACTTTGCGTCCGTCGTCAGTCGTCCGTCGTCCGTCGTCGTTGTTAACTTTTACAAAAATCTTCTCTGAAACTACTGGGCCAAATTAAACCAAACTTGGCCACAATCATCATTGGGGTATCTTGTTAAAAAAATATGTCCGGTGACCCGGCCAACCAACCAAGATGGCCACCATGGCTAAAAATAGAACATAGGGGTAAAATGCAGTTTTTGGCTTATAACTCAAAAACCAAAGCATTTAGAGCAAATCTGACAGGGGGTAAAACTGTTTATCAGGTCAAGATCTATCTGCCCTGGAATTTTCAGATGAATCAGACATTCCGTTGTAGGGTTGCTGCCCCTGAATTGGTAATTTTAAGGAAATTTTACTGTTTTTGGTTATTATCTTGAATGTTATTATAGATAGAGATAAACTGTAAACAGCAATAATGTTCAGCAAAGTAAGATTTACAAATAAGTCAAGTGACCGAAATGGTCAGTTGACCCCTTTAGGAGTTATTGCCCTTTATTGTCAATTTTTAACCATTTTTCGTAAATCTTGGTTATCATTTACAAAAATCTTCTCCTCTGAAACTACTGGGCCAAATTAATCCAAACTTGGCCACAATCATCTTTGGGGTATCTAGTTTGAAAAATGTGTCCGGTGACCCGGGCATCAAATCAAGATGGCCGCCACAGCTAAAAATAGAACATAGGGTAAAATGCAGTTTTTGGCTTATAACTCAAAAACCAAAGCATTTAGAGCAAATCTGACATGAGGGTAAAAATGTTTATCAGGTCAAGATCTATCTGCCCTGAAATTTTCAGATGAATCAGACAACCTGTTGTTGGGTTGCTGCCCCTGAATCAGTAATTTTAAGGAAATTTTGCTTATTTTGGTTATTATCTTGAATATTATTATAGATAGAGATAAACTGTAAACAGCAATAATGTTCAGCAAAGTAAGATTTACAAATAAGTCAAAATGACCGAAATGGTCAATTGACCCCTTAAGGAGTTATTGTCCTTTATAGTCAATTTTTAACAATTTTCATAAAATTTGTAAATTTTTATTAACATTTTCCACTGAAACTACTGGGCCAAGTTCATTATAGATAGAGATAATTGTAAGCAGCAAGACTGTTTAGTAAAGTAAGATGTACAAACACATCACCATCACCAAAACACAATTTTGTCATGAATCCATCTGCTTCCTTTGTTTAATATTCACATAGACCAAGGTGAGCGACACAGGCTCTTTAGAGCCTCTAGTTTATCAAGTGTTAGTTGCGATAGAATTCTCCAACAACTGAAGTGCCATTTTTGATTGCAGTAAGATGAATTATGAAATGATATGATTGACCCGTAGAAACTCTTCAAAGGCAGTATTTGTATTCCTTGATGATAATGCAATTCTTTTGATATAAACATGTTTTACTTGTGGATTTCTACGTGTTCTCAGTAGATCAAGATTTGTGACAAACAGACAAACCTGTATATATAAAGGTCACTCTGTAAAGACATTTTGTTTAACTCCTGGGTCCAAAAAAACATGGTCTTTTCATACTCCTTCTTACAGCAGTTTTTTCTGCTGACAATGGTCAGAATGATTTTGTCTCAGGTATATCTTAACCTATTTGCATCTTTTTGAAACCAAATTTTGTATTGATCCAGGGTTGTGGTAAATATTTTTTTCTGGAAATAAATATTTGTTTAAAGAATACAGCACATCTATCACAAAAAAAATCATACTTCTAGAACTATAACTAATATCTAAAGTAAAAGATGAACTAAAAATGTTGGTTCTATTCATATTGTCATAGTATAGACAGCTATCCTTGATTTATTAGTTTTTATACGACCGCAAAATTTGAAAAATTTTTCGTCGTATATTGCTATCACTTTGGCGTCGTCGTCGTCGTCATCGTCGTCGTCGTCGTCCGAATACTTTTAGTTTTCACACTCTAACTTTAGTAAAAGTGAATGGAAATCTATGAAATTTTAACACAAGGTTTATGACCACAAAAGGAAGGTTGGTATTGATTTTGGGAGTTTTGGTCCCAACATTTTAGGAATTAGGGGCCAAAAAGGGCCCAAATAAGCATTTTCTTGGTTTTCGCACTATAACTTTAGTTTAAGTTAATAGAAATCTATGAAATTTTGACACAAGGTTTATGACCACAAAAGAACGGTTGGGATTGATTTTGGGAGTTTTGGTTTCAACAGTTTAGGAATTAGGGGCCAAAAAAGGGCCCAAATAAGCATTATTCTTGGTTTTCGCACAATAACTTTAGTTTAAGTAAATAGAAATCAATGAAATTTAAACACAATGTTAATGACTACAAAAGGAAGGTTGGTATTGATTTTGGGAGTTTAGGTCCCAACAGTTTAGGAATTAGGGGCCAAAAAGGGACCCAAATAAGCATTTTTTTTGGTTTTCGCACCATAACGTTAGTATAAGTAAATAGAAATCTATGAAATTTAAACACAAGGTTTATGACCATAAAAGGAAGGTTGGTATTGATTTTGGGAGTTTTGGTCCCAACATAATAAGGGGCCCAAAGGGTCCAAAATTAAACTTTGTTTGATTTCATCAAAATTGAATAATTGGGGTTCTTTGATATGCCGAATCTAACTGTCATGACTGTGTATGTAGATTCTTAACTTTTGGTCCCGTTTTCAAATTGGTCTACATTAAGGTCCAAAGGGTCCAAAATTAAACTTAGTTTGATTTTGACAAAAAATGAATCAGTTAGGTTCTTTGATATGCTGAATCTAAAAATGTACTTAGATTCTTGATTATTGGCCCAGTTTTCAAGTTGGTCCAAATCGGGGTCCAAAATTAAACTTTGTTTGATTTCATTAAAAATTGAATAAATGGGGTTCTTTGATATACCAAATCTAACTGTGTATGTAGATTCTTCATTTTTGGTCCTGTTTTCAAATTGGTCTACACTAAAGTCCAAAGGGTCCAAAATTAAACTTAGTCTGATTTTAACAAAAATTGAAATCTTGGGGTTCTTTGATATGCTGAATCCAAAAATGTACTTAGATTTTTTATTATGGGCTCAGTTTTCAAGTTGGTCCAAATCAGGATCTAAAATTATTATATTAAGTATTGTGCAATAGCAAGTCTTTTCAATTGCACAGTATTGCGCAATGGCAAGAAATATCTAATTGCACAATATTGTGAAATAGCAAATTTTTTTTTAATTAGAGTTATCTTTCTTTGTCCAGAATAGTAAGCAAGAAATATCTAATTGCAAAATATTGTGCAATAGCAAGATTTTTTTTTAATTGGAGTTATCTTTCTTTGTCCAGAATCAACTTAAATCTTTGTTATATACAATATACAATGTATATTCACTTTTTACTACCAACTGATAAATTAAAATAATCTTTACCATTCAGTGATAACAAGCAGTTTTTTTACATCTTAATATTTTATGATGTATTTAAATGAGTAGTTATTGTTGCAAACTCCATTAGAAATTTTAATTGAGATTAGTTTTGGAATAAGGGAAAGGGGGATGTGATTAAAAAAATTGGGTTCAATTTTTCTCATTTGAAATTTCATAAATAAAAAAGAAAATTTCTTCAAACATTTTTTTGAGAGGATTAATATTCAACAGCATAGTGAATTGCTCTAAGAGAAAACAAAAATTTTAAGTTCATTAGAACACATTCATTCTGTGTCAGAAACCTATGCTGTGTCAACTATTTAATCACAATCCAAATTTAGAGCTGAATCCAGCGTGAATGTTGTGTCCATACTTGCCCCAACCGTTCAGGGTTCAACCTCTGCGGTCGTATAAAGCTACGCCCTGCGGAGCATCTGGTTCTTCTTGCCCTACATAATACTGAAAAGGTGATTTTACATCTAACTGACTTTATACAGACATTCATAAGTACACAAAAATGATTTCCTTTGAAATGTTGCTATATATGTGAAGTACTTTTATTATGAAATATTATGTTTTTGAACATTAATGACATTTTGATGCATTGCAATTAAACAAGTTTGTCTGTATAACTATTGAAATGAATTCTCCGTCTATCATGATATTTGAGTCTCTTGGGAAACTTGTTCTAAAACTATTATACACAATCATATCAACATCAATATGAGTTTTCAATCTATGTAAGTGGTGTTTATATCGTGGGTAGATATTATACTTATATATTATTCATCAAATCAAAACAAACTACACTTTGATGCAGTAGCAAAGCAAAATATTTGATATATTGGTACCAGGGAGTTTTGAACTTTAGACATTTCAACACATCGTCTGACCAATTAACTTAATTTCTTTCAGCATGAATATAAATGCTTTTAGTAATTTCATTTTTTTATGCACTGCATCATTGTGGGCAGGTTATACAGGTTTATTTTAAACTTTGACATTTGAGCTCAGTACCAGCATGTGTACTTTTCTTTTGATTGAGGTCTTTTATTTCATTTGGGATTTCAACATTTTTGTTCTGTTTTCAATGCAGTTTCATTACAGTCAATCTACCTGTTGTTTGGCAGACCAATTTAAGCTAGTATTCTGATCACAAAGGATATTTTCCTGGCAGTTGTGATGTTCCTTCTATTTGGCTATCCATGTTACACATATATAAGATATAGTAAGACAATAACTTCAAGAAAAGAATTAACAAAAGCATCACTGTGTCCTACAATCTCGAACAAGTCAAACCACTTGACAGCAGAGCACCTGAGTCCACCCTTCGTTTTTGGTTTGATTGTTCTTTATTTTTCTGGGTTACTTTTCTGGATTCTGTTTCTTTTTGAAGTTTTTACTTTACGTCTTAAATATTTTCTGTTTTTCTTTTAATTGCTGTGTTTACTTGTCCCCCATCTTATTATATACCTGTTTGACCTATAAATGTCAGCTTATTTTACCTGTTGTCAGTTTGCTTTTTCAATTTTGATGCTTTTACTTTTATCTCAGAAACAGTTTATTTTTTTACACCAGATAAATAATAAGTCTGTCATCCTATTATCACTACAGTTTTTCTTTTAAGAAGATTATTATTATTGATCATGATTTAACCATTCATGAAGTATGTTTTCCTGAGAATAAAGATAAGATAGTTTGGGGAACCAGAGTCTTGATAAAGCAGGGAAAATGATCCAGCCAGTGATATCACACTAGCTGTTTTTTGGGTACATGAAATAACAAGACCAGTTATAAATAAGAAAGTTTTATTTGACCTTGCAGATGAAAATCACACATTGAAGGAAAAACAAATGCAAAAGACAAACAAAAAGTTCAAACAAAGAAGTTTAATAAATCTTTTAAAAAACACTAACAAAATTATATTCAGAAATCTGTTTTTCAGTTTTCATATTTTGATGGAACACCTAAGATCACCCCAGGCTTGAACACTACTCACTCTTTTTATAAATTAAGGTAGAAAAAAATGCATGATAATTATTAATATGATAAATATAACTGTTGCATTGGACCTTGTGGAAGCATGTTTTATTGCAGAATGATATCTTTTTAAGCTAATTGATGTTACTCTACAAACATTTCCCATGGTTTGAAAAGACAGGACAGCTATGTTTTGGCCATTTTTTTAATGGAGCACAAATTGGTCATGAGGGAGACATTTACCACATGCCTTGTCCTTAAAGATCAGTTAGTTTTTACTAGTCATTGATTATTTGCAGTAAATCAAATTCCCATATCTGATTGGCTGTTTTATAGCCTAATCAAATAAGACTATTTTCTTGGAGTGTCTTAGTGCAGTAGTTTATCCTATAAAATGTTCTCCCTAATTGGTCTGGGCTTATTCTTGTAACAATAAATTCTTTCTGTAGTTTTGATTAATCATTTGTCATATGACTGAAACAAAACTGAATAGAAATGTAGAAAATAAATATACCGTGTTCTATTATTAATGTCCTTGATCTTTCAAGGTTGGCAGCTTTTTTGTTGACCTTTTATTTATATAAAGAAGCTGTTGGGAACATTACTGAAGGACAGCAATACATCGTCACTATAAAACCAGAACAGGTGTTTTGGAATAACCATATGGTTTTTAAAAAAAGAAAAGTTTCAACACAGACTGGACAATTTAGTGTTTACCCTTTCCAATAACACATATCTGTTGTTAAAAACTACATCATGACAACTATGTATTGTTGTTTTTTTGTATGTTTCATTTAGCAGCTGTCTTATAATCTTATATCCCACTTCTCCTTTTAATCAAAGAGAATCATAGTATCACATAACCCATATTTTTGCAGCATTTCGCACCTGTCCCAAATCAGGAGCCTTTGTTAGTCTTGTAGGTTTTTTTTATTTTATTTCATTTATATGTTTTTGAAGGTTTTTCTTGCTGTTTTGAAACCATTTGGTGGCCTTGGTCTGTTTTCTGCTTTTTGGTTGGGTTGTTGTCACTTTGACACATTCCCAATTTCCATTTACAATTTTATTTATTTAAGTTTTAAAACTTCATCACTGAAAGAAAACTGTAACTCCTAGAAAGCTCTACAATACTTTTCCGTTAACCCTTGACCACAGATTTACTTTTGATTGTGAAAATAGAAACTTTGAAAAAAGTTATTATGGCCCTATTAGTCTTCAGTGTATAATTATTTATGATCTGCCCTTTCAACAAAATATGTTAACAAATTTTTTATGCCCCACCTACGATAGTAAAGGGACATTATGTTTTCTGGTCTGTGGGTCTGTTCGCCCGTCTGTCCTGCTTATATTACAGTTTTTGGTCAAGGTAGTTTTTGATGAAGTTGAGGTCCAATCCACTTGAAACTTAGTACACATGTTCCTTATGATATTATCCTTATAATGTAAATGCCATATTAGATTTTTGACCCCTATTTCACTGTCCACTGAGCATAGAAAATAATGGTGTGAGTAGAACATCTATGTACTTGGGGAAACATCTTTGTTTTTAGTGTAACTTTACAAAAAAATTGCCCTGTCAACAACCAATAAGACTATAATTTAGTATGAAGGCATGATAGTATATTAAATGTTGCTTATTATTTAGAAAAAGCAAGTGAATAAATTTATCAGTTTTCAAGAGCTGTAATGACAGAGTGTCATCCGTGTTAAGGCTACCCTTTATACAGTTGAAAAAATCAATAGGTTTAATGGGGAGACAAATCGGACAAAGTGGAAATCTGCCTGGAAGGATATTTACTTCAATCATATGAATAATACATTAAAATATTTGTGAGAACCAATTTAAGAATTTTTATTTTGTAAGATTTGAAAGTCTTAGAATTAGAATTGATTGTTCAGTTAGACATTCTATTAGTTCCTAGCTTTCCATTCATCACAGCTTACATCTGATTAAATAAAGTATATTAAATGCTGAGCTAAATAGAAAATGCACCAAAAGTACCTAATATAATGAAATTTATAAAAAATGATTAAGTAATCAATACAAAAAGAAAGATCTGAGTTATCCTAGAAACTGTCCTTGAATTGAGCTTGATGTTTTTCATGTTTTTATATAAGGATAAACTAACAAAGTCATTGATTTATATCTAAATGTGTAGCATTTCAACACTATCAGAATCTTTCTACAGTGATTTCAGAAGAGAAATAATTGAAAACATTCATCAATTGAGAAAACTAATCTCTATGGGGACCTCGTTGATTTCTCAGCGGTGAAATGTTTCAAGCTTCTGTCAGAAGGAAATTAACGATAATTCTTTTTGTCATTTACTTTTGAAAATTGATAAAATTGCTAACTTGTTGCTTACCGTTCAGTGGCAGATATTTCATGCATTCTCAGGATGATCTAAAGATTTGATGAACAGAGAGGGATGCAGGAGAATATTACTGATGTAGTTAGAAGAGTAGCCTTTAAAAGGTCACTTTTGAATGTCATATAATAGTTGTTGCTAAATATGCAAATTAATCAATATGTGGTATAATTGCCAATGAGAAAACCTTCCATCAGGGTTCAGATGAAGTCAATGTGAGCAATTACAGGACACCATACATCCTTCAATGATGAGAAAAACCCATGCAGTATAGTCAGCTTCAAAAGACCTGGAAATGACAACAGCAATTTAAATGAGAAATCTAATGGAATGATTCATATAAAAAACTGTAAATGAAAAACAAATATGATTTATTGCAACAAACGATTGCATTGATTTTAATCTCCATCATTTGTGTGTTGATTTAAACTACACTGGCATACTCCCTCTAGGCATGTGTATTGTTTTATGAACCTTTAGAAGAACACATGATAGAACAGGATGAAAAGTTTTAATAGTTTGGATCCACAAAGGGAAGAGAACTATCCATATTATGTACACCTTATTTCTAGCTGTCACTGGCAAAATCTGATGAAAATCTGTGGTAAACGATTGCAAAATGTTAACATTATATTGTTTTTCTACGACCGCAAAAATTTTAATTTTTTTGGTCGTATATTGCTATCACATTGGCGTCGTCGTCATCGTCGTCCGAATACTTTTAGTTTTCGCACTCTAACTTTAGTAAAAGTGAATAGAAATCAATGAAATTTTAACACAAGGTTTATGACCACAAAAGGAAGGTTGGGATTGATTTTGGGAGTTTTGGTCCCAACATTTTAGGAATTAGGGGCCAAAAAGGGCCCAAATAAGCATTTTCTTGGTTTTCGCACTATAACTTTAGTTTAAGTGAATAGAAATCTATGAAATTTTGACACAAGGTTTATGACCACAAAAGGAAGGTTGGGATTGATTTTGGGAGTTTTGGTTCCAACAGTTTAGGAATTAAGGGCCACAGGGTTCGAACGGGGCATGGAATCCTGGAAAAGTCATGGATTTTTATTTAGGGGGGAAAGGCCTTTAAAAGTCATGGAAAGCTATATTTTAGTGACAAGTCCTTGAATAGTCATGGAAAATGATTATTTGCACTGTAATCTTTATTGCATGTCTTCAAACATCTAAAATTAAATGATCCCCGTAGTTTTTGTCGAAACTGTTTCTTTTTCGAATGCTAGAAACAAGGCCCCAGTTGTGGTAAGTGTAAAATGAGAATTTAAAATTCGTTTCTTCAAAATTGTTTATAAAAATATGCAACCGCATCTGGTTTCCTTCATAGTGCATTTTGCTTTAACAGTATTGAAATAAGAAACCAGCTATCGGAATATTCGAAAACGAAGTTATTGCTACCAAACAGCCGTTGAAAAACACTTTTAATGATAATGTATGGATAGAGGAGCTGAAATGATAAGAGTCCTACATATAGTAAAGAGCAATTTTTCATACAAAAGTTGTGAGGATATCGTCTCGGTATTTAAGAATATGTTTCTGGATAGTAGACAAATGTCACTTCTGAAATGGCAATGATGCCTCTAAGTAGGAAAGTGATAGCTTTTGTCTACAATATATTATCTGTTTGATGAAAGTCCAACCAGTCAAGAGGATTATGCCAAGTAACCTTTTCTAATACTTTGTTTATAAAAATATTTCAAAATTTGTATATATTATTTTATACTGTAAAAAGAGGCAGAACATATACCAAAGGGGACATTCAAATGAGTGTGTAGGTCATACTCTTTCATAGAATCTTTGATAACAAGTAGGTCTACATCATTGTTAGCAAACTTAACTCAGTATTGTCATTCATAAATATGTTGGTATTTCTCATTGTGTTTCAGTGCAATTGTGTCATTATTGGATGTTAAAAAGATTGTTTATTTAGTTGCATGGAAAGGACACAAAAGCATGTTTATAGCATTAGGGATGACCTTTTTGGTCTATAGTTTTGGGGTATGGAAATTTCATAAAACATCCTTGAAAAGTCATGGAAAAGTCATGGAAAAATAGAACTAAAAAGGTGTATGAACCCTGGGGCCAAAAAAGGGCCCAAATAAGCATTATTCTTGGTTTATGATCACAAAAGGAAGGTTGGGATTGATTTTTGGAGTTGAGGTCACAACAGTTTATGAATTAGGGGTCAAAAAGGGGCCCAAATAAGCATTATTTTTGGTTTTTGCACCATAACTTTAGTATAAGTAAATAGAAATCTATGAAATTTAAACACAAGGTTTATGACCATAAAAGGAAGGTTGGGTTTGATTTTGGGAGTTTTGGTCCTAACAGTTTAGGAGTAAGGGCCCAAAAGGGTCCAAAATTGAACTTTGTGTGATTTCATCAAAAATTGAATAATTGGGGTTCTTTGATATGCCGAATCTAACTATGTATGTAGATTCTTAATTTTTGGTCCCGTTTTCAAATTGGTATACATTAAGGTCCAAAGGGTCCAAAATTAAACTTAGTTTGATTTTAACAAAAATTGAATCCTTGGGGTTCTTTGATATGCTGAATTTAAAAATGTACTTAGATTTTTAATTATTGGCCTAGTTTTCAAGTTGGTCAAAATGGGGGTCCAAAATTAAACTTTGTTTGATTTCATCAAAAATTGAATAAATGGGTTCTTTGATATGCCAAATCTAACTGTGTATGTAGATTCTTAATTTTTGGTCCAGTTTTCAAATTGGTCTACATTAAGGTCCAAAGAGTCCAAAATTAAACTACGTTTGATTTTAAACAAAAAATAAATTCTTGGGCTTATTTGATATGCGTTATCTAAATATGTACTTTGATTTTTGATTATGGGCCCAGTTTTCAAGTTGGTCCAAATCAGGATTCCATATCAAGTATTGTGCAATAGCAAGAAATTTTCAATTGCACAGTATTGCACAATAGCAAGAAATATCTAATTGCACCATATTGTGCAATAGCAATTAATTTTCAATTGGAGTTATCTTTCTTTGTATAGAATAGTAGTTGATAACATATGTTGGAAATTTGCCAGACATGACTATGATGTCATTTTCTATTTTTATTTGCCAATAACTTTATGTAAATAACTTCATTGGAAATTTGCCAATATAAAATGTTGCTGATGAAGTTTTTTTTATTGTTTTATACAATAAACAATGTATATTCACTTTTACTACCAACCAATCTTTACCATTCAGTGATAACAAGCACTTTATTTTACATTTTAATATTTTATGATGTATTTAAAAGAGTAGTTATTGTTGCAAACTCCATTAGAAATTTGAATTGATATCAGTTTTGGAAAAAGGGAAACGGGGATGTGAAAAAAGGGGGGGGGGGGGGGTTTAAATTTTTCTCATTTCAGATTTCATAAATAAAAAGAAAATTTCTTCAAACATTTTTTTGAGAGGATTAATATTCAACAGCATAGTGAATTGCTCAAAGGCAAAAAAAAAAAACTTTTAAGTTCATTAGACCACATTCATTCTGTGTCAGAAACCTATGCTGTGTCAACTATTTAATTTTAGATTTAAAAAGTTTGAAGAAGAAATCTTTAAATGATTTGTAAAATCTTGACATTTGTTTTGTGTAAAAAAAACCCCATGTAATGTCAAAAATTTGATCACAATCCAAATTCAGAGCTGTATCACGCTTGAATGTTTTGTCCATACTTGCCCCAACTGTTCAGGGTTCACCCTCTGCGGTCGTATAAAGCTGCGCCCTGCGGAGCACCTGGTTGCATTATATATAAATCCATCAGTTTAATGACCTTTGTCTTGAAGCTTCGTCATCCGTTAATAGTTTTCCATTAAAATAGTTATTTATGGAAACCTTTTAGACTTTAGTGCCATAAAAAGGTTGAATTTATAGTATGTATTTCTATTTTTATTAAAAAGATTTATATATGTATAATTCCTGATAATGGTGATTACAAGAATTTCGCAATATACATTTTTTTTTTTTTTAAATGGCGTTTCTGGGATTAGTATTATTTATAATGATAATGTCTGATAGTATTGACTCATGATGGAGACTATCATATCATTTTTCAGAACAAATGGGAGTTTTGGCAAGCATGGGGAAATACATCAAATATTTCTTTGTTGATATTTGGAGTTTCCTCTGACATGCAATAATTGATTTAGTAAAACTAGTATCAGTTATATTGCAAATATTTCATGTCAAAAAAATGCTTTTGTTTGTTTTCTCATCGTCTTATTTACAAAAACACTTAGGTGATGTAGATTTTATGACTGTAGATGTAAATGAAATATTCCGGTAATTGATCATAATCGGTTATTTTCTATAAAATTATTATGGTGGCTATCAGGGAAAGATTTATTCTAGTGTGATAAATATAGATCAATATTTCTATTTACACAAAGGAAAAACTTATACATTTGCCCATTTAGATATAATCAGCATTTCTAAGATATGATTACTTCCTTTAGTCATTTCATGAATTCATTTATTGGAATGAAGTGAAAATGGATAATGGTAGGACAAAGATCCTATAGTAAATCTAAATTTACTTAAAGCAAAATGGTTTTGTAAATCTGGCATGTTTAGTCTGAACATTATTTTGGAAGTTTACAAGTCCAGATGCCTCATGTTACTAAGTTCCTTTCATTCATAATATGTTTATTGTCCATGCCCTTATTTTCATGGTTGAACAACTGCTAAACAATGGGACTAGTTTTTTTTGTCTTACTAATTTCTAAGTTATTATTGGTTAGGATAAATATATTTAGTACCAGATCTTGAACTCTATTCATGGATCAGAGCCCATTCAGAGGTTAAGGTTAAATGTTATGCTATGCTTACTGTCAGTCTGCAACCAATTGTAGCCCTCTGCTACACAATGTATATTTGGAAAAAGAAAGTTTCTAAATTGTCAAATGATGTTTTATTTGGTAAGGTTTTTTGTTTTTGTTTTTTGGGTTCATAAAATGATAGCAGTACTGTGCATTTCAAACACATTGCAAAAGTTTATTTATTTGTATAAACTAGGTAATGCAAGAATTTGTTGTTGGTTATCAAAATAGAAAATGTTAGATTGATACGCATTAGTAATTGATTCACAGATCATTACGTATAAATAATTGATCCACAAAAACAATCATGTCGTATTTGTATTCTACGATTTCATCAATTTTTCTTGTTTACACATCACAAACTTAATTCCCCTTAATTCGATTTGTATTGCCAATTGAATGTACAATGCATTATTTGTACATGCTGACCAAATATATCTTATCATGACTTATTTGATCTGAGTTCTGCTTTAATTGGTCGGTTTGTTGTCTCTTTGACATATTCCCCTTTTCAATTCTCAGTTTTATATATATATACACCAGTATTTTGTTAACTTCTAATTTTGCATAGGTTATGTTGAAATTAGCCTCCACTCTGGAAAATTTTAGATTTCAAATGGAACTGATAATTTCTAAGCAATCTTGATGCTGGAAAACTCTCTTTATAAATATGATTAAAAGCAAAGTTTGCTACAGCAAAATGAAACATAATAATAATTTGATTTAAAAAAAAAGATAACTTCACATTTTAACCTTATTTGAAAATTCCCATGACATAATATTTTCAATCAGTACATGTATCTATGGCACAGCAATTGATATTATTGTGTACTGGTACCAACTGTTTCTATCTTTGTTGTAACCAGTCTAAACTGAAACTTTTGTCAACATTATGCTTTAAATAATTAAACACTTCAGCGTAAGAGAATTAAATGAAAATGTTCTAAGCAATGATTAAAACAATTGATGCAGCAGTAATCAAATGTAAACAAAACAAAAAGCAGGATGTAATCCGGTGAGTAAGGATTTTCAGTATAAATAGAGATAAATTAAATCTGAAGCTATTTTCCCAATGGAGATAAAGAGTTGGACTAAATTTAGTAGTGTGACGTCAAAGTAACACATGTACCAGCATTATAAATCCTAAATTGAGCTTAACATATCATGTTTGAGATATAAAATGTTATAATTGTCATTTTTTTCAAGGACCTTTTCTGACCTTATGATCAATAAAGATATATAACAGTTGTTCAGAAGCTAATTAGTGGACAATATTGGCTATGTAAAGTAACAGCCTATCAATATTCATTGAATCATTTAGTTCGACTATTTTGGAGTTTTATGCAACTTTTAAGTTTGAATTGTATGCATCTTAAGTTTAAATTGGGTTGTAAACTGGATATCTGATTCTTTTTCCAGCTTCTTTCAATGACACCATTTGTATAGACTGGATTAAAAAGAAACAGACCATGTTTTTCTTTTTGTTTTTTTGCCATTTTTGTTGTCAGTTGTTTTTTGAATGCATTTACATGTCCCTTTTGTATCTTTTTTTCTTCTTCAGATGTTTGCTATTTCACACTTAATATTTCTTTTTCCTCCATAGTAATGAACTATAGATTTAGCTGTTTTTGTAAACTCTGGCATCTTATGTGTTGATAGCAGATCTAATGGCCTCTATAAAATTTCTAGACTACAAAACTTTTGTATCAACTGATTGTCTGTTGTCCATATATGAAATTACTTTCTTTATGCATCATTACATTTAATTCATATGAAGTTACATGTGATATATTTAACATTCTAAGATGTGTCACAATGCCTATCCAAGGAATTGTTGATTGGCTCAGCTGGGCATGGTGAAATTCATTAAGAAATTATAAGATTATAATATAATACTTTACTGTCAATGTATAAACAAATTCTTGGGACAAGGAATAGAAACAGAACGCATCAAAAAATGTATTACACTTTATAATAATTGAATGATTGAATGAAAACTTAAAAAGACCTCTACCCTCAGTTCTAATGAATGTTTTAAAAAGGAGTTAATTCTTTTACAATGCATTTAAATGAACTGTGGAATGTACCTTACACTTAAATTTGTTTTAAAATGTCTACCGCTAAAACTAAAGACACACAACAATTTCAAAAATACAGCATAATAGTCAAAGGTAAATATGCCATTCTAGTTGTGTAATATTTTATAAAACCAGAAAAATCTAAAGTTTTGGAGATCACTTGAATCAAGAAAATCATAAAAAATTGGTTCATTGAACATTTCCATTGCTTGCTTGGCCTTCATTCTCAGGAAATTAATCTCTAAACAAATTAGATTCTATTACCATAAATAGCAGCTTAGTCATTTTTTTTTTTTATGAAATAAAGTTTTATTAATATGTATACCTTTGAACAATATCTGGTAACTGGCAAATCTGACGAAATGATGAATTGTATTGTCACCAGTAAAATCCATCTTAACCATGATTGATTTTATCATGCCGCAGAGGAAAACATTCAATTGGCATAGTATCCATATTGGCAATTTAGAAAAAAAGTAGATTGAGGAAACCTTTCAAGAAAGAAAAGCACATCCCCTAGGACCTTTAAAAGAGAATCTTGCCTTTTATATTGCTCATCTTATAATTAGACTTTGTTGGTAGGATCAGATTAAACTGTGCTCTAGTCACCTAGAAAAAAAAAGAACAAATATATGTAGAAGAAATGTTTGTATTCAGTCTTTTCAATGATTTTTTTAACTGTGGATGATCACTCTTAAATTTAAAAAAAAAATGATGAACAAATAAAATAAACAAAACCAAAATGAAATATTAATATTTCTGTTACTTTATCTAACATAGGACTCAGATTTCTTTGAAATTTGAGTTATACTGTGGATATGGTTATGTGCTTTTGTATTCTACAGTGACTAGAGGTATAGAGGGAGGGTTGAGATCTCACTAAACATGTTTAACCCTGCCACATTTTTGCGGCTGTCCCCAATGAGGAGCCTCTGGCCTTTTTGAGTCTTGTAGGATTTTTAAATTTAAGTTTAGTTATGTTTTTGGAGTTTTACAAATTTTTGTTTAAGGGCCAGCTGAAGCCTGCTGGCATATGGTATTTGAACCCCCTGAAAAGTGAATCCAAAGTCATAATACTGTATGAGAGGGTGCACAATTTTCTCAATGTGTTGATAACCCATTGTTGGCCTTGGGCTGTTTTCTAATCTTTTGTTGGTTTGTTGTCTCTGACACATTCCCAATTTTATGTATTTCTGTTCTATTGTAGTAATACTGATGAACTCTGAACCTTAATTTAAAGATCATATCTCTTGCATCATCAGTTTTTCCGTAGTCCTGAAAGTGACCATTATATACAGGTTTGACTGTATGTTAAAATGGACAGTGAATTGACATGGGTCAAAAATCAAGTTGAATGTGATTTCTTTGCATACTTGGACAACAATATCCAAAAACATCTTTTAAGTAAAAAAAGCTGCTGTTATTTATACTGTAATTGACTGATTTTAGAACATAGTGGCCTTATCATGTGTTACCATAGCAACTAATTATTGTCAAGATCATATCCTGAGGAAATACTTACTTTGTGTTTTTTTGTCATTTTTATTAGACTTGATGTTTGAAAATTATCCCTGAAAGCAGCTTGTAAATTCATTTTAGTCAAGCATTAGAATGTAGACATGTTCCTGAAAATGGATGAAAATAAAAGTGAAATAACCTTATTTGGTATTTCTAGGATTTTATAAATTAAAATTGTTACATCATGGGAAATTTCATTAGATTGTCCTAATTATCTAGAAAATTGCTGAGGCAATGTCAATGTCATCTTGACAAGTTTTAAACACATAATTAAAGAAATTTTAAATGCAAAATACAGATTGTATGCACATTGTTTATTCTGAAGTTGAGTGAAATGAAAGGATTAATGAGAACAAGATTTATCTTCTATTAAAAAAAATTCAACCCACTTTTTATTTACTGGTATGACTTACAAATACATTTTATAAGATATTTGATATTTTGGTTTGAACTGGTCTCTAACTGTAGTTAATAGCAATAGTAGTATACCTCTGTTCAATAGTCATAACAATTAAACTGAAAAATATCTTGGTAACAATCAAAAACTGAGGGAAACACATCAACTATAAGAGGAAACCGAATGGAAGACCAGAAACATCACCATTGTGCAAGGGCTGTATAGCTAGTCAAGGTCATTAAAAACTTCAATATATATATATATTTATACTAAAAACACTGAACTGCTAAAAAAACGAACGCCAACATACATAGAAATGGACTATGTGATAACTTCTGCCATATTCCTGACTTGGTTCAGGACATTTTAAGAAAAATTGTGGGTTGAACCTAGTTTTATGGCTAGCAAAACCTCCCATTTATATGTCAATGTTAAAAATACTGCTAAAATGACAAAATTACGAAACAGGAATCAATACAAATTAATGTAGGAAATATTGAATTATTTCCCAAACTATCAGAAGACCTGATGATTGAGATTGTTCTCTGTGAAAGAAAGAAGCTCTTAATGAATAAGTTTGATAACTTAATTAATAATAAATAATATTTGTTTACTGTAAGTTAAATTTCACATGTTTTATGTACTTATACTAATTGATTTTTTTTCTTTTTTTCTTCTATTTCTCAGCAAGAAGGCAGCCCATTCATTGTGTGTATGACTTACGCTTTTCAAACTCCAGAAAAATTATGTTTCATCTTGGACTTAATGAATGGAGGGGATCTACACTATCATCTGTCTCAGCATGGAGTGTTCTCAGAGAGGGAAGTCAGGTTTTATGCAGCAGAAGTTATTCTGGGATTAGAACACATGCATAATAGATATGTTGTCTATAGAGATTTAAAGGTAATTTATAGCTGAAAAAAAATCATGAAGGGTTTATTTTCACTAGGGTCAGTGGACGAGTGAGTTTAATCCTGCACAAGGCAGGTATACACTTGACTACAATCTTAATTGACTTGGAATATCAGTTTCTCTCCATGCACTCAGGCTTCCTCCACCATTAAAACCTGACTGCCACGAAAAAGTACAGTACAATAGTGTCACGCTAAAAACCAAATAAATCAATCAATATTTTCACCAATTTTGCAAGTAGCGTAAAAATGCAAAAATTTACTGTTGCTTAATCTTGATTTTTAAGGGGAAGAAAAGAAAATCTTGAAACTGTTTGGCATTTGAAGTTGCAAAATATATACCAATGCAAAAATAAACCACTAAACAGTGTTTGACTTCTGGAAGATTTTTATATACCGTGTTATTTTGAATCGTGAACCAAATTTAATTTTAGTTAAAAATCAGCACATCTTGTCATTTTGAAACAATCCAGCTGATTTACTGGTGATTTTCCCAATGAGAGGTGTTATACCACTCATGAATTTCTATACTACATAAACTGAATATCCCTTAAAAGATGTTCAGTTATCATGTGCTTAAAATCTCCCAATAAGGGATACAGAAAACATACTTTTTTGTTTGTTTAAAGAAATGACAGTGTGCCAAAGCACATGCTTTAATAAGATCTTGATGGCTCACCCTGTAAGGGACGACATCAAAAGTTCAATGTCGGATAAAAAACTTAATTAACATAGTTTTTTCACTGACTCCCCCACCCCCCTCTTAACTTAATTTGGGAAAAATTGATTTACCAATAGGGATATATGTAAAAATCGATTTTAGATATACAAAACTTGCAGAATTTTAACCCCCCCACCGCCAAACTATTTGATTTAAGTTTTTTATCCTACATCGATCTTTTGATGTCGTCCCTAACATTGTCCATACAAAATTTGGTATTGCATTGTTCTGTAAGGAATTTGCAGCAATTGACCACAGTTGGCTAAAATGAATAACAAAATTTCATTGATAATTGAATTTCCAATAAAATGTAATTACTGTATTGAGTACCAGTTTTTATGGATTTCATGATAAATAATTTCAATACTTATGTTAATAATATGTTTCATAGGATTCCATTATTTTGATTGGCAATCATGTGGTCTTTTGATGGGTTGGTTTATTTCCCAATTCAATAAAAGGTGAAAAATACCAAAGGGATACATGTATTACTCAAACTCAAAGTCTGAAACAAACTTACCTTACCATGTCAAAAAAGGAAAAACGTCAAAAGACAAACATCAGTACACAAAGCCTAACATGAAAACCAAACCAACTAAAAGAGGGGTGTTTTTACCTATTCAGAGAAATTGTTTTCTTGACAATCTAATTACTAACTGTCCTTTTTCATTTTTTTATGCCCCACCTAGGGATAGAAAATGATAGTGTGAGTTGGGCATTTCATGATAAATAATTTCAATACTTATTGGAAATTCAATTATCAATGAAATTTTGTTATTCATTTTAGCCAACTGTGGTCAATTTCTGCAAATTCCTTACAGAACAATGGAAGAGTTTGTCATATTAGATCAATACATTCCCCATTTCCATTCTCAATTTTATGTGTGTTAAGATATCCTGGATAGCCAATAGTTTACCATTGTGTATGTGATTACTCAAGCTTAGCTCAATCCTTTCATATCAATAAATTCATTGCTATATCCCGTTTCTTAGGGTCATTCCTAAGTTTGGAAACTGAAACCTTCCATTCATTTAACATTGAATTATGAGTCATTACTACTAGATATGACGGAATTATAATAACATGTTGATTGATACTTTTATTTCATGTGGCTATATCTCTGAGAGAAATAAAAATTGCATGATTATAGTCAATTATATCTTGTTACTTTGAATAAATCTTTGGATTAAATGTAATTACCACACAGGTAAAATAGATAAGGTCATTTCCAGGTGAAAAACAGTTTTTCCAAGATTCCAAAGTAAGCTGGCTATCAACTCTTCAGCACTTGAACTAAGTCTGTTTTTTCTCCTAGCCAATTAGGACTATAAACTACTAAAAAGGTTTATCTTGGAATTTTTATACGTAGACTTTTTTCCAACCATGGGAATTTTTAGTACTACGTAATTAAAATTGATTAAATAAATGAATCAAAGAGAAAAGTAGCCTCTTTTTTCCAAAAATGGCATGATAAAAAGTAGAGATTCACCTACAAAAGGCATGTTTGACCAAAACATCTGGAACAATTGTGTATATAGATATAGGAAGATGTGGTATGAGTGCCAATGAGACAACTCTCCATCCAAGGTACGACCTTCAACACGAAGCCATGACTCACAACAAACAGCAGGCTATTAAGGGCCCCTAAAATTACTAGTGTAAAACTATTCAAATGGAGAAACCAGAAACACTTATGAACCACATCAACAGACTACAACCATTGAACATCAGATATGCATATTTCTATACTATTTGGAAGTGCAGTATCTGAATCTTTTCTCCTGGCAACAGAATTAAAAAGCTACAAATACATATGTTTAAGAAATTACTGGTAGAAATAGTTTGCCATTGTTGCAAACGTGTGAATCATTTGGAATATACCAGATAAAAACGTGAATTGAATGACATGTCCTCTTGACCAGTATGAAAATAAAAAGATGTGGTATGATTACCAATGAGACATTTGTAACTCTCCAAAAGAGAACAAATGACACGGAAGTTTACAACTATAGCTCACTGTTTGGCCTTCAACAGGACATTTATTGAAAAAGTCTAATGTCCTGATTTATGATCAAAACAAGTTCATTTTATGATTTTTATATTATTTGTCCTTAATGTGGATTAATTAGAATATACTTTATATTTCAGCCTGCTAATATATTACTTGATGAAAATGGTCATGTACGAATATCAGATTTAGGTCTGGCTTGTGATTTTTCCAAGAAAAAACCTCATGCAAGTGTGTAAGTAAAGTTTATTCCACTGTCAGTCATCTATGAAGTTGTAACTTGTACTTTTATTACTCATTTAAGTAGATGGTTTAGTATAAATATACAATTTTTATGCCCCACCTACGATAGTAGAGGGGCATTATGTTTTCTGGTATGTGGCTCCGTTCGTTCGTTCGTGAAGGTAGTTTTTGATGAAATTGAAGTCCAATCAACTTGAAACTTAGTACATATGTTCCCTATAGTATAATCTTTCTACTTTTAATGCCAAATAAGATTATTACCCAATCTCACAGTCCATGGAACATGGAAAAGGATAGTGCGAGTGGGGCATCCGTGTACTTTGGACACATCTTGTTATTTAAAGAATCTGCCACATTATTGTCCAAATTTGGTGGCTTATTATATTCCTAACTTCAAAAGAGAGAGGGGTATACATTTTCACCTCTATCTGGCCATATGTTCATCTGTCACATTTTTATGGAACTACGATTAAGTTTCTGGAAATATGTAAACACGCTTAACCATGTGACGTGATATCACACTCATCCCTTGTATACAATATGTGTTGTGGTATTGTGATAATATGCGTAGTTTGTCTAGCTCAGAATTAACACTTTTGAGAATGACATTTGATATATATAACAACATTGACTATTAATATATTTGTGACGACTATTTAAGTATTTGTGACGTTAGTTTGTTTACAAAATAAAGTATTCCTATTTCTATTCATGTTATATTAATGTTAGCTGAGAAACCTGTGAGCATTATTAATTTATGTATGATGGTTATATAAAATATCGTTACAGTGTTAATAATTCACGTTTCCACTTATTTTCTTCCTAGTTGTCAGTTCTGTTAAAATTTTTGTCTAGAGCTATTTTGAACATCAATTTTGTTCAAGTAAAAATATATATTTATTAAGAAATAATTCCTTCATGTCATGATTTATATAAAAAAGAAGATGTGATATGATTGCCAATGAGACAACCCTCGACAAGAGACCAAATGACACAGAAATTAACAATCATAGGTCACCCTACGCCCTTCAACAATTAGGAAAGCCCATACCTCGTTTATGCTTATTTTAACATGGGTAGGCATTATACTTGTCAATATTTTAGTTCAGTCACTGAGCGTCAGCATTTCATGAAATTGTTAATCACACAAGACAAACCAAAAAACTATAATCAGAATGTTATGCTTTTTCAATATGAAGGGTATTTAGAGGTAAGAGAAAATGTATTGTTTCTAAGTAAATAAATCGCTAAAGTGTGAGAAATGTTTTATTACATAAGAAGTTTCTACTGTTTATTTCTATGAATAGCTTTAGTAACCAATATAATGTTTGTTTACATTACAGAGGTACACATGGATACATGGCTCCAGAAGTTTTATCCAAAGGTACACCATACGATTCCAGTGCTGATTGGTTCTCCTTTGGCTGTATGCTGTATAAATTATTAAAAGGGTAGGTGAATCTTATAAATAGCAAATCCAGGGGATGTCTGGATGACCCAGGCCCCTCTTTTGGTATAAAACCACTAATTCATAGCCCCATTGCTTTCTATTTTAAATTCTGCAATTTCAAGCATTTATGGCTACTTTGTCTGAAGTTCAAATAAAGTGGCAGTTATTTCATGTCAAAACTGTACCTTATCCTGACTTGTGCTGAAAGAATCAGCATACCTTTAATTGCATATTAGAACATACTGGTTCCCCGAAGTTTGATAGTACAAAAACTTAAAGTAAAACTTTTAACAAGGGTTCTGCAGTGATCCCAAGTGCCCAAGCTTTCAATTGATACAAAAACTACCAAAATATTCCCACTATTGACAAAAAATACAGCTATGCGTAGGAACTATTTTGTTTAAAATATGTACTACTTTCTTGTATGTTCATTCCGACCGGGCCTGAATTAGTGGTTTTATACCTTTTGTGGGAAAAATTTGGTTGATTATATCACTGAAGCATGACTGTAGCAGAGCCCCTTATAAAAAGTTCTGGATTGGCCACTGTCATAATAGACAATGTTTCAAAGTGTTGACATTTTGTTTCAGTAGAATTATTAAAAATCATAATATTTCACAGTATTTGAAAATAATTCTTTTACTGTTAATGTTTAAATTCACTGCTAATAAAGGCAACAGTAGTATACCTCTGATCAAAAGACATAAATCCATTTAGCGAAAAACAATCTAGTTTACAAACTAAAACCAAGGAAACACAACTGTAAAAGGAAAACAATGGGACAACAGAAACACTGTACTGTAACAAAGACAAACGCCAACATGCATAGAAATGGCCTGTAGATAACAACTGCCATACTCCCTTAACAATACACTTTGAAGTTATTTATTATATATGAAGATCATCCATTTCATTTGGGCCATGTGGTCATTTATGGATCTCTTTGAAAAAGACCAACAAGTCCTTAAGGATGTATTCTTCTGACTTTTCAGTCTCGTTCAGTCTCGTTGAAATCTCGTTCTTGAATTATTTCCAAAACATGTGATAGAAGTGGAAAATATCAATGAATTTTAAAAATATTATAAGCAAACATAAATCTGTGAAAAAATTGTGTATTTACAATGAATGGTTTTTGCGTAATCCAGTTTTCAAATTTTACGACCAATCAAGTCAGTATTTTTAGCCAAAATTTTGAACAAATGGGTGAGGGATACAAAAAATGATTTTACAAGAATCATGTACATCCCATATCATTTTGGTCTTTTCAAATTTCTTAGATATGTCTTTTTTCATTCATTGATAACAAAAAAGTTGAAATAATATGCATTTTGTTCTTAAAACTGAGAAAAATCACAAAAATACAAAATTGACAGCATGGTAAATTTTACACAAAAAAGCGTCAAAATATGATAAAACTTTCTAATATTAACACCTACCTATAGTTTTTGTAAGTAAAATCTATTTAGATTGGTCCAATTCATCTTTATAGAAAGTATGAGAAAAAGTTTAATTGTGGAACTGTGATTTTTTTCATGAAAATAGCCCAAAAATAGGTAAAATTCGATGAAAAATGGGAAAATCATCAAAATTGGGCATTTTCAAAGAGCCATAGCAAAAAAAGAAGTGCACCACCATATGATTTTTTCTTCACCAATTATTTTGTTACAGTCTTATAAACCCAAAAATCAGGTTAAGAAAAAAAGTTTAATTCTAGAAATTTTTGGCTCCTCAGAAGTGTACATCCTTAAACTGCCATAGGGTCTCCTGTGTCATTGATTATTTGTCCAATACCTCTTCAAGAATGGGATATTTCAAAGCATTTTTTTTACTTTGAGGACATTTATTCCATTTTATTTAATTTAATTGAAGAGAAGGCAAATATTGAGATAATTTTTTTACTCTGCTTATTAGAGAGTTCTCTGATACTAATATTACTTACAAACTCAAAACATACGTACAAGTTGCATTTAGTGGTTCTTTACAGTCTCATACAAAAAATGGGCAACTCTGACCAACACTATACTTTTTTAAGCTTCCTAAAATTAGAATAAAAATTGATGTATGGTTAATACCTGGACTGCAACCTGTTGTGGAAACAAGATTAAAGTGCGCTGTTCACTGTTGAAAAAAACACTCAACAAAACATATATCTGTGTCAAAAAGGAATTCTAATGCATTTATTTTGTATCAATGGTTGTGATTTGATGACAGTTTGCGTAAAATTCTCTATCTCCTTGTCTGTTACTAAGGAAGCCGACATTTTGAATTGCTGAATGTATTGACATGTAATTTCTACAATAATAAGCCAAAACACTCACATCTTGCACCTAAAATTCTTCTTTTTATCAAATTTTATTACATTCTGAAGTGGCACAGAAACAAGAAATCGCCCCGTGTTTATTATTGACGCCGGAAGCATAACTATGACGTCACCTAGTGTAGGGACCAAAGAAGATAACATCTTTTCGCGAATTTTCTTTAATGAAGATTTTACACTGAAATAATGATTGAAATTTAATTATGAACTTGTTTTGCATTAGAATAGAGATAAATGTATTGTATTTGAAGCTTTGTGGACGTCCATTGGTAGTTTTACTGTCGCAAATTTAGTTTACCTGGCGACGTGTAGTGGAGACGGATAAACGTGTATTTGCGACAGTAAAACTACCAATGGATGTCCACAAAGCTTCAAATACAATACAGTTATCTCTTAATAATCTAGGTTACCTAATAGCCTTCTGTTTACTACTGGTTTGTTTATTATATTAAGCATATTATATTAAGCATATTTAGGAAATTCGGGTAATGGAATCAAAGCAGTATTAGGAATCATAAAGTTCAAATGTTCTACATAATTCTAGAAAATTTGCAGACTTGACTGCAAAATAAGGAAGTTAACAAATAAATAGTCCCAGTTGTAAAAACATTGACACACAACCATGATTTATGGAAAGATTTGGAATTTTATAGAACTTCATCAATATTGAGATTATGTTCTGTAAATTTAATAGCTAGATTCTCTTTTGACATCCAAACCTTGACTTCCGAGATGGTGAATTAATCGGCTTAAAATTATGTAACAAAAGCATTCAATTGTATTGGAACCATTGTTTTGATTGGGTTTTTATCTTTTTGATATTTTAATTGGATTTTCTGGCAATATGAGTTTAATAGAATACTTTATACACCATTAGTAAGCTTAATTTGATCAATTGTGAAGGATTTTGATATTATCATTCTAGATTATGTTTCCAAGTTTGCAATCAATACAAATTGTTATAAAAAATTTAAGTCTCTTTCCAGTTATCTATGAGGATTTTCTTATGGTTATTGGTGCATTACATTCTTTTCAAAAGCATCCTTTACCACATTTGAAATTAAAGTAAGAGAATATCTAGAGCATAACCACACTCTTATGTTATAAGCTAGTAGTCCTAAACATGTATGAAACATTTGCCACTGGACATTAAGCAATCAATTATAAGTGAGATATAAAGAGGAAGTTGTGGTATGATTGCCAATTAGACAACTTCTACAAGAGACCAAATAACATAGAAATTAACAACTATAGGTCACTGTACAGCCTTCAAAACTGAGCAAAGCCCACACTGAATAGTCGGCTATATATAAAATGAAATGCAGACTTTGTTCAAAATTAGATAATAATATGCAAAACAGACATCACAAGTTATCTTGCTAGGGTGCTTACATCTGGTTTTAAGTTGCTATGACAAATGGTTGGTATTTTTCATTGTGGTCAAGAATTTTGTTTCGTTTGGCATACTCTGATTTACTTATTTTCACTGAACTAGGATATATTTTTATTTAGAGGCCCAACTCATGGTGCATTCAGAACCCCATTGGTGGCCTTAGGCTGTTTTCTGCGCTTTGGTCGGGTTGTCTCTTTGACATACCGGTATTTTCCATTTCCATTCCCAATTTTATGTTTATATATATATTGTTGAAGGATCACAGTGCTTGTCGATTCTTTAACAATAAAAAGGAGTGGGTTGTTTATCCTAATCTTTCAATGTGATTTATATTTTTGATATTAAGGTTTTTGTTTGTGTCTACTTTAAAATTTAAGTAATATAAAACTAAAAAACAAATAGATTAGGAATTTTGATTTCACGAAAAATAATAGTTATGACATCATAGAAAGACACTTTAAGTTGTTTCTTAAAAAGGACATGTATAAACATTTTGATATTAACAGAAATTTCATACGAACAGCTTATATTTTACATGTGGGTAAAGTTTCCTACCCACACTAGGTTATGACTTTAAGATTAGCATTTAATCTATCTGTCACTTATTTTAACACAAAACACATGATTTTGAAATCAGGTATAATTTTCGACCAAAAAGGCCTTTAACACCTCTACTTTCCTTTATGCCATCACTTGGCGTCCGTCGTCTGTCGTCGTCTATCGTCGTAAACTATTTCAAGAATCTTCTCCTCTGAAACTACTAGGCCAAATACTTCCAAACTTTAACTGAATGTTCCTTAGGGTATCTAGTTAATAAATTGTATCCGAAGTTTTGATCTATCAACAAACATGGTCGCCATTGCTAAAAATAGAACATAGGGGTCAAATGCAGTTTTTGGCTTATAACTCAAAAACCGAAGCATTTAGAGCAATCTGACATGGGGTAAAATTGATTATCACGTCAAGATCTATCTGCCCTGAAATTTTCAGATGAATCGGACAACCCGTTGTTGGGTTGCTGCCCCTGAATTGGAAATTTTAAGGAAATTTTGCTGTTTTTGGTTATTATCATGAATATTATTATAGGTAGAGATAAACTGAAAACAGCAAAAATGTTCAGCAAAGTAAGACCTAAAAATAAGTCAACATGACTGAAATGGTCAGTTGACCCCTTTAGGAGTTATTGCCCTTTATAGTCAATTTTTAACCATTTTTCATAAAACTTAATTATCTTTTACAAAAATCTTCTCCTCTGAAACTACTGGGCCAAATTGAACTAAACTTGGCCACAACCATCATTGGGGTATCTAGTTTAAAAATTGTGTCCGGTGACCTGGCCAACCAACCAAAATGACCGCCATGGCTAAAAATAGAACATAGGGGTAAAATGCAGTTTTTGGCTTATAACTCAAAAACCAAAGCATTTAGAGCAATCTGACATGGGTTAAATTGTTTATCAGGTCAAGATCTATCTGCCCTGAAATTTTCAGATGAATTGGACAACCCGTTGTTGGGTTGCTGCCCCTGAATTGGAAATTTTAAGGAAATTTTGCTGTTTTTGGTTATTATCATGAATATTATTATAGGTAGAGATAAACTGAAAACAGCAAAAATGTTCAGCAAAGTAAGACCTAAAAATAAGTCAACATGACTGAAATGGTCAGTTGACCCCTTTAGGAGTTATTGCCCTTTATAGTCAATTTTTAACCATTTTTCATAAAACTTAATTATCTTTTACAAAAATCTTCTCCTCTGAAACTACTGGGCCAAATTGAACTAAACTTGGCCACAACCATCATTGGGGTATCTAGTTTAAAAATTGTGTCCGGTGACCTGGCCAACCAACCAAAATGACCGCCATGGCTAAAAATAGAACATAGGGGTAAAATGCAGTTTTTGGCTTATAACTCAAAAACCAAAGCATTTAGAGCAATCTGACATGGGTTAAATTGTTTATCAGGTCAAGATCTATCTGCCCTGAAATTTTCAGATGAATTGGACAACCTATTGTTGGGTTGCTTCCCCTGAATTGGTAATTTTAAGGAAATTTTGCTGTTTTGGTTATTATCTTGAATATTATTATAGATAAAGATAAACTGTAAACAGCAAAAATGATCAGCAAAGTAAGATCTACAAATAAGTTAATATGACCAAAATTGTCAATTGACACCTTAAGGGGTTATTGTCCTTTAATGACAATTTTTCACAATTTGTTCATCATATTTGCTAACTTTAAAAAATCTTCTCCTCTAAAACTACTCAACCAAACTTCATTTGAATGATCAGTAGGGTGTATAAAATAAAGTTTGTGTTTTATTTTCTATTTCATCAAAAAACATGGCCGAAGGCATTGTTTACCAGGTGAGCAATTCAGGCTCTTGAGAGCCTCTTGTTCATGTTTAACATTTCAAAGAATATCTTCTTAAATGGGAGATAACTCTTACAAACAGTTTATGTAAAGAGACTCCAAGTATACCAACATATACATATATTAATTAAAAACCTAGTTATCAATGCTTAACCTACACTTACACTTACTTAAACATGATGAAAGAATAATAGGTTTAACAAAAATTACTGATATAAATGGACAAAAATCATCACAAATATCATATTTGATCTTTCTTTTCAGGAATCCTTTTCATGATTTTTTATAATTACATATAAAAAGATATGAGGAACATTTTTTTTTTTTGTCTCTGTCATAGAAAAATTACTACCTAACTTTGACTTCTATTACTAATACTTTCAGATTGCAATAGGGCTCTTCACGGTTAGTTCGCACATATTGGATAGGGGGCAGATTTTTTAGAAAGAGGTAGAAATAGTATGAAAGTATGGGAAATCCTATGCATGTTTCCAAGCAACTGCTCTGTTTTAATGATGTTTTCCTGTATTTTCACACTATTTTTACCTCCATTATGAAAATCTGCCCCCTATCCAATATGGTCGAACTAACCGTGAAGAGCCCTATTTGGCTTATGTTGTTTCTGGATGTTTGCATATGTTGCTTTGAAATTATAAACCATTGTAAAAGTATAAACTTAGCCATGTATATCTTTTAAGCATCATGTGTTTTCTCTTATAGACATAGTCCATTTAGGCAACATCGGACCAAAGACAAACATGAAATAGACAGAATGACCATGACAATGGTAAGATTATTAATACTTAACTTATAAAAGAAAAACAAAAGATATGGAGTATCTATCCATGACACAAAATCAGTACTTGCACTTAAAAAAAACACACAAAATGCAAAGGAAAATGCTTTTATTGCTGATCTTCATCTCAAAGTCACTGTGACAAAAGCAAAGGAACAGTTCTTTTAGTGCTTTTCTTCATCTCAAAACCACAATGAGGCCTTAAATTCAAAGGAAAAAAACTCTCACCTCACTGCAAGTTTAAGGCTACTAGCACTGGCTTGAGGGGAATTCTTCGCAAAAATAATTTGAAAAGACTTTGTAAGAGTCATTTTGTTGAGCACCGCTGACAGAGAAGTTTTTGCCATGTAGACATTTTGACTACCATGTTCAGAGGGGCAAATGAGTTGTAGATTAGTTTGTAATACATGTTAGAAACATGACCAGGATAGTACCTCTCATCTTAAACAATGAATGAGATAGCAAGGGCTGCTCCTTTGTTTGTAGGTACTAACATTTGTGCACAACTATCCATCAACAAAAAACAAAAGCAAAAATATTGAAAAAAAAAAGACGGCAGCAAAAAGAAATTGCATGCATACTTTATTCTCATAAAAATAATTGTTACAGAGAGTAGGTAAATTTTTTTTTTCCTTAACTGGAACAAAATAGTTTTCTTTCATTACAATAAATTGAAGTTTTAAGTTCAGCATATTGTATATTATGAACTGAACTGAATTTTATTTTCTATTATTTGCAGAACGTTGAGTTACCAGATTCCATGTCTTCAGAAATGAAAACATTATTAGAAGCTTTATTATGTAGAAATGTGGAAGATCGAGTTGGCTGCATGGGCAGAGGGTATGTATAGCAATATGAAGAATTTTGATGAATTATAGAGGAAGAAGCAAGGGATTTGCTACATTTTAGAAAAAAGTTATAGGAATTACAGTTTTTCAGATGAAGTAATAAGTCGGAATTCAACAACTGAATTTTACTGTTAAATTGTTTGAAAAAATTGAACTTTCACACTCAACATTGGTTAAGAAAAAAGTATTTTCATGTTAACCATTCACCAGAAAATTTGTGGGATTAGAAGATAAGAGAAAAAAAAAGTTTTCCAAAAGACACTTTATTGTAAACTACAAATTTTGAATGATAAATTGGCTCATAATTAGTAGATGTAACAATTGATGCCAAATTCAACAAATGTCAAATATTTTCATTTCTCAACAAACTATTTTGGAAGACATGGACTTTAAAAATTATGTTGAGAACTTTAACTAAACGAGACCAAATGCAGGCTCTTATCAAATGTGATAATTAGTTTGAACAAGCTTTTTGCAATGAATTTTCATTTTTTAGAGAAAAAAAAACAAACCAAAAAGCAAACTTCTCATGTATACTTATCATTCAGCATGCATTAAGATACTAAAAAAAATTATCATGAATTTTTTCTCTCAATTTTTCAGAGCAATTGAAGTTAAAGAACATCCATTTTTCCGTGGCATAGATTGGACTCAGGTTTATTTACAAAAATATCAGCCCCCATTGATACCTCCCAGGGGAGAAGTTAATGCAGCCGATGCTTTTGATATTGGTTCATTTGACGAAGAAGATACCAAGGGCATAAAGGTAAACACATGTGTGATTAATGATATGATGTTAAAACCCCATATTCTAATTTTCTTAACTACGTTGGTTGATTCCATCTATAGTTAACGTTGCTGTCAATTAAAAAGTGTACCCAGGTTTTTGAAATACATCTTTCAACTATTTAAATTACATTCATTGATATGATTTTTTGTCATGTAATAGAAGTAGGTTTTAAGAATGTATCAAAGTCTTATATATTGGGCCATAAATTAAAATTTCCAATTCAGATCCTAAATTAATTGGTATTTATACACACAAGTACCACAAATTCAATATTATCCAAACTGCAGTCAACTCTTTGAATAAGTTTGTATAATGCATTTATACCGGACCTTAAACTATCATTTTACATATAATATGTATCCCTTGAAAGTAGTAAGGATTATGAGAAGCCCTTCTTTGTCAGTAAACAATTTAGTTATAATTTATATTTTCCAGTTAACTGAGGCAGATCAGGATTTGTACCGAAATTTTCCATTGTTGGTATCAGAACGATGGCAACAAGAAGTAGCTGAGACTGTATTTGATGCAATTAACGCTGATACCGATAAACTAGAATTAAAACGTAAACAAAAACCAGGGTCAGACTCTTCTTACTACCAGCAAGATGGTAAGATAGTTTCCTAGTAATCCATTAGATCTTGTTTATTTGTTGGTGTTAAATGTAATTTTCAACCAAAGTACCTAGACAGAACCAACTAACTCCAGTAGGAAAACTGGTAACCCTATACAATTAAGATAAGAGTAGGACACACCTCATCACAAGCAGAGTTGGAATTCAAAAACGCTATATTTGATAGGCTAGTTTCCACTGTATATAAACTACTTAGACATCTATATTTGGCAGTGCTTTATATACCACAAACATAAAAAAAAGCCAAAAAAAAACACATGATATCACAAAATGGAAAAATCTGTTTTAATCAGTATTTCACCACTTGTCTGTAATGCATAAATCAAATGTTTGAAATTAAAAAGTAACAGCAACAAAAAATCAATTCGAAAAAGGAATTTTAAAAAATAAGACTGCAACCATATATTACGAGAACATATATGCTTTTTGAAAATAACCTTAACTAGAAATTGATCAAATTAACCTTATTTTTTAAAGATCTGAAAATTAATGAAGCATAAAGAATTTTATGTAGGATATTGTTACATTACATAATATTTTATATATTTCAGGACCAACAGACTGTATAGTGGAAGGTGAAGTATTGAAATTAGGTGGACCATTTCTTCAAGCCTGGCAGAAGAAACATTTAAAGCTATATCCAAACCGTTTAGAATTTTATCATAAAAATAGAGATGGACAGATAGTCTATGGTAAAGGTGTAGAGGTAATGATAATATTAGATTGTTACACCCCTTACTTTCTTAAGGGGGAGAGTATATAGTGATGGGGGAGTCCATTAATTGTCTGTTCTTTAATCCTTCTTTCAAGCTTTTGTCTCTGCAACTGCTCCAGAATCACTGCACACGTGTGAAATCTTTAATTATCTTACAACCATGATATATAATTGCACCTTTCATTCCTTCCTGGAGATATTTTTGGGGTTTCCCTTTCCAAAACATGGACTTTGCCATTAATGAAGTGTTCTCACAATCATATAATGCTATTGTGTGTCTCCTATTTTGATTTTTGATCAGAAGCAAGTTTGGGGTTTATCTAACCAAAGCATGGATTTTGCAATGACTTCATTAGGTTAGCTTTGTTCATATAACTTCTAGTTTATATATGAATTAAAATACACTAATGAGACACGACGATAGGAAAAAGGAAAACAATAATAAAAGACATCTACAGGTGAACAAGAAATTTGTATCTATACATTGTATTAAGCCCTGAAACACATAGATTCAACCAGGACTATCAAAGATTAGTCATAGACACTTCATTCCCAAAAGGACCCCAAAAAAATATGACTAAAGACTACCACTGATGATGATATGCATATAAATATACAATATTAGGTCAATGTCAGGAAAAATATAAACTTTTTTTTGTATGAGGCTGAGAAACTGGGTTTATAAAAAAGTTTATATTTTTATAACATTGAATTAATATTGTTTTTACACTGCAACTTAAATTAATATGATAGCTTTTTGAATCGTAACACAAATGTTAAACTTATTTTCATCCCTTAATGGACCTCTGATTGTGGAGAAAGTGTTCCATGATGAAATTGACATTATACAAAATATAACTATGTTACTATATTTAGGAAATAAACACTTATAGGAATGTGTTCTTGTAGTAACCTTTGACACCATTTTTTCAATGTGGTGTGTGTTAGTTTTTAACCAAATACTATTTTATATATTTTCAGCTTGTATCGATGTTAGATATCAAAGACATATATCAAGATTTCCAAAAGTTTAACAAGACTGAAAATTGTATTGTGATAGTCCTGAAAACTGACACCAAACTAATTATAACATCACCAGTAAGTATATAGTAACTCCCTAAGGTTCTAGTAAGTAGCAGGGGGTCATGGTAAACTGACACCAAACTAATTATAACATCACCAGTAAGTATATAGTAACTCCCTAAGGTTCTAGTAAGTAGCAGGGGGAGCATGGTAAACTGACACCAAACTAATTATAACATCACCAGTAAGTATATAGTAACTCCCTAAGGTTCTAGTAAGTAGCAGGGGGTCATGGTAAACTGACACCAAACTAATTATAACATCACCAGTAAGTATATAGTAACTCCCTAAGGTTCTAGTAAGTAGCAGGGGGTCATGTTAAACTGACACCAAACTAATTATAACATCACCAGTAAGTATATAGTAACTCCCTAAGGTTCTAGTAAGTAGCAGGGGGTCATGGTAAACTGACACCAAACTAATTATAACATCACCAGTAAGTATATAGTAACTCCCTAAGGTTCTAGTAAGTAGCAGGGGGTCATGGTAAACTGACACCAAACTAATTATAACATCACCAGTAAGTATAAATAGTAACTCCCTAAGGTTCTAGTAAGTAGCAGGGGGTCATGGTAAACTGACACCAAACTAATTATAACATCACCAGTAAGTATATAGTAACTCCCTAAGGTTCTAGTAAGTAGCAGGGGGTCATGGTAAACTGACACCAAACTAATTATAACATCACCAGTAAGTATATAGTAACTCCCTAAGGTTCTAGTAAGTAGCAGGGGGTCATGGTAAACTGACACCAAACTAATTATAACATCACCAGTAAGTATATAGTAACTCCCTAAGGTTCTAGTAAGTAGCAGGGGGTCATGGTAAACTGACACCAAACTAATTATAACATCACCAGTAAGTATATAGTAACTCCCTAAGGTTCTAGTAAGTAGCAGGGGGTCATGGTAAACTGACACCAAACTAATTATAACATCACCAGTAAGTATAAATAGTAACTCCCTAAGGTTCTAGTAAGTAGCAGGGGGTCATGGTAAACTGACACCAAACTAATTATAACATCACCAGTAAGTATAAATAGTAACTCCCTAAGGTTCTAGTAAGTAGCAGGGGGTCATGGTAAACTGACACCAAACTAATTATAACATCACCAGTAAGTATATAGTAACTCCCTAAGGTTCTAGTAAGTAGCAGGGGGTCATGGTAAACTGACACCAAACTAATTATAACATCACCAGTAAGTATATAGTAACTCCCTAAGGTTCTAGTAAGTAGCAGGGGGTCATGGTAAACTGACACCAAACTAATTATAACATCACCAGTAAGTATATAGTAACTCCCTAAGGTTCTAGTAAGTAGCAGGGGGTCATGGTAAACTGACACCAAACTAATTATAACATCACCAGTAAGTATAAATAGTAACTCCCTAAGGTTCTAGTAAGTAGCAGGGGGTCATGGTAAACTGACACCAAACTAATTATAACATCACCAGTAAGTATATAGTAACTCCCTAAGGTTCTAGTAAGTAGCAGGGGGTCATGGTAAACTGACACCAAACTAATTATAACATCACCAGTAAGTATAAATAGTAACTCCCTAAGGTTCTAGTAAGTAGCAGGGGGTCATGGTAAACTGACACCAAACTAATTATAACATCACCAGTAAGTATAAATAGTAACTCCCTAAGGTTCTAGTAAGTAGCAGGGGGTCATGGTAAACTGACACCAAACTAATTATAACATCACCAGTAAGTATATAGTAACTCCCTAAGGTTCTAGTAAGTAGCAAGGGGATCATGGTTTCAAAATGTGATCTTCATTGCCTAGTTGCTGACAAAAATATATACTGTAGCTTTTGAATTTCATATGTGGTGGTTATACATGAAACAACAATGGGTTTAAAATCGATTAATATAAAAGGAAAGAAGTTTTATTGTCCATCTTCATCTCAACAGTGTGTTGAATGTCATCAGCAATAAGTTGAAGAGTTCACACTACCCTGCAACGTCAAGAATCCCTCTTGCATATTATTTCTAAAATTTGTTTGCTAAATAGGGTTCAAATAAAATTGAGAATGGAAATGGGGAACGTGTCAACAACCCGACTAAAGAGCAGAAAAAAACCCTGGGCCACCAATAGATCTTCAACACAAGATGAAAATCCCACACTGGGAGGTGGGCTTCAGCTGGCCCTTAAACAAAAAAGTGCATACCAATTTTATTGCTGTCTATAAAATGGATCAAAGATTAAGATTAAAGTAATCAACTGACCTTTGACAGGTTGCTGGCTACATCTATTATCATATACCTATTGAATGTTTCTCATGGTCAAATTGTTAACTGAATCTTCTTGTGTATATTTTCACAAACATATTTATCTTTTAACAGGATAAGGTGCTAATCACTCAGTGGAAGGATGAAATCATTAATGGACATAAAACTTCTCTACAAATTATGTCAAATATGACCAGCAAAGGTTTCAAGATTTACGGTGCTTTAACAAACAGTCCAAGCACCGAAAATTTTAAACCTCCTTTGGAACATCGTAATAGTAATGGAAGCTAGACCACTGTTTTCTTTAGTAGTGTTATCTAGAAAGAATATTTGGATACGAGTTTACATTGAGCGAGTTCTAGAAACATTCTCCATATCTCACATGCAACTTAATACTACGTGAGACATGGCGTACACACAGCGCCATTTATCATGTAATGTTTCTTCAAGTAGATCTCATGGTGCCAAGGATTCTTATTTTAACCTTTAATTAAACAGCCTGTGAGCAAGCATTGAAGTGATCCAGATGGATTACAAACTGTGGATTTAGTAATGGCGCCACAGGTTGTGTGTAATACACCAAAGTTGTTGTCTCAATGTGGATGTGGATTTGTAGTGATAGCGTGTCAGAGATTTTATACGAACAGGTGGATTTTATTTTTAGTTTATGACTGTGATCTGTTTGTTTTGTTTTCTATTAGCAAAATAACCGTAGCTCTTTTTCAAAGTAAAAAATTTACGACTAAAATTTGATTGTAAGTTCAACTGATATGGTTAGGACTTACTAGCATTTTTTTGTAAGATTAAGGAGGTAGACCTAGGTTAAGGGAGATAACTCTTTAAATCAGTCAAGAGTTTGTAAAAGTCAAGTTAACCATTGTATTTTAAGCATTTACCTGAAACAGATTGAAAATAATCTATGTAACCTAGAAGCTTAGAATATGTTTTTGAAAATGGTTGACACAAACGTACTGATGATTTTAAGAGTTATTTCCCTTAACCTAGGTCTACCACCTTAATGTGACAAGAGCCGCTGACTTTTTTTTTTCATATAGCTGTAAGTGTTTGCTACCTCGATGTATATCACATGATATATCACATGATATGGGACGACACAAAGTGTGCTCGTTATAGTTATTACATTGTTACATCATCATAAATTCCTTTTCAACAGTTCTCTGTATAAATGTGGTTTTCGTAATGGAATCTCCTGTGAAAATATATTGCATTGGCCAACAGATGTTACTGAACTATTGTAATACTAATGGGTTCAAACAGAGCTAATTGAATATTAATGCTAAAGTAATTGATATAATAAATATATTTATTTCTATAATATAAGATAAAAAAATCTCAGGATGGGAAAATATTTGACCTGAGTCTTGTTACCTGATGTGCAAAATTTGGTAATATGATAATAATATTTTCAATTTTCTGTATGTGATACCAACCAGATTTTATGACATGTTTTTTATTACAGAATTATTTTATTTAGAAAAAACACAATATTTTGTATTACAGACATGACCATAAACTGACCAAAAAACGTGAACATTTTTTGCAATTAATTTATGAATATCTTTTTTTGTTACTATTTTGAATCTCAATGAAAAGATAAATTTTTTTATTTACATGTAATAGTGCTTCATAATGACTGTCTGACATAAATTATAAAGATAGCTTAGACCTTTCGATTTTTAAGCCCTTCAAACATTCTGTTCAGAGGGTAGACATCAATGATATTTGTTTTTAAGTTTATATCTTAGGGGTGTAGGATTATTAAGCTTTTTACAAATTCCAATGATAAATAGAGCACAGATTGTATTATATATGAACAAAAAAATCATATATTTAGTCATATGCATTATATATAGATGAAAATTATTCATAATCTGTTAGATTTAAAAATTAATTTATATAAGAATGGTCTACCTACCATGAGAAGTCCTGTAACACAAATAGTTTGTAAAGCTTTTGTTTGTTAGACCTAAAATTAGTCTTCAGTGTCTATTAAGATCTCTTTCTATGCAAATTTGTACTTTTGGATTTTTGGGTTATTTTTTAAGGGGTGGGGAGGGGTATAATAAAGATAACTATCTAAATATTAGGGGAAAAAAATATTTCGCTTAAATTATGGATATTTCTTTATACCTTTTTGTTGAATATTTATCGTCAAAAGACTCTTTTTCATGATTTTCACTTTCAAAAAATTCAAATTAAATTCTCCTTCGGTCTAAAGGTTTCTCCGAAGAATATTTTATTTTTCTGCACAAGGGCATTTGAAATGACATTTACAAAACAATTGGGTATCAGAAATAAAAAATAAGAAAGGGTTTCCAGATACAATGTAAGATTTCAGTAATATTTGGAAAAAATTATTAATCCATTGTCATTTCCTAATTTTTCATATATTCGCTTTTTTCTCACTCTTGAAAAACAAAATAGGATCAATTATGAATGAAAATTATATATAAAACTTATCATCTTGGGAATACTAGTTGATTGCTCAGTATTTTCATAACGTCTAATATTATGGTCGCATAATGATGGGCAAAGTGCAATAAATAACAACCTCACTTATATAGTGCTTAATATTAGCTTGTGGCATGATGTCTTCTCTGTGCTGGCTAGATTATAGTTAGTTTGTGGCCATATGTCCACTAAAACTCTCTGTTCTATGTATGTGTACGAAATATCATCTATAGATTATATAATGTAGTGTTCAAAGTTCTGTGAAAATTAAATATAGCTCTGACTCACAACAGTGCAAAAACAATGTAGAATTTATCTTTGTGGTTAAACTATAATTTTATCTTGTTAACATTCAAAATTCAACACTCAACCTTTTCATCTAGTCTCCCCACTCTTAAAATATGTGCAGATAGTTTACTTTTATAACTTGTTACTTGGATGGAGAGTTGTCTCATTGGCACTCATACCACATCTTCACATTATCTAGATGATATCTAATCATTATTATGTAGAGTAAATTAAGACATAGTCTTTGAAAAATGCTTAGTTTGTATTGTCATTATTAATATTAAATATAGATTTAAATTATAGATACTCTAAATTTATTGTAGCAATTATCAATATGTATGGTTAATAAGTTGACAGAAGTGTGGAATTAATGAATGTAAAACCTAGTAATCTTTATATTGAAATATGTGTAATTTAAACATTTGAGTTTGAAATGAGGCAATCTAAACTTAGTCACATTTTTCACATTATTCAAACTTCCCATTAATTTTTGAATCTACTAAAATGATTTTTTTTTATAAAATAATGATGAAAAGCAGGGGTGATACTCTAGTCCCAAGATGAAATTTTAATTACTGTAAATTCAGAAATTATTGCGAGGTTTTTATTATTGCGAAAAATGCGACAGAGTTGGAAACGCAATAATTTTAACTCGCATTTTGAAATATTTTATATGAAGTAAACAGGATTTTTCTCAAAATCGTAAAAATTAAAATCGCATTTTAGTCAAAAATGAGAAAATCGCAATAATAAATGCACGCAATAATTTCTGAATTTACAGTACTATGTAGAAATGTGAATCTAGGATTTTTTGTGATAGAATTGTTTACATTACTTCCCAATGGTGTTTTTAAATCTCTTTTTTTGTTGACTAATACTAGATCTGTATGACTTTCTAAAATATTCATATAATTGTGACATTGCTTTGCTTGTTTAACGAAAGATCATAATATATCGCTGTTGCTATTATTCATTTTATTTTTCATGAGAATTTCACAAAGTATTTCGAAAATATTAACATCTGTACAATCATAATGAACTTTGTTAAAATTCTTGAGAAAAAAAACAGTACTAGAAAATTTAATGAGGTAACAGTTGTGTTCCTTGATTAAAAAAAACAGAAACGGTCCACCTTTTTATAGTTTTGAAAAATGCTCTGTTTTAAGTTATATTCCAAATACTTTAGGAATTTAGTGCTAAATATATGCATATTACTAAACTTAGCTCTTCTATTTATGTGTGAATCCACATCTATCAAGAGCTGATTAAGGGAGATAACAATTAAAAAAAAAATCATAGTTTGTAGTTAATATTTATAACAGTAATCAGCTAGGTTCTTAGTAATGGATTGAAATTTTTTCTGCTATAATACTACATTTACATTTGTCTTTTATTTATAGATTTTAGTTCAAAGTTTTTAAAGATGTGCATTTAGGAAATCTGCTTTATAAAATATGTAGATGCTCTCAGGTTAACCTCAGTTTGTAGCATTCATTGGAGATACTTTCTTTGGATGAGTATGAAATTTTTCAGGTATTTTTATCTTCATCTTTTAAATCAATAAGGACAATCTTATATCACACAAATCATAACTCAGAAAATAAGAAAGAGGGTACCTTAGGATTGATTTATCTGGGAAAGAAAGTTAATACATTCTGACACTCTTAAATAAAGATCCAATAAAAAAAAGAAGATGACAAAATTTATCTTTGTTCTATAGTCAAAAATTTCATTTTTTCTGAAATTTATTCTTGAATTTATTTTTTACAAAACTTGCAGTAGAACAATATTTGATGACTCGAAGTATTCACATATAATTCTGTTTCCAGGTTTGAAATTGACCTAGTAAGAGCCCTGCAAACAAATATGTATCTGTACATTTTTGACAATCTTATTGTGATAAACCTCTCTGACCTTTACAATCTTATAAAAGGTATACATTTAAAAATATTCTTTAAATAAAGATCATACTGTCTGAGTGTCAAAAGACAATCTCAAAATCTGGTTCAAAATGTCAAAAGACAAAAGAACTATCTTACATTTGTAAATCTTGTATTGGGGTTTTCTGTCTAAAAATAAAGACTATCTTACATTTGGTCATTATGTCAAAAGACTCTGATATTTTCTTCATATTTTCAAAAGACTATCTTATGTTTTGTTTATATTTTTGAATGACTTGTCTTTTTTTTGCCTCATAATTTTAAAAGAATATCTTGCATTGGATCATATTGTCAAAAGACATTGAAATCATTGTCGAAATTAACATAGTGTTGAAATACATCGATAAAATCTTAGTTTAAAAGTGATCTCTTTTACTTACAATTTTTCGAGATACAATGTTACCACAGATAAAAACCATGCTTTCATAACTCCCATCTGTTCAAATGTATGCTGCTCAGTTTGTCAAAGTCAAATTACTGAATCTTATTTTCATAAAACAATATCAATGAATCTTCATATATGGAAATTATAAATTCTGTTATTTACAGCTTATAAACTTATATGATGATAACGATTGGCCACATTGTAGTGTATTATAAAAGTGAACATGAAAATTGTGCTGTCATAATATTGGCAATCGTCCCACATTTTGTTGAATGTTACATTATTGAACTCAAAATAACTGATGAATGTTGACGAGGTTTTTTTCGGATGTATTTATGTTATTAAGTTATTAATGCTTTTTTTTACATTCATTTAATTTATAGGGTAACGATGCTTGTTTCACATTCGAGTATAATCATAAAAAATGCATAACATGAACTGTACATGTATATGTTTTTTTACACATAACTCTTCAATGGTGTAGATTTTTTTAACTTATCATATTGTGTACTATTAAAGCATAATAGATAATGTCTGAAATTATGTTGTTGAAATCTGTGGTTGTACTTATATATTGAATGAGATAAAATATCTTTTTTAAGGGGGTACATTACATATAAGGGAGATAACTCTTGAAGAGTCAACAGAACGTTTTTAAGAATTGTGAAGATCATTTTAACAGACTAACATTTTCAATTGCAGATCTCATCTTATGGTTTGGCTATGAATTATTTTGATGAAATGTTGTGGCTCCATTTTGATAAAAATTTGTAATATAAAAGAAGTTTTGGTATTTATAAATTCAAAAACATTTGATAAATTTAACAAAACTATGTGCTAAGTGTACCCCCTTAAAGTAGTATATAGATTTCTTAACAGATGATCAGATGTTTCATTGTGTGAAACTGTTTGTTTCATATCTCACTTTGTTTAGAATTCACTGATCTCTTTTAGTGAAGGTATGTCTCTTGGTAAGGAGTTTGAATGAAAGGGCACATTTCAAAACATATTTAATTGAAATGGTATGAATTGTGGGCTCATCTCATAACAATTTCAATAATGAACATCAATGAATATCTCAATTAGTACAGTTTGAGAATTACCTTTACTTTTATCTAATGTTTATACAAAAATTATCACATGACTTCATTTAACTTATGATCTCCTTGGCTAACTTATGAAAAGTATATACCGGTTATCAGATATGGTCTATACTAAATATTATCTTCATTTGTCAGCCATTTTTAGACATCACAGATGTTCCCATTAAATTTTGATGGCATATCAAAGAGAAATGTTGTAGATTCTTGAAAAGCCATTACTGTAAATATATAGGTCAGACAATGAATATATGGGTCAAACATAAATATATGGGTCAGACATAAATATATGTGTCGGACAATATATTACATTATCATAGTGAAGTCCAATATTTAATATATTTTCTTGTATTGCCATAACTTGTACTTCCCTAATACTTGAAAAATGGCATTATTGATAATTTGAAAATATTCTGTGAGATTTTGCCCAATGCTGTGACTTTGAGATGAAGAACAACAATAATAGTACAGCATGTACCGGTACTCATTTGCTTTGGATTTTCTCGAAGTGTGCGTAGGATATATGTTTCATGAACCAGTACACAATATCTCACATAAAAATTTATAGATATTTCCAAGATATTTTGTGTAAGCCGGCAACATTGAAAATGTTATGTTTGTAGAATGTTAGAATTTTATTTATTATCTGAATTTGTGACAGTTCTTAGTAATGTTTAGGATGTTATTGTGTTGACAACTGTAATCATAGTTGGTTCACAGCAAATTAGTTTCACATTGATTTTTGTCATATTCAACGTCAAACTTGTCAATTTCCTAACAGCTATGAATTTGATCGCCATTTTTACTTTCAGATTTGCTGAATTGCTTTAATTAAACCATATCATTATCAGTGATTAGAATTTGGCTGGTCCAAGTTTTTTTACTTAAAATGTGAATTTTTATGTAAATGTATATATTTATTTACAGATGAATCATTCATGCTCCAGTATTTTTGTGATTATCTCCCTTTGAATACTGGAGCATTGAATCATTTATGCTCCAGTTATTTACGGTGGTTATCTCCCTTTTGATACTGGAGCATTGAGAAACAGTTCAACGTTTTTTGAAATCCATATGTTATAAATATCTTGTCAGTTTTTGAATAGATTTTAATATACATCTAGATCTATTGTTCAATAGCATTCAATTTTCATTGAAGTTCAGTGTATAATTTTCATGCATTGTTTAAACTATTTAGATGTCATTAGATAACATGTATTTTCTTGAGGTTAAATAGAAGAATTACAATTTTACTTTGAGACATACCAGTGTGTGTAAGACCATAGCTCACCATATCTCATGAGATCTCACACAACGAGATTGAGGCTCATACTTGACTTCACTCTTTGTCTTTTGTCTCAATCATTAATTAAACCAGTTTATATGTATGAAAAGAACATGCCACTGTAATGAATAAAAACACATAAAAACTTGATTTTCTTCTTGTTCTTTTTTAATGCAAAATGGGGGTGGGGAGGGTGGAATGAATATCAAGTTTGATAATTGCAAAAAACATGAACAAACCGAGACAGTGACAGCCATGGATGAGTCACTTGGACAAATAAAAAAAAACAAGTCACTAAAAATGTATACAAACAACTTAAACAAAACTATATTATCAACAGTAATAATATGAAATAACTGATTGGAAACAAGACAGTCTTGAATAAATGTAAACTGTTTCATTATAGAAGAACTACTAAATTAGATGAAGACATGTTTTATCTATAATTCTTTCTACATATGGAAGAAATTCACATAAAATGGTGTTTATCTGAAGTTTTTAAAAGGAACAGTAGAAGTAGATTGGTTAATCCTACTCATCACAGACAAACTATTGTTTCAAATTCCTCAAGCAAAGTTCACCTTAAATGCATTTATCTCTTTAGTTCTTTAGCTTCTTACTTTTTCATGTATTTATTTCCCCTGGCTTTCAAATGTTTAGAAGCTAGAAAAGTACTTTGGGAACAGGAAATTCATAAAGTGTTATCTTCATTTTCTAGTACCTAGTCTATACTACTGCTAGTCCTAGAAGGTAGCATCAGCTCAGTAGCCAGTATTTAGGTACTAACATGATTAACTTCATATCTTTCTTAAATTCTCTGGTTGATGTTGAAATTATTAAGAAACTAAGATTCCAGCTCCATCAGGCAGAGTTGAATTTATATGGATTTAGGCTATTCTTCTTGTATCCTATTTGTTCATGTCAATGTTCCAGTTCTTATACATAATTTGATTTCAAATTTTAGGGTTAAAGTTTTTCTGATGAAGGAAGATGTCAAAAATTTGCTTTGGGTGCACCAAATTATTTAAGTGTTTGTATCATTTTGGATCATGTGTTAATTTTTATGCCCTGGCAGTGGCAGAGGGAGCATTAAGTTTTACCCTTGTCAGACAGATTGTACGTCCCTAAATTTGTTTCCGTTCTCTTACTTGACACAATACTTAATACCACAATTCTCAGATCAATTACAAATTTGGGCAGCGTCAATTTCACTGTTCTTGGTTCATCTCCCTTTATAATGTTGTATGCAAGCAGGGGAATCATCTGTCCATCTATTTTTATTAATTTCTGCCATTGGAGGTCACAGAATAGAAGTTCCTTCATAATATAAGTTCCAAATGGAGACAATATTCTGGAATAAATATTACAGTAAATGTTCCTAACAGAATAAATGGTATAGAATATTTGTTCCAACATGAACAGGTATTATGACATTGTTTATAACAAAGTTTCCATTGGAATTTCTGTTAGGTGGAACAAATATTCGTTGACAGTGCAGGCTTGTATACAATGCTCAGCCAGGTTATCAAAATGATGTATGCTGATTAGATAATCTCACACAAGAAATCTGTAGTTTCAGGTGAAATGGTTTGTCTTGCATGATGTACCCCTGAATCACAATTACAATCAATTATTTTTATTCAAGCTTAATGTCTTCAACTTATAAGGGATAGATCTATACAGAAATATGGCCCAGTTGACTGATAATTTTTGGTACAGACATTTCCTGGAAACGGTAGATTAAACCTGGTTTTACAACAAGCTTAACCTCTCACTTTTATGACATCAAAAAAGAATTTCATTTTATAGACAAACATGACATGTGTAGACAAAACAAACAGACATACTAGACGAAAATGCCTAAATCCATATAAATTCAACTCTGCCTGATGGAGCTGGAATCTTGGTTTCTTAATAATTTCAACATCAACCAGAGAATTTAAGAAAGATATGAAGTTAATCATGTTAGTACCTAAATACTGGCTACTGAGCTGATGCTACCTTCTAGGACTAGCAGTAGTATTGACTAGGTACTAGAAAATGAAGATAACATGCTCTATGATATATGAAAAGGGTGAGAAATTCAGATGAAATATATAAATAGGTGGATATTATCACTTGCTTGATTATATCATAAGTATCTGAAACTAATCAGATGTCCGCATTTATTCTTGATGCGGTTAAACCACAGTCGTAAATCCATCAGTTATTTGTAAAACCAATTAAACTCTATTTATTCTGATGTGGTATTTCCACTGATGCCAGTGATAGATGCAATAAATCCAACTATTTTGACATTTGCACCTAATTATCATTCAAGGGTTTGTATACATAAAACATGATAACAATTATTTAAAGAAATTCCATTGTGACAGCGTCCTTTACGAGGGAACGGCAATGAAACTGTTTCTCAGTTTTTAATTAATAATTAAACATGTTAAAATCAGTTAAGGTGTTACGCTCTGGGGTGATATTACATTTATCTGACCATAGATGTAATACCATCTATGATCTGACCAAACGTCTTTTATATGTATTGTATTTTGGAATTGTATAATGAAAGATGTAAAATGGGCAATACGAAAAAAGTGTTTAAGATATATGACGAATTTATTGGAAAAGAAGGTGATTTTATTGCGACTATTTTGCTTCTTATTAAACAAGAACGTAATGATAAGCGGTGAAAATATTGAAATATATCTATAGGTCTGTTTTTTGTTAATTAATATATGACAAGGTATATATTTTTGATTAACAAAATATATGAAAAGGGTGGGGTACTTGATGTCTCAGCTGCTCACCCCTACCAAAAAAAGTTTGAAGTGGCCCCCCCGAGAAAAAATGTAAGTCTGTCTATTACTTTGTAAACTCTTATAGATAGAGAAAATCTGAAAGGAGCAAAAATGATCAAAATGGTGAGCTCTACCAATTGTCACATACACCAAAACTATAATAGTAAGATAGAAACTTAGGTAAGCAAACATAATCAGCAAGATCAAATCTACATGTAAAGATTTGGTGGAAATCGTACGACGACTCCTTATTGGAGTTATTGTCCTTTAATGACGATTTTTACCATTTTTCCCCCCGTTTTACCTTGTATGTTTCAAATTTATATGATAGATAGATAGACACATTAAATCACAAAAAAATATCAAAAAGGCAAGATCTGATAAAAAGTTTACTTTTGTCGATAGTTAGTAGACTATTTCTCTTTTTAGGAGAGTTATTGCCCTTAAACGATGATATTTTTTTACCCTATTTTGTGGGCCTCTAGATTTCTCTTTCTACCCAATTCTTATGTCAGTTACCTCTAAATTTGAGTTGCCATGGAACGGATCTACATGAAAATGAAGTTCATTAAATACTAGAGTATTAAATAGCAGCTGTTTTTTGTTTTGACATTTGGAAATACTACCGTGATCACTAGTTTAACCATTCCATGGTGAGGTTCCAGATTGATAACTGCATCGATGTTGTGCACTCAATGTTATTAAAATTGGTTATGATCAAAGAATATGTTGTCATCTAATTATTAAATTACAATACATTCTTGTTAAATGTGACCAAAGGAATTGTGTCAATCTAATTTTTGTAAATGAATCATCTGAATTTTGTAATTTTCTACCAGGACTTTAGTATAGAAAGTCTCTGACTGTGTCTACCAAAGAACCGTTGCTAAAACCAGTCCGATTTTGATGAACAAAAATAGTCTTTTATTAGTACAATACATGTACGTACAATGTACGTGTTGTAGTACATTGAAAATGCGATACAATAATACAATGCATGATACTCTGCATGTAGAGAGATGAACAATAAATGGGGATAAACGCTAATAGTTCATGGAGGTCGCGATTGTGCTTACAACAATTATCGACGTCATAAACATCGCCGATGACAACGTTATCGTCAAAGATTCGATGATACACCGAAGCAGGATAAATTTTATACTATACACAATTTTATTCTGTTTAACTTGTTTACGAAGATTCAGTCTGTGGTATGTATTTTTTATTTCGCATTTTTAAGTGTACGATAAAAGTCAGGGTACACGCTAACAATCAAAAGACACAGGTCCATACTGTATAATACATTACACCGCCAACAGTGTTGAAAAATTGCGAAGAACATACTATATGATGTGCAGATGTTTACTTTTTATTGAAGGCTATACGGTTACCTATAATTGCTTACATCCACTTCACCAGAACTCTTGTGATTGATTGGCAATCATTCTACATCTCCTTAGGGAGCTACCATTTGATTTTTATGGGGGGGTAGGATGAAATTTGAAAAAAATAGGCAGGACAGGAGTTTTGAGTAAAAAAAAGGCAGGATGTGACACTTGCAAAAAAAAAAAGTCAGGACGACAATTTAGGTAAAAAAAAGTCAGGATAAACTAAAAAAAAAAAAGGCAGGACCGATAAGAGTGAAAAATAAAAAGGCAGGACAGAGATTACAGCTAAAAAAAAATGCAGGACAAAATTTTTCATCCTAGCCCCCCCATAAAAATCAAATGGTAGCTCCCTTATTTTTTACTATCTCTATCAGGAAAACAAGTTAAAAAGGTTTTAGTAGACGTCTCATTAATCAATAAATCTCGAACACACTTTAACTTTTAAAAGTTTTAAGCAAACAATCTTTTCTTTATAGACTCAACATGGAGAGGTCACCGAAAGAGGAAGAGAGAGAACAAAAGGATGTTTCAGAGTTCTGCGTAGCCGTTATAAAGGCAGCAGTATTCGAGTATACTCTTGAAAAAAAAGGAAAATATAGAGACCGACATGCAAATGGCTGAGGCACAGGAAATAGCTTTAAAAAAGGAACTCGGTATGTTACACAAAAATATGACAGAGAAAGATAGCCCTTTATATCGGCAATACTCTCCACAGTGCTTATATTTGAAATTTTAATGAAACTCGACTTAAAATAGAATTTCCTGTTCTATTCTATTCTATGGTCTTTTGACTCTACAAGACTAATATCGATAGATCGTTTATGTAATGTTGATATTGCATAATGTAATGTTACAAACAACTTAAAAAAATACCAACTCCTTATACTTCAGAATTCCAGAATGCTTTGACAAATAGCCTATATTCTAGTGCCTTTTGTCCAATCCCTTTGTTTAAATTAACATTTCATATTTGAACAATAAAATATTTTGAAACGAATTGAAATATTCCAGTGAAGTCTTTTTTTATGCCCCCGCCATGACGGAGGGGCATTAAGTTTACCCTTGTTCGTCTGTTCGTCCGTCCGTACGTACGAACGTCCCAAAGTTAGTTTCCGTTCTCTAACTTTAGTTTGCCTCAACCAAATGTTATACCAAAAACTTATACAGAATGCTTAATACCACTAAATACAGATTAGTGGCGTCATTAATACCGTTCTAAGTTATGCCCCTTTAAAAATGAAAAAAAAATGCTTATTTATTTGTTTTTGTTCTCTAACTTAAGTTTACTTCAACCAAATGTTATGAAACTTATTCACAATGCTTATTATTACAATAATCAGATCAAATTTGAATTTTGGTGCCGTCACTTTTACTGTTCTAGAGTTATGCCCTTTACATATTGAAAAATTGTTGAAAAATTTCAAAAATATCAATCAAGTTTTTTTTTTTAAATTGGAGTTATCTTCCTTTGGCCATGATGGTAGTTGAATCAACTATGATCAGTGCTTTTTAAAATCTTCTTTGAAAATTGGAGTTATCTTTCTTTGTCCAGAAAAGTAGTCATATCAGCTAAAACCAATGCGTTAAACAATGCAATATTCAATTTTACTACCAACAGATAAACAAGAGCAATCTTTACCATTCAGTGCTTATTACCAATACATTCAATTTAAGTTCAAATTTTTGCAGCTTCACTTTTACAGTTCTTGGGTTATGTCCCTTTATAATGTTATATGCTAGCGGGGGCATCATCTGTGTCCACATGGACACATTCCCCATTTTTTTGTTGTAGTTTCCTTTGACCAGCGAAGATAAACGATACATTCCTAAATTACAATATATTATCTATTATTTCCTTTGACTGTAATATATATTATTTCTAGATGAATTAGAAGGAATGAACAGATTTGAAAGTGGAGACGCAGTAGAAAGTTATAAGTGTATTGATAAAGAAGGGAGACAAAGTGGAGACGCTGTAGAAGATTATACTTGTAATGATAAAGAAGGGAGACAAAGTGGAGATGCCGTAGAAGGTTATAAGTGTATTGATATAGAAGGGAGGCAAAATGGAGACATCATAGAAGGTTATAAGTGTGATGATAAAGAAAGGAGACAAAGTGGAAACACCATAGAAGATTATAAGTGTGATGATAAAGAAGGGAGACAAAGTGGAGACACCGTAGACGGCCATAAGTGTGATGATAAAGAAAGGAGACAAAGTGGAGACACAATAGAAGATTATAAGTGTAATGATAAAGAAGGGAGACAAAGTGGAGACACCGTAGCAGATTATCAGTGTAACGATAAAGAAGGGAGACAACCTGAGGATAAGTCGAGTTTCTCCTTCGAGGATGGGAAAGATGCAGAGGGTGATCTAGAGGGAGCTAAACACAAGGAAGCGCTTATTATACCTACAGGTACATTAGTTCTAACTTTAGCACTGATTTGTTTTTACTCTGCTAGCATAAAAAGTATCAAATCAATACTAAAATAAAAATACGACTGATACAGTGTGTTTTAAAATTCCATTAAAAGTTCCGAAAGCAAAGTACGCTTATGCTTTTCACGTCAGATCACATATATACGATTACACGAGACCTTGTACTTTATAAATATGTTCTATATAGCGTGATGCATGTATGAAATATTTGCTACTGGACATAATCACGAGAAAATATGCTAATGATAAATGATAAGAGACTCAACATGTTCTGTATTCGTTCTTTATATGTATTTTTTATTTCATTTTTTCAGGACAAGTTATCACAAAGATTCACAAGCAGAAAATAGCAGACAATCCCCTTAAGGATGCCGTCGGCTATAAGGTAAAAATAGCAAAGCAGGAAAATTAAAGTGTGATAGAATCATGCATAAAACATTTTCAAATAAAATCTAAAATTACAATCATTACACCATAGTATACTTTCGAATCAATATAAATATTCAAGGAATTTTCTTATATATTTGCATCCACAAGGTTTCTTAATTTATATAAAAAAAAACAATGCAGATCAATTGAATTTCCTAATAAATTGTGAACTTTAATAATAAAACTTTTTCCATAAAAAATCGTGCCATTCAACGTACTAAATATCTTAATTTTTATTTGTAGAAACCAGTCCAGATTTCTCTACTGGATTTGATATATACAGAGCAAAATGATAAAGACCAGAAAAAGAAGAAAAGAGAAATTAATAAGGAAGTGAAAAGGAATGAGAGAAAAACTAGGAAAGAAGAAAAGAAGGTTAAGACGCATTTTAAAAAAGTAGCCAAGAAGACTAAAAAATACACAACAGAAGTCAAAATACAGTGGGAAAAGGAATTAAAAAGAAGGGAAAAGATGGAAGACAAACAAAAGAGGACATCAGAAAAAGGTAGTTATAGGAATTGTTTTGTTTTCTATTTCTTCCATGCATTTCACAGTTGATACACTTATTTATGGTTTATTCATTTGCCTGTCCATAATCAGGGTTCTCTACACATATGTGTCTCAATGTATCTAAATGTGTTTATTATTAGCATTGATTGATTGTTGGTTGCTTAAAGTCCAGTGGCAAATATTTCATGCATATTAAGGACGACTAAAAAAAGTATTTATTCTGATCAACATTCTGTATTTTTACATTTACAGAAACAAAAAAGGTTAAAGGTGAAATAGAGAACATCATCAAAACCCCAAATACTGACAGGGAAAAACAGGATAAAAAGAAAAACAAAACAAAGAAAGAGCCAAAGAAAACAGAAGAGAAGAAAAGGTCCAATGATAAGAAGACAAAGAGGAGACAAGAAAAAGAATTCAAAATGGAAGTAATTGATGTTAAAAGGAGAGAAATACAAACAGATATCGATGACAAGGTCGACTCAAACAAAGCAGAAAAAAAGAAAATATTTGGATCAAACATTTTTGCTTTCTTCCAATCTTTATCGTGTATCAAAAGACAGACAACCGATGTTTAATTATAGACTGTCAGTTACCTTTTAATAAATATTGATATATATATATATATAACTATCTTTTTTTCTCTCTAATGTATTAATTTTTCTGAATTAAGAATAATATTCGAACATCTAGCAAAATATTACACACCCGTATTCAAGGAGCTCGCACGACCCTCCCTCCTTTGAAAACTAAACAGCACTGTAAAAATAACTGAACTCTTTGTTACGGAGGTTGATATCAAACCAGTATCTGAATGCTGATACATAGTAACACTTAACTCTTTAATGCTAGCTTTTCTAAACAATTTATTGACATTACAAACTAAAAAGCTGTTTTCTATCAAGTTATATGTTTCTTTTAGTCAAATGGACTTGTTCTTGTCAAAATCTCCGTAACGATTCATGAACTTTCACTCAAAAATATGTTTTACCTAAACCGAATACTGTTCAACTTAATTTTATTAGCTCTATACAGATAATGTCATCTTCCTTCACACCATAATGTATGTATTATACTCAACTGTGAAGTTTTGGAGTCAAAATAGTTTCATTTCGAAAATTTCTATCCTCCGTAACGACATTTAAAACCTCCATAACGGACAATTCCAGTTCTTACCAACAGCAAACATATAAATGAATGTAAATATTGGAATTAAATGACAAACAAGACAACAGAATTAAACAGTTTTCTTAGTAAATCGTTATCTAAAAAGAGTACAGTCCTGTTAGAGAAAAAAAACTTTTTTTCCTTAAATTTCTATCCTCCGTAACGTAAATCAATGATGTCGTCTATGATTGACATCACCTTTTGATTTTTATTAGTGATAATTGATGAACTGATTTGGTATCTATAACAATGTACAAGAATTTCAATTGGTATGATCGTATTTACATGCATCTTTAGATTTTTTTTATTTGCATAACCTCCGTTACATTGATGAGTCCTAAATAATCTTGAAAATGTTTGCCATAAACCGCTGTTAAAGTTATGATTGTCGTCGTAATTACACAAGTTGTGCTGTAGACTATTTTAAATCTAAGAAAATGGCTGATATAACGTTACTTTATTAAACGTTATAATGTTGCTCACATAATAGGGAAAAAACAAGTTAACCTACCTTTCTCAAAACAACATTTTTTTTCTCAAAATCTGTATTTTGTTTGTCTGTTTTCTTTATAATAAATGATGTCTGCTACAAAAATGACTTTCGGCAGTGTCGGCAGCCGCTGATACTGATAAAAAAGTCTGACAACTTAACTGTAAATAACTGCGTCACGGAGGTTATTTAAACGGAGGTTAGTTTTATTTACATTATACATGGAAATATGTAACAATATTGTTGAGTTGCTTTCTCAAAACTGATTATTGAGAAGCTTTATGGGTGCTTTCAATGAAATAATCATCATTTTGATTTGTTCTTGGTTAGTGCGTTCCAAAATACGCGTTACGTAGGTTGGATTCTTATATGCGACAATCGAAAAAAAGAGAAAGAGAAGATTTTTTTTAATTTTTCGTTTCATTGCAATAAAAGTTAAAGGCAGGATTTTAAAATTTGATGTATCAACTTTGCTTAAAGTCACAATGGGCATGATTTCCAATCATATACATATGTTTTGACTGTACCTAAAGATACGTTACGGTAGGTTATACGTTTATCGGCGACATTGGTTTAATGGGTAAATCAAAGTGTATATTATAACTTTTGATTCTAAAATATTTTTGTGGATAAAAATCAATATAATGTCAAATAAAAAAAGCAAATCTAATCATGATTTAGATGAAATAAAGTATTTTAATTCACACCGATATTTGGAGTTTTTCTTGGCGACATTCGGAATTCGTGTGATTTCCGTATATTGAATAGAAAATCACACAAATATATTTACGATATACATCACAAAAGAATATAATTTTATTTTAGTATACATATTAATCAATTAGAACACAAAAAAGATTATCTGTGACATATGTTAAGCTTGCATTTTGTGGTTATTTGCCGGCGACACTGAAATTTTGTAATTGTACCCATTTTTTGGGAATGACTGTGTAGATTATGAACAGATTTATTTTACCGATAATTAAGGCTTTTAGAATAATACGCATTTAAGGTTTTTTTGGAAGAAGTGTTCCTTATCCTTTCAAACTGCCTTCGTCTGTGCACTCATTGATCTTAAATCTCAATCGACTCAGGTACTTGGGGACAAGATAACTTTGTTCTAGTCCTCTCCTTTTCTTTCTAAAATCCGTTTTTTCGGTGGGATAATAAAAATAGTTTATCGCTGCTGATGGTAACTAGAAATTGATAGACAATGGTAAATATGTGCTATTTAAATAATATAACAAATGAAAACGCTAAATAATTGAAATTAAACTGAGACAACATAAAACATAACGGATTTTGGAAAAAAGGAGACGGGCAAAAAACTATCTTGTTCCCAAGTTCCTACTGTTTTCAAAACTGTAAACTCATTCTGAATTTGAGAACAAACCCAAACTATATGCAACAACCACACTCCCCCTTTCCTCAAATCTGTGTGTTTTGGATCCCCTACAAGCGCCCCCTCCCCCTCCCCCCAAAAGAAACAACAAAAAAAAAAAAAAACATTAATATAAACACGGTGCGACAATTCCAACTTTTTCTGTGTTAGTTGTCTTTTAATTTTATTCTTCCTTTTTGTGACAGTGTGGTCGAATGTCTACAGCATTAGAACTTCCCAATCAATAGATATTACATAATTGAAAATTAATTATTTTATTCATGTTGATTTTATTCAATTTAACTTGAATTATTCCAGTATTGATGACTGTGATAGGCATTTAATGGATGTCATCGTAGTTGTGAACTAAGCAGCTTTTCTATTTACTCAATGGGGTTCTAAACAAACAAACGGCCACTGAATGCGTCCTTAGAAACTGTCAAAACGAGGCTCGAAAAATACAGGTGGTAAAATTAAGAAGGGAAATATGATATTTAGTTTTGTGTTCATAAAGTAGATTCTAACTATTAAGATGTGTTAGTGAAAACAATACAGTTTAATTTTCATAATTAAGGTAGGTTGCGTGATTTTGTAATATTATGTATATTAATTATAATTTAAAGTCACCTGGGCAGTGATTTAACACGGTGTTGAAATAAACAGGACACACGATAAACGCTCTACATAATTATCAGATAACTTGTTTTAATAATTTAAAATGAATATTTCAATGTATAGATATTGATTTTCTATCAGTTGTGTATTTGCTATTTTTGAAATGTCAATTTAAAGTTTTTACTTAGTATCATATACCTCATACACACACGGAAGTTTAGAGTGTGTACTTCAAACGATTTGATATGCCTTTATGGATTTCTTATATACCATATACAAGTTAAATCTTTCTTTAAAATCATAAGTATTTATAAATTTCAACAAATCAAAGATGCTCCTCTATAAATTCATATATTACACTAAAGGTTTCACGCCTGGATTGGAAAGTGATATTTTAAAATTCTTATAACGTTTTGTGTATGTAGTGGATTTTAATTTTCAATTTGGATCTTGTTTGTAAAACCAAAATAAAGTTTAAATACCATAGATTTAAAAGAATTACTACACAAAGAAATAAGATTTACTTATTCCCTTGACTTATGCAATAAATGTAAATTTCAGTGAAAACAAGTGTAATTAAGGGTGTGTACGAGTAAACAAGGTATAACCTAGGTTTCCCCAAAAAATATCTACTTTTATTTATCATATACTATTTTACTATTTATTGTTATCATATAAATATATAGAATCTGAAAATTAAGCAAAACACATCAACAAAGTTTTTCCATTGGCGCTTGTCTTTGAAAACAAATATCCGTAGTATACACATTCATGTATATAGCCACGGTATCTATTTCAGAAACAAGTGCATAGTAGCAAGGATCTCTCACTTAAAAAATCAATGGTCAGGGACTTATATACAACTTAAGGGCTTATGCGTATTTTTTCATTCCTATCTTGTATTTACTGGTTGTGTTTTAAGTACAATTTGTAAAATTAATTAAATATTGTAACTGAAAAAATCCAATAGTACACCTAAGAAACCTGATTAAGAATAACAGAGTCAGGCAACCCGAAATCTTTCTTTGTTTAGATTCTATACGGGAACACACTTCTTTTTTAATTTTAAGACTAATTATGCAACATTTTGTCTTGAAATGGATTTGTATGGATTTGTTTGTTCAGATATTATACAAGTCAAATTACATAGATTGTTATCTTCCTGTGGATATATTCACGTTCTGATACGAACGGATTATAGGGATTTGTTTCAGTCAAATTGTAACGTTTTTATTTAAAAAACAATTAACAAAAGCACTTAATTAACCGTTAAAACGTTTAATTAGTATTTAATTAAATTCCATTCATAATTATATATATAATTAGTCATTTGATTTAACTTATCTATATATACAATGAATGCATATTTATTTATTGGTCTAATACTTCCTATTTACTAGTAGTTGTTTAATGATACATAACGTATACAATGTTTGAATGGGTCTGCCGTTCTGGTTTTGGGTAACTTGTACGACAAATAATTTCAGAAGACAGCAAAATTCGAATATTTTGTAAACATTCGAAATATTTATGCGTCCTGTTAAAACCATGGCCCCGCGTGGGAGGTTGAAATTCTTTCTAAAAGTTGAGGAACCCATGCAACAACTTTTTGAGCATTCATGATCTAAGGATGCAGCATGCCATGACGTCTGCCCCTATCCAACGTGATCAGCGTTTTTGTGGTAGTCCAAACTCTTATTTCTTTGTGCTAGTCGAACACTTTACAGAACCTTCCTTGTTTTACCCATCAAGACTTACCTCACATTAAATATACATGAAATATTCGCCTCTGGATGTTAAGCAAACAACAATAAAATGAAATACTATCAGTAAAATGTTATAATATTATGAAAAAAGGAAAGATACTTTGTTGATTTTATTGAGTTTAATTTATTTGATTTAGGCTAATCAGTTTTATTGAAATTCTACCAAACTATCTTTCAGTACAACGCATAAGTCACGTTGATATAGTCATTAAATTAATAGGCCTGTCTATCCGTCAGTATTTAACATTAACGGTACCAATTTTCCTGCACCAGATGCGCATTTCGACAAAACATGTCTCTTCAGTGATGCTCGTGGCCAAAATGTTTGAAATCCAAAGCTTATATAAAAGATGAAGAGCTATAAGTTAGCCTGTTATTTGAATCAATCAAAATTTTATTGAAAACTCAGCAATTTTCGATAACGACCCATTTCAATCCATTGTTTCGGTTTTAAATTTATCAGTTTAAATAAGTGCTATAATATGCACATGCAGTTGACAAAGTACTGTGCATGCTGATTAACGCTGCATGCTAAATTGCATCAGAGTCAAAGACAACTTTGTTTTGTTTCCTAATGTAGAATATTAAGTATGCTTAAGATGGTTTTATCAGGCTATACGTTATCAGATATTTTTGACACAATACTTGAAGTTAAATTTGTCTATCGATTGTTTTATCTTGTCAAAGTAAATATTATATGTAGGGCCTGTAAGTGTCTTTATCACGGAATATTGTCGTGTTGTGTCCTACCTTATTTAATCATTTATTTCAAAGTTTGTAGCGAGGTGCGTTTTGTTGATATCAGTGCGTTTCTCTTTGCCGTTTTTATTTGACAGAATTTGTCATCGTTTAAAACTTAAAACTTTTTTTATAAATAAATGTATGAAAGTAATAGAATTGAAAATTTAAAAGGTCACGACGAACAGCAACATTTTCAATATCAAGTTTTCCAATAAATTGACATTTTCTGATTTGACGGGTGCCATATGTTGAGCAGGATCTGATTAGCCTTTCTTGGTGGGGTTCGTGTTGCTCAGTCTTTAGTTTTCTATGTTTTGTTTTGTGTACTCTCGTTTGTTGGTCTTATTCTTTTCAGCCATGGCGTTGTCAATATAAAAAAGAAGATGTGGTACGATTGCCAATGAGACAACTCTCCAAAAGAGACCAAACACAGAAATTAATTTTATTTTCGACTTTTTATTTCAAAGGTATATTTAGTATTATCTTTCGCCTCTCTTTATCTTCCTAAATCTGTGGCAAACAATCGCCTATTATTTTCTTCAATTATCTGAAAGATTTCAGGGCAAATTGTGAACTTTGCAAACAACAAACAACGACACAAAATTAGGGTATTTCCATATTTTTTTATTTAAACAATCATGTATAATTAATTTTTGACAGTTTATTGTCCAGTGGCAAATAGTTCAGGTATATTTAGGGCGATACATTCAATTAGAATGTGGCTACGTCTTTATACATCCTCCAGCTAATTGAATGAACCTTGCGAGGAATTACACCACTCAGGGGGAACAGACCACTTTCTTTTCCTTGGACCCGGGCTACTCTCGAAGTTAGTTTCCAATTTGCCATAGAAATCTGTTCACCTTACGAATTTGATGACCGTTTAAGACGAAGTTTAAAAGAAACTTTAACGGCGTTCTTTAATCACCAGAGTACTTAACTTTTCTTTTAATATCCCAATTATCTCCGTTGATCAGATAGGTTTCAACCACGTGTCGCGTTAAGTGTTTACTTCGCTTCCGGGTTAAAAAACTTAGCACTTGGAATAAAATTATCTTATTCATGGATACCAATTTTAACAAGTTTTAATACTTCTAAATGTAACTAATGTCTATCAATATGAGCAATGTTGACGAGTTTCTTCCTGAATAAGACGGCAAAATTGTTTTCAAATCGATTTGCTATTTTAAGCAATATTTGTTTCAAAATAAATACCATAATTGCAAAATTATTTATGGAATATGATATTGAAGGTTTTTATGAAGGAATAAAAACCACGTTTGCTTTTAAGATACATCTGCCCTAGACATGATTGAAATTGAAGACTTCAATATTTTCTTTGGTGTGGGTATACGAGGATAATATCATCTTAGACTTGTCCATATTTAATTGAGATAAGAAATATGTTCTACTAGAAATGCAGGTCAAAGTGCTGACGCAGGATGAGACAATATATTCTTGTTGCACCATCTTGAAAAGTGGACTTCAGTTCTATTTCCCTTTTAATGTGAGGCAATCACTCATAAAATTGAACTAGTAATGTTTAGTATGGCGATGAGTTGTTTGAATTCATTTTCATGTTTGAAGGTTATGTATACTAAGGACAAAATTGCGCAATTATCCAATGAAGATTAAAAATAATTACAAAAATGTTGAGTAGTGAAGATCATATCTCCGGAGTAAATGTGGTTGTTGCTTAGCACATTGAAATTACTAAAAAGCAATTTAAAAGAATAAAAGATATAAAAACAAATGTGTTGACAAAATGGAGGCATGGTTTATTTAATAGGCCTTGGTGAAAATTGTTAATTAAACGGTTTCGTTTTGTATTGAAGAAACTTTCATTAGAATTTCTTGAAGAATTTGGCCTAAACATTGACAATAAACACTATTAAACCAGCAAAGTAAGAGCATACACTAAGATCTTTGGATTTTGAAAATTAACAATTGGTATCTTTGTGTACGAGATTAAATGACTTTAATAATTAAAAAAATAACAGAACATGGAATTAATTTCTGGAGAATGTGTTGACAGAACGGATAATGAATCAACTTTGTCTGATAAGAAAGTTCGGTGAGTTTTAAATTACATATTAAAGATATAAAGTATTATGAATAAAAGACAAATATAGAATATTCGTTCACAAGAAAGCAACCAAACGACTCAAATAGTCGAAACACGTTTAGAGTTTAACATAAAAATGTTTGATTGCAGAATCAGTGAAATTAATTTATATTTCTCGTTTCACGTGAGTAACTGCTTAATATCGTTCGAAACAGATAAAAAAAAAAGGAAAAAAATAGTATTCAGCATTGTCTTTTATTCTGTTTTAAAAAGTATCCATTTATATATGGTTCGTCAAATTTTGCTGTATTCTTTTTCGTTTAATTTTTTGTTTCTGAAGTATTTTTTAAAGTTATTTTTATACTTTTCATGTAGTTGTGGTTATGTACTTTAAATGATTTATTATTGCTTTGTCAATATTTAGAATTGCAGTCAGATTATCTATGAATTTCGATATACGCGCATGTATGCAATTTGTAAGATTTGAGGGACAGGATCGTAAAAGGAAAACAAACGATTTTAAGGTTGGCCTATCAATTCCATAGAATTTCTGAAATGTATACCTTGGTCTATCATTCTATGAAATCTATCTTTTGAAGAAGATAAGTTTTAAATTTACTTTAAACGTATTTGGTAAACTTAAATCTTGTGAGTATTACAAACAAATCAACAAAACCAATGCTTTGAGAAATATACCACACACTAAAATTTATCATGAAATAGTATGTGCCAAAATCAACATATGTCAAAAGTTCGATGTAAAGTCTTAATGAACAAAATATCCCTGATATGAAAACATTCATTCATATGAAGCCTTTCAACGTGATATATGACAAACTCCTATTAGAAATAAATATTTCATATAAACAGCGAATAAATATTATTGAACAAGTAGTCATATGGCCATAAATCCACTTATGAATCAAATATCCCGGCGATTTTAGAGAGTTTTATTTGAATACAAAGGATTATGGACATAAATCCTATTTGCATGATCTCTTTAAAAAAAAGGTTGTAAAATACAAAGCGTGTTAGATTTTGGATTATAGGCATTAAAATCTATTACAGGGGAATATTTTGACTTCGGTGATGTCATTGTTTATATTCTTGATAAGAAATGTTTTTATTGACTACCACTGCACGATTTTGCAGCGTGTAATATTCGTTACATAGTTCCCCTTCTTACCTAATATGGAATATAAAGGGACGTAACTCCACTACTAACCGTGTATGAGATGAGCCCCGCCTCCCTACTAACCTAATATCAAATATACACGGTTTGCACGCGGACGCTTTTAACCAATCATATTCCTGGAAATGTATAGGAGGTAAGATAAATGCTTATATATTCCCTGTCCCATTTCAAGAACTTCGTAATAAGGTTTGTTTGCTCTGTCTTTATTTTGTTTTTTTGGAGGGGATGAAAAGGAAGGCAGGGTGACACATTAACAAGTCCATATACAATGTAATATTTGTCACTGAACACGAAAAACATTCATTTAGACAGGCAAGTTTTTCCTTATTGACATCGCATTAAACTAAGTTATCATGCAATATTATTGATATGGAATCGACTTAGATGCACTATATTTGCATTTCGAAAAATAATTTCTCATCAATGGCACTTGAAAGAAATTATAGCCATACGAAAGCACCAAAAGTTGAACTAGAAATAATACCAAACATTCGCGAAGATGTATTATAAATTCTCTAACGAACAAAGTTTCTACCAAACTTTAAATGTGAAAATATATATATATATGATTTGAATTTCAATAGCAAACGTCCAGTAATTTTGTAGTTAACAATTTTTTTGGTTTTATCTTAATCTTAATTCCTTTTATTTAAATCCTACCAATCTTTAAGTGCTTGCGTGAGAAGGGTCTATAAATCAAAACAAATCATAGAAAAATGTTCTCAAATCATTACTTATACATAACTATACAACTGTGTAATGAACGCACAGTTTTAGATTTCCGTGTGTATCCATACAGAGAAATTAATCTAAATTTAGACAAGCCGAGGGTGTTTATAAATAGGACAATTTAATGATAAAATAAAGATATAAGAGAGTGTTTATAAAGTGCATTTTATCTATAACACATACATTTTTCTAATATGGGAGTCACTATCCGGACAGATTTAGGGTATTTTTAAGGGGGGGGGGTAGGTGTTGTGAAGAGACAGTATAATTACATTACTGAAACAAAGTTTTAACTTCGCAGTAATACGCTTACTATCGATGTTATATCGTTATCTTTTGTTTTTATAATGTTTAAATTCGAATTACCCCCCCCCCCCCTTTTTGAAAACATATAAGCACTGTTAATTAAGGTCGACGTTCTGTTCGAATTGTAACTGTTAAAGTTGAGTATGATTAGATCGCAAGTTCATGTAGCCCCCCTCCCCCTTGGAAAGTCCTGGCTACGGGTCTGATGTATTGTATTGTGAGCATGTATAATATTTTATAATTTTATCCTGCTCCAAATTGTTTACACAAGAGGGCTTTGACAAACTTATCTCATCCCTTTGCCATGTTCTCCAAATAAAATAAGTTTAAAAATGACCCCCCTTTTTATAAATTAAACTTGTGTTATATGAAAACTCCATGGTATGACTTTCGTCCATTTAAAAAAATTAATCAATTCAGTTTATCAATACATATTAAAAGCAATTTGTAATTTTGCAAGAACATCAACAATATGTAATTACAATATAAATAAATTGGCAGTAATTAAGTGGTGTCTCTCCCCTAACAATACACACCATTAAAGGTAGCCTGACATCACAATAGGACGGCCTTTCTTATCAATAATGTCGCTAATTACTAGAGCATAATAAATCTAAACTTCTCTTTGTATCTAAGGTCGAGATTCCCTATCGAAATCGATTATTCTTTTATATCAACGGAAATTGTATTGACTGGTTTCTAAGTTGATGTTTTCCCTGAATGAAGATAGGAAAGGTTTTTTTTCTGAAGTGGACTTCAGTTTACTAGCACTATAATACTTTATGGTAAGATTGTCTGTTTTTCTGTTTTTTATTGGTTTGATTCACGCTTTTGCGATTAGAATTGTCAGTTTAATTGATCCAGAGAGGATAGTGTATCCAAACGTTCTTTTTTCTTGCTTATTTGTAGATGCAGATATAGAGATAAGCAGGAGACCCAGCCCCCTTTAGTCGCTTCATGAATAGCATTTTACCAGCATTCCTCCAAATATTGGCTTGCCAAGTCCCCCTTTTCAAAATCCTGGATCCGAACCTGATTAGATGTTCTTTGGTGGGTGGGTTACTGTCTTCAAGACAATTAATCAAATGTCCATTGACTGTCTTTTGTTTCCTTTTGCATATATATTCTATCGGCGTTTGTGTAAATTTATTTGATTTAATGTCTTTAGAAATGCACATGTCTTTAATTTAAATTGTTTGATGATAGTACTATGTACTTCAATGATATGAATATAATTATGCAGGTTTTTTTTCGAATGGATATTACGGTCTTGGAATACACATGTAAACAGAGTTATGTAAATGTTGCACTTGTCTTCCATTTATTTCGAAATCTAAACCCTTAATAATAAAATTCAGCCTTTTCTTCGGATGCAACCTTCAAAATTTGATGATTATATGAGCCTAACATCTTCTGTATTTGCATTCAATTATAGATGCCAATTTAAAAGAAAGCGTATAGATTGAATCGTGTCGTGAACATACATTAATAGTTAGTTATAAAAACTAGACGGATAATAAATAAATACTAAAAGCATAAAATGAGACGTATGAGTTTATGTTTAAATGGGTAAATATTGAACTAGAAAACAAATACTTTTCACCTCGAGACTTCTTCATCTCTTTTAAGAAGCATTTAAATATTTATTGCGGGGGCTTTCGATGCATATATGTTTAAAACTATTCTTGAAGTTTTAAAGTCCTTTCAACATAACGAAAACGAAATGTAAATTTTATGTAAATTGCATTCACGAATAAGAAATGATGTACATATGTATATGAAAAAACTTATTAAAGATTTTCTAGTGGAATGAGCAGTTAAAGCCTGTTGGAAAACAAGTCTCGTCAGTAATCATTTCAGATGTTATTTAGAATACTGAAGCAAAACTTCACTTAATATCGGATGGCCTGTTTGCTTGGCAGCCATAACAATAAAAGAGAAAGAGAAAACATAAATCTGATTTAATCATAAGAATTGAAAAATACAACGGCTTCAATCAATATCTTGGATTAAATTTGAAATAATGTACAATATAGCAGTGGCGGATCCAGGGGGAGGGTTCCGGGGGTTGGAACCCCCCCTTTTTTTTAACGATCAATGCATTTGAATGGGGACATATAGTTGGACCTTCCTTTCAAATTGCTAGATCTGCCACTGTATAGAAAGATCAGTTTACATAGATTTTCTGCACAAACTTTTCTATTAAAACCCATAATATACGCATGTCTATTATAAATGGATATTGAATTTTCTGGTTATATAACTCGGTACTTTGAGTTCATTTTATGTAATAAATTCAAATGCCACTTTGTAGTGTAGTGCTGCAAAACAATCCTTCGATATTGATCAGTCAACTTAAAAACTATCTGTTCTAATTTTTATGTACCAATATATATTATGCAATAAAGTCTCGTGTATTAATAGCGATGATCACTGATGATCGATCGTCAATGCTGATAATCGAATATGTTTTCATAAATCGAAATTTGATGAATTGAGATAAAATGTTAAGGAATTGAACTTATATAACTGTTTATGCACCGTCACTACATGGCTGGGGAAAACTGTTCTAGTGATCCAGACATTTTTTCTTTCTTTTTGATTGAAGAAGATCGGATTTTTGTAACATTATTGTATAATGATGAATAACAGATTAATTTGCGCTCGTCCCGGTTCTCTCGAAATTATGACCTTTGACATAAAATTCCACGTAAGTCCAGGTTGTGCATGTTCAAGAGTTGTATGTAGTATGACACACAATATCGTTAATGAGTTGGCTGTTATTTGCTAGAAACTCATAAAAGATACAAGGGTTATATATACGCTGTAAATTACTGATCACAAGTACTACGTAACGCACGTTACGTAACGTTTATACATAAGACTCATCAGTGGCACTCAAAATAGTTGTGAAACCAAACCAATAACTATGTTGTAAAAGTATAACAATGCAAATTTTAGAGTTTATAGAGCATATTATGAAATAATGTTTGATTAATGCATTCATCACAACTCGCTTTCTGTGGTATTCAGACGATATGTCTATTATGGTTTCTTCCTATCTTTTGTTAAACAAGCGGTGTTGAGATGACATTGCAGAAAAGGAAACTCTTCTCTATACAAATGAAATGCAAATATTGATGTTGACTTCTATAATAAAGTATCATATTTAATTTCCCTATTCATTTTTTTTTTACAAATGGCATTTAAATTGAAAAATAATATACTCAAAATATGTGCAGTGGTTGTCAAAACATTAGAATAGAAAATTTATGTCATTGTTCATAATAAAAACACAGACTTGCTGTAGTATTATATTCTCACGTTCAAAATTAATCAATTGGTGTGTTAAATTAATAATTCAGCGTTTTCTTACAAATTATAGGTTGTTTAAATACACTGTATACAAAAGGGTAACTATATCTTGGCGATAAAGGGTCGAATTTGTAGTAAACTAGTATTGGTATAGTGGTTTTAAAACTTCCAAAAATGTTTTAAATAAACTGATAAGAGTTTGACAGAAACAATAGAGCAACCCTAACATGCTAAGTTATCTGACAAATCTTCATTTGGATAAAGTTGCTTCAGAAGTATTTTGTTTCCAGACGCTTATATTAACAAGTTACACGTGGCTATGGAATGCGATGGATTGATTATAATTTTGAATGTTCAAAAGAGAATGACTTAAAACCAAACAAACAATCTGAACCATTTAGCTGATTCATTTCAAATAAAGATTTCATTAGTAAGAAAAGACTTGCCAAAATAGCTGAAAAGCTGATTTTTTTTTTTTTTTTATTAAATATTTTGAATGTTACTTTTTTTCTTCTATTCTTTATTTGGAGAAAGTGTATCGGTCAGTCTTTTCATTCCTGAAAAGACTATGTCAAATGTGTATTTATAGACATTTTCTTTTAAAACAAAAATCATCACCCGATAAGCTTTATTCTAGTGATAGCATAAAACATCGAACACTCAATTTAGGGTATACTCAAAAAACAGAAATACTCTTGCATGCTTAAAAAGTATTTTGAATAGGTAAAAAAGAGTTAAATTACAGATATAAGAAATAAGTCCTTTCTTGAGAGTACTGCAACTGATAATGATTAGAATAGTACATAATGTAACAAATGATATACAATTAACACATTCTACTAAAAAATATTTTAGGGACATACATCCTTTTTTTTGTCTTTTACTTATTTTCTTATGTACTCAAAAGGTTAAGAAAAACAAGACTAGACAAGACACTATTATATTTAAGTATCACCTCTTATAAAATATTTACATAATATTACAACTTCACATATAAAACAAGAGCCACTCTAAAAAGAGTTATTAGATACTATGCTGAAACCTTATGTGACGCTGACGTTCACTGTTCTTAGTTTAATTAGGGTTGTTAAGGAAACATAAAAAAAAGATAAAAGTTCGAAACCAATTATTACAGTAAATTCACATGAAAATTAAAGTAATAACTATAATTGAAAACGAACATTTCATAAAACCTTTCAACAACGCCTAAAGGGCGAGACAGTTATCTTGTCTCATGTCTTTCAATGTTGGTGAAATGACTTCTTATTCAATCAAGAATCTGTATAAGTAAGATCTTTACATGCTATGAAATACATGCTAGTTATGATAAATATATATCTACTAGAAACACAGCAGCTTACACGAACTAGTCCCGTGCCAATACTTCTTTAACAGATTGGCGACGGAACAGGAGTTCCAGTAAGTTCAGTCCTTTCCATTTTTCCATTCGAAGAATAGCACTTTCACCATTTATTATTTTACAGGTTTGTTTTACCAGACATCATGAAAGAGCAGACGTACGGCTGGTATCCTTCCGCCAAGGATGTCTATGTTGATAGGCGGATGGGTGTTCCAAATGAATACCGTGAGTATTTGCATCTTTTTCTTAAGATAGATAACACCGAATGATTATAACAATAATGTTGCTTAAAGTTTAAAAAAACATTTCTTGGTTTTATTTTCTAAGCAGTGCAGAATAATTAATTATACTTTAATTAAAATGATCGTTCAATTTTTTTGATGTCGTATTGCATTGATCGAAGGGAGATTTTTCTCATCACATTTCGTCTCATATTTTGTTCAAATGTGGTCTCTTAAAACACGTTTTCTCTGAAACAATTGGACCAATTTATACCATATGTAGTTCTAATCAGCGTTATATGCATATGCAATGTTTGTTTTGAAAGTATGCAATATGTGCAACCTAAAATTAATGCATGGTGAGCACCTTTTATATAAAAAAAATATCCATGAGTTTTTAGAATCGGTAAATGATTTACTTTTAAAGGATCGACAACTCTAATGCTAGAGAGTTTATCCCCGATAATATCACCAGTCGGTACATTCACACTCAAATATGGTCAGGATTCGGGTAAATGTTGGAACCTTTTGACTCCAAAATCGTTATTACGCTTTTGATTTTCGACATTTTGGCATCAAAGTTTGCATCAACACAGAAACACATATGTCCAAATGGACATCTTGAGCAGTAAATGATATAAGAAACGTTTGCTTATATTATTATTATTTCAAAATATTTTCATGTGTATACACTTTTGTTTTTAGCACGGTCTCCTTCTATGTTGTCAGGTACTGCTTTAACAAATAACATGCTTTTTGTGTTCCTCTAATCACGTGACCACAGAGAGTGACCAATCAAAAGTGTGGTAATTTTACATGCAAGAAACACGACATTGCTATCACCATCCTGAACTGAAAACTAACTAACATTGACAATATTTCAATATTTCAAAGGAAAAAAGAAAATATTAACATGTAGATGTTTTAAGAGGGAAATACATTTTCTAATTCAGTTTCAACTTATTTTCACAATCCGTTTGCAATAAAACACTAAATATAACCGGTAAATATTTGATTAGTATTTAAAAATGTACAACATAACCATTTTTTTACCTACTTAAATTTTTACTTTTACACTTTTTGAATGTAATGAACATTCTCGCTTTTGTGTCGTGATTTGCTTGATGCTTTACCCATGATTTCTTTTGTATTTTGTCAAGACGTTTTTAATATACCAAATATTTGGCTTGGTGTTCTTGCTTTGCTTGTCATTGTCATAATTAAAATGTAGATGATTCCCCCCAAAAATGTATATAAAATTTTCTTTCATTCAATATTTTAGAACTTGAAGCCATGTACAAGTATCAAAACAGTAACTACTATACAGCACCAAAACCACCTTCACCAAGGCCCCCGAAAGGCTTTCGTCCATCACCAACTCCTAGCAAACGTCCAATGTCTAGTGTCTCCAGTCACCATTCTAGAGCAGGGAGTAAACAGTCAGCATCTTTGCAAATACGAGCCAAAAGTGCACCGATATATGACTTCAAACCCGTACCTAAATTACAAATACCTACCCCATTTCAATGTTGGTCAACTAAAGTAGCGGAAACTTCTTATGGTGTGCCAATACCAACAGAGTTGGAGCCACGGACACCAACTCCATCATCAGCGTTTCAACCAGAGAATGGTATAACAATCATACCGACATCAGAATATCAGGAAATATCAGAGAGGGAAAGCTTCGACACTAAACGAGAAAGGGTGAAGAGTGCTGTTATACCTAGACAGAAACCTACACCTCCCCCACGACCAATCAAATCTGCTGGATCAAACAGGTACCAGACGCCAACAGACGACATACGTCAGTTACGACCAAGGAATCCGACACCAAAGTCATGTGTACCTGACTACGCAGATACCGTATCCCGAGTGGCAACACCAGATCAATATGAAAGAGACCGAGAAAAATATGGCTGGAGAGCAGAAGTTCATGGCGATCCACTTAAACTGAAGTGAGTAATATTTTTTGAAAAACAACGACTGAATAAGATAAATATGATTGAAAAAAAAAATATTCACTCCTGCTTAAATATTTAATCTAGCAGTTTTGGTATAATCATCTTTTAAATGAACTCTTAACATTCCTTCATGTCAAGAAGTAAAAAAGTGTAGAAATATTTATAATATGCTAGGTGAAAAAGGCGAAAGAAGTATGCATATATGCATATATTCTCCAACCATAACAAAACATTTGTTCAGCGAATTGCAGTCAACCAATCAAAAAACAAAATGAAAGAGACGTGAGATACAAAGGGAACTATTTTGTTAAACCTTCGATTTTTGAGACAGACAAATGTAACACGTTCTTCGCTAATTGTGTTCAACCCTTTCAATGGACATATACATTATGTATTGTGGTAATATTGTAAAGCTCGTGTAAATGTTGGATAAAAGATTTAAATTGAAACTGCATCAAATATTATAAAAAAAAAAATTATAAAAAAATATTGGGCCCAACAGTAACACATATTAATGTCTGTACATTTATGCATATATAAACACATAAGAAAAACATCTACATAAAAAGCCATTTGGACGAGAAATAAATTACAAATTGATAATCCCCATATCGTATGGGAACTTTGTTTTAGAAAAATAAGTAAAGTGTAAGTAGATATGATACTTTTTTTTTAACTATTTAGATCTTGATTTAGACCCAGGTTTCTGGCAAATATGTGTCCTCTAGTGGTAAGAGAATAGATTAGATGATTTTCGGTGAAATGTGTTGATGTACTAAAGTATATTCATATATGGTATTAAATGTGTATTTGTACATATAATTATGTTATGCACTTAATTAAGGTCAGTTAAACAATAGATGGCACATTATATGCGTGGGAAGTTGTATATTATTTATATTTTAATTTGTATGATTGATTTGATTGTATTGATTCGCATCTGGCACAATTATTGTCTTATAATTAAAACAAATATGTTCATAATGGAATATTCCGTGTTAATGGCGTGATACCTTACTTAGTTTGTCGAGTGTATCATTGAAGTTGACCCCTACTTCCTCTTTCTTCATTTTTCATTGATCCCATAGTCAAACAGATGAAACACTGATATCCGCCTTTTACCCTTGTTATTTAGCCATTCTCCCCCATTCCAGTTTTTCCCCTGGGAAAAATTTTGGATCATTGCAGTTCTTCCCCCGCGGAAATTTGGCAATACGTATACATTTAGTCATTTTCCCCCCATGTCAATCTCTTCCCCATATGATAGATTTCATTATATTTATATAAGTCTGAAAATTAAATCCAACAGAGTTAGAATTAGTTTTTTATGCTGACAAATTTACATTTAAATTACACAATTGTTCGCCAGTCTGCCTATGTGTCCATTAGCCTGTCCTTATTTTGACCTGTCTTTCAAATAGTCCCCTAGTTTCTCTACATTCTCCACAGTATGGCTATGAGTCCACTAGGCTGTCTACATGGTTACCAGTCTGTCTATGTCCACTAGTTCGTAAACATTTTCAACGGTCTGTCTATGTATCCATTAGTCTTTCTTCATGTTCAAAAGTTTGACTTCATATTCACCAGTCCTTCTTTGTGTCTATACTATTCTGTCTACATGTCCATCAGTTCTTCTCCGTGTTCATTAGTCTATCTACATGTTTACCAGTCATGTACATTTATGTCACCAGTCTGTGTATGTGTCCATCAATCTGTCTACTTGTCTACCCTTTTAGCCGGTCTATATTTCTACCATACTGTGCCTACATGTCCATCAGTCCGTTTATATTTTTACCCGTCTTTATTTGCGTTTTTTTTGTTGTTTTTTTTGTTGTTTGATCGTCCGAATCATTTACATGCATTCTTTTGACCTGACAACTTTCTACATGTAGGTGTATACTCCATACTAATACCCTCATGCTTTAAAATGCCAACAAGTTTTCGTTGGGGTTCATTATCACCCAAGGAACACATTTTTAATACGATTCGCCACAACAATTCACGTTGCCGGTTTAGTTTTTCTGACAACAGACAGCAATGTCTTTCTATGCGTGCTTTTTTTTTATATGAACTGTAGCATTGTCTCGTACATAAACAAAATCGTTCGTAGTTATTTCGTTATCAACGACCAACCAATGTGACGTCGCCAACGTTATATTACAAGGGGGAGGGGAAATTAGATTCTCGTGTTATTAGGGGGGAAATTGGCCTGCTCCTGGTTTTCCCCTCTTCACGCTGATCAATCCAGTCCCCCCGGAAAAATTGGCATGGGAAGAACAACTATAGGACACCGGTACCATTTCCAGACAAATGAAGCCAACTTTTGTGATATCTATGAATTTTATTGCCAACTGAATATACAATAAGAAATTTTGGGAAATAGCCCCAAAGAATATATCAAAGTTTAATTATATCATCAGTGTATATTGTTTGCTCCTGAATGAGTATAATTATTATTAAGGTATATCATCAAAACCTGAAAATAAATCAAAATTTTATATTGTTATGCCTTGTTGCTTCAAGCACAATCGGGGCAAATAAATGCATCGTCTTTTAAAATTAATTATATGGCTTATACTTTTCAGGAAAGTGATGAAGAGACTGCCGTACTATGTACAATGTGAAGATCCCGTCATACCGCCAAATCCTCCTAAGGCTTATATGGAAAATATGGAGACTTTCTTCTATAATACCATACCACGTAGACCAATGGCATATACAATACACAAGGAATGGGTATCTGAAGTCATCCATGCGAAACGTATGGAACTTCAAAAACGAGAAGGAATTAAACATAGATGGAAGAATTTCGCTTTTGTATATTAGGGATATTAGGATATATCAATTAATATTAATAAATTGTAGCAATATATTTTCCAATTTTTCGAAGTTTCGACATTGACAAGATGTTATCGTACATGCATTTAGGCTGGGAAAAGTGTTGCTCCTTAGATAATGTTAATTTACTTTAGTGTGATGAGATCTTTTTGGATATTTATGAACAGTTTTTTTCCGTTGAAAGCCTCCTATTGAGGTGTAATATTTAGTTCAGCAAATTTTTATTCTTCATTTTGAATTTTGCCCCAAGGTACAACAAAGTTTCAATAAATAAAGGCAACAGTAGTATACCGCTGTTCAAAACTAAAATTGATGGTATTTTTTTTTTTTTTTTGTGGAATGCATTTTTATGTTTCCAATGCCGTCATGTTGAAAGTTTTTCCTCATGAAATCACAAATGACAAGCTTTATAAAGAAAAATACAGTTATTATTTTGCTCAGAAATAAGTAAAAGACATAAAACTAACTTTTTGTACTGGAATTAGTGCTGTTCATAAACTGCCCAAAGGTTCTATTTTAAGATGTTTATCAAAATCAATATTTTGAAATATTCTGTGATATTTTTTGTTTGTACATATGTAAATAAGAGCTTATATTTTTAACTGTGTATATGTATTAAGTGCTGTTATGTGATAGTTATGAATACAGTTTTAATGTGTTCCTAGTGAAATGAGTGTCAGATGGACATCATGTCCATTATCCAGCACAAAGTACTAAATGATTAAAATGGTCAAATTAGATTACAGTTTGTGTATATATATTATATGTTGTTGCATTTAAAAAACCATTTCCTTTTCAGAGATTTTAAAAAGTTGTTTTGATAGCTTTTGCAAAGTCAATTTAATCACAAAATAATGGAAGTTTAATCATTAATAAACTTTGATCCTCAATGTCACGGTTTTCAATATCTTTTTCTGCTTAATAATGAATTTTACAATCTTTTTAATATTAAAGTTAATTAAACGCATTTTTTCTCATGACTGTAAATGTCATTATTTAGATCATAAATAGCTGGTTGAAAAACATGTTTTAAGTGTATCAACACTAAATTTTTTTTAATTTTTTTTTTTATCATTTTTGGAATTTTTCTTGTTTCTCTTACAGCAGATAAAATATCTACACTGCCTGAACAATAGTTTATTTCTAAGATTCCTACCAACACAATTATGAATTATTCCTTTATTTATCGATCGCACAAACACATTTCTTAGATTGAAGTCTCCAGCTATATGAAGCATATCACGATTTAAATTTCTTTAAATGAACTTTTTTTAAATGTCGGTTTCTTACAAATTTCAATTTTAATAGATGTAAATCTTATCAAGAGTTCAAAATTAAAGTGAACTATGATATCTAAAACATTATTGATTCATGCAGCAATTTTAACACAATCAACATTTTTTTTTAAAAGAAGGACACCATCTCAGAAATCAGAACATCATATGAAACATTTGTATATGTTTAATATTACAGCACATTTGTATTCTCTTCTACCTCCCTTTCATCTATACTTAAACATCTACTTCTCATTTTCTTCATAATCATGATATGACTGTGTAAGGGAAATAACTCTACCTAATTTGAAGACATACTTTTTGAATACATGTAAATGTACTAATTTTGATAAAACATGTGGAAAATATTAGATATGATAAATGTTTAAAATAATTTAGAATAAACCAACTGTTGATATTGTTTTTGTTTTGCATATTTATTCCATTGGAGGTAAATCAATCATTATTTTTCTGTAATAAGCCAGGAGTGAAATATCTAAAAGATGCACAAGTCTGTACAAATTCTAAAAAAAGATGTCAACACAAATGAATCATAGGAAGAGTTTTAAGAAATATGTAGGGAATGCATATTTTGAGAAATAACTAATATTTAGCTGAAAATTTACTTGAATAGACATATACATACTTCAATTACGAGAAAAGGGTATTCACATTAGTTTTTCATTCAAATACATGTACATGTATCTGCAAAAAGAAAGTTTGATGATGACTTTTAAAAAAGACAAGGCAAGACAACCATGATGCCACAAAATAAAACTTTACAGAAAATAAATCTATGGAAATCTTACGCGAAAGTCCTACAACACAAAAGAAAACAAAAGTCATAATTGTCTGTGCTACACAAGACAAAAAAAAGACAACAGACGTTATGCTTATCTGTGCTACAAAAGACTGTTAAAGACAACATACATCATGATATCTGTCCTTCAGAAGAACATAAATACAGGCAAAAGAAGTATACTGCTGTTCAATAAAAAGTAAAGTCACAAAAATACTGAACTCAGAGGAAAATCTAATCGAAAAGTCTATAATCACATGGCAAAATCAAATGACAAAACACATCAAAAACAAATGGACAAGAACTGTCATATTCCTGACTTGGTACAGACATTTTCAAATGTAGAAATTGATGGATAAAACCTGGTTTTATAGCGCTAAACCTCTTACTTTGTTGACAGTATAATACATTGATTGAAAATAAAATTTGCTTAATACTTATACATACTAGCAGTAGAATTTGTCAGGCCAAAAATGGAAATAATTTATAACAAATGAAAAATCTATATCGCACGAACCAATCTTCAATGCTCTATAACTGTACCACAACGTATATCCACTATCGATACGACCAATCCATTAGGTAACACTGAACATAATCTTCTGTAAACAATAGAAAAATCCGTAGTATTGAAATCGCATTTAGAAGCACAGAAAAAAATCTGCTGTACACGATTGAACAATCCGTTGTATTGAAATCGCATTTGGAATCACAGACCAAAATCTCCTACACATGATAGAAAAATGCGTTGTACTGCAATTGCATTTGGAAAGGCAGACCAAAATCTGTTGCACATGATCGAAAATTCGATGTATTGCCATTGCATTTGGATAGGCAGACCAAAATCTGTTGAACATGATCGAAAAATCCGTTGTGTTGCAATCGCATTTGGAAAGGCAGACCAAAATCTGTTGCACATGAACGAAAAATCCGTTGTATTGCAATCGCATTTGAAAAGACAGACCAAAATCTGCTGTACACGATTGTAAATGTTGTTTAGAAATCGAGAAAAAATGTCCTATTTGATTTGTCGCTCCCATATACTCAGGTCTATACGGAATCTTATACCAATAGCCATACCCCACGCTGATTCAGGTATCACAAACGTGCACTGGGGTAAAGCTGATGACCGTTATTTGATTCACAATCATCCCAAGATGGCGGATGAAAAATCAGGTCAGTACCTGTATTGTCTGTTAAAGTGTTTCTATAATATTTTCTTTACAAAGCATACATTGGTATGATGTAAATTTATAAATAAACTCATCATAGATACCAGGACTAAACTTTGTTTATACGCCAGTCGCGCGTTTCGTCTACAAAAGACTCATCAGTCACGCTCGAATCCAAAAAAGTTAAAAAGGCCAAATAAAGTACGAAGTTGAAGAGCATTGATGACCAAAATTCCTAAAAGTTTTGCCAAATCCAGCTAAGGTAATATATGCCTGAGGTAGAAAAGCCTTAGTATTTTAAAAATTCCAAATTTTGTAAACAGTTGATTTATAAATATAACCATATCAATGATAATTCATGTCAGCACAAAAAGTGCTGACTACTGGGCTGGTGATACCCTCGGGGAAATACATCTCCACCAGCAGTGGCATCGACCCAGTGGTTGTAAATAAACTCATCATAGATACCAGGACTGAATTTTATATATACGCCAGACGTGGGTTTCGTCTACAAAAGACTCATCAGTGACGCTCGAATCCAAAAAAGTTAAAAAAGCCAAATAAAGTACGAAGTTGAAGAGCATTGAGGACCAAAATTCCTAAAAGTTTTGCCAAATCCAGGTACGGTAATCTATGCCTGAGGTAGAAAAGCCTTAGTATTTCAAAAATTCTAAATTTTATAAACAGTTAATTTATAAATATAACCATATCAATGATAATTCATGTCAGCACGGAAAGGATTTACACGGGAATCACAAAGAACTACCGAGAGATGTATAGGAAACAGAAAAATTGCTAAGATGACCGTAAATTATCATTAGAATATTTCAAGATGGCCGTATCATATAACAAGGATTACCATGTGGTAAAAAGATGACCGTAATTTGTAAAGGATGACCGTAATTTATAAAGAATGACCGTAACTTTTAAAGAATGACCGCCAATTCTAAGAAATAACCAAATCTGTGACACCATGTTAGTCCGACAACCATTTTTTCGACAGCCAATTACTCCGAAAGTCCAAACTATTCCGACAGCCCATGACACTCAATATATTTGTAGGGGTACCGATTCTACATCCCGAACTTATCTTAAAATCTAGAAAACAAGCCTTTTTATAATGGTTGGGAGGACTGATGAATTACAACAAAACTATTTAAGAAAAACAAATATGACTGACACGAACCAACTACAACCACTAAACTACCAGTTTCTGACTTGGGACAGGCACATTAAGTTTTTAGGGTTAAAAATTAGATGAAAAGGGCTCAACTCGTCATCAAAATTCTGTATAGTGTGTTTTTGCGTATGCGGTATACAAATAATTGTTACGTCACGATTCTGTTTATATTTTTACGGAATTCGAAATCTATCCAAACTGAAACAGTTTTGACTATCCGTTGAATTTTTCTTAATTCTGTATCTATATAAATGAAATGGCGCGAAAATTGTAATTACGTATAGCTGTGATATCAGAACTCGGAAAATGAGTTATTCTTTTCTGTTCTATTCAATATACAGATTTCGAATTGAGTTTATAGAAAGTATTCGAACTACCTATGTAAAAGAGGGACGAAAGATACCAGAGGGACAGTCAAACTCATAAATCGAAAATAAACTGTCAACGCCATGACTAAAAATGAAAAAGACAAACAGACAAACAATAGTACACATGACACAACATAAAAAACTAAAGAATAAGCAAAACAAACCCCACCAAAAACTAGGGATGATCTCAGGTGCTCCGGACGGATAAGCAGATCCTGCTCCACATGTGGCACCCGTCGTGTTGCTTATGTGATAACAAATCCGGTAAATAGTCTAATTAGGTAGGACACATTCGTGTAAATGGAAAGGGGATTGTAGTTACGACGTAAGCAAAATATCCGATATCATTTGTGAAACGGTTATTCCATAACGGTCAACCAACTCGTGATGACGTCCGTAAAATTAACGAAGAGATATTTTCAACTTCACCATTTGGAACTCTTGGTTTAATAGCTTCTTTGTGAGCAGCAAACCTCTATCAAGAAAATCATGATAGGAAATGCAAGCACGGCAATATCGTATCAATTGGGAGATATATACCCCGTATGCAGGTGCTTCTAGAATGTTGCTACTTAAAAAAATGGAAAGTTCACAATTGAAAAGCTGAAATCATCTCTTTTGTCGTAATATATACGGACTTCTTTTTAAAATATCATATAGCATATGATACGTAATAATAGAGACAGCCTGACAAATTTTATTTTACCCTGATGATATCCTGATAAGTGTCGGACTAATGGGTTGTCAGATTATTGGGCTGTGGGACCAATGGGCTATCGGACTAATTGGTTGTCGAACCAATTGGCTGTGGGACCATTTGGGTTGTTGGAATAATGGTGTGGTTTTTTTTATACAAAAAAGGTATTAATACAAATACGGATATTTCTTAGAATTGACAGTCATCCTTTAAAAAAATTACGGTCATCCTTTAAAAATTACGGTCATCTTTTATAAATTACGGTCATCTTTTAACCAACTACGGTCACCCTTGTTTTGAATCGCTGGTACTGTTACGGTCATCTCCATTGTGATTTACGGTCATCTTCCTGATTTTTTCAAATCGAATTTCCTCTTTCATTCTAATTTCTCGGTAGTAATTTGTGATTTCCGTATGAATCTTTTATATATTTACATCATACTAATGTATGCTTTGTATAGAAAATAATATAGAAACACTTGAACAGACAATACAGATACTGACCTGGTTTTTTATCCGCCATCTTTGGATGACCTTGAATCAAATTACGGCCATCAGCCCAGTAAACTTGTGTTAATTAATCAGAATTTATAAAACAGAGATGTTAATTCTATAGGTTGATCATCAGTTTCTCATCAATTTATGCTTTTTTTATACAAATTTGGCATGCGCAGATTCTGTATGATATTATACCGTATAGAAGGTTATTTTCGCGCATTTTCATTGATAGAACAAAATCGCCATAATAAATTCCGCCAATTTAAAAGTGTACATTCAAAGGTATTGATAAAAGTTTTGAATCCGCCAACATATTTCGTGTACCAAGTTCAGTTAATAACTCGAAATTTACACCCGCGAAAATGGCCCGCTATACAGTATGTTTAGATGTTATCTTTTTTTTGTTACATTTACTTGTTTTTATACGAAATAAAGAATCCTGAATCTAGAATGGTATGAGCGGTTGTAGTTGGTTGGTGTCTGTTATATTTGTGCTGACATACATGAGGCCTTTGTTTTTTGTTAGACTAGTTTCACGATTTGTCACGATGGGGCCGTTGTATGTGTATATACGTCTTATTTTTATTATTTTGAAATTAATCAGGTCGTTGTTTTTTCGCTTTTGAATGTTTTCCATTTTTTAACCTTTAAAAGCGGACATTATAGTATGTTTTGTTTCATTGTTGATTCGTACATGTTTTTAAGGTCACGTAATTGTGCTTCTGTTGGAGAGTGGTCTGATAGGCATTCATACTTAATCTCTAAGTTTCTTTTTTTTTTTTTTATCGTCGACGTAAGTTTTTATAATGAAAACAGTACCATGTGTTCTATATAAAATTTCATATAAAAAACCTTTGTACGTTTCTGTTTCTGTTCTTCTATTTGAATTTTTCCATTTCTATGATTTTTCAAAAGGGACATTTTGAAAATCTGTCAATTGTATACTGTCTGTATGTAATGTTTAAATCCCCGAAACGACTAATTGGACACCTTGAAACTTGAAACAATATTGACAGTATATGTTGATTGTACAGTTATAGACCTTTGGTATTCGTCCTGGTGATATGATCGTGTACGAATACTCATTTCATGAAAGCTTTTTAATCAATCAAACTACTATGGATAGAAATTCAAAACTTGAAATACCATTTTGTTTCATACACAGTCATATTTCTCATATCTTGATCAATATCTTTCATATGGTTAAATCATAACAATCCTACTTCCTGTCGATCTTCATATTTCGGCATTGCACAAATCATGACTTCATTGACTGTCCAATACATTTCAACTGATATTTTATAGTGTGTCTTTTTATTTTGTAATGTTACACTACTGCCTCAGGCTAGGGTGAATGTTGGCGCCTGTTTTGTGGGGTTTTCTCGAAAGATCAGAAAGATCGTAATGACAACGTAGATTTCAGATTGCGTAACATTGAAGATGATGTCATCGAGCTAAAGTGGCGCTCAATGAAAACCAACCTCAACTTTACTGGAATTTAATTTCACTCGGAAGAAAACACGGAAGATACACTAAATTCATTATCAAACAAAAGTTAAACATTGACAAAAGAATCAACTGTGTTACAATTCACAGCTCCGGGAAAAAAGGTCGCAGAAGTAATTGTACGATTTTGGCAAAATTTAATTCAACTAAGGACAAAGAAATTGAATCGAAAAATGGATTCTCTTGTTTTGGGTTCCAAATAGCAGTAAGAAACTTGGTATTTAGAAATAGTCTATATAGTTAAGGTTCTGGAATCAAAATTCCCCCTCAGAATAGTAAATGAAGACTGCATGTTATCTGATCTGTAAACAGCTATAGGTTGCTAGGTGTCTGTTTTTGTTGTCGTTTAGTTTTCTATGTCAAGTTTTGTATGTTACTTGTCTTTTTGGTGTTTTTTTTAAAATCTAATTTTGCCTTATATGACGTTTTCATTGCATGAAATAATGCATGCGTATTGCAAACTAGTAATCCTACGATATGTAACAAACATCTGTATTAATTTATATTAAAAGGGAAAAACAAACAAAACAACAGACAAACTACTTCACAGTGTTAAAAATAAAAATAAAAGTATAAACAACAACATTTAGCTAAAGGAAAAGGAATAAACATTAAAGATATATCAAGATATTGAATAATTTTTACAGATTTATGGCATGATATATTATAAACAAAAACAAAAACATAAATATAAATTAAAAACAAAAACAAACAAACAAACAACCCCCCCCCCCCCAAAAAAAAAAAACCCACAAGAAAACATGTCCCTAGTAAGTATGAAAGCCCCTAAAATCTCTTCAAATAACATACACATTAAAAAAGAAACTGTATGAAGTTGTATAATTGATTACAGGATGAAACAAAATAGACACACTTAATGTCTATATTGGTATATAACAATTCAAACTCAAATATTTATTGTCATGTAAACTATAAACAATATGGTTTTTTTTCACAATGGAATAAGAAATGTTTTTCATTTTCTAATATCATAAATATGTTACATTAAAGGATGCTCTCTACTCTGTTCCAAAATAACAAGGTTTTTTTTTAAATACTGTTATTAATTGATAGTATATAAATAAAGAAACTAATAAAAAAAAATGAAGGTGTGCTTGTTTTCAAAATAAAAGCCATGGGAAATTTTGCGGGATATACTAGTAATTCTCTCTCAAAAAAAAAAAATAGGAAAAAAATCAAGGGTTTAAAGGATTTTCAATATGGCTTTTTAAACTATATGTAATAAAAATTATGAAAAGAAAAGTAGGTTATTGGGGTTGTTGGAGATTTTTTTAAAGACGCTACATGGATAAAACTAGAGGACAAAACAAAACAAAAGGAATGAACATACTCTCTGCTCTCTAAGAATATTCGAATGTCTTCCCTTTTCTATATTTAACTATAGTTACTTATTCTTAGTTTTGTTATTAATTTTCTATATGTAAAGTTTTGTGTTCACATAGTCTCTACAACAAATAGATTTGGTTTAAGGTTCTTATATATATAAATAAAGTTTTAGAGCTCGTTTTTACTTAAACTTTAAATATTTTTTTTTAAATTTAGTTCTGAACTAGTATCTTGTTGAATTTTTATAATATCTAAATTAAGTTAACATAACATATGTTTTACATAGCGCAATATTCAGCACTAAAATGAGTGCAATGTATCGGTACAGAAACGTGAAAAAAAGATACACATTATGAGGGATTGTATACGCTTTAATTTGTTTGGCGCAATGACATGATTATTTATATGACGTTAAACTGCGATGCAAATTCTTCTGAGATTTATAACTTAAAACTATTAATTTGTAGTATACAAAATTTATTGCCGTACCCCTAAAATATATCACATATAAACATAAGAAAAAAATCTGTTCAGATTGGATCTTACTATTAATCTTTAAATATGTACAAAACTATTTTCATTTACATGTGTATAATGTGACTTAATTTTTTTTCAAAGTTAATGTTTTTCTAAAAGGTTTTAGCATTTTACAGCGGTATGTTACTTTTACTTTTTATTTAAAAAAATATTCACCACTTATTTTTTTTTATTAACTTTGTATTTACATTGTATCATAGATCAAATTTATTCGTTCAGTGTATGTTCATTTTTGTGTGACTACGTTTTTTGATTGAATTTAGCCATTTCAATAGATATTTTATAGTGTGTCTTTCTAGGTTGTGATGTCACACTTTTGTTTCAGATAAGGGAAAAGGTTTGGTACCATTAAAACGTTTAATCCCGCTGCAATGGTTTGCACCTGTACTAAGTCAGGAATCATGATTTTCGGTAGTTTGTTGATGTGGTTCATAAGTTTTTCTCGTTTCACGTTTTTTATATAGATTAGTTTGTTTTCCCGTTTGAATAAAATTACACTAATATTTTTTGGGGACCCTTTATAGCTAGCTGTTCGGTGTGAGCCAAGGGTCCGTGTTATAGACCGTACCTTGACCTATAACGGTTTACTTTTATAAATTGTGACTTGGATGAAGAGATGTCTCATTGGCACTCATACCACATCTGCCTATATATATATATCTACATGTATTATAATGTAAATTAAATTAGTAATCCTTAACCTTTTAGTTGAGTGTATATATATCTACATGTATCCCGGCGAGGGAAGAACCAAAAATTTGCGAAAGCAAATTTACAGATCTAACATTGTTGGGTTGATGTTTAGACGAGTTGTATATACATTATGTACACAGCCATGTATCACCATCATTGATGGCGATCCGATGGATACACCTGTTGTAGAGTTGTCACTGACTCAGACGTACTTATGAATATAATTATTTTCTGTGACTGTATATTACATTAATTTGTAGGATCCTTTACTATAGATAATTTAGCTGATCTGTAACAATAATATCTTAATGCCTTATATATCATGTACTGTAGTACGCCGCTAGATTAAAACGGACGTGGAAAGGTAACACATGCCCACCGAAAGCTCTTTTTTTGAGAGCACAGGTGGTCGTGTGGTCTAGCGGGACGGCTGCAGTGCAGGCGATTTGGTGTCACGATATCACAGTAGCATGGGTTCGAATCCCGGCGAGGGAAGAACCAAAAATTTGCGAAAGCAAATTTACAGATCTAACATTGTTGGGTTGATGTTTAGACGAGTTGTATATACATTATGTACACAGCCATGTATCACCATCACTCCTTAAAAAATAGATTTGGAAATTTGGTTTTGTCCCTAAAACGAGACATTGCATAAAATTTGCTTTGTTTAAACTGATTCTGTCACAGAGAGTCATTTCTTTTGAAATGTTTGCTACTGTAAGGTTTAACGCTGAATTTCAATCACAATGTGTAATCTTACATGACTGTCTAATTGGGGGAAACCACTGCTTACGGTCAAGTTACAGTAAATGGGCGGAAGCAAGTCTTTTCGTACCCGAATCTGCCATTTCGTACCCAACATTTACCATTTCGTGACATATACTAATGACCATATTTTTTCTTTTTGTCTTCACGATTTATTCGAATTTCAGATTTACCTCTGTTATTTGTTTTGTTATTGTTGAGGAATCCTTATAATATGTATGTATACGACACACAATAATTCTAAAGAGATATTACATTAAAAAGGTAAAATTACACGTAGAAAAATTATTTTGAAATAGTTCGGAGTCTGAATCTAAATCTTCCATGAAGTACGAAACGGCATACATATTAATCTTACATGAGGTATGAAATTGTATACATGTTATATTCCATGAGGTACGAAATGGTCAAGGTACGAAATGGTCAGGGTACGAAATGGCTAGGGTATGAAGTGACTATAATTCCATGCTATGTCAAAGATTTTTTTTCAAAAATTTGGCATATAACTTTTGCTCGTTAAACTATAACTGAAAATCGAAAAAAAAGTGAAAATCTATAAATTTTACTTTCAATTAATGTTAACAATAATTCAAAATTTTCAAAAGAGATAACACTTTGAATTGGAATTCTTTACATATTTTGTATGCGACTAGCACATATAAAAATTGGCACTAGATCTGAAGGAAAATATTGATCCTATGTAACTCACCAGTCTTCTTTCCACTTAATACATCTAAACTCAACTATTTAAAGAAAAACACAACACAAACTTATGTTGTTGACTAGCTCGAGTACTGCAAATTGTGAGCTGCCGATTTAATAAGACAATATAAAAATATTATACACTATACAATGTGAAAACAATAACACCATTGTTCAACAAAAACATATACTTATAAATGTCAACCTCTTGTATTTGAATAACTGAATAAATGAATGTTTCGTGGTCGCCCAGGAAAAACCCATTTAGGAAACCTGTGTCAATGCCAACGAAACTCTAAGTGTTGGACCTCACTAATCAAATGAGAAAAAGAAAAACATAATTTTGTTTGTAAATATTGAAATAGAAGAGAAAGCGAGTCATTAGGACTCAAGGGCTATAAACATTTTTGGTACAAAAGTCGAAATACGATTACGTTTGTATAGCCAATCAACCTATATAAAAATCAATATATTTATCGAAATACAAAATTATGCAAATCTTTTTTCCTTAAAAAAAACCCTTAAAAATACGATGTTCAAAGTACGAAGTACAGGCTAGAATTAACTATATAAAACAGTCACTTTACAACCTAATATTTTGGCGCCAAAAAATTCTACGCCTACACGTACGTGTATTACACATGCGCAAGAAGACAATCAATTCCCGTTATACTTATGTGCCTCGGGAACTTTTTAATATCTTATTCTTCTTTTGTTGTAGCAGTAAATTAAACTTTAAAACAAAAGATTTTCGGTTTTATGAGATTTTCTGCTTTTCGTTTGTTGCAAAACCTATGTTCAAACTTATGATTTTACAATTACTTTACAATTTCTGTATTGCCATAACGAAAAGCAACATGCATTGGAGATTCGTACTTGGTCTGCTCTATGGTCCGGGTGTTGTTTCTTTGGCACATTCCCCATTTCCATTCTCAATTTTATTTGGATTGCAAATATGAGGATTGTTACCATTATCTAATAATGTTCTAAATATTTAAGTGTGTTCTTGAACTTACTCCTCAAACAATGCAAAGCTGCAGTTTTAACTGAACATGTTTGAATTACATGTGTTCTAGCAAATAATCGACTACTTCAGTATTTCCTTCACCTGACGCAACAAACAATGAAGCATGCTGCGTTCATTATCACCTTTTAGTTTACATTTGTGTTCTAGCAAAAGTTATGAACTTTAGCTGACGCAAAAAACAATACAGAGTTGCCGTCTTCATTTACCAGTGTTGGATCACACTTATATTCTAGCAATAGTTTGACTATTTCAGTATAACCTTTGTCTGACGCTTTACACAATGCTGAGTAACCATTTTTATTAACAATATTTGGATCACATTTGTGTTCTAGCAAAAGTTTGACTATTCTAATTTTTCCTTTAACTGATGCAACAAACAATGCAGTTGATCCTTGTTTATTGACAACGTTTGGATCACACTTGTGTTCTAGCAATAGTTCGACTGTTTTATAATGTCCTTTAGCTGACGCAACAAACAATGCAGAGTTGCCGTCTTCATTTACCAGTTTTGGATCACACTTATATTCTAGCAATAGTTTGACGATTTCAGTATACCCTTTAGCTGACGCTTCACACAATGCTGAGTAACCATTTTTATTAACAATATTTGGATTACATTTGTGTTCTAGCAAAAGTTTGACTACTTTTCTATTTCCTTGACCTGACGCAACAAACAATGCAAAATTGCCGTCTTCATTAACAATGTTAGGATCACACTTACGTTCTAGCAAAAGTTTGACTATTCTAATTTTTCCTTTAACTGATGCAACAAACAATGCAGTTGATCCTTGTTTATTGACAACGTTTGGATCACACTTGTGTTCTAGCAATAGTTCGACTATTTTATAGAGTCCTTTAGCTGACGCAACAAACAATACAGTGTTGCCGTCTTCATTGATAATGTTTGGATCACACTTATATTTTAGCAATATGTTGACTATTTCAGTATGACCTTCACCCAACGCAGCAAACAACGCAGAGTTGGTGTTTTCATAAACAACGTTTGGATTACACTTGTTTTCGAGCAAAAGTTTGACTATTGCATTATGTCCCTTAGCTGACGCAGCATACAATGCAGAGATATTGTTTTCATTGACAATTTTTTGATAACACTTGTTCTCTAGCAATAGTTTGACTATCTCTGTATATCCTTTAGCTGACGCTACAAACAATGCAGAGTTGCCGTCTTCATTAACTATTGTTGTATCACACTTATAGTTTAGCAATAGTTTGACTATTTCAGTATGACCTTCAATTGATGCACAATGTAATGCAGTGTTGCTGTTTTTATCCATAATGTTTGGATCACACTTGTGTTCAAGCAATAGTTGGACAATTTCAGTATGTCCTTTATTTGTCGCAACATACACTGCAGAGTTGCCGTGTTTATTAACAATGTTTGGATCACACCTTTGTTCTAGCAAATGTTTGACTGTTTTATAGTGTCCGTTAGCTATCGCACCAAACAATGCAGAGCTGCCGTCTTCATTAACAATGTTTGGATCACACTTGTGTTTTAGCAATCGTCTGACTATTCCAATTTTTCCTTTACCAGAGGGAACAAACAATGCAGTTGATCCATGTTTATTGATAATGTTTGGATCACACTTGTGTTCTAGCAATAGGTCGACTATTTTATTGAATCCTTTAGCTGACGCAATAAACAATGCAGAGTTGCCGTCTTTATTAACAGTGTTTGGATCACACTTATATTCTAGCAATAGTTTGACTATTTCAGTATGACCTTCAGCCGACGCAGCAAACAACGCAGAATTAGTGTTTTCATAAACAACGTTTGAATCCCACTTGTTTTCTAGCAGTAGTTTTACTATTTCAGTATGTCCTTTAGCTGACGCAGAATGCAATGCATAGTTGCCACTTTCATTAAAAATATTTTGATCACACTTGTGTTCTAGCAATAGTTTGACTATTTCAGTATGTCCTGCAGCTGACGCAGAATGCAATGCACAGTTGCTGTGGTTATTCATAATGTTTTGATCACAGTCATGCTCTATCAATAGTTTGACTATTTCAGTATACCCTTCAGCTGACGCAGAATGCAATGCAGAGTTGCCACTTTCATTAACAATATTTGGATCACACTTGTGTTTTAGCAATAGTTTGACTATTTCAGTATGTCCTGCAGCTGACGCAGAATGCAATGCAGAATTTCTGTCATCATTTATTATGTTTGGATCACACTTATGCTCTAGCAATAGTTTGACTATGTCAGTATGACCTCCATCCGAAGCAGCAAACAATGCAGAGTTGGTGTTTTCATTAATAATGTTTGGATCACACTTGTTTTCTAGCAATAGTTTGACTATTTCAGTATTACCTTCACCTGACACAATATACAATGCAGAGTTCATGTTTTCATTTACCACATTTGGATCACAATTGTATTCAAGCAATAGTTCGACTATTTCAGTATGCCCATAAAATGTCGCAACATACAATGCAGAGTTGCCGTCTTCATTAACAATATTTGGATCACACTTGTGTTCTAGCAATAGTTCGACTATTTCAGTATGCCCATAAGATGACGCAACATACAATGCAGCGTTGCTGTCTTTATCATTAATATGTGGATCACATTTGTGTTCTAGCAATAGTTTGACTATTTCAGTATGTCCAAAAGTTGACGCAGGATGCAATGCAGAGTTGCCGTCTTCATTAACAATATTTGGATCACATTTGTGTTCTAGCAATAGTTTGACTATTTCAGTATGCCCTTTAGATGACGCAAAATACAATGCAGAGTTGCAGTATTCATTAAGAATATTTGGATCACACTTGTGTTTTAGCAATAGTTTGACTATTTCAGTATGCCCATTAGATGACGCCGCATACAACGCAGAGTTGCTGTCTTCATTAACAATATTTGGATCACACTTGTGTTCTAGCAATAGTTCGACTATTTCAGTATGCCCATAAGATGACGCAACATACAATGCTGAGTCGCCGTCTTTATTAACAATGTTTGGATCACAATTGTGTTCTAGCAATAGTTTGACTATTTCAGTATTTCCAAAAGTTGACGCAGGATGCAATGCAGAGTTGCCGTCTTCATTAACAATATTTGGATCACACTTGTGTTCTAGCAATAGTTTGACTATTTCAGTATGCCCATTAGATGACGCAAAATACAATGCAGAGTTGCCGTCTTCATTAACAATATTTGGGTCACAATTGTGTTCTAGCAAAAGTTTGAGTATTTCAGTATGCCCATAAGATGACGCAACACACAATGCAGAGTTGCCGTCTTCATTAACAATATTTGGATCACATTTGTGTTCTAGCAATAGTTTGACTATTTCAGTATGCCCTTTAGATGACGCAAAATACAATGCAGAGTTGCAGTATTCATTAAGAATATTTGGATCACACTTGTGTTTTAGCAATAGTTTGACTATTTCAGTATGCCCATTAGATGACGCCGCATACAACGCAGAGTTGCTGTCTTCATTAACAATATTTGGATCACACTTGTGTTCTAGCAATAGTTCGACTATTTCAGTATGCCCATTAGATGGATCACACGTGTGTTCTAGCAATAGTTTAACTATTTCAGTATGTCCTTTAGTTGACGCAACAAACAGTGCAGAGTTGCCGTCTTCATTAACAATATTTGGATCACACTTGTGTTCTAGCAATAGTTTGACTATTTTTCTATTTCCTTGATCTGATGCTATAAACAGTGCAGAGATTCCGATTTCATTAACACCGTTTGGATCACACTTGTGTTCTAGCAATAGTTTAACTATTTCAGTATGTCCTTTAGCTGACGCAACACACAACACAGAGTTGCCGTCTTTATTATTAATGTTTGGATCACAATTGTGTTCTAGCAATAGTTTGACTATTTCAGTATGTCTTTTATCTGACGCCATCAACAATGCTGAGTTGCCGTCTTTATTAACAATGTTTGGATCACAATTGTATTCTAGCAATAATATGACTATTTTTCTATTTCCTTGATCTGATGCCATAAACAATGCAGAGTTGCCGATTTCATTAACAACGTTTGGATCACACTTGTGTTTTAGCAGAAGTTTAGCTATTTTAGTATGCCCATTAGATGACGCAAAATACAATGCAGAGTTGCCGTCTTTATTAACAATATTTGGATCACACTTGTGTTCTAGCAATAGTTCGATTATTTTAGTATGCCCTTTAGATGACGCAGAATGCAATGCAGAGTTTTTGTTTTCGTTAACAATATTTGGATTACACTTGTGTTCTAGCAGAAGTTTAACTATTTCAGTATGCCCATTAGATGACGCAAACCGCAATGCAGAGTTGCTGTCTTTATCAATAATGTTTGGATCACAATTGTGTTCTAGCAATAGTTTGACTATTTCAATATTTCCATCAGTTGACGCAGAGTGCAATGCACAGTTGCCGTCTTCATTAACAATATTTGGATCACATTTGTGTTCTAGCAATAGTTTGACTATTTCAGCATTCCCTTTAGATGACGCAACATACAATGAAGAGTTGCCACTTTCATTAACAATATTTGGATCACACTTGTGTTTTAGCAATAGTTCGACTATTTTTCTATTTCCTTGATCTGATGCCATAAACAATGCAGAGATGCCGATAACAACGTTTGGATCACACGTGTGTTCTAGCAATAGTTTAACTATTTCAGTATGTCCTTTAGTTGACGCAACAACCAGTGCAGAGTTGCCGTCTTCATTAACAATATTTGGATCACACTTGTGTTCTAGCAATAGATTGACTATTTTTCTATTTCCTTGATCTGATGCTATAAACAATGCAGAGATTCCGATTTCATTAACAACGTTTGGATCACACTTGTGTTCTAGCAATAGTTTAACTATTTCAGTATGTCCTTTAGCTGACGCAACACACAACACAGAGTTGCCGTCTTTATTATTAATGTTTGGATCACAATTGTGTTCTAGCAATAGTTTGACTATTTCAGTATGTCTTTTATCTGACGCCATCAACAATGCTGAGTTGCCGTCTTCATTAACAATGTTTGGATCACAATTATATTCTAGCAATAATTTGACTACTTTTCTATTTCCTTGATCTGATGCCATAAACAATGCAGAGTTGCCGATTTCATTAACAACGTTTGGATCACACTTGTGTTTTAGCAGAAGTTTAGCTATTTCAGTATGCCCATTAGATGACGCAAACCGCAATGCAGAGTTGCTATCTTTATCAATAATGTTTGGATCACAATTGTGTTCTAGCAATAGTTTGACTATTTCAATATTTCCATCAGTTGACGCAGGGTGCAATGCACAGTTGCCGTTTTCATTAACAGCGTTTTGATTACACTTGTACTCAAGCAATAGTTTAACTATTTCAGTATATCCTACAGCTGATGCAATATACAATGCAGTGTTGCTGTCTTTATCATTAATATTTGGATCACATTTGTGTTCTAGCAATAGTTTGACTATTTCAGTATGTCCTTCATCTGACGCAATAAACAATGCAGAGTTGCCGTCTTCATTAACAATGTTTGGATCACACTTGTGTTCGAGTAATAGTTTGACTATTTCAGTATGTCCTTCAAATGATGCAACAAACAATGCAGAGTTGCCGTCTTCATTTATAATGTTTGGATAACAATTGTGTTCTAGCAATAATTTGACTATTTCAGTATGTCCTTCATCTGACGCGATAAACAATGCAGAGTTGCCGTCTTCATTAACAATGTTTGGATCACACTTGTGTTCGAGTAATAGTTTGACTATTTCAGTATGTCCTTTAGCTGACGCAGCACACACTGCATAGTTGCTGTGTTCTTGCTTAATGTTTGGATCACACTTGTGTTTTAGCAATAGTTTGACTATTTCAGTATGTCCTTTAGCTGACGCAACATACAACGCAGAGGTGCTGCGTTTATTAACAATGTTTGGATCACACTTGTGTTTTAGCAATATTTTGACTATTTCAGTATGTCCTTCATATGACGCTATCAACAATGCTGAGTTGCCGTCTTCATTTACAATGTTTGGATCACAATTGTATTCTAGCAATAGTTTGACTATTTCAGTATGTCCTTTAGCTGACGCAGCACACACTGCATAGTTGCTGTGTTCTTGCTTAATGTTTGGATCACACTTGTGTTTTAGCAATAGTTTGACTATTTCAGTATGTCCTTTAGCTGACGCAACATACAACGCAGAGGTGCTGCGTTTATTAACAATGTTTGGATCACACTTGTGTTTTAGCAATATTTTGACTATTTCAGTATGTTCTTCATATGACGCTATCAACAATGCTGAGTTGCCGTCTTCATTTACAATGTTTGGATCACACTTGTATTCTAGCAATAGTTTGACTATTTCAGTATGTCCTTTAGCTGACGCAACATACAATGCAGAGTTGCTGTGTTTATTCATAATGTTTGGATCACACTTGTTTTCTAGCAATAGTTTGACTATTTCAGTATGTCCTTTAGCTGACGCAACATACAACGCAGAGGTGCTGCGTTTATTAACAATGTTTGGATCACACTTGTTTTCTAGCAATAGTTTGACTATTTCAGTATGTCCGTTAGCTGACGCAATAAACAAAGCAGAGTTGCTGTATTCATTAACAATGTTTGGATTACAATTGTATTCGAGCAATTTTTTGACTATTTTTTTAAACCCAAGTTTTGCCGCAATATACAGAGGAGCAAATTTTGGGGGTATTCCTTCTGCTATAATTTTATCATTTTTAATATCAAGCTGATCGCAGATAAAGTCTTTGTCTACATCAATTGGTTCACGGTTCTTGTTAAACTGATGAAATTCTTCTTCGATACCAAACTTATCTTCATAATTCCGTAATGCGTCGATGTCAGATTCTGGGGTTTTCGGGTTTGATTTTCTTTCAAAATGTTGATAAAGCTCAAACAAAGTTGGTGATCTAAATGATTTTTTGATATATGTATATTGCACGTTAGGATCACACTTATACTTCAGTAATAAGGTAACAATTTTCATATAACCTTTGCTAGTAGCGATATAAAGTGGTGTTTCATTATTTGTGTTACATAAAGTTTCACAACCATGAGAGAGTAGTAACGCGACCATTTGTTGATTGCCATTTGATGTGGCTATAATTAGCGGTGTTGTTTTGTTGTCTTCATTGTGCAAGTTTATATCACAACCATGTGCTAGCAATAATTCTGCCGTTTCTATTCTATTATATTTTGCTGCCATGTGTAAGGGTGATTCACCATATTTATCGGATATGTTAGTATCGGCCTTACTTTGTATCAAAAGTTTGATAATATCTTCATTATAACATTCAATTGCCAAATGAAGTGGTGACTTGCCAAACCTATCACAAGCATTGCCATTCACATTATTCTGTAATAATAACTTGACAATTTTCACAAATCCTTGTGACACTGCTTCACACAAAAGCTGTCCATGTGACTTACACGTATGAAGGAAATCGTTTTCCAATAGCATCTTTAAGATGTTTTCATTTCCAATGGCAAGTACAAGAGGGGACTTGTCATCTTGACAAAAATATCCTGCTTTAATTTGATCCTTCAACAACAGCGAAGCAGCATCTACATATCCGTATGCTATGGCAATTAAAAAAGATAGTTTATACTCTCTTAAAATATCATTGCAGGAAACAGAAGTACACTTGTGAGATGATAATAATGTTAAAACATCTACATGCATAGTATTACCTTTTAAATACTGTAGTAAGTCAACACTATTTTTCTCATTTAAAAGTTGAACAAAAAGTTTAAAAAGTATTGCATGCATCTCGTGCAAGACAATGCTTAACCTTGAATTAGTATACTTAGTACAGGTATCGGAACAACATGCAGGTCTTAAAATATCCTTTGCCACATGCAAGTGTTTCTTTAAGAGTTTAACGCAAAAAAGTGATTTAGGGTCAAAAATATTGATATAATGAAAGCAATTGTGTTGTAACATTAATTGAACTATACTGTTGTATCCTAGAACAGAGGCAATATGTAGGGGGTTCCAATTGTTATGTTCATCTATATTCATATTGCATTTACTTTCTAACAGCAACTTAACAATGGGAATAAATCCCATCCAAGATGCGACATACAGAGGAGACATTCCATATTTGCTACAAAGATCAGGGTTACATTTGTTGTTTAATAGTAAATTAACTATGTCTACATTTCCCTCCCAACATGATATAAACAATGGTGTTCTTTGGTATTCGTCGCATACATTTATATCCAAATTCATATCGATTAGCAAACGGATCATATCGCAGTATCCTTGTTTTGACATCATCAGCAAGGGAGAAGACTTCTTGTTTGAGTGCACTGACATTGGTCCTGCTAGATCTGCTTTATTTTTTTCAACCATGGAAATAAGTTTTGTTCGAAATAACTGGTATTGTAACTGGTGATTCAAAAATACATTTTCAACATTGCCCTTTTTTATGTCTTTGCACAAGCGTTCAAGATAGTCTCTTTCCTTTTCAGAAGATACGGTAATCATATTCTCACTTCCTGGTGCTCCTATGGATTCAAACTGAAAACGATCTCGTATTACATCTGAATGAGCAAATTCAATAACTAGATCAAACATGTACAGACCTAAACAATAAATCATAATATCGAAGATTTTATCATGAATAAGTTTGTAATTATTTTCAGTTTCTATAACGTAAGACTGCATTAAAAACTCTAACTGCTGTTTCACTATCTTGGTAGAAAAAACAAAGGGAATTTTGAACTCCTCTGACAAATCATGTAAAATTAATCTGATTTCAGACTTTCTACATAAAAGTTCTTTTGTTAAACAGTTATTGTAAATTACAAATAAAAATAACGTAGCTATAGTTGTTTGGTCATTCAGCATCATCATACACCGCAACTCTTGTAGGACAAAATCAACAGGTCGATAAAATAATTCTTCTATCTCTTTTGGTGTTTTGTTAGCAGAAAGTTTACATAGGAGCGGAAAAAAATCGTATTTATTAAAGTGTTCTGTTACCACAAGGGAAGCAACCGTATCTGCAGGAAGGTATCTCCCTGCCATAAGAACCCTCTCATCAACAGTTAATATGTGTTCATCTGATAACAAGTTACAAACAGTTCTGCAAATGACATCATTGTCTCTTTTAATTTGATTATATATGTGTGTTCTACAAGATGAAAAAATCTTTATAGTTGTTTTTTGCAGAATCTTTTCAGTCTGCTCTGACAGTCTCGACCAAGTTTCAATTTTCGGTTGTTCTAACATATATTTTCCATAAATGTCATCGAAAACAAAAATCTGTTTTCGTTCCGGGTTAAAATAGTTTCTCAAATCCATGGGATCATAACTATCAATAATGTCGTAATCTTGATCAAGATGCATTTGAAGAGCAAGATGGTGCAAAGCAGTTGACTTTCCGCAGCCAGGAGACCCGATTACTGTAATGGTATCTGCAGTTTTGGCGAGTTTTTGAAGATTTTGAATAGCTGATGTTTCAACCACTTGCTTATCCAGTATCTTCCATTCATCGATTGCACTGTCAATCACCTCTACAAAATATGAAAAATAAGAAATGCGTGTTCAAAATATTTTACCTTATGATTTAGGATTATGCAGGAAATTTGGTAGATCTAAAACGTCGTTATTGGAATAAAATTATCATCAATTAAAAGCCGACTATTTTTCTGCAAACAAATAAAATTCATTGTTCCTCATAATCGGTTTTTAGCGATTATAGTGTCAAACATCTCTTTAAATATGAAGAAAATTAAAACATGCTCCAAGTTATCCTACCAAATAGTTATCAAAAGTACCAGGATTATAATTTTAAACGCCAGACGCGCGTTTCGTCTACCTAAGACTCATCAGTGACGCTCAGATCAAAATAGTTAAAAAGCCAAATAAATACAAAGTTGAAGAGCATTGAGGATCCAAAATTCCAAAAAGTTGTGCCAAATACGGCTAAGGTAATCTACTCCTGGGGTAAGAAAAAAACAAACTGTGTAAGATAGTGCAGGATTTTTTGGTAGAACTAAAGATTTAGAATTTAAATTGATTAGCTGAAAGTCATGAAGAAGACTATTTTTTCATCAAAAATAAAAAGATCATTATTCCTCATAATTGTTTTTTTTTTTTCATTCTAATTTTCAGCTTTTCATACTCAGGTATTAAAAATATCTTTACAAATCAGAAATATTTTAACATTATATCTCACGCAAATTAAACACGTAATTAGACCCATTAACAAAGACTTGCCAGAACAAGCATCGTTGCCCTCTCAATTTCGAATAACATTTTTTGGTAAACCTATGGCATCATCAAAATATTTACTGTAAACAGTTTTCGAAGAAATTTATATTGATAGTTTTTTGCCGAACACATAGAAAATTACCGATTTTTTTTAAAAATTTCGAATAGAGACGTTAATGTTGGTGCTTTTAATTGGAGACAATGCTTTTATATTGATTCGATGCTTTTATATGGGGGTCGATCGGGCAACTAGAAACACACACATGATTATGACCTAACGATAACGTTGATGGTACCAGTTATCGCGGAATTTTATGACCATTTATTCCTGATAATTAACGGTATGCTTTTTTTTTAATTTCTATCTGTAAAACATTTCTAGGTCATTGGCAAAAAACACAAAAATTGACCATAATCACTATAATGAGCATATTGATGGTTTGATCACATCAATTTATGTACATCTAGTTTTGCTGATTTTTTATGAGAGTTGTTAACCAATTAAGTCACTAGCAGAAATGTCAAAACTGGTAAAAGAAAATCGTCATTTAAACGCAGTAACGCATCAAAGGAGGTAGGTAGTGGTTGTTTCAGTTTATTGATATTTCTATGGATATTTCTATAGGAGTTGTTATTCCAATCAGTTTAGCTAGGCACCATTTCTGTTTTATTTTATGCATTATATTCATTCTTTTCCAATAAATTGGCAAAATCGCTATGATTGTCTCTGTTTTGATTTTCAAGATAGACAATTACTTGCATTTTACCCTTCTCAATTGATTCAGCCATGTTGACAGTGTCGATTGCCACATAGTGCATGTATTATGAATAATCTATAATCAAGAAAAATTGAGGATAAATACTTGTCAAGGTTTTTTTTTAAATTTGTTCACTGGTAAAGACAGAGCAGATCTGTAGTGTACGCTCTCAATGTACCTTGGAATAAACATACAACTTTATGGTTACATGGTTTAATATAAACTTACTAGCATCTACAGCAATACACATGATTTTATAACAAGCATTTAAGATCATTAAGTAGGAATACAGATCGTGGGAATCTCAAGATAAGGTCATCACTCATGTCACTGCATCCGGTAATGCATACAGTTTATAGTACCGACAGCTGATTAACGTTAACAAACTTGAACTGATAAATATCAACAATGTAAATACTACATTCCTTTTGATAATTATATTATTGAAAGATTAATTTAGCGAAATTAAGAACTTATTTGATCTAAAGAAATTGTCTGTAAAAATGTATGAAAATAATATAATGAAACCCTACATGATTATACTAAATATATACAGTCTATAGCGAACATTTACAGTTTTAGTTCATCACAAAATCTTTAATAAAAACGCTCTGGTAGCTTTTCATTACGTCTTGGTCTTGACGGTATCGATGAATCCTTACGAAGGTTAACTTCTGGATCTGTATGTTCATTTACATTTGTGTCTTCAATATAAGTATCAATGTTTTCGTTCACCAAAGTTTCTTCTTCGTTTATTTGTCCGTTAAACTTTTTAACAAATGAACTGTTTCTTTGGGAAATGGTTCCTTCATTGTTCTTTAACAGTCGGAAACCCGGTTGAAATAGAACAAAAGAATCAAAGCTCTTTGTTAGAGAAAGCGATAAATGCTTACTGTAATGTTTACTATAGTGACAAAACTTTTAAAAAGTTAATAGAAACAAATAAAATTAAAAACCAATTGTTCAGAGAACATTTGAAGGTCTTTCCACTAGTAAAGATGTATTTTGATATTGAAATATGAAAAATCAGTTTAAAATGTTAGTTCCTATGCCTTTATAATGTATTAATGAGGCCCGATCTAGAACGCGTTTTTGAATATTGCGCAACTCGGGCATTTTTCGGTAGTTGGTTTAACGGTTATAACATAAAATAAATATAAACAATACCTTTTCTGATTATTTTAGGAACTAAAATGATAAAATAAATCAATTTTTGATCGTAGTTTATATTTTATTTAAATTTATACTGTTATTATTGTTTACGACATAGTTTCGCGCCATTTACGGCAATGTAAACAATATCAGACGACATGCCTATCAGAAAGAAGAACGGTCGGTTTTTGAAAAACTGTCAGGCAGAGACTTACAACAACAGATTAGACAACATATCTAGACCCGATTTATCCACAACTGATTTTGATACACCATCTACACTCGATTTTGATACTACTTTTACACCCGATTTTGATACTACTTTTACGCCCGATTTTGATACATCTTTTACACCAGGTTCTTTCCAACATGATCACACGTATCAATCCTCTGCATCGTTTGATGAGATCAATGAGTTCTATTTTTCTGGAAAATTAAAGCCAATAGGTTATACCAGACATGTGATTGACATTCAAACCTTTTTTGATAATATGAGATGTTCCAGATGTGACATTACATTGAAGTTAAAAGATGGAATTGGAATTTTGCCTGCTGGTTTATGTGGTCACCTGATTGTTCGTTGTTATAACTGTAATGACTTTGTACGTGTTGCCATGGGCAAAACCCACAATGCATCCCATGGGCCAAGGATATTTGATGTCAACACCAAACTTGCAACTGGTAAGTGCAAAAATAAAATCTGCACACCCTGTATATTTATACTTTATATTCACATGTAGCATGTTTACCTAGTACCAATTCCTGGACTGCAAATAATTATGATGTCTTGCGAGTGCTGCCTTGTAGTAGCATTAGCCTACTCTTTTTCGAAATCTACAAGGGTGTCTTTAACGTGCAAGAGGAATCCATGACAAGTCGCCCCACTGGCAAGTCGCCCCACTCCTAATCGCCCCACTTTTTCACCAACTCGCCCCACTTTAAAAAAAAAAACGCCCCAACCTGGATTACCAAATCTCCCCACTTTTTAAAAAAATCGCCCCACTTGTGAAATGTGTTAAATCCCGTTAAAATTACTCCTGAAAACTTGCCCCACTGAATGGAAAACGATAAAATCTAGATTAATATATTATTAATATATTATTAACCAGGATGAATTTAGTAAAGCCAACTCGCCCCACTTATGGAAAAAGATGTTATCCCGTTGTATATAAGTTAAATTCCGTGAATATTACTCCTGCGAACTCGCCCCACTTATAGAAAACAATAATATCTAGATTAATATATTATTAACCAGGATGAATGTAGTAATGCCAACTCGGCCCACTTATGGAAAAAGATGTTATTCCGTGAATATTACTCCTGCCAACTCGCCCCACTTAAAAGAAAATGATAATAATCTAGATTTATATTATATAATTAACCAGGATGAATGTAGTAATGCCAACTCGCCCCACTTATGGAAAAAGATGTTATCCCGTTGTATATAAGTTAAATTCCGTGAATATTACTCCTGCCAACTCGCCCCACTTATGGAAAAAGATGTTATCCCGTTGTATATAAGTTAAATTCCGTGAATATTACTCCTGCCAACTCGCCCCACTTATGGAAAAAGATGTTATCCCGTTGTATATAAGTTAAATTCCGTGAATATTACTCCTGCCAACTCGCCCCACTTGTAGAAAAAGATGTTATCCCATTGTATATAAGTTAAATTCCATGAATATTACTCCTGCCAACTCGCCCCACTTATGGAAAAAGATGCTATCCCCTTGAAAACCTTATAGAAACTTCTTATATTATTCCCTTTTTTTAATATAGCAGTAAGAAGTGAGTATTAATATTTCCACTTATGAATAGTACAAGTATGAATAGAGTTAAAATAAATATTTAACATGATTAAACCAATTTCACATGTGGGACGATTTTTTAAAAAGTGAGGCGATTTGGTAATCAAGGTTGGGGCGAGTTGGTGAAAAAGTGGGGCGATTAGGTGTGGGGCGACTTGCCAGTGGGGCGACTTGTCCTGCTTCCGTGCAAGAGATATGACTCTCTCTTAACACGGGTCAGCCAATTTTCGTCCCCTTCCAACGGACTATCATCGTTACTTTAGTTTATTGCTTTTGGTTGGTTTTTTTCTGTCGGGCAAGAATGTAAAAAATACAAAATCAAATTTACAGAACCAAAATCTTACATCATCCAGTGAAAAGGTACTTTACACAGTAGAATAAAATGCTTCATTGAGCGCTTATCAATCCCTGGCAATTGGGGCAATATTGGACACAATATTCCAGCTTGATACTGTCTGAATTGGGATTGTGATTAAATTTGTTGACATAATTATGATACAGCTTTCAGGGCCTTTTGAAGCTACATGTAACTATGCTGAATGGGCTTTGGCTCACTGTTGAAGGCTGTACAGTGACCTTTAGTTGTAAAAACTGTCTTGTGAACAGTTGTCTCATTGGCAATCATACCACATCTTCTTTTTTATATTCTGTACATGTACATTTTAAATTTATTCTGTACTATGCACCAAATACTCAGACTATTGCCCTGATCTTTTTTATGGAACTCTGGTTGTGGCAAACCAACATTTTTTTCAATGTGGCCCCACATCAAGGATATGATATAGACCCAGAAAGAAGTCTGTAACATGTATAAATTTTGAGCAATAACTATTAAGAAGTCATCTTTTTTATTGATTTAATAAAAACTACCAACCCAACACGAATCGTTTTATAAGTTGTATTTCGTCACATTTCATTATCTTATGACACAAAAAAAATACATTGCATCCTGGACTCATCAAAATCTTTTGGGACTCACCATTTCTAAAAGTGATGAGTCCCAGGACTCACCATGAAAAATTCCTAGTGAGAACCCTGACTCTTATAACAAAACCTTTAACATCATGTGCCGCAATATGGATATATATATCCAAAATCAGTGAAAATTTGTGGTCAGAATGAGGCCACACTTAGAAATATTTTGGTTTGCCAAAACCCTTAGCACCCAATCTATGCATCGAGAAAGTGGGTATATTTGTTGCTACAATGTAGGTAGGCTATTTCTTTTCTTTTTCTTTTGGCTATGAGAAATTTAAGTATCAATGTTTATAAGTCTTCATGTCTATCTGAATAAAAATAAATATTTTCACATTAGGACAATAAAAGATTTTTAAGTAGGTAGTATTTTCAAGGAAGGTACATGTAGTATTAGGGCAAACAAACCTATTCTTTTTTTAGGGTCTGATATAGTCTCCTTGTTCTATATATAGAAAACTGTTTAACCAGACTTTTTATATTTATATTATTTGTGTATTGAAATCATTAAATACTTTTGTTTCTTTTAAAAAAAAATAACAATTAATTTGACAGAGCAGTTGTCCAGATATATACTGATCATTAAATTGCTAATTGTTAATGAAAAAAACACCACATAAAAATTAAATTGTCTATCAGCTCAAGGCAAGATTTTAAGTAAACATATAAATTAGTAAAAAGGGCTAAGTTAGCTTTTCTCATCACTTTGCGTCCATCATGGTTTTTACAAAATCATCATGATCATTGCGTTTATCATTATGGTATCTTGTTAGAGCAAAGGTCAAAATCTAGAACGTCCTATTAACCTATGACCTTGACCTCAATTTCAAGGTCACAAACCTTAAATCAAAAGACCCTAGGTCTTTAATATGTTTGGTTGAAGAGTATTATCACTTTACACGTAATTCTAAATGTAAGATGGGCAAAAACTCCCATTTATTTTCTGCGAACCTTTCAACCACAATATACAAGTTAGGACATGTCGCAACTAACAATTTATGAAAAATTATTTGTCGATATGTCATACGATATTTGAAAATCAGTGAAAATAAGCAAAAATCAAAATTTAGAACATGACCTTGACCTTTGACCTTGACCTCATTTTCATTTTTTGGGACCAAGGACTTCAAATCTGAAGACCCTAGGTCTCTATCACTTATGGTTTACCAGTTTGAAATGCATATTACTTATATCATTTGCATAAGGGGAAATAACTCTCATATGCCAGGAGTCTCTGGAAAGCTTCGGTCCAAATGAATTGCCTAATCTTGAAGATGTAACGAGCAATTTGGGAAAATAAATTTGTCATAATCTTTTACGGTTGCGAAGGAGTAGTGGCCACAAGAAAAACAGTGTTTGGGAAGATAACTCTTACAACATAAAGTATTTTGTTACGCGGTTGTTAATTTTTAAAGCGTATAAACTGTATGATATCATATTCCAAATATCTAAGCGACATCTTATGAAACAACAATACTACGCAAGAAAAAAAATTAGGCGGAAGAAAAAAAAAATAAAATAATTAAAAACCAATTGTTCAGAGAACAATTGAAGGTCTTTCCACTAGTTTAGATATTGAAATAGGAAAAATCAGTTTAAAATGTTAGTTCCTATGGCTTTCTGATATATTTATATGAATTTGAAGCATAGGTCAAAATCTAGAACGTCCAATTAGCCTATGACCTTGACATAAATTTCAAGGTCACAAACAAAGGACCTTAAATCAAAAGACCCCAGATCTGTAATATGTATGGTTAATGAGTTATATCACTTTACTCATAATTCTAAATAAAGGATGGGTGAAAATTTCAATTAATTGTCTACGTACCCGGCAACCAAAATTTATAAGTTACGACATGTCACAACTAACAATTTAGTAAAAATAATTTGTTGAAATCTTATAAGGTTAATGAAAAAGAGTGAAAATAAGCAAAAATCAAAATTTAGAATTTGACCTTGACCTTTGACCTTGACCTAATTTTCATTTTTTTGGACCAAGGATCTCAAATCAAGAGACCCTAGGTCTCTATCACTTATGGTTTACCAGTTAGAAACGCATATCACCTATATCAAATACATTAGGCGGAATAACTCTCATATGGAGTCTCTGGATAGCTTCGGTCAAAATTAAAATCCTAATTCTAAAGATGTAACGAGCAATTTGGTAAAATAAATTTGTTGAAATCTTTAACGGTTGCGAAGGAGTAGTGGCCACAAGAAAAACAGTGTTTGGGAAGATAACTCTTATAACGTAAAGTATTTGTTTACATCGTTGTCAATTTTAAAAGCGTATAAACAATACGTTATCATATTTCAAATATATAAGGGACATCTTTTGAAACATCAATACTACGCAAGAAAATAATAAGGCGGAAGAAAAAAAAAAAAAAAATAAAATAATAATTAAAAACCAATTGTTCAGAGAACCATTGATGGTCTTTCCACCAGTTAAGACCTTTTTTATATGAAAATATTAAAATTTGGTTTTAAATGTCAATTTTAGCGTCAAATGATAGCTTATTGAACGCTTATTCCAAAAATATATGGTTTCTATACAAAAAGAAAAAAATAAGGGAGACAATTGTCTACTTCCGGTTCAAAATATGTTACTTCCGGTACTGGCCCAAGACCACAATTAATGACCCCGCTTTTCGTTGTTCACGAATATAGTTCCCTTTAATTATAGTGTATTTTTTCTTTATTTTTTTTCTTTCCCTTTCTCATTCATTTCTTAGCTTTTCTGGGGTGGGAATGAAAGAAGAGAGCTGAAATAAACTTTTGGATGTTTTATTTTAACTGATTTTAATAAGGAAAGAGTGATTAGGCCAGGTGCAAAAAGGTTATATTTACACTTTTCGGAACATCTCTTGACTTGCCTATAGGGGTATGGATGTGTATTGGCCAAATTTGTATGATGTAAACATGCAATTTTTCTGAAAATTGCATATGTTTTGGGACTTGAACTGTACATTACTCACACAAAAAAATAGACAAAAAGAACAATTGAATTTTTTTTAATGCGACAAAACGTTATAAAGAAATGATAGAAGAATTAATTGTGGTCTCGGGCCTACTGTCTTATAGTTTACTTGACGCTGATTCCAAAAATATATGGTTTTACATACTTTAACAATAATTTATTACAAAAATTAGCTACTTCCGGTTTACAAAATGTCACTTCCGGTTAACTTTTTCAACGTCATAGTGCTTGCAACCTAATGCAAAAAGTCTAATAGCTTTAACATGAATACATATGAGGTAAAAGCAAAGGTCAAAATCTAGAACGTTAAATTAACATATGACCTTGAGCTCAATTTCAAGGTCATAAACCAAGGACATTAAATCAAATGACTTTAGGTCTTTACTTTATATTGTTAATCAGTTATATTACCATACGACTGATATTAGATATAAAAGGGGGAAAACTCGCATTAAATGTTTACGTACCCTTTCGACTAAAATTTATGTGTAACTACATGTCGCGACTAACAATTGTGTGAAAGTATTTTGTCGATATCTTATAGGATTTCTGAAAATAAGAGATAACAAGCCAAAATCATATTTTTGAACATGACCTTGACCTTTGACCTTGACCTCATTTTCATTTTTTTGGACCAAGGACCTCAAATCAAAAGACCCTAGGCCTCTATCACTAATGGTTTTCCAGTAACAAATTTATTTCATTTATTTCATTACAAAAGGGGAAATAACTCTCATATGAAGTCTTCGTAAAGCTTCGGTGAAAATAAAACATAACATCCTGAGGATATAACGAGCAATTTGGAAAAATAAATTTGTCGCTTTCTTTTACGGTTGCGGAGGAGATCTAATAACAAGAAAAACAGTGTTTGGGGAGATAACTCTTACAAAGAAAAGTGTTCGGTTAAACAGGGTCAGTTTCGAAAGCGTATAGACTGAATGATATCATATACAAAAAAACTAAGCGACATCTTTTGAAACATTTTTACGCCGCAAGAAAAAAAAAATAATCAGAACAAATACAATAGGTCTTTCCACAAGAAAGGTGGAAAGACCTAATAATCAGAACAAATTCAATAGGTCTTTCCACGGAAAGGTGGAAAGACCTAATAATCAGAACAAAATCAATAGGTCTTTCCACGGAAAGGTGGAAAGACCTAATGACAATTCTCTAGATCATAGTTAAGCAGAACAATTAGATATCAAGTCGACGACATGGGTATCTTTCAAGTTGGATGTAGAAAATGCATAATCTCCGATTTTAATTTTTTTTTTACCACGGACGGAAAACATATCAATCTATTAGTTCAGTAATTTTCGTGTCTGCCCTTCCATTATTTGACTCAAGAAAAAATTCCCCAAAAGGGTAGCAATTGTATCGAAAAGAGAAAATCGAGTGCACCTTTTCATGTTAGGGTGTGTTTGAGTTGAATATTTTGTCTTGATATCGTACAAAGCAAGAATATTTCATACATCGTCTCGCTTCAGATTCTATCAATTTTATATATCAAAGCTACAGGTTGCCTTTATAACATAAAAACATCACAGTGCTAAAAGATGAAATATATGGGTCAAGTGAAATACCTATCTAATGAATCACAAAAAACAGAGTAGTTGTGTTCGAATACCTATTTTTTTTACTTAAAGTACTTGACGACAGTCTTTCAAGTTGGATGATGAAAATGCATATCTTCGAAACATTATAATTTTTGTGTGTGTGATAACTAAGGTTTATAGTCTTCAACCACTAAAAAAAATCTAGTCTGCCCTTCCACGAAATATTTAATTAGATTTTTTTTATATGTTTATGAATTTTCGAAAATTCCACCTGACAACCGATTAAACAATAGTTTTAATATGAATCAATGCAGACAAGATCATTAACTGATGCTCATTTGCTAGTTAATACATTTGTCTTTTAAAATACAACTGGCATATAAGGATCGTAATGGTGCAATGTGGATAAATTTATCGGTTTCCAAGAGCAAAATTGGCAGCGCGTCATCCCTACAATGGCTTCCATTTCTACGATTGTGAAAGTGAACTGGCGTAATGGGGAGATAATTTTGACGAAGTTGAATCCTGACTGTTAAAGGTAATTCGAGATCCTTCTCTCTTGACAACACAATATCGCTACCTCTTGCCACTTGGAGTAATAATCCACTACGACAAACACATATTCACCTGTTGGAAATGGTCCCATAAGATCGGTACAAAAGTCTTGCCACGGTCCGTCTTGCAACTGTGTCTTTGTATAGGTTCTTGTTTCGGCACGGGTCCTACGACTTGGCACGCTCTGCACGATTTTACTAGATTTTCAGCATCTTGATCGATTCCTGGCCACCATACTTTTTCACGTAGTCTTAGTTTTGTTTTAACAATACCTTGATGACCCTCGTGTGCTTATAGTATCGATTGTTTTCTATATTTATCAGGTATAACGATTCGTGATCCCTTTAATAGTACACCATCAACAACTGATGATTCTTCTCGGAAACGGAAAAGATTGTTTGACTTTGAAAATGTTCCATTCAAAATCTGTTTAATGTCTTTATCCAAATGTGCTGAATCTTTAATCATTTTAAACGTCATCGAGTTCGGAACTGCATTTTGTGCTACGAAATCAGCATACTCCTTTGCAATATTTCTACCTGTAGTCTCATCTTGAACTTGCGACAATCTCGAAAGGCAGTCTGCTGCATTTTGTGGTCCTGGTTTGTACTTAACCTTAAACGTATAAGGCTGTAAACGCATCGCCCATCTTTCAATACGAGCTGGTGGTTTAGATTTCGAGAAATAGATAACCTCTAACGGTTTGTGGTCGGTCACTAAAATAAATTCCTTCCTATATAAGTACAAATGAAAACGTTCACATCCCCATACGAAAGCAAGGGCCTCGCACTCGGTTTGAGAATATCGTTGTTCAACATCGGTCAGTGTTCTACTTGCAAATGTAACAGTTCTAAAGTTCCCATCACTTTGTTTCTGACTCAAAATAGCTCCAAGTCCTACAGGGCTCGCATCTATTATTACGTAAGTTTCTGCGTTACTATTATAATATGCTAGCGTTTTTTGCACTTGCTAACAATCTTTTTAGTTCATCAAACGCGTCTTGGTGTCTGCTTGACCACATCAATTTAGTTTTTGCTCTCGTAAGCTCTCGGAGAGGTGCTGAAACTATTGAGAAATCTGGTATATAGCGACCACAATAATTTACAAGTCCGAGGAAACATCTCACCTCCGATGCGGGTTTTGGATTTCTCGCACTTGTTACGGCTTCGACTTTGGACTTTTCGGGACTGATTCCTTTTGCTGAAATTACATGTCCCATAAACGTCATTTTGTCCACATTGAACCTACATTTGTCTTTATTAAGTCTTAGTCCCTTTTCGCGCATTTGGTCCAAAACTTTATTCAAACGCTCGTCGTCTTCCTCTTGAGTGCATCAGTATACAATTATATCATCTGATATGTTTCGTTGTCCGACACAACCTTCTAAAGCCATTTTTAAGCATTGTTGGTACATTTCTGGTGCACACGATATTCCGAACATCAATGGCTTATAACGAAATAATCCAACATTGGTAGTGAATGTGGTTATATTTCTGGATGCAGGTTCCAGTTCTACTTGATGAAGACCCATCCTTAAATCAATTTTAGAATATACCTTAGCTCCATTTAGCTCTTGTAAAATTTCATTTAATGTAGGAATCGGGTGTCTCGAACGTTTTACGGCTTCATTAGCTCGCCTCATATCAACACAAATTCTAATTTCCGAGTTACGTTTCGGACCTACTACTTATGGTGACACCCATTCTGTCGGACCTTCAACACGCTCAATTACATCCATTTCTTCTAACTAACATAATTTCTCTTCCACAGATTTTCGAATATAAAACGGTAATCTTCTAGTTGGTTGTGCAATTGATTTAACATTTTTATCTATATAAAGTTTCAATTGGTAATCCTTCAATTTACCTAATCTACAAAATAAATCAGAATACTGTGACCTTATATCACCTTGTGTATTGATCATATTTACAGATGGACCTATCAATAAAATGCCTAATTCACTTGCTGTACTACGACCCAGCAGGGGTGTATGATTACCATCAATTACCATGAGATCGGCTATAACACACTTTCTTGATTCTTCACATGTTATATCAGATCTAATCTTGATTTTTATCATTAACGGATTAATAGCTCCGTATGCATATAACTGTTTCTGAATTGGAATTTTATTGACACCACATTTCTTTAATTTGCTCATTATTTCACTATTTATGATATTACAGGTAGCTCCGTAATCAACTAAAAATGGAATAACAACATCTCCTATTTTGTTAGTAATTCTTTTTTCGGAGGATCGATCAATCGGGAATACATATTCTTCTGAATCGTCGGAACTTTCTTCTTCCATGTATCTAACTTTTTCCTTCTTGCAAAACTTTCCTTGTTCCATTTTTGTCTTCTTGCTCTTGCATTTTTCGCAAAGTGTCCCTTCTTGCCACATTTGTGACACGTCTTATCCATGGCAACTGTACATTCTCTAGCTATATGCCCCGTACGGCCACATCGATGGCACTCGATATCTTTTCTTTTAGAGTAATTATTATATTCATGTTTCTGGTGTCTAGCTGGATTAAAGTCGCGTTTAACTTGAATTCTGTTTATGTGAACTTCCTCAAATAGTGCGGAATGCTGATCTGCTGCTTCACTTGCTCTCGTTATGTCTTGGACTTTTTCAAGTGTTTAATCCTTTTCACGCAAAAGTCGGCGACTTAATTTTGTAGAATAGCACATGTCAACAACTTGGTCTCGAATGGCATCGTTAAGCATTATTCCAAAGTCACAAGTTTTTGCTAAGTTTTTAAGTCTTATTACGTAATTATCAATCGACTCGTTCTCGTTCTGCTTACATTTACGAAACACGTGTCTTTCTACCGGCTGATTTTTCTTCGGAAGAAAATATTGGTCGAACTTAGCCACGGCATCTTCAAATGAATCTCCTGTTTCGGTAAAGGTCTCAAAAATATCTTGTGCATCTTGTCCAATTAAATGTAAAAGTAAGGCTTGTTTCTGTGCTCCCTCGGATACACCAGATGCGGTCATATAATATTCAAAACTTTTCTTCCATTTTGTTTATCTTTGTGACAGTAAAGATTGTTCACCGTTACAATCAAAAGATTGCACAGTTGGTTAATCCAGTAATTTTGCCATAATTAATTTCGTAATCACGTTCACCGAATAAGATATCAAAACAATAATTCCCGGATTCTAAATCCATTTACAAAAATACATTTTCCTCGTCGCCAAATTGTAGTGTACGCGCTAAAGGCACATAAGAAAAAACATACAACTTTATGGTTACATGGTTTAATATTTACTAACTAGCATCTACAGCAATACACATGACATTAACAAGCAATAAAGATCATTAAGTAGAAATACAGATCATTGGAATCTAAAGATAAATTCATAGCTCATGTCACTGCATCCGGCGATGCATAAAGTTTATAGTACCGACAGCTGATTAACGTAAACAAACTTGAACTGATAAATATCAACAATGTAAATACTACAAGATCTTTTCTAAACAAAGTTTGTGGGACGGACTCCAGACGATGTACACAAAGTGATGGCAAAAGCTTAAGCTGTTTTTTTTTTTCATTTACTTAATTTTGATTATTTGGTATATCCTTTTTTTCCGTTCGTTATATATAGATGCCAAAGCAGATATATCATACACAGAACATGAGTACACAAAATACAAATAATCTTTAGGAAAAATTTACATACCTTGAAATCCTTTCGGAATTGGATTGTTTGACCTTTCATTATTTCTGATTTCGTTACATATTTCCATATCATTTTTGTCTAGTGTGGACACTTTGAGATCATTGCATTTTTGTTGAAAGTCGCTACCACCTATACGTACAACAGCCTGTAAAATTTGTTTTGTTTAATGTCAGAGTGAAAGATTAAAAGGTATTTGACTGAAACATTCCGGGGAACAAAGATGATCTTGATGTTTGACATAAGTTACGACATATGGGGAAAGGGGTCGGGGTTGCAAAGTGGTCTACAGTGATTATAACTCTTTTAACTTTGGTGTTGCAATGATGTCCCTAGCTCGTGACGAGGTTTGTTCAAATGTGATTTTTTTAAACAAGGAATGCAAAAAGTAAAATCACAAAAATACTGAACTCAGAGGAAAATCAATTCGGAAAGTCCATAATCACATGGAAAAATCAAATAACAAAAACGCATCAAAAACGAATGGACAAGAACTGTCATATTCCTGACTTGGTACAGGCATTTTCAAATGTAGAAAATGGTGGATTGAACCTGATTTTATAGCTAGCTAAACCTCTCACTTGTATGACAGTCGCATCAAATTCCATTATATTGTCACCGATGCGTGAACAAAACAAACAGACATAATAGGTAAAAATGTCAAAATTAGGGGTACAGCAGTCAACATTATGTTATCATCTTAATCACTATAAAAACAACAAATGTAACGAAGAAGCACAAAAAGGCATACACCAAATTAACATCCTCAGTTTGATTATATTATACGATTATATTTGTCTATGTAAAATGCACCCATCAAGGAAGGAGGGTATGGGTACTGGTGTAAAATTGCGCGTTTTACTGGTGAAAATAGTTTGTTCTCTATCGATATTTTTTTTTGTCATAACCTTCCCCTCCCAAGAAAAACCCAAAAAACAAATACAACCTCATGGCCTTATTGGTCCGTCTGTTATATATTAACGAGTTCACGACCACTGTAACTTATGCTTATTGTTATTGAACAGAATTATCATTGTGGTCATAATCATAAATTAACTGTTTAAGTACATGTCTTTGTAAGAATCATGCAGGTTCCTGTTGATGGGCGATTCAGGACCCCTTCCCAAAAGTGTTCATATTTTGTGTATGGAGAAGTTATTGTATGAAAATAAGTTTAAGTTATTATTTTTTTCTTTTGAACCTTGGTTGCCATGGAACCCATCTATACAAAATTTTGCCTAAATACGTACAAAAGTAGCCGCTGAAATTGAAAAAGTAAAGAATTTAAAAGATCCATTGAAATACAGATAATTAGTACAAACAATAAGTATTTTTACAGTGCTGACTAACAAAACACCAGACTTAACAAAACGTTAAAATTTTGAATTATCATCATAGTCTGTTTCCATAGCAACCATTTAAAATGTGTTAAAATTCGAAAATGAAAAATTAAAAAAAAAAATTGATATTTTTTTTAATCACTCAGCAATACCATAACATGTCATTGACAAATTTTGAGTAACTGTATTCTTGAAATAAAAAGAACGTGGATTTTTTTTTTTTATTTCAAAAAAATTTTTTTTAGTAAACAAATGTCTATTATTTGGACATAATCTGACTCTGCGCAATAGTATATATGTTACAGTGAATTTGTGTAATCAGGGATTATGTAGAAGTCCTGATTTTTCAGGGAATATGTAGAATCACTAAAATCATTAGTTATTATATATAATCCCTGAAAATGACCAGTGATTTTACATAATCACTGAACATTTTAATAATTATTCTACAAATTCCCTAATATGATTTCAGGAATTATGAATAATTTAATGATCCTTTGTTTAATAAAAAGAAATGATATAAACAAATTATATTTTTAAGTTTCTTTCATTTTCCTTGATAGATGAAATAATTTTGCTTTTAAACACAGAGGATGATCTAATAGATATAACCAACACAAGGTTTCGAGATATAGTTGAAGACTTCAAAATTAATAATATTAACATTCCCTTTATAGCGATAGCTTTACATGTATTGTTTATTTATTAAAAGCCAGCGTCAAATGGATATTCATGCTCTATTTATTTTAGAGGAAGTTTGCATTTTGTGTAATATTCTCATAGCAATTCGACGGGATAAAAAAGGAAAGGGAAACCCCAAAAACATAATGGCAATTGTTAAAAAAAAAAGTCTGAAAAAGGATATTGCCTGACCAAAAAACAATGGTATCTGTCTTGCTCGAACCAGTTCAAGGTTGCAAATTCCCATGTTTTTTAATTAATTTTTTTTTGGGGGGGGGTGTACTTTTTACTGAACACTTTATTTCTCTTAGGCGTGTCGTTAAAATCTGATTCGATATTCGATATGTGCAGGAAAAGGATTTTTAAAATGTGGATATTGTGGTTAAACAGATGTGAAGCAAATTATTTTAATATATTGTGTTTAACATATTAAGATAGTGTGCCTAACTTTAAAAAAAAATGGGTTTATCATTTTGATATAATGTGCTTAACATTTCACAATTTTTGTTACTTTATTATGATGTTTTTATGTGATTTTATAGAATAAATTATTTAACTTTTATTCATTTTCTTTATAAATAAAATTATTTCTTTATTTCAGTTATTATGTAGAATCCCTGACGTTTTTTCTAGTGATTATACATAATCCCTGAAAATTTCAGGGATTCTGCATTATCACTAAACTAGCCAGTGATTCTACATAATCCCTGAAAAATTTCAGGGATTCTACATAATCACTGATTATACAAATTCACTGTAACATATACATATAAAAAAAGTCTCTGGTAAAAAGTTGTCTCATTGGCAATTATAACACATCTTCTAACTTTGATATATAGACTTAAATGTGTATGGAATTCAACATTCCTCTTTATAACTGACAGTACCAGTCTCAGTCAAGACAAACGGTTATACAAAACCCTTAACTTTTTTTGCATATCTCTTGGAAATCTACTATCTATTAAAAAGGTCCACAGGGCGCAGCTTGATATGACCACAGAGGTCCAATTTTGAACAATTTTAACTTTAGCATTTCAGATTTCACTTATTAAATTTTTGTCTGGAGTAGAAAGGTCATGTTAAATATTGGTCTTACCTCATAAATGTTTTCATACTTAAGTCTCAACTTACGGTCTCTTCCGACTTTTTTTTTGTTTTAATTCTGACGTTTTGGGAGTAAGATTCAGATTTCGTGACATTGTCTCAAGTTACGATTCGTCAAATTTATTGCAAACAAAAGAAATGGAGTATCGCCACGAGCCAAACATTAACCACTTGTTGAGTTTCCAGAGAAAATAGAAACAATGAAAAACCTCTGAACAATTGAAGGCCTTCCACCAAAAACAATCTATTTCAAAAGCGCATAAACTGTTCGATATCATAAACCAAATATCTAAGCAACATATTGTGAAAACAAAAACAAAATAAGGCGGATGAAAAAAAAATAAAATTAAAAACTAATTGTTCAGAGAACAATTGAAAGTCTTTCCACATCAAACAAATTTTGATCAGAAGATAGTTTCTTCATACTGATTCAATAACAAATGGTTTAATTATACTTTTTAGTGAACTAAGGGAGATAATTTGCTACTTCCGGTGAAATGTATGTCACTTCCGGTCTAATATGATAGCTTTTTTCATACTGATTCAAAAAATATATAGTTTCTTTGTACTTTTGTATGTAGAACGGAGATAATTGGCCACTTCCGGTTTGTCGGAAGTCATGTCTAGTCTTGAGTGATACCTTTACGTATTTAAAAGACAAATATATGGATTCTGAGTACTTTTTGATGAAAACATTGCAAAAAACGCAACTTCCGGTTTTCTCAAGGTCATTTCTGGTAGCCATTTTTCAAGGTCATATGTCACCTAACCTTTTGTACAAGGTCAAATAGCTTTATAATGTTAATAGTTGAAGATATAATCAAATAACCTTATATTAAGACATTTCAGGGGCATTCACTCCTATAAGATGCCATTAAATTATATCAGACCAAATGTAGACATTTTGCACTAGTTCTTTTATATATATCTTTTAAGGTGTGGGAGAAAAGGCAAAAAGAAGGAAAAGTCAAATTTAGAACTTGACCTTGACCTCAATTTCTAAGTATTGACCTAGGGGCCTCAAATAAAAATATTCCAGTGTTATACGGTTAACGGTTTACTGGTTAAAAAAACATACCGACAAATTTATTTCGTAAAGGTAGATAACTCCTATAAAATTTCATCGAATCTCTTTGATCGAAATAAGCCAAATATTCCTAAAGATGTAACGAACAAGTTAGAAAAAGAAAGGAGTAGGGGCAATAAGGCTCTTATTTGGCCCAAAAATTACTGCAAATTTAAAAGTTATCATACATACTCTTAAATGACTGAAAATTTGACTAAGGTACAAGGTTTTCAGAATTACAAAAGAAATTTGGCATTGAACAAGTTACTATGGCAACAAATCATGACTTAATTTGAATATTTTGTGAAATTTCTTGATTTTCCTTGTTTTTCATCAAATTTTAAGTACAAATTTGATTGAAAAAGTATGTGCGCACCCAAGAAACAACTTTATATTTGTAGACATAATGTTAATAGTTATAATAAAGCTTCTGTTAAATTATTTTGTTGTTTTTTGGCTGCGCACAATGTTTCCACAACCAAAATAAAGATAGAAAACTGCATAAATTCTGTATTTTAATTGTTTTTGTGAAAACAGAACATATTATGACGAAATTGTGACGTCATCAAATAAAAATCTTGATGATTTTCATTTATATTTCTTGATCCTATGCATTTATAAACAGCATGTGCCAATTTTAAAAACGTATCAAACATTGTTCGTCTTAGCAGGTTAAAATTTAAAAGCGTATAAACTATACGATACAATATATGAAATATCTAAGCGAAATATTGCGAAACAAATGTTTATCGCAAGAACAAAATTAGGCAGAAGAAAAAAAAATTAATAATAATAATTAAAAACCAATTGTTCAGAGAACAAATGAAGGTCTTTCATCAAAAACAATGTATTTTCATATGAAAGTTGTAAAATTAAGTTAAAAATGTCATTTCAATCATCAAATGATAGCTTATTGTACGCTGATTCCAAAAATATATGGTTTCTATACAATATTTTTTAAATAAGGGGGATAATTTGTTACTTCCTGTTGGAAAAATGCTACTTCCGATAATTTTTGAACAATTACTTGACACTGATTCCAAAAATATCTGGTTTTAAAAACTTTTAGATTAATAAAGTACAAAAATTGCTACTTCCGGTTAACACAAGGTCACTTCCGGTTATTTTTTTCAAAGTTAAATGGTTTGAAACCTTTTGCCAAAAGTCTCATGGCTTTATCATGTATACATATGAGATAAAAGCAAAGGTCAAAATCTTGAACGCCAAATTAAGCTATGACCTTGAGATCAATTTCAAGGTCATAAACCAAGGACCTGAAATAAAAAGACCATAGGTCTTAATTATATTTGGTTAATGCGTTATATCACCATACACGTATTTTTAAATACAAGAGGGGAGAAAACTCCCTTTTACGTTCAACGTACCCTTGCAATCAAAATTTACATGTTACGACATGTCGCAAATAACAATTTAGAAAACATAATTTGTTGATATCTTATACGGTTTTTGGAAATAAGTGAAAATAAGTCAAATTCAAAAATTAGAATATGACCTTGACCCTTGACCTTGACCTAATTTTCATTTTTTTGGACCAAGGACCTCAAATCAAAAGATTCTAGGTCTCTATCACTTATGGTTTACAAGATAGAAATGAATATCACTTTTAAAAGGGAAAATAACTTTCATATGGAGTGTTCATATTGCTTCGGTCAAAATAGGACAAATCATGCGAAGAATATAACGAGCAATTTTATAAAATAAATTTGTCGTAATCTTTTACGGTTGCAAAGGAGTAGTGAACACAAGGAAAACAGTGTTTGGGGAAATAACTCCTACAAAGAAAATTATTCGGTTACGCAGGGTAAATTTCAAAAGCGCATACACTGTTCAATATCATATACCAAATATCTAAGCGACATATTGCGAAACAAATATTTATCGCAAGAACAAAATTAGGCGGAAGAACAACAAAAAATCGGAAGAAAAGTGGAAAGACCTTATGAACAATTGCATGACAGTGTTAATTTGAAACGAATACTTTGTCCAATTTGTGGTTGGAATTGTTTTAACGGTGTGGCTAATAATTTCAAAACAATAGTTGAAGATCTTTTTAACTTATGGACTAAGAGAAGATAGATAAAAAATGTAAATGTTACTATGAATTTTCATAATAATAAGAATATTTCTTAAATTTTCAATTATAACCTGGCAAATATCGGTCCACATCTCTTGAAATTCTATGTTAGATAATGTCGCATTATCGCAGTGTGCCACCAAATTTCTATAATGCTTCATCCTGGACAAATCAGCTCCGACGCTCATGTCTGATGGCAATGGGAGTAGATCTCCAATGGGAATATCAGCTAGGTTTCGCATAAGACAGATCATTAAGGTTAGGTCAAAACTATTCGAAGAAGCTTCACCTGAAATTATTCCAGTTTGCAAATAATTTTGAAAGTAATTAGAACTAAACCGTCTGGCCCAAACAAGTGTAACAGATGCTTTTGCTACATAATTTGATGACAATTTGATGATGAGCTCCTATAATTCGTTAAGGTTAACAATTACGCTTTGTTGTAATGTTATTGAATATGTTTTGTCGAAGTTTCGTCTTAATAGTTTGATACATAAACTACCAAACTATTGGTATTAAGTTATAGTCCTACATGTTGTCGATATTTAAATTTGGCATTGTAGAAGTTCATGCTTTTATCAAGCTGTATACGAGTACGAATACGAAATCCAAAAAATGAGTTTATTTACATTGAAAATAATTGAAAAAATAACTCTATTCAAGATGATGTTTAAAAATGAATAAATGAATAGAATAATGACCCTTTATAATACATAAACCATAAACTATATCACTAGCACATGTCACTGGAATGCACATTATTTTCTTTTGATGTACTGTTATATCACTGTCCCATGTTAGGGGAGGGTTGGGATTCCACTAACATGTTTAACATCGCCGCCACATTCTGTATGTATTTGCCTGTCCCAAGTCAAGAGCCTGTAATTCAATAATTGTCGTTTGTTTATGTTTTACATATTTGTTTTTCGTTCATTTTTGTACATAAATTAGGCGTATTTTTTCTCGTTTGAATTGTTTTACATTGTCATGGCTGATTATGCAGTATTGGCTTTAATCATTGTTAAAGGCCGTACTTTGACCTATAGTTTTGTGTCATTTGGTTTTCTTGTGGAGATTTGTCTCATTGGCAATCATACCACGTCTTTTTTTGTTGACATAAGTAAAAATTAAATAATAAGTACTCAGTAACTCCAAAATACTTTGCATGTACTGTAAGACCGGTACATAAATTTTCGTGTATTATGTAACTAGTATGTTTGACCACAAAGGTAAAAAGTATAAATACTGAGGAAAATTCAGAAAGAAAAGTCCCTTATCAAATGGAAAAAGCATAAGCTCAAACATATCAAACGAATGAATAACAACTGTCATATTCCTGAATTGATACACGCATTTTCTTATGTAGAAAATGGTGGATTAAACCTGGTTTTGTAGCTATCTAAACCTCTTACTTGTATGACAGTCTGAAGTAAAAAGGTCATCTTGAATATTAGTTGTAACCCATTAATGCTTTTATAAGTCTAATTTCAAGGTCTCTACGACATATGTTTTTTTTAATTCTGAGGTTTCAGATTTTGTGACATTATCTAAAGTTACGATCCGTCAAATTGATTGCGTAAAAAAGAAATGGAGTAACAACCACCCTTCGAGTTTTCAGCAGAGAAAATAGAAGTGTTTTTTTCGTTATATTTGGTTACCCTTTTGCGTTCTATAATTTGGAATGTGCTGTTTCTGGAAATATTAATATACTGTATATTCTAATTTGTATAACATTATGTTATCATCTAAATCACTATGAAAACAAACAAATGTGTAACAAAGAAGCACAGAATGGCATTTAGACCAAGCGTATTGGCAATAATTAGAGACAAAAATACACAAATTTACCATAGTACAATAAAACAATAACACAATGACGGGATGTATAAGTACAGAGCCACGATATATATGTATCAAATAAACATAAATAAAGGGCCAACAAGTGAAACTGCGAGCTACTGCTCACTGATGATACCCCCGCCGCAAGTGGATAATTTTAATAGTGTAAAAATATGCAAGTGTTCGGTAAACAGGAAGTTGTCGAGTGATGAATCTGAAAACGCATCACACAGTATTGCAGACTTATATAAACCCTGAAACCAAATTTCAGAAATCCTTGTATTGTAGTTCCTGAGAAAAATGTGACAAAAATTTTCAACTTGGTTATCATGTGTAAAATAATACAAGTGTTCGGTAAACAGGAAGTTGTCGAGTGATGAATCTGAAAACGCATCACACGGTATAGCTGACTTATATCAAGTCTGAAACCAAATATCAGAAATCCTGGTAGTGCAGTTCCTGAGAAAAATGTGACGAAAAATTTTCAACTTGGCTATCAGGTGTAAAAATGATACAAGTGTTCGGTAAACAGGAAGTTGTCGAGTGATGAATCTGAAAACGCATCACACAGTATAGCTGACTTATATCAAGCCTGAAACCAAATTTCAGAAATCCTGGTAGTGTAGTTCCTGAGAAAAATGTGACGAAAAATATTCATGGGACGGACGGACTGACATAAACAGTAAAAGTAATATATATAAATACAAATAAATGAACGCTATAACACGTCATTAAGATAATTAACAATGTCAGTACACAGAGTCTATACTTCAAGACCTTCGGGTATCATATGTGAAGATGATACGGAATATTTATCAACAGGGACTTTGTACCTTTCGATGAACATTTGTAGAAAAATGAGGAGACGTTCTTTGGCATAACACTGGTTCATCAACTTTCTGCCCAGCCACTGTGACGTTTTACAAGCTCTTACATACAGAATAAGATTTCATTATAGTGTAATCAAGATATTTAGAACAAAAAAAAGCCACTAGTTATTTTGGAATACATTGAATATCCTAAACTAAAAAACAATGTATTGTTTTTATAAATCCTGTTTGAAAATCCTTGGTTTTAAGTCTCAGTATACATACCTACATCAGCTCCTTATAATGTTTTTTATTCGGGAGTAAGAACTGTCACAATTTGATCAATTATGACAACTATGATTGTGTACGTTTATTTGCTTTATACTAACATATTACAAATGATCTTGGTGATTGATTATCTATACTTTTACATATGTACAGAAAATAACAAAACAGAATTAAAACTACAAACGATAAGACATTAAACAATATCAGATCAAATTACAAATTAAACATCATAACCAAATACATGAATGTTGGATAACAAATGGATAAAACATTTGAGCAAATTGGTTATGTGTAAAAGAACACACCTTTCGGATATGCACAGTAACTTTTTTGTCATTTTTCGTACTTTCCAGATATCGATGATATCATTAACAATCCGAGCTTTTCTGATTGTGTTCCATTGATATATCCCCAAAAACTAGAAATTTAAGAAACAGCAGACACGGTTTCCTTTGCCCCGTTTTTAAACTTATACCTCGAATTTGTAGCAGAATCTATGACAAACGAGACGATTTTTATTTTGAAACCATCAGTTTCCCCCACCTTATAATAATATACCAACTTTACCTGCATATGAGATATACATTTCCCAACTTATTTGGTATTCAAGAGCTGGCAGCTCCTACTTAAGACTTTGTAAAACGTGTCTGAGTAGAAAGTTGATGAACCAGGGGAATGTTAAAGAACGTCTCGTCCATTTTCTAAAAACGTTCATCTGAAGGTACCAAAACCTTGTTGATAAATATTCCGTATCAACTTCACAAATAATACATGAAGGTCGTGGAGTATAGATTTTCCGACCTGACGTTGTTTATCAACTTCACGAAGTGTTATAGTTTTCTTTTATTAGTCTTTATTTATATTACTTTTAATATTTGGTCTGTTTTTGGTGATATCCATTTGACGATGCTCGGTACTTGTGCATCCCGTCATTGTGTTGTTTGTTTTATCTTTCATTTTTGTTTGTGTGCTTTGTTCGTGTGACTTTTTGTGTTTCTTGATACATACGGTCCGAGACCACAATTGTCGTCCCTTGATTTTCGTTGTTCACGAATATAGTCCCTAGTGTTGACAGTGGGTTACTTGCCATTAATTTTTATACCCCTTCCAAATTTATTTCTCCATGTTTAATGCCTCAAATTGCAAGAAGGGGGATGAATTTACACTGTAAAAAAATTTGGGTCCAGAATTTTAAAGGAAAGTAGTGATTTGGTCCAGCTGAAAAAGGTTGAAAATTAGCACTTCGGAAGCTGTCAAATGATTTAAAGACGCCCTTAACATAAAATTGTCCATATTTTGAGTTAGAGCCGATGAAGTTTTCTATCATTTTGATATAATTTGTCCCAAAAGTAGTACAACACACTGTAAAAGTTTCTTTGAGAAAGCGCAGGTGGGATTTTTTTAATTTTCATTTATGTTCTAAAAGAAATGCACTATGAAATAATTGTGTTCTCGGACCATACGATGCGGCTCTGTGCTTTAAACATCCAGCCATTGTGGTATTTTTCTATTATAATTTTTACATGCTTTGGACGATAGTGTTGGTTTATATTTCTGGATGTGTGACGTTTACATTCTGACGTTATAAGTGCGATTCTACGACAGAGTTAATGTTAATTTAAGCATTCGGTCACAGTACTTTAAATCCTTTATGTGTTGATTTAACATACATGAATAAAATACATACATAAGTAAGCAATGAATGTGGTTGTTAAATTTGAATATGTTTTTTTGTTCTTCTTTGTTAAAAATTTGTTTGTTTTTGTTCTGATTAAGATTGTGACACGGTGATGACTGATCCCTATTTTGATTTTTTAAAACTATTATGATTGCTTTGTTCACGACAATATAATGGAATTTAATGCGACTGTCAAACAAGTGAGAGGTTTAGCGCTATAAAACCTGGTTCAATCTATCCTTTTTGACATAAGAAAATGTCTGTACCAAGTCAGGAATATGACAGTTGTTGTCCATTCATTTAATGTATTTTAGCTTTTAATTTTGCCATTTGATTATAAGGACTTTCCGTTTTGAATTTTCCTCGGAGTTTAGTATTTTTGTGATTTTACTTTTTACAACATTTTCACATCGCCTTAGTTTTAGTTAATGGTATAGAGGTTTGAATGGTTTCATATGTAGTATACACTTTCTACAAAAAGAAGACAATTCAGTGAATCATAAATACAAATGTAAACAAAATTGAAAAAACCCCGCTGCATACACTCTAAATTATCTGGTGTTTGAATCTCACCTCATAAGCCACCTTCCTCAGGAATGCCCAAATTAAAAAAAAATCAATGACGAGATGCATCAAAATCGAGTCAAGTCAAATTTCGAGTTCGAAATAGATCTGTAGGAACAAACAAAGGTTCACAAAACCTATCATAAAACGATCATAGTTTAGAGGCAACAAATATGCCCTTAGTCAAAAATGATTTCATAATGTTACTTATATTTGCCTAGAATGATGTAAAGAAATCTATAAACAGCATGTATTGAAAATGTGTGTCTCAGCAATTTAAGAAAACTGATTTTTGTATGTTAATTTTAGATATTTGCCTACCTTATTTACGAATCTATGTCAATCTAACATTTACCTGTTCTGGGAAATAATAAATCCCACTGTTTCTGGTTAATTACTCGTTTTCTCTTCAACGGATCAAGAACTTTAAATTTATTCTGATTTAGCTCCTTTTGTAATCCTCCAGGGGAAAACTCATGGTCAAAGTTCACTCTTACTGCTTGTGGTGCTACCCTTAGTATTAGATTGATTATCCGCAAGTAGTTTGCCTCTTCCTCAGTAATGGCCTTCTGTGTTTCCTTTATACTGTAATACGATGTCGCTGAACATTCAGTGACTGCCATATTGATACTAGAAATAAAAGTTACAATAACGGCTTCAAACTTTAAAACTCTAAAACGACGTAAATGAGGCGGGACATATTTTAAACTTGTATTCCATAGATATAAAAAAAGAGATTAGGTATGATTGTCATTGAAACAATTCTCCGCACGAGACCAACTGACAAAGGTTCACCGTTCGGTCTTCAACTACGAGAAAAGCCCACACCGCATAGTCAGCTTTAAAAAGCCCCGAAATGACAATTGTAAAACAATTCAAAGGAGAGAACACTAACAGCCTGATTTATTAACAAAATGCAACTACTACCACGGAATTGTAGGCTCTTGATAAGCATATACAGAACATGGCGGGGTTAAACTTGTTTGTTGGCGGCCTAACTCAGGACAGTGCTGAAACGACACAGAAAAAGAAAAACTTTGCAAAACAAAAAACGAAAAACAAATATGAAAAAACAGCAAAACAAAAAAACAACATCAAATACAGTACAAATACAGGTGCGTGTTCAATCAGCCTTATATGACAGTAAATCATAATTTTGACGAAAGCAAGGAAATCACTCACACATGTTGCAAATACTATTATTCAGCATTAAATAAAGGCAACAATAGTATGCCGCTGTTTAAAATTCATAAATCAATTGAGAAAAAAAAATCCAGGTTACAAACTAAAACTGAGGGAAACACATCAAATATAAGAGGATGACTACGATAAACAGAAAAATAACAATAAAAGTAACACACACATAAACGAACTATAATATAACAATGGCCATTTTCCTGACTTAGTACAGGACATTTAAAAAAAATGGTGGGTTTTGTGGCTAGCCAAACATCGCACTTTAATAGCAATATTAAACATAACACTGAAATGACATCCTTACATGACAGGAATAAAGTAAAAATAAATGCAAGAACATTAAGATCAGCGAAATACACAAATAAACAATACAATATACTGCATTACGGCAACAAAACAACAGAAACACCGATTAAGTGAACAAAAACAAACAACAAACATTATTTTTTCCCAAATAAACACATGTTGATAATGGAAAACTATTTTATTACCAACGAAATATTCGCACAGAGTAAACAAAGTTATATTTTGTTGAGGCACCCACAGGAACCTTCCGATTTTGCTGCCATCCAACACAAGAAAAGAAATAAATAATTAAAAAGCAATTGTTCAGAGAACAATTGAAGGTCTTTCCACCAAAAACAATGCATTTTAATATGAAAGTTGTAAAATTAAGTTTAAAATGTCATTTCAATCGTCAAATGATAGCTTATTGTACGCTGATTCTAAAAATATATGGTTTCTATACAAATTTTTTAAATAAGGGAGATAATTGGTTACTTCCGGTTTAAAAAATGTTACTTCCGATAATATTTGAATATTTACTTGACACTGATTCCAAAAATATCTGGTTCTATATACTTTTATATTAATAAAGTACGAAAAATAGCTACTTCCGGTTTACACAGGGTTACTTCCGGTTGTCATATGGAGCGTTCATATTGCTTCGGTCGAAAAAGGACAAATCATGCGAAGGATATAACTAGCAATTTTATAAAATAAATTTGTCGTTATTCTTTTACGGTTGCGAAGGAGTAGTGGACACAAGGAAAACAGTGTTTGGGGAAATAACTCCTACAAAGAAAAGTATTCGGTTACTCAGGGTAAAATTTAAAAGCGCATAAACTCTTCGATATTATATACCAAAAACCTAAGCGACATATTGCGTAGCAAATATTTATTGCAAGAACAAAATTAGGTGGAAGAAAAAAAAAATCAGAAGAAAAACAATAGGTCTTTCCACAGAAAAGTGGAAAGACCTAATAATGGACCATCTTAACCAAAAAACGAGTCATAAGGAGGAAAAGAACAGTGATAGGAAATTATTTCTCTTTTACTATGTTTACAGAATTCATTTGAAATTAAATGCACCAGATTTCGTATTCTTCAAATTCCATCTGATGCTCTAGAAAATACGTACCACTTTTACAGATTACTGGCCATTCCCGATAGTTTGATGAACGAACACATAGTTAAAATTCAGCATAGACTAGTGATATTTATACTTTGTCCTTTACTGTCGGCGACCAAAACATTTAACAGCATTACTGACGCGATTGGAAGCAGTGCCTCAATGGAAGTCAGTCGAAATGGTACGGAATTGCTGGTAAAATGTCTATTTTGGGGAAGAAAGTTAAATGAACAAGTCATGCATTCAGACCACACAACTGTACTGTCTATACACAGCCTGACATATATATAGTTATTATAGTTTACTTACATACTTACACATGTTACAATGAACTTCCACTTTCACTTTCAGTTGCTATTAATAACGTTACTTACCATTGTAACATTGTGACGTTTAATTTTTACAACCCGATTTTGTTCTTCAGCATGATTTTATCTATTGTTTTTATCCTGATGACGGTGCCCATGGCACCGAAACATGTCGATCAATAACTTTCTACAGCAGTCCCTAAATTGTTGTTGTTATAAGACTCTCTACTATTTTATTATGATTATGTCAAACATGTTGGGAATAACATTTCATAATTACTGTATCAAAATATTTACATCAATATGTAATGTTTGCTGACTCCATAAATTTTATTGGTATGGGTTTTGATTATTTTTGAAGGTTGTTTTCATTTATGTGTTAACTTATATGTTTATATATCTATTGAAAAATTATCCTATTGGCAATCATAACCCATCTTCTTATCTTTACTGTTGTTATAGTTTAATCGATGACCTGAGCTGTATTGGTAAAAAATCCTCAATGATCTTTAACCTCGTACTTTATTTAATATTTTAACTATTAATTTCGAGCTTCACTGTTTAGTCACATCTGCGCGTCTGGAGTAAGCAGTTTTAATACTGGTATCTATGACGATTTTGGTATAAAGTATAATATATATTAAATTGCTGTTTGCATGGATGAAATATACATACCTGTAGAACTAAACTAAAATGCGTTTTGATACAGGTACAAAGGCTTGATCTGATGATTTTGATGAAACGTGTTTTTAATACATAACATTGTCAACGAGGAGTATTTACAATTTATACTTTAGTCGTTTCGTTTAAAGACCTTTAAAATACCTGTTGTTAGAATGAAATACAAGTCATATGATATCATTTTCAATTTAGTTATATCATCATTGTTCTTTGAGGACAATCTCAATCTTCTAAAATAAGAATAATAGGAACTTCTGAAATAATTCAAAAGTAAAGGCCGTGATTAAGTTTGCCCATGTAATACTATACATGGTGGGCAAAAAACTCGGGTTTTGTGAGTATTTCACAGCCCAATGGGAAATACTGGAAAAACCCGGGTTTTACCGGGTATTAGTGGGTAATACTGGGCAATACTGGGTAATATAAAATACTGGTCTAAATTTTATAGGGGAGCAAACACAAGTGTAACACATTTAAGATATTTATAACTTGTTTTATTTGTCTAGAACTGTAAATATAAAGCAAAAATATCTTTTTTTTACCAATAAGTATAACTCCTATTATGAATTAACAATTACATGTAAGAAAAATTACATTTAGATAATGTATATGTACTGTCACTAATTTATAAGTAATTATTCAGATTAGAACGCAGATTTGTTTATGTAACCATAATAGGTGTCATCCTGGTTTGCCCACTTTTAATTACATGTATATGTAAACATAGAGGGAATTGTTGTTTTAACATTTTATAGTTTATTTCTGAATTATAGTCATATTTTTTACCTTTTATTTTACCTGTAAATTTTTATATGAATATTATATTCTGCTATTAAATCAAGGAAAATGTGCAAAGCTTTTCTATATTTTATATTTCTTTGGCGGAAAATGTATTTGCATTTATAAAAGAAAAGGGAAAAATGTGCACTTAAAATGAATTATTATTCCAATTTATCAACAAATAGTTTTAATTATTGGTATATTCTGAAATAAAAGTAAAAGAATGAAACTAAAGATTTATTAGAACAAATCTCATTAGAATATCTGACTTTATTCAATTTTTTTTTTAATTTTAATAAAATACACAGTTCTAATAATTAAATATAAAAAATATCCAATCAATTCTAACAACTAGAATATAAATTAATAGACAACATTCGTTCGGAAGATCTTCACATAGACGATTTAGATAACGAATTTACTGAATCTGAAATTGAATCTGCTATTAAAAAACTAAAGCGTGGTAAAAGTACAGGAACAGATGAAATCAGTGGAGAAATGTTTTTATCAGATTCTCAACTTTTTTCAACATTTTTAACAGTTTTGTTTAATAAACTTTTTGAATTTAGTATATACCCCGATAATTGGATAGAAGGAATTGCTATACCTGTACCAAAGAAAGGGGATCTTACAAACCCTAATAACTATAGGCCAATTATATTGATTAGTGTATTTTCAAAGATCTTTACTTCAATTTTGAATAATCGTTTACTTTGTTGGGCCGAAGATAATGAGATTCTTTTAGCAAACCAATTTGGATTTCGTCGCCAAAAATCAACTGTCGACGCTGTTTTTATTCTTCATGGAATAATATCAACAACCTTGTCGCAAAAGGAAAAACTGTATTCAGCATTCGTGGACTTTTGTAAAGCTTTTGACAATGTCGACCGTCGCATACTTTGGTATAAGCTTTTCAATAGTGGAATTAGTAGCAAGTTTGTTTCCATGGTGCAGTCAGTATATGCAACTGTGAACATTCGCGTTAAATGCGATGGATTACTTTCAGATGTTTTTTGTAATAATATTGGTGTAAAACAAGGCGAACCCTTGTCTCCTCTACTTTTCATATTTTTTATAAATGACATTGCTGATGATCTACGTATGAATGATAATAGAACTAGTGATTACATAAGCCTTAATGGATATTTGATATATTTGTTGTTATTCGCTGATGACACTATGCTATTTGGAAAAACACCGGAAGCTCTACAGTTTCTTTTAGATAAATTATTCGTCTACTGTACAAAATGGAAAATTGGGGTTAATAAGGATAAAACAGAAGTTGTAGTTTTTCGTAAAGGATGGCAAAGAGTAAACCATTCGTGGCATTATGACAATACGGAACTAAAAGTAGTCGATCACTATGTATACCTTGGAGTTCTTCTACATTACAACGGTAAATTTCAACAAACTCAAAAACGCCTAGCGGGACAGGGAAGTAGAGCGCTTGCAGCATTGTTAAACTCATTAAGATCTACTTATATTTCACCAGAACAGCAATGTGCTATGTTTGACAGTCTAGTTATGTCTATTTTAAACTACGCCTCTGAAGTATGGGGTTTTCATCATGCAAAAGAAATCGAAACTGTACATAATAAATTTTGTAGATTTGTTTTAAAAGTACCCAAAAACACGCCTGTCTGTTGTATTATTGGCGATCTTGGTCATTTACCTATGTATGTTACTAGGAAACAAAAGTTGTTGAAATACTGGGTTAATATTATAAACAAGAAACCAGATATTGTATATGAAATATATCAAGTTCTAGTTGCTGACTGTAATAGTGGTAAAGAAAATTGGGCCACAAATGTTCGTAATTTACTTTTTCAACTTGGATTTAATTATTTATGGTATGCACAAGAGAATGTTAATGTAAACTTTGATATTTTGAATGAACGTCTGTTAGATCAATTTTATCAGAGCTGGCGTGAGTCTGTAGAGAGCTCTGAAAAACTAATATTGTACAAAATGATAAAAACAGGTTTTAAGATGGAACAATATATATTGAAAAATATCAATGTTAAAATGTTGTCTTTATTAAGATTTGGTGTATTAAAACTAAATATGGAAACTGGTCGTTACATAAAACAACGAAGGGAGGATAGAATTTGTAAATGTTGTACTATGCAATGTATAGAGAACGAATATCATTTTATTATGGTTTGTCCAGCATATAGACAGTATAGACTTAAATACTTCTCAAAACATTATCATACATGGCCAAATATCAACAAACTGTATTCACTACTACAAGTTCAAACAAAAACTGTTATTTACAATTTGATGTGTTTTTTGCGTGAAAGTTGGAAACTCAGAACTTTCATATTAACTTAGTTATATATATGAATCTAATTGTCTTTTTCATTAACAAAATGTTCATATTGTTAATTATGTTCTCTGCAGTTTAGTATACCTATGTATTAATATAAATTTCATGTTGCTTACACATGATAATGTTGTAATTTAAATGTGCTATAGCATAATTGTGCTTATTGCAATAAACGTATTTATCTTTAAATGGAACTGTTCAGTAGCCAAGCTATGAATATGACACAATTTGAACAGTAAACTGCAACCAAGCTAGCATTTTCTTAAAAAATAAAGTATCTTTCAATTAATTTATAATAATCATGATTGCTAACAACACCAGTTGGAACTTCAACTAGAAAGACTATTTATTGACTATGAGACAGCAACCAACAATGCAGCACGAACATTGTGGCCAGGGGTAAATGAGAAAGGCTGCATGCTTCTTCCATTTCACCCCGTGTATTTGGCGATAGGCACACAAATATGGTCTACAGTCCTATTATTAAGAAAATGAAGACATTACTAAACTGATACGACAAGCTGCAGTACTACCTCTTGTTCCGCCCACCTTGTTGAGGATGTTTGGCTAAACACTTTAGAAGACATTGGAGAAGCTGAAAACAAACCCGCTACAACTTCATTTACAGAATACATGACAGAGTTCTGGGTTGAAAGCTACCGCTTTCTAAGGAATCACTATTACACAGAAGGACCCCGCACCACAAATCACCTGGAAGGATGGCACAACAAAAGACTCAAACATGCCCACCCAAACATCTACCAGATCATTGAGTTACTGAAGGAAGAGATTTCTCTGACACAGCATCACATCTTCTATCTTCTCCATTTGAACTGAACAATGAAGTGAAATATTACTGGTAATAAAAAAAAACAAACAAAAAAAAATTGTAAATTGCGACTTTGTAAATATAATGTTTTGTGACTTTTGATGTATATATAAAAAATTGTATTTCTCCTCATTTTACATATTTCCTTATGCAATGCATTTATTGAATTATTTTTGAAATAAAAGAGATCTTGTATTGATGTATTTATATCATGAAAATCATTCAGAAACTAATAAACTATAAAGACACTTTTGTAACTGAATATCATTTTTTTTTGTTATTTGTTGTGTACATGTATGTATGTTGAATGAATTTATATTAAATAATTGAGAACAAATATTTGATTTTTTTTTTAATAATTTTTCTATACAAAAAAAAACCAACCTGAATATATAGAAAAAACACTTACAAACTATATACCTAAGTTGGAACAGACTATACAATTGTATGCTCATTAAACCTTTTGTCTTTTTTGTTTTCTTTACTAATAGATAATTGGTAGAATTAAAAGTGGGCAAACCAGGAGTAAACCCCATAATAAGCCCTTTCAATTCTATAAATGTTAATGGCATGACCCCTTAGGGCGTTTATTCAGCAATATGAATGTATAACAATCAAAATAACAATTCACTTAAAAAAATGAATTTTTATCAAAGTTCTGATAATTGAAACAAATGAATGCTTGGTAATTAACAAGGTATCTTGAAATATGCAAATCGTGTATTCTGCTTATATATATAGAATTACCGAAGAACAGAATGAAATTGATTTTTTCATTCTACTAGAAATGACTCAATGGTTGTCTGTATAAAAAGAATATATTTAGCTGTGATACTGTAAAATTACACCAAATCTTAACTATTTTGTGTTAAAATAAGCTTAAAAAATCAGTAATGCCCAGTATTACCCATTTCTGGGAGTATTGCCAACTCCGGGAAAACCCGGGTTTCCCCACACGGGAATACTTTGACAACCCTGATACTATAAGCAGTTAGATTCAAGTCCTTTGTGATAGTTTAAAATATCATATTCAACGAAAATGTTTTCATTTCAAAGCTATATCATAACCTTGTTTCTCGTAAGAATCGGGTAACAGGATTAAAAAAATCATACATATCAAACGTAAGAAATTAAAGATTAAAGTAGGCTCAAGATTGTTTGTGTTCGCCTAAAAGATGAGTTTAATCAACAAATGACAAGCTGGGATTGAAAAACCAATGCGGTGTGAACTTAGAGCAAGACTCAGTTATATCCAAGGTTACTACTTTGTCAGCAAGGACCGAACCAGCAATGCCTAGTGTATGAAGATGTCTATAGGAACATTAGACAACACAACTTCCACAAAAAAATCCGCAATTAATAAAAATGCATAAAAAACATAATATTTTGTATATGATAATTGTATAAGTTACATTTTACACCTACCTTTTATGAGTAAAATTTTTTTCAAACGAAATCCCAATGGAGATATAAAGTATCTTCTATAGCAAACAGCACTATACTATAAAACTACGACAGACAAACAAACAAACTTTGATTGATAGGTATACTCCAAGTTCAAGATGCAATTCTATGTTCTGATCATATTCAGTGAAATTTACATCATACAACCACACCCTTTACAAAAGTAGTTCGACAACCTTCTATTAATGTCAACCAATCGTTAGTATTTAAAAAAGTAGTAGTAATTTGAGGTTTTTCAACATTTAATTTATAATCACGATCATATCAAGTACACGTTATTTGAACACTGATGATATGTTACACACCAGTGCTATTGCTATACGTCATAGTTTCTATATCTGAAGTGTAAATTGAATAGCCTATTGTTACGAATAACAATAGATTTTGACCACAGAGTGTGACGAGTGGGGATTTTGAAAACACCTGCTTCTTCATCCAAAAGCACAGTTCATTGTTATTCATAAAAGTACAAATTGTTTTAATAGCATTGACAAAAGAGATTAATAAGAGATTACTTATACTGTTTACTACAAATTGATTCAAAACATGTTAAAAGATAAATTTACCAGGAAATTCTAATAGTGAAAAAAATATTTTGCTTTAAAAAAATCTTTAAATTACTCATTTGCTCGAAACTAGAAATTTAATCATATGTGCCAATGTCTTTAAGAACAAACACATTAAAAAAACTCTTATTTGAATTATACTAAAACAAAATATATAGTATCATAAATATATAAAGTTTGATACCGAGGACAAAGTTTGCGGTAATTGTTGTGGCTGGCCCCACAAAAGGGGATTTCTATATATTGTTGTTTGTGAAACGTGTTCAATCGTCATTTTTCTAATCCAGACATACTTTTCCCTCGTCCGATATTACTCTGACGTCCGTGGGACAGCCCCAGCTTGTCTGGCAAAACAGCCGTTGGACGTCAGAGTAAACTCGAGCTAACTTTTCACACAGTATGTTTAGAATATGAAAGTTTGCGAAGTGATGTAAAGAGGGAGCTTTTTTGATAAAACCGTATATTGTAAAATACATTTATGATTTACTTTATTAGATTGATATTAGGTAGTACTCTGGGTTATACATATAACGTTATTTTCATTCCTCTCTGCCAACGGCGCCCAACGCCTGACTCAAAATGCCGTCCGTCTCATACCCGTCCATATTGCATACAAGGAGCATTATATCTATAATACTAAACTAACGAGGTCCAATTTGTCAGCCGTGATGGGGTAAAAACGACAAATGAAAGAATTCAACTTTATATTTAGCTAATATAGGACAATGGTGTTGATTAAAAATTACATCACTTCAGACCCTTTTGTTTTCCACATAATTAATTTTGCCAATTATTAACAAGATCTGGGTCGAATCCGATACCGGAACCAATAGTATATTCAGTTGTTACCTATTACCTCATCTGTACGTTTCGCATCTGACAGGCGCACTATCAAATGGTATATTCAAGATTTTGCTATATACACGGGTAATCATCACAGGGTTTGACACCGCTAAATTTAATCATTATCACATTGTTTCCGATGTAGTATTTTAATCAGTATGGCATTCTAAGATAACAATACGAATACTAAAAATCTGGACTTATGATACGATAAGGCGTATAGGTACAGTTTTCAATTTGTTAGCCGGAATGACGTAAAACAGGGAATCGAATAATTCAACTTTATTTATAACTCATATACTCCATTCCAGGCATTTTGTTCCAGGTCGACGGGTTCAAACAGAAATATTTTGAAAGCAGGGAAAACTGTGTATCTTATAATCGGCATGACTTTACCGATCTTTATCAATCGAGATCAATCTATCAATTGACAATACCAATACTAAAATAAGGCTCACGCATAGTTAATTGTGTGAAATATTGCACCAAATCATGCAGGATTGATGATTGTATCAGTTTTTAAAGTGTACCAAAAATATGGTGGGCTAAAAAGGATAGGATCCTTCCATATGAGCCCCACAACGATCTTACATGTCCCTTACAGGTATAGTAATAATTTTCAATTCAGTCACAGACTCGCGATATCACGGGTGTGTTCTAGTATTTTATAATATAAGAATGCACGGCACGACCAACCTTGTTTGGCCTACTAACAAGCTACGGTGTATAACCTTTGCTAAGAAATCAATTTAGAAGATCGATTTTATCAAAAAATAATTTCTATGTATGTTACATTGGTTTTTTTTTGTGCACTTCAGTGTGTAGACTGCTTCGTTGTTTTCCTCTAAAAAAATAAGTGTTTCCTTCGGTTTTGGTTTGTATACCACATTTGTTTTCTCTCAATCGATATATTACTTTTGAACAGCGGTATACTTTTGACAGCAGATCAAAAAAGCTAATCTGAAGTTTATTGCTAGATAAAAGGCAATAAATTAAATCTAAACGTTAATCTAAAAGTCTAGTTAACATTGCAGTAATCTCAAACAGGCAGTCATTATGAACATTTAGAATATTGTAATTTAAACGACACTCGTTATCATTAGCTTAACGATACCTGTCAATCACATTACATTTACATGGATCGATACCTCTGCGTGTGGACTGTATCACCAGCAAAGTAGACAGAAGTTCGATGCTTGCGTGAAAACACGGTTATAGTGTAAATAAATTGATAAAACCTGCTGGTAATAAATTTTGAAAATTTCTTAAAATTTAGGAATATATCTCCTTCGTGCAGCGGTCTTATTTATTGACCGGCTTTGACTATACTTTTGTCATTTTTATGTTATCAGCTTTTCATTTCTAAAGGTATTGACTTTCGAATGTTTTGTCAAGTGTTTTGTATTTTTGGTGTTTTCGACGTTTATCGATTTTTGATGTCGTTGTGAGTTTCTCTTCTACTTGTGAGGTTTGAATGATCCAGTGGTATCTTCTGCCTCTTTTGTACATTCTCCTGTCCCTTTTTTGGACAGGGAGGTTTCAAAATACGAAGTGTTCGTAAGAGTAAAGTATGTCAAGTATTGAAAGAATAGTTTCGAAGCATACATAATTTGTTTTTTTAAGGAAGTGTTCCAAGGAGTTTTTACTGTCAGCATGGCATAAACTAATATCAACAAAAAGACATTAAAGAATGACATAGTTTAATATTGTAATTTTTAATGATGATTCCAAATTAATCAAATATCTTTATTTCATTTTTTCACCTTTCAAATTATTAGTTATGTATTCTGATTCTCTTTCAGTATTTACTAAGACCATTTTTATGAATAACCTGATATAAATCAAGACAACAGTAGTATAACAATGCTTAAACACATAAATCGATTTTGACAAAAGACAAACCTGGTAAAACAGACCACTGAACTAGTATATATATATTAGTTTAGGGGCCAGCTAAAGGCCGCCTCCGGTTGCGGGAGTTTCTCGCTGCATTGAAGACCTATTGGTGACCTTCTGATGTTGTCTGTGCTATGGTCGGGTTGTTGTCTCTTTGACACATTCCCTATTTCCATTGTTGCATAGACTTCAAAAAAAGTGAGACCGGATGGATTGAAAGGGTAATAGTCTCGTGCCTTGCATGCATGAACTGTCATGTCAATTCAAACTCAGTAAAAGAGTGGCGAAAAATACTAGAGGGACATTCAAACTCATATGTCGAAAATGAGCAGACAACGCCTTGCATTGGTTAAAACCAAATTGACAAATGGACAAACAATAGTACAGAAAACACGACATCAAAGAGTCATAATCGGGAAAAGGACACAATAGGTAATTAAGGTACAGAGAAGACAACTATTTTGAGATACAAGACTGCGAGAATGTCGCTATATTGAGATAAGACACTTACACTACGTGATGGTGTCCGTTAAACTATATTTTGTGTCAATTTTAGTCGTTCTTCCTCAAAGCTATGTTTAAACACTTTGTTCATAAGGGACACAGTCTGCCAATGAAATTCGTTTAGTGTAAATATGAACGAGCGTAACTTTGGAGTGGTTCATCTATGTCTGTATCTAGGAAATGATACTACACAGACATTCTAGATTAAGTAGTATCTCAATGTCGAGTTTACTAAGATATATTAAATGCAAGCAACACTGCAAAAATGGTTATTGAGTGACAGTTCATTCTCAATATAAATGAAAAATGAACGACTTTTGCAAGATGTTTTTTTCTTCTTTGTCTATGTAAAAATTGTGTATAAACGCTGCTTCATATTAGAACACATACAGGTTAGTCAGTTTGGGAATGCACAATCACTCCTCACATAGTCTTCGAATCGTTTCACTCTTACTGGCATTTTCCAGATCTTGTATGGGGATCAATTTTGATGTAACAGTTTCTACCTAAGTGTTGTTGAAATTGATTCAATTGTTTCCGAGGAGAGTAACTTTGAAAAAGTATACAACAGCGAACACTATGGCGCGGAATCAGGGTAAAAAATACTTATTTACGTATATACATTATTTGTATAACGTATATACATTATTCGAATTACGTATAGACAAAAATCGAATTACGTATATACATAAATATTTTTGTATACACAAAAATAATTACGTATATACGAAAATCGAATTCCGTATATACATAACGCAATCATAGGTTTGAACGTAGTTTTCAATTTAGACTTGTTCATAATTATTTCTGTATATACATAAATATTTCCGAATATACCTAATTATTTCTGGATATACAGAATTGAATTAACGTTTATACATAAATCGAATTCCGTATATACGTAAGTATTTCTGCATATACAGAATTATATTTACGTATAAACGGAATTTGAGTTACGTATATACATAAATTGAATTCCGTACATACATAAATATTTATATTTATACGTAAATAAGATTCCGCGCCATAGAACACGAAAATTAATAAATCTTCTTTCAAGGCTATATGTTTATGAACAGTCATCAGAATTGTATCGGTCATATGGGCATTTTTGTAGATCTTGTCTGCTGATAATTTTTACCCTTTTCTTCTACATATTTAATATGATTTTTAAGATAATAGTAAAATCCATGAAAATTAGCAAACAAATGTAATTTAAAGGCAGTTAGTCCTTAAAGACCACTCTGATACTATGGGGGAAATAGGGTGTATGTAGATATTGACATTTTGAGAAATTTGGTCCATGTAAGAATTTTTTATTTTTTTATCTATTAAGGTTTTCAGGATACAGGATAATTATAACAACCTCAATATTTTATATTTATTCCATGACGCTTGACTGATCCGGAGAAAAAAATGCAAACTTTAAACAAAGACCATGCGGATCATTAACTTCAAGTAGGGTTGAAATTGGCACATAGACGATCTTAGAAAAAGTTAACGACGCGAATAAAAAGTAGTCAAACATTGTTGTTTAACGGCTATGGTAATTTTCGTAGATCTTGCATTTTATTTCTGTACAGGTTCTTCCAATCTAATATAGTTTTTGAGATGATATGCAAAAACATGAAAATAAGCGCAAAACTTGTCATTTAAGAGCATTAACTAATTAAGTGGAGCATGCTCTGCTTACCTCCCATAAGCACCTTAGACCGACCCCGGTTATGGTTGAGTTTGTGATACCCAAAGTTTAGTTTGCTTTAGTTGTGTTTTATATAATTTTGTTTGTTTTTTGTTTTTTTCCTTTGAAAATCAGAAAGAGAACATCTGAGAAGCTAAAGATACCAAAGGGACATTTAGACCCATACGTCGAATATAAACTGACACGCCATGTCAAAAAATAAAAAGACCAAAAGACAAACGTACACTAAACACAGCATAACAAACTAAAAGCTGAGCAACAGCAAGCCCGACAAAATGGTATGCCTCCAGAAATTGAAAAACTGAAGATCAAATAAGGACAGATATTTTTATTCCATCGATCAACAATATCATCACATAAAATCTGAATTATAACACTAAAATTAAGTTAAAATGCATAAATTCCTTCTGTGATTTAAAGATTCAAATTAGTAACTATCTCTCATTTGGCCTATTTGAATATATATATGATATGCCATATATCACTTATTGCTGCTAACATATATGAATAGAATTTATACGTGAAAATAAAAGCATAAAAATGGTACCTTAATAGAATGTTAACTATTTGAATTTTTATGAAAGCTGAAAAATTGAATACAATTGTTTAAAGACTTTTGTATCTGTGTCGCACATAAAAAAAAAATATGACTTCAAATCTCTAGAAAATAAAGGAAAATATTGATCATATGCGTCATAAAATCATTTGAAATCCTTAATATAATCATCAAAACTCTTTCTGCATATCTCATGGCTACATCTTGATAAATATGCCTTTCATAAAATTGACATATTCTAAGATTCACAATTCAAAAGTAACTATTATAGCTGACTATGAGTATGATGTATGGGCTTTGCTCATTGCTGAAGGCGCTGTGACCTATAGTTGTTAATTTCAGTGACATTTAGTCTCTAGTGGAGAGTTGTCAAAAAGGCAATCATACCGCATCCTCTTTTTTTATATTAACTCCTTTTCTTAGAGTAGTCTTATAGATTCGTATCTTCAAATATGAAGATTTCTTTTATCTATTTAAACTATCAATGCTAGATAGCAATATTTTTTTCTATTTTTTAATGATAAATGTAGCTGATGCAACAGACAACACAGTGATGATGTGTTCATTAATAATGATTTGACTTTTTATAGCCCTATGAAGAAGTCAACAGATAAATATTGGCGGGGGATTTTGATTCCTGGAAAAGCTCTAATCAAACTAGAAAACCAATATGTATTGAAGAGGTTATATCTTGCCCTTTACGGAGAGATAAATTAGTAGTTCAAAAATTAATTAAGACCATTTTTTTCAACATTGAAATGGAATAGCACACTCTTTAAATAAAATTGAGAATTGAAATGGGTCAAAGAGACAACAACCCGACTATAGAACAGACAACAGCAGAAAGTCACCAACAGGTCTTCAATGCAGCGAGACATTCCCGCACCCGGAGGCGTCCTTCAGCTGGCCCCTAAACAAACATATATACTAGTTCAGTGATAATGAACGCCATACTAAACTCCAAATTGTATACAAGAATCTAAAATAAAAAATAATACAAGTCGCAGGATGCTTATCGATATTGATATATCGATGTGGTCGAGGATGCATATGGATCTACAGCAAAGCTACCGTCCAATAAAAGTATTTTCTTTTATTCAAAGAAAGGTTCAAGGGACAAGAATATATAAAAATTTGAAGAAATGTTACTTTTGTGCAAAGGAAAAAATGGGAAACCATCTAAATATTTCTGGTATTTATTGAGAAAAATAAACACTTCGTGTACAATATATACCAGAAATACTTATCGTTGCTGGTTTAAATAAAGAATTATCCAAATAATTTTGGAAATGAATACACTCCTTTAGGGTGCAGTCTTGTACCATTTTGATATTGCTTAGTTTCTTTTGTTAGCTTTTCTGACATTGAACTCGGACTTCTTTAAAACTGAGTTTTACCTTGTTTTCTATATTCTACATTGGCTGGAGGGTTGAGATCTCACAAAACATGTTTAACCCAGCCGCATTTTAGGAGCCTCTGGCCTTTGTTAGTCGTGAAGGTTTTTTAATTTTTGTTCCTCTATATGCTTAGTGTGATGCAATTTTCACTGAACTAGTAAACAAATTTATTTAGGAGCCAGATGAAGACCATGTCAGGATGCGGGATGTTCTCGCTGCGTTGAAGATACATAGGTTGCCTTCGGCTGTTGTCTGCTCTTTTGTCGGGTTGTTGTCTCTTTGACATAGTCCCCATTTTCATTTTCAATTTTTGTTGTAATTAAGTGCTCCATAAGCTTACATGCAAAACAGCCGATCTTCGAAATTAAAAAAAATTAAATGCTACTTAGAATTTTTGTTTCATGTGCATATAATGTATGTAGTAATGTGAAATTGTAATTTAATGGGGGGGGGGGGGGGAAGTGCTTCATGCCACGGAGAATAAAAATTTATCAAACCATGAAGTCAAATTTTTTTTCTAGTTTCTGTTTGCCGCAGCCTTTCAAGCAAACATACTATCCTTCCATTTTCCTAGTTTGATATCCCCAAAAAGATGCAACGTTTTATTTTAAATCTTAATATATTTTACATTTCAGCATTAAACTTTTAATCAAACGAAGTCCAGAAAAGAATCAGAAAAAATTAACTATTTTATTTTATCACATGTTTTTACATGCACAGAAAATAAAGTTGTAAAACAAGACTGGTATCTTTATAAGATGAAGATAACAATAGTAATACATGTGAATTCTCAAAAAAAAGAACAAAGAGACAAAATAAAATTTATTAGGCAGTCCTCATATGGTTTCTTGCCTCTGTCATGCACTGAACAATTGGATTTTTGAAATGGCAAACATAACCTTTTAATATAAAAAATATTCTAATTGGTAACTTTAAAAATATTTAATTGAATTTTGTAAAAAATGAGCTTATTTTGTCATCAATAGTTATCAAAGGTACCAGGATTATAATTTAATAGGCCAGACGCGCGTTTCGTTTACATAAGACTCATCAGTGACGATCAGATTAAAAAAGTTATAAAGCCAAACAAGTACAAAGTTGAAAAGCATTGAGCAAAATGTTGTGTCAAATATGGATAAGGTAATCTATTTCCTTAGTTTTTCGAAAAAAAATAAGTTTTGTGAACAGAAAATGTATTAAAATGACCATGTTATAGATATTCATGTCAACACCAAAGTACAAAATACTATATTTACCTAGCAAAAAAAAAATGCCAAATTTAAATGCTTTAAAATTAAATTTTTTTAAATCTGAATTTGGGAATGCATTTCATTTAAAAAAAAAACACCTCTGAAGATGAATATCACAACTACTGGAGTTCAAATGTTGCCAATTATAGACCAAATAATAAATGCTGATGTGCTTTATTTCTTTCTTCTCTTAATACAGTTTGATTTTGTACCATACATATATCAAAGACCGACCGAAAAAGATTCTCTCTGTGGTTATAAGATATCCATTTATGTTTTACCTAATTTTATACAATCATATATTCCATTGTTATTTGGATTAAAGATTTCCATGCTGGGAAGATGTCAGTCTGTTTACCTTTGCTCATACAATATGTGCCAGCATTTTTCTCTCCATAAAACAAATTTATCATTTCAAATTCAAATAAAAAAAATCACCCAAAAAGATAAGAAAAGAAAAAATATTGTAACTGTTCCTTTTCTAATATATCGTTCTATGAATGAAGGTGACTGGTCATATGTATAAGGATCGGCTTTAATACGGATCAAAAGTTTGGTTATATCTAAATTACGATTTTCCCTTGCCAAATCAAATGGTGACTCACCATAATTATTGTATAAGCGTGTATCACAACCATGTGCTATCAATAATGCAGCTATTTCTATTTTATTATATTGTACGGCTATGTGTAGAGGTGACTGGCCATTTTTATCTAAAACGTTTGGATCAGCGTTATTTTGTATCAGAAGTTTCACAATATCTAAGTTATCATACTGAATTGCCAAATGAAGAGGGGACTCGCATACTTCATTGTATAAGTTTATATCAAATCCGTATGCTAGCAATAATGTAGCTGATTTCATTTTATTAAATTGGACGGCTATGTGTAAAGGTGAATGTTTATAGTTATTTAATTTATTAGGATCAGCCTTATTATGTATCAAAAGTTTGACAATATCTACATCGTCAGATTTCGCAGCTATATGTAAAGGTGACTAGTTACATTTATCAGTTTTATTAGGATTTGCCTTATTATCTATCAACAGTTTGACAATATCTATATTATCATGTTCAATTGCCAAGTTCAGTGGCGACTCACCAATAGTATTACAAACATTGGGATTTACATTATATGGTAATAATAACTTGACAGTTTCAACATATCCGTGCCATGCTGCTTTACATAAAAGCTGTTTATGTGCTTTACAAGTATGAAGAAAATCGTTTTCCAATAGCATATTTAAAATATTTTCATATTCAAAACCCAGCATAAGAGGAGATTTTTTATCTTTGGAAAAAAATCCTCCATGAATTGAATCCTTCAAAAACAATGAAATGCATCTTCAGATCCACATGCTATGGAAATTAAAAAGGACAGCTTATATTCTCTTAATATATTATCACGGCAAACATCATAACACTTGTGCAACGATAATAATGTTAAAACATCTGCATAAATATAATCACTTTTAAAATACTGCACTAGGTCAACACTATTTTTCTCATTCAAAATATCAACAACAGATCTAAAAATCGCTGTATGAATTTTGTGCAAAACAATACTTAACTCTGACCTTCTATTATACTTATTACAGGTATCTAAACAACAAGTAGGTCTTAATATCTTTAGTGCCAATTGTCCCTTTCATGAATGTGACCTACCGAATTAGAATATTTACCGGATTTGTAATCCACATGTGGAGCAGGATCTGCTTACCCTTCCGGAGCACCTGAGATCACCCCTAGTGTTTGGTGGGGTTCGTGTTGTTTATTCTTTAGTTTTCTATGTTGTGTCATGTGTACTATTGTTTTTCTGTTTGTCTTTTTCATTTTTAGCCATGGCGTTGTCAGTTTGTTTTCGATTTATGAGTTTGACTGTCCCTTTGGTATCTTTCGTCCCTCTTTTGTAAATGTTTCTTCAAGATAGTAATGCAAAAAGGAGACTTATAGTCAAAAATACAAACATTGTGACAGCAGTTATGTTGAAACAACAATTCTACTATACTGGCGTATCCTAAATTTGAGGCAATATTTAATGGGTTCCATTTTTTATATTCAACAATATTCATGGTACAGTTACTTTCTAACAGCAGCTTAACAATCGGGCTAAATCCCATCCACGATGCAGCATACAGAGGAGACATGCCATACGTGCTACAAAGATTAGAGTTACATTTGTTCTTTAATAGCAAGTTAACTACGTCCACGTTTCCGTCCCAACATGCTATGGATAATGGTGTTCTTCGATATTTATCACATACGTCTATATTCAAATTCATATTTATTAGTAAACGGATCATATCGCCATATCCTTGTTTTGTCATAATCAGCAAGGGAGAAGATTTCTTGTTTGAATGCATTGACATTGGACCCGCTAGATCGGTTTTATTCTTTTCAAACCATGAAATAAGTTTAGTCTTAAATAACTTGTATTGTAGTTGGTGATTAAAAAATACATTTTCAACATTGCCTTTTTTCACATCTGTACACAAGCGTTCGAAATACTTTCCTTCCTTTTCATCAGATACGATAATCATATTTTCGCTTTCAGGCGCCGCCATAGATTCAAATTGGAAAAGTATTACATCTGAATGAGGATACTCAATAACAAGATCAAACTTATACTGCCCAAAAAAAGAAATCATCATATCGAAGATTTTATCATGAATGACTGTGTACTTATTTTCAGTTTCATTGACGTAAGACTGCATTAAAAACTCTAACTGTTGTTTCACTATCTTGATAGAAAAAAAGAGGGAATTTTGAACTCCTCTGACAAATCATGTAAAATAGATCTGATTTCAGAATTTCTACACAGAAGTCCTTTTGTTAAACAGTTGTTGTAAATAACAAATAGAAATAAGGTAGCTACAGTTGTTTGGTCTCTCAGCTTCATCATAGAATGTAACTTCTGTCGGACAATATAAACTGGTCTAGAAAATATTTTTTTTATATCTTTTGACGTTTTGTTAGCAGAAAGCTTACATAAAAGAGGGAAAAAATCGTATTCATTAAAGTATTCCGTTTGCTTGAGGGAAGCAACCATTTCTGCAGGAAGGTATTTCTTTGCCATAAGAACCCTTTCATCACCAGTTAAAATGAGTTTATCTGACAACAAGTTACAAACACTCTTGCAAATAATATCATCATCTTTATTCAATTTGATTATATATGTGTGTTCTACATGATAAAAGAATCTTCACAGTTTTTTTTCGCAAGATTATTTTAATATCTACTGACAGTCTCAACCATCTTTCAGTTTTCGTCTGTTCTAACATATATTTTCCATAAACATCATCGAAGACAAAAACCTGTTTTCGTTCAGGGTTAAAATAGTTTCTCAAATCCATTGGATCATGACTATTAATAATGTCGTAATCTTGATAAAGATGTAATTGAAGGGCAAGATGATGCACAGCAGTTGATTTTCCGCAGCCGGGAGACCCAATCACTGTTAAGTTATCTGTAGTAGTTACGAGTTCTTTAAGATGTTGAATAGCTGATGTTTCAAACACTTTCTCATCCAGTTTCTTCATCCATCAATTGTATTGACAAGCACCTCTTCAAAATATGACAAATAATTAATGCTCACAATATCTTACCTTATTATTTAAGATTATACAGGAATTATTTGGTAGAACTTAAACTTCAAAATTAAAATAGAATAATCAATACTGAAAAGTCGGACTATTTTTCTGTCAAAAAAGTTCCTTGAAATAGTTTATTTGTCATTGTTTGGCGTTATATTGTGAACCACCTTTTCCAAATATGACAAATAATCAGAGCATGTTCTTTGTTATCCTACCAAACTATGAAAGATGATGCAGGATTTATAAAGCGTCAGAAATTGAATTAATAAGTTGACAGTCATAAAGTAGATAGTTTTGTAGCGAAAATAAAAGCATCGTAATTCCTCATAATTGTTTTCGTAATTTTCAGCTATAAATACTCATATATCTATACTATCAAACGAGAAGACTTCATTTTGTGTGTCGCTTCTCTTCCTCCCACAATAAATTAATCATTATGCCTCTGTGTTCTATAGGTACCATGCATCGTCGCATTTGTCATCAATTCTTATCATTATTCAGCTATACTTTTGGTGGTTATGTGGATTTAAGATATTTGTCATACGAGGTTCGCTTTTGGTGCAGTAAAGTTTCCCACCCTCCCACCCGACTTAATGTATTTTTCTTGTGTTATTTTTGATTAATGTGAATAAAAATGTGTAAAGGAACAGAATCTTTAATTTGATTCATAATATGTATTTGCGTGCATAATGAAAATTGATTTTATTTTTGTAGATTGTTTTTTTTTTGTGTTTGTTACATGCAGCGGCCTTGGGAGACAGTAACAGATGAACATTTAGTATTTTGCATTTGTCTTTAATACAATTAAAGCTTTGCTGCACACTGTCAGGCGAGCTGATCCCATACTAAGGTGTTGAGTTTATTTTGTAAATAAATTATGTTCGCTTGAAGTTATGAATTAGAACATGATATAATATATAGACTCTCTATATAATATAGCAGTGATCGCCGTGGAGAAGAAACTTGGAATTGATAGTTAATAGCAAATACACCTTATTTATAATATATGTATGTTCATAGTATATATACAGATATGCGAAAATAATGGAATTTAATAGAAAACAACTAGAGGCTCTCAAGAGCCTGTGTCGCTCACCTTGGTCTATGTGCATATTATCAATGAACACAGATAAATTCATGACAAAATGGTGTTTTTGTGATGGTGATGTGTTTGTAGAACTTTCTTTACTGAATATTCTTGTTGCTACAATTATCTCTATCTATAATTAACTTGGCCCAGTAATTACAGTGGAAAATATTTCCTAAAAATTTACAAAAATTAACAAAAATTTATGAAAATTGTTAACAGTTGACTATAAAGGGAAATAACTCCTTAAGGGGTCAATTGACAATTTTGGTCATGTTCGACTTATTTGTAGATCTTATTTTGCTGAACCTTATTGCTGTTTACAGTTTATCTCTATCTATAATAATATTCAAGATAATAACCAAAATCTGCAAAATTTCCTTAAAATTACTAATTCGGGGGCAGCAACCCAACAACAGGTTGTCTGATTTGTCTGAAAATTTCAGGGCAGATAGATCTTAACCTGATAAACCATTTTACTCAGTCAGATTTGCTCTAAATGCTTTAGTTTCAGAGATATAAGCCAAAATCTACATTTCCCCTCTGGACGGGTCACGCCACACATTTGTAAACTAGATACCCCAATAATGATTGTGGCCAAGTTTGGTTAAATTTGGCCCAGGAGTTTCAGAGGAGAAGATTTTTGTAAAAGATTACAAAAATTTACGAAAAATTGGTCAAAATTGACTATAAAGGGCAATAACTCCTTAAGGGGTCAACTGATAATTTTGGTCACGTTGACTTATTTGTAGATCTTACTTTGCTGAACATTATCGCTGTTTACAGTTTATCTCTTTCTATAATAATATTCAAGATAATAACCAAAATTTGCAAAATTTCCTTCAAATTACTTATTTCGGGGCAGCAACCCAATAACCGGTTGTCCTATTGATTTGAAAGTTTCGAGGCTGATAGATTTTCACTTGATGAACAATTTTACCCTGTCAGATTTGCTATAAATGCTTTGGTTTTAGAGTTATAAGCCAAAATCTACATTTCACCCCTATGTTCTATTTTTAGACATGGCGGCCATCTTGGTGGTTGGCTGGGTCACGCCACACATTTTTTGAACTAGATACCCGAAGATGATTGTGGCTAAGTTTGGATTAATTTGGCCAAGTTACTGTAAGTTTCAGAGGAGAAGATTTTTGTAATAGATTACTAAGATTTACGAAAAATGGTTAAAAATTGACTATAAAGGACAATAACTCCTAAAGGGGCCAACTTACCATTTCGGTCATGTTGACTTATTTGTAAATCTTACTTTGCTGAACATTATTGCTGTTTACAGTTTATCTCTTTCTATAATAATATTCAAGATAATAACCAAAAACAGCAAAATTTCTTTAAAATTACCAATTCAGGGGCAGCAACCCAACAACGGGTTGTCCGATTCATCTGAAAATTTCAGGGCAGATAGATCTTCACCTGATAAACAATTTTACCCCAGTCAGATTTGCTCTAAATGCTTTGGTTTTTGAGTTATAAGCCAAAAACTGCATTTGACCCCTATGTTCTACGTGTCCACGCCACACATTTTTTGAACTAGATACCCCAATGATGATTGTGGCCAAGTTTGGTTTAATTTGGCCCAATAGTTTCAGAGGAGAAGATTTTTGTAAAAGTAAACGACGACGGACGACAACAACGGACGACGGACGACGACGACGGACGCCGGACGCAAAGTGATGGGAAAAGCTCACTTGGCCCTATGGGCCAGATGAGCTAAAAAAGTAACGGACTTTGGAAAACAGGGAGAGGGCTTAAATAAATTAGTCTGTCTCCAAGTACCTATGACTTTTGATACCTTTTCTGAAATTCTCAAGACAAAAAATCTATACAAAAACTCATCCTACACAACAGTTTACATATTTTCAACCAAGCTCTACATGCCCGCGATTTCGCGGGTGTGATTATTCAGTTTGGGTTATTTTGGGAGAAAAACGAAAATAAAGGCGTCCGGATATTGTTTCCGTCATCGAACGGACTTTTAAGATTGATTTTTTTTAATTTAGGGAGCTATTATTTGATTTTAGGGGGTGGGGAGAGGGGTGGGGTGTATGGGATGGGGATATATGATGAAATTTGAAAAAAAATAGGCAGAACAGGAATTTTGAGTAAAACAAGGCATGATGAGCAACTTGGCAAAAAAAGGCAGGATAAAGTCAGGCTAAAACAATTAAAAAAAAAAAGAAGGAAGGACCGAATAGTCAAAAATTAAAAGGCAGGACAGACATTACAACTAAAAAAATAGGAGGACAATATTAAACGATGTGTTTTTTTTTAATTGGACTGTCCAATCACAAACTAAATAAATAAAAACAATGTTTAATTCTATCTATATTATATGAACTTTTTTATAAATCCATTACGCATATATAGAAATGTGTGTTTTCAGTTACCGGACCAACTCTATCTTAGGCAAACTAACTTAAATTTTAATTCCAATGTGTATTTTCAGTTACCGGACCAACTCTATCTTACGCAAACTAACTTAAATTTAAATTCCCGCGATTTCACGGGTGTGTTCTAGTATATGTTTAACTTTCTTAGAAATACAGAAGTATTTTAAGATCAAATCACACGTAAATCAAACACATATTTATAGCAGTATTTTCATCCTATTCCTTTTTTACTGAAACCATGCGGAGTAAGCAACGTGATCAACAAGTTTATAATGGAGTAATAAACTTTAACCAGGGACCAATAACTTGCTCGGGCCTGTTTTTCCAGGACCATTTATAAAGACATATTTGATGAATCTATGCCATCACAAAGGTATTTATTGTAGACAGCCTGCGATAAATTTAATATTGAATGATAAAAATTCATATTAGAAGGTCAATACTAGCACTAAAATTCCGTTAAATGTTAAGTGATAACGGTACACATTTGATAAACTCAGGAACAGGTTGAAGGCAAAAATATGGCTCAAAATATCCCTAAAGGCAGTTTTTGACTCGTTTGGATGATTTTACATGTTTTGGTGAATATATTTTTTAAGATTTTAACGTTATGAGCATTTTTTATTGTCAAATTTCACCCTATCTATTTTATTTGATATGTTTAAACTATAAATTACATAACGTTTATTCTACCTAAGCACTCTTCTGTTTGTTGTGGCAGCAATTTATAATAATGAAGTATTATTGATAGGCAATAACTTAAATACACAGTAAATTTACAATTGATACGATATTCCCGTGCTTGCATTTCCTATCATGATTTTCTTGATAGAGGGTTACTGCTCACATGTGGAGCAGGATCTTCTTACCCTTCCGGAGCACCTGAGATCACCCCTAGTTTTTGGTGGGGTTCGTGTTGTTTATTCTTTAGTTTTCTATGTTGTGTCATGTGTACTATTGTTTTTCTGTTTGTCTTTTTCATTTTTAGCCATGGCGTTGTCAGTTTGTTTTAGATTTATGAGTTTGACTGTCCCTTTGGTATCTTTCGTCCCTCTTTTCTCTTCTTTTACAGTACTTCTTGTATTCCATATCTATATGTTCTGTCTTTTTTTATAAGCCTGATGTGTTTTATTATGTTTTATTACGAAAATAAGCAAAATGCTATATATGTTGTTAAATGTGATAAAGGAATACAACTCCTTTACACGTTTAAGGCAAAACAAACAATAATAGGTGTCTTTCTTGTTGAAAGCCCTGCTTAAAATATTGTCTGTAGGTCTGAATTTTTCTTTCTTTATTTGTCTATCTTATCGTAAAATTTCTAAAACAGTCGCTAATGATTTTTTTTAATTGAAACTGTCATGGACGTTTGTGGTTACATTTCATTAAGCGAACTGCGAGCACATAGTTATATAAGCCGGCCATATGTTTATTATCAATCAAGGTTATAAAAACGTTAATTAGACCACGATATTTTTGGGATATGCTAAAGGAAAATCTTTTTTGCGTAATACTATGTAGATATTGTTTTACGTTCACAGCTTTTGCGTATCCCTAGTGATTTTCAAAAGTACTAGCAGAAATGCCAAAATTATTAAAAATAGTGTCATTTAAGCACAATAAAGTATCAAAGGAGACAAGTGGTTTATTCAGTCATAAATATATTAATGTAAATATGTCTATAGAAGTAGTGATTCCGATCAGTTTTGCCAGTCACAATTTCTGTTCTATTTTATATATCGTGTTTATTCTTTTCAAATTAGTTCGCAAAATCGTTTTATTAAAAAAAAAGAGCAATCGCTTATATTATAGTTTTTTTCAGAATTTGAGAATAAATAGATTTTGATATAATTACATAGGTTGATACTGATAAGTTTTTTTTTAATTTTCTCGATTATGATTTCCAAGATAGACAATAACTTGCATTTAACTTATCAGTTCTTTTTTTCAGAATGACGACAGTGTTGGTTCACGAACAGTGCTTTTTATTATGAACTAACTACAACCAAGACACATTAAGGATATATTCTTGTCAAGGTTATTTCAATTTGTTTAGAGGTCAATAAAGTCAACAGCAGTATAGCGATGTTGAATAGTCATAAATAAATTAAGCGAAAACAAATCCCTTTGAAAAAAAATCAGCGAAGATGGACGATACACGACGGACACCAAGTGATAGCAAAAGACGGTCATATATTAATTATCAACGACGGTTACAAACACGCAAATTAGAACACGACATTTTGGAGATATGCTAAAGGAAGAGTTTTTTTTATTAGTGCTAAAATTAACGATTATTATTTTTTAGGAATAACATTTAGCGTCGGTCGGGCGACCCGAAACACATTATACTATGTAAATTTTGCATTGCTGATTTTTTTGTTTTAATTAAACAGTTTTTGCATGTGCCCTTGATTATAAATCGGTGCCAAACCAAACATATTTCACATAGGACATGAGTACACGAAATGCAAAACCATCTTTAAGACATACCTTGAATCCTTTCGAAATTGGATTGTGTGACCTCTCATTATTTCTGAACTCGTTTCATATTTCCAAATCATTTTTGTCTAGTGTGGACACTTTTAGATCCTTACACTTTTGTTGAAAGTCGACACCGCCTAGACCATTTGTAGACGTTCAACAGCCTGTAAAACAAAATCCTTCTTGATGTCAGAGTGTGAGATTAAAAGGTACTTTTTCTGAAAACATTCTGGTTGACAAAAATGATCTTGACTTTGGTAGCAATAAACAGTTAGGAAAAAATATTAAAATTTGCCCTTATAGATTTTACCATCCCCTTTTCATTGCTTTCTTGCAATATCAAGCTTACTGTTTGTGTCATATATGTGCATATGAATGTAATCAGAATCTTCCATAGATTTTATATCCAGTATATGAAATGGTAAAATATAATTTCTTTTGGGTGTATCCATGGCAACAATCTGCATTTATTTGTTATAAAATATTGCAAAAAGGGGGGAAAAGATGTCACATATTTCCCCAAAATTTGGCTAAAAGTAGAATTTCAATCGCTTAAAGTAATACCTTTTCTGAAACTGTGTACATATATCATTCAGCAAATCCAATGAAAATCATGTCTTTCGTCTCATTTTTTTGTAAAATTGCGTCAAAAACTTCGTGTAGAAAAAAAGTGTTTGTAAACATTACATTAATTTCTGGACCGATAGCCGGTCTAACTATAAAAATACCGATTGTCAAACAGAAAATAGCCCATAAAACATGTAAAAAATAATTTTGATGCTCTTATAAACCATCTTTGAAGGCTAAATTAGCACTCAGCTGTCTAAAAATTAATTTTATTACACAATAACTTTCCTATTTGAAATGCGAAACTAAACTCCTAACTGTGTATTGCTACCTTTAGTCACGACAAATAGGGGGACAAGGGTTTGGGGGAGGGGAGAGGGGAGAAATAAGTTTGTTCTCTACCGATATAGCGACGGTCGCTGAATGTGAAAACAAACAAAACATATACTTTTGGTCCGTTGTTAACATATAAAGGATTCCACGACTACTGCAGTTTCTGCTTATTGCTATTGCACAGATCAAGCGTGCAAAAGTTGAAGCCTAATATCTAAGATATATTCATTTATCTTAAAGGGGTAGTAACTTTTATGTCTAACTATAAAGAGGTAGCGGCTTGATCTTTTAATCATTTCCACTTTTTTCTATGATGGTTAAGATTTTCCGAGTGTAGAGATGAAGGTATTTGACGTTTATCGAGATCTTAAGTCATTGAGGTCAATGGTGAAGACCCTAGGATTCTACAACTTTCAAAGCAATGATCACTTATAACAAACCGATACCTTTGATGGGTAATATGTCCTTTTTTCTAATAAAAAAAAAAGTTCAACGGAAGGTACCAAGACCTTGTTGCTTTGGTGTGGCTCGGTACTTATGCATTCCGCCAATGTGTTGTTTGTATTATCTTTCATTTTTGCTGGTGTGCTTTGTGTCCTAGTGACTTTTTTGTGTTTCTTTGATACATACGACATGACCTTTTACTTTTAAACATCCCGCCATTATGTTATTGTTCTATCATAATTTTTAAAAATACTTTGAACGACAAAATTATTTTATATCTCTACCTGTGTGACGTTTACATTCTGACGTCAAATAGTTATCAAAGGTACCAGGATTATAATTTAGTACGCCAGACGCGCGTTTCGTCTACATAAGACTCATCAGTGACGCTCATATCAAAATATTTATTAAGCCAAACAAGTAAAAAGGTGAAGAGCATTGAGGATCCAAAATTCCAAAAAAGTTGTGCCAAATATGGCTAAGGTAATCTATGCCTGGGATAAGAAAATCCTTAGTTTTCGAAAAATTCAAAGTTTTGTTATCAGGAAATTTGTAAAAATGACCACATTATTGATATTCATGTCAACACCGAAGTGTTGACTACTGGGCTGGTGATACCCTCGTGGACAAAACGTCCACCAGCAGTGGCATCGACCCAGTGGTGTAAATAGTTATCAAAGGTACCAGGATTATAATTTAGTACGCCAGACGCGCGTTTCGTCTACATAAGACTCATCAGTGACGCTCATATCAAAATATTTATTAAGCCAAACAAGTAAAAAGGTGAAGAGCATTGAGGATCCAAAATTGCAAAAAGTTGTGCCAAAAAACGCGAACTGTATATTTTCATTTATATGCAGGAACAACTGCATTACAGTGTTAATTTGAAACATATAGAACTATATCATTTTAGAATTTTTACAAAAAGGCTATTGATTTTTTTTATAGATATGGTATAACATTTCGTTTGCTATATCGATACTAGTACTATAACCTGCTTAAATCGAAAATGATTATAGTGCAATTTGTCTGTAATTTTAAAACAGAATTATAAGGCAATTTCATCATATATGTCCTGAGTATTATGAGTTCCTTTGACAATTTACTGCACCTGTAATAACGCTAAATTCCACTTGTGGTTTTTAATTGTATTAACCGTATGGCTGATATTTTCAAAACGGTTTCAAACAACTTTCCAATAATATTAATAAAAAATAATAGATCTTATTAACTTCTGGACTAAGAGTAGAGATTGAAAGATGTAAATGCTACTATGAATTTTCACAATGATTAAGAATATTTCTATAACTTTCAATTATAACCTGGCTAATGTCAGTCCATATCTCTTGAAATTCTATGTTAGATAATGTCATACATTATATATATAGAGGTCGCATTATCGCTGTGTGCCACCAAATTTCTATAATGCTTCATCCTAAACAATTCAGCTACGAAGCTCGTGTCTGATGGCAGTGGGAGTAGATCTCCAATGGGAATATCAGCTAGGTTTCTCATAAGACAGACCATTAAGGTCAGGTCAAAACTATTCGAAGAAGTTTCACCTGAAATTGTTCCAGTTTTCAAAATAATTTTGCAAGTAATTTTAAACTAATTGTTAGTCTTAAACCGATTGTCTTTCGTCAGTTATCTAGCTAAAAGAAGTGTAAAAATGCTATTGCTATATCATTTCATGAGAGGAGCTCCTATAATTCGTAAAGGTTAACAATTACGCTTTGTTGTAAGGTAATTGAATATGTTTTGTCAATGTTAAAAATGCTTTCAAAGAACTATAGACAATATTCTGTTCATACTTTGAACGACAAAATTATTTTATATCTACCTGTGTGACATCAAACGCGCGATTCTACGTAAGAGTTAATGTTAATCTAACCATGTGTCTGTCATAGTAAGGATACGTTCCCAGTAATTAAAATCTTTCAATCCTTTATGGATGGATTTAACATAGATAACAAAAATCGTATCATAAAAAAAGCAATGAATGAGGTTGTTAAATTCGATGTATGCCTTTTTGTGCTTCTTTGTTACATTTGTTTGTTTTTATAGTGATTAAGACGTTGACTGCTGTACCCCTATTTTTGACTTTTTTTATCTATTGTGTCTGTTTGTTTTGTTCACGCATCGTTTTCAATACAATGGAATTTGGTGCGACTATCATACAAGTGAGAGGTTAAGCGAAAAAATAAAACCAGGTTCAATCCATCATTTTCTTCATAAGAAAATGCCTGTACCAAGTCAGTAATATGACAGTTGTTATCCATTCGTTTGATGTGTTTGAGTTTTTAATTTTGCCATTTGATTAGGGAATTTCCTTTTTGAATTTTCCGCAGAGTTCAGTATTTCTGTGATTGTACTTTTTTCATCTTGATAGTTTGACACATAATCTACCAAAGTACCGATATCAAGTTATGGTCTACATGTGTCGATAGATATTTAAATTTTGGATTGAAGAAGGTCATGATTTTCCCATACTGAATACGAATACGAATACTTTATTATAAAATCCAATTAAAGGGACAATTTCAGAGCATTATGTATAGTATATATTATACAGTAATTTTAAAAATATATTACATTGAAAATCTTTTAATAAATATCTATAATCCATTCAAGATGTTGTTTAAAAAATATTAAACAAAATAGTTACCCTTTGTAACAAATAAAACATAAACTACAGCACTAGCAAGTCACTTAAATGCTAATACAAACAAAAAACAAGTACTAATATATATGTACCTGAAAATCGGCTTTTGAAACACGAAATCCTCTTGTGGTGCATCTGTTAATACTTTTGCTTAGAAACACATATTATTTTTTTATATTTGATACAGCATTTAAACAAGCGTTCATTAACTCCGAATATTGTTGCATGTACTCTAAGATTGGTACAAAGGTAAGATTTTATAGGTATTGTATTCAAGATATTTAGAAGAAAAAAAACACTGGCTATTTTAAATAGCAATATGTGTCCCAAATTAAAACCAGGTGCTCCGCAGGGAGCAGCTTTATACGACCGCAGAGGTCGAACCCTGGACAGTTGGGGCAAGTATGGACAAAACATTTAAGCGTGATACAGCTCTGAATTTGGATTGTGATCAAATTTTGACATTATATGTTTTTTTTACACAAAACAAATGTCAAGATTTTACAAATCAATTAAAGATTTCTTCTTCAAACTTATTTAAATCTAAAATTAAATATTTTTTTTTGCCTTTGAGCAATTCATTATGCTGTTGAATATTAATCCTCTCAAAAAAATGTTTGAAGAAATTTTCTTTTTATTTATGAAATCTGAAATGAGAAAAATTTAACCCCCCCTTTTTTTCACATCCCCCTCTCCCTTTTTCCAAAACTGATATCAATTCAAATTTCTAATGGAGTTTGCAACAATAACTACTCTTAAATACATCATAATATATTAAATTGTAAAATAAAGTGCTTGTTATTACTGAATGGTAAAGATTGGTTGGTAGTAAAAGTGAATATACATTGTATATTGTATAAAACAATGATTTAAGTTGATTCAACTACTATTCTGAACAAAGAAAGATAACTCCAATTGAAAATTTCTTGCTATTGCACAATATTGTTAGATATTTCTTGCTATTGCGCAATACTGTGCAATTGAAAATATTTGCTATTGCACAATACTGTGCAACTGAAGATTTCTTGCTATTGTGCAATACTTGTGCAATTAAAAATTTTTTGCTATTGCACAATACTGTGCAATTAAAGATTTCTTGCTATTGCTGAATACTGTGCAACTGAAAATTTCTTGTTATTGCACAAAACATAATATGATAATTTTGGATCCTGATTTGAACCAACTTGAAAACTGGGCCCATAATCAAAAATCTAAGTACATGATTAAATTCAGCATATCAAAAAAGCCAAAGAATTCAATTTTTATTAAAATCAAACTTAGTTTAATTTTGGACCCTTTGATATTTAATGTAGACCAATTTAAAAACGGGACTAAAAATTAAGAATCTACATACACAGTTAGATTTGGCATATCAAAGAACCCCAATTATTCAATTTTTGATGAAGTCAAACAAACCTTAATTTTGGACCCCGATTTGGACCAACTTGAAAACTGGACCAATAATCATATATCTAAGTACATTTTTAGATTCAGCATATCAAAGAACCCCAAGGATTCAATTTTTGTTAAAATCAAACTGAGTTTGATTTTGGACCCTTTGGACCTTAATGTAGACCAATTTGAAAACGGGACCAAAAATTAAGAATCTACATACACAGTTAGATTCGGCATATCAAAGAACCCAAATTATTCAATTTTTGATGAAATCAAACAAAGTTCAATTTTGGATCCTTTGGGCTCCTTATTCCTAAACTGTTGGGATCAAACCTCCCAAAATCAAACCCAACCTTCCTTTTATGGTCATAAACCTTGTGTTTAAATTTCATAGATTTCTATTCACTTATACTAAAGTTATGGTGCGAAAACCAAGAATAATGCTTATTTGGGCCCCATCTGTCCCCTAATTCCTAAACTGTTGGGACCAAAACTTCCAAAATCAATCCCAACATTCCTTTTGTGGTCATAAACCTTGTGTTTAAAATTCATTGATTTCTATCTACTTATACTAAAGTTATTGTACGAAAACCAAGAATAATACTTATTTGGGCCCTTTTTTGGCCCCTAATTCCTAAACTGTTGAAACCAAAACTCCCAAAACCAATCCCAACCTTCCTTTTGTGGTCATAAACCTCGTGTCAAAATTTCATAGATTTCAATATACTTAAACTAAAGTTATAGTGCGAAAACCAAGAAAATGCTTATTTGGGCCCTTTTTGGCCCCTAATTCCTAAAATGTTGTGACAAAAACTCCTTAAATCAATCCCAACCTTCCTTTTGTGGTCATAAACCTTGTGTCAAAATTTCATAGATTTCAATATACTTAAACTAAAGTTATAGTGCGAAAACCAAGAAAATGCTTATTTGGGCCCTTTTTGGCCCCTAATTCCTAAAATGTTGTGACAAAAACTCCTTAAATCAATCCCAACCTTCCTTTTGTGGTCATAAACCTTGTGTTAAAATTTCATAGATTTCTATTCACTTTTACTAAAGTTAGAGTGAAAAAACTATTCGGACGACGACGACGACGCCAACGTGATAGCAATATACGTCGAAAAATTAAAATTTTTGCGGTCGTATAAAAAAAGGTATATAATAATTTTTCAAAATTGATTTTATAAATCCTGTTTAAAAATCCTTGATTTTAAATTAAAGACAAGTTACTATCCTTTACATAAATAGTAAAACATATGGTTCTTAATACCTTGATCAGAGTCCAAAGCAAATATTATTGTGGTAATGTAGCATTCATGCAGTTACTTTGTACACACAAAAAACAATAATAATAATGTCACATATAAAAGGATGATGGCAATCCTTTTTAAACTTTCTTAACTAAATTGATCCATTTCATCAAGAAAATGGCAAATTTGAAGGGAATGTGCTACCTATGAAATTGACAATGGAAATGGGGAATGTGTCAAAAGAGACAACAACCCGATCAAAGAGCAGGAAACAGCCCAAGGCCACCAATGGTCTTCAACACAGTATTTAGATCCCGAACCCGGAGGCGTGCTTCAGCTGGCCCTTAAACCAGTTAATTGAAAATGGACGTCACACTAAATTCCGAAACGTATAATAGAACTTATCTTTATTTCTATATGTCTACATTTTGACATATTAGTTTACTTTTACTTTGAAATTCAAAATATAAGAAACCTTTTATAATATAAATGATCTTTTGATGTTGCCTTTTTAACCTATGCATTGGAATATCTATATTAAAAAACAATAATATAGGTTTAGTTTTATATTGAAATTGAAAAGTATTTTCAAAACATGAACAATGTTAACTGCCACTAAACTATGTATGCTTGTTTTTTGTCAATTATTCTTCACTCCAATATACATACTTACGTCAGCCCTAACCATCATTTCATTTGGGAGTTATCACTGTCACAATTTGAACAAGTATGAAAGCTATGATAGTAGTGAGTAAAAGTACATAAAATTAAACTTTTATTTACCGACGCATGTGAAACAAGTAGTCATCAAAATAAACTTTGAAAAAATACAAATATTAGATTACTGGAGGTATATATATGTGAAAAATTCAATATTCAATGAAAAGTATTTACTATGAAATTAAATGCTCGTGGCAGCTACTAACTTTTAATTTCATGTTATATACCTTTTCATAGACTAACCGTTATATATGAATCAGGTCATCGGTTTTCTCATTTTGTGGTTAAAAAAATTTGCTATCGCGGGGCCTTTTGAAGCCAACCCTACGATAACTGCAAACTGTTTGTAATGTTAACTGGAAGAAAAAATAAGTCCATTTATAAGTAAAATACAGATACACAGGTACAAATTTTAACAACATTTCATCTTAGATACTATTTTAGATACTAGCTTCTGCCCACGTTTGGTACAAATCCAAAATAGTATAAGAAAGTTATTAAAATTTCAAAAACATTGCAACAGAGTAAATGTTTTTGTTTCCCGGCAGGAAATCTAAGTCCATTTAAAAGTAAAATACAGAATAATGGAATTTTATTTTTACAAAATTTACTTCTGGATACTATCTTATAATCATAAACAAGCTTCTGTACAAATTTGGTACAAATCCAGGATGGTTGAAGAAAGTTATTAAAATTTTAAAAACTTTAACCACAGAGTGAATGTAATGTTTACTGGCAGGAGAACTAAGTCCATTTATAAGTGAAAAACAGAAAAAAATGGAATTTTATTTTTACAAAATTTACTTCTGGATACTATCTTATAATCATAAACAAGCTTCTGTACAAGTTTGGTACAAATCCAGGATGGTTTAAGAAAGTTATTAAAATTTTAAAAACTTTAACCACAGAGTGAATGTAATGTTTACTGGCAGGAAAACTAAGTCCATTTATAAATGGAAAACAGAAAAAACGGAATTTTAGTTTTTACAAAATGTACTTCTGAATACTGTCTTATAATCATAAACAAGCTTCTGTCCAAGTTTGGTACAAATCCAGGATGGTTTAAGAAAGTTATTAAAATTTTAAAAACTTTAACCACAGAGTGAATGTAATGTTTCCCGGCAGAAAAACTAAGTCTACTTATAAGTAAAATACGGAAAAAATGGAATTTTATTTTTACAAAATTTACTTCTGGATACTATCTTATAATCATAAACAAGCTTCTGTACAAGTTCGGTAGAAATACAGTATAGTTTAAGATACAGTTATAAAAGTTTCAAAAACTTTAACCACAGAGTGAATATTTGTGGACGACACCGACGACGCCGACGACGCCGACGACGACGGAATGTAGGATCGCTATGTCTCGCTTTTTCGACTAAAGTCGAAGGCTCGACAAAAATGCAAAGGAACTGCGCTTATATTGCTTTTCTCCAAGTGATGCTTTCAACAAGGAGCTTAATCACTGCATGTTTTAGATGGCCCCAGCTTAACTGGAATACATACCTGAACGGATTTGAGTGTTCATTTTGCCAAATTGCTAATTATTTTACCAAATCGAAGTTATAATTCATGCTTCTCTACAAACTGATCAAATGGTTTAAGCAAAGAAGAAAAAAGTAAAATCACAAAAATACTGAACTCCGAGGGAAATTCAATCGGAAAGTCCCTAATCATATGGAAAAATCAAATGACAAAACAAATCAAAAACGAATGGACAACAACACAAAATAGTTTACCAATTGATCAGTTTAAAGAGATAAATTCAAACTGCAATTTAATAAATAATTTGGGCAAATTGATTTGTGAAGAAAAAAAACACCTTTCGGATATACACAGTAACATCTTTGTCATTTGGGGTTTGGTTGATAGTTGTATCCTGTACAAAATGTTCACGTTACCTTAGTTTTAGTTTGTGGTATAGGTTTTTGATTGGTTCCAAATACAGTATACACTTTCTCGATAAAGTAAAAATTAAGTAGAAAATAAGTACAAAAGTAAACAAAATAGAAACAACACTGTATAAACTTTAAACTCTCTGTTGTCCGAATCGTATCTCAGGATCCACTTGCAACAGGAACGTCCAAAGTAAATAACTCAATGAAGATATGTATAAAAACCGAGTGACGTCAAAAGTCGAGTTCGAAATCGATCTGTAGGAATAAACAGAAGGTTCATCAAACCTATCAGAAAACGATCCTAGTTTAGAGGCAACAAATATAAGTCAAGAATGATTTTTTATGGTAAACTATCTTTGCATATAATGATATAAAGAAATCTATTAACAGCATGTACTCTGAAAATGTCAGTCTCGGCAATTTAAGAAAACAAATTTTTGTGGTTTGTTTTGTATGTCAATTTTAGCTATTTGCTTATTTACAAATCTACCGATCGAATATTTACCTGTTCTTGGAAATAATAAATACCACTGTTTCTGGTTAATAACTTGTTTTCTCTTCAAAGGATCAAGAACCGTAGATTTGTTCTGATTTAGAACTTTTTGTAATCCTCCAGGGAAAAGCTCTCTGTCAAATTTCACTTTTACTGCATGTGGTGCTAATCGAAGTATAAGGTTGATAATTCGCAAGTAGTTTGCCTCTTCCTCAGTAATGGTCTTCTGTCTTTCACTTATATCGTAAAGGGATTTCTCCGTACATTCATTAACTGCCATATTGATGCTGAAATACAATAAAAGTATCAAAAAGTTTACAAAATGTATGCTTGTTGGATCAGACAGAAAACTGGAAAGCTGCAATGAATGTTTGTGTGTTTTATCACAAGATAATATCGCTTTAAATAAAGTTGAAGTTGAACAACTTCTTGGAATCTATATTGATAAAAATCTATCATGGTCAATTCAAATTGATAAAATATGCGAAACTATTTCAACCAGAATATATTTGTTAAAAAGGCTTTAACGTTATTTACCATTAAAGGGTCTTGTTCCTTTTTACAAAAGCTATATATTACCCATTATTGACTACTGTTGTACAGTATGGGGTCTTACCACAAACTGTAATCTGGAGAGGATACATAAGCTCCAAAAACGTGCTGCAAGATTAGTTTTATCTGTTTCTTTTGATTTTCCATCAACATTAATGTTTAAAAAGCTTGCATGGATGACTATATTTACGAGGATACACTATTTTCAAGCTGTGTTAATGTTTAAATGTATGAATGGTCTAGCACCTGATTATCTATCTATTAAATTTACTGCTTGTACTGATCTTTATAATTATTGTCTGAGGTCGACAACATCAGGACTTCTGCATGTGCCAAGACCTAATTCTGATTTTTTTTAAAAGAACATTTAAATATTCTGGTCTTATTACCTGGAATTGTTTACCAAATAATAGTAAAGAAATAGGTGATTTAGATACATTTAAGACCAAATGTTCAAACTATTTTCTAACTGAACAGAATAAAGATGAACGAATTTAATGTATTTTTCTTCTTCTATTGAATGCATAAATACTTATTCAATATTTAAGCTGCTATATATAACTGTATTATGTATTTTATTTTTTTTGTATTTTTTCCCCCTTTTCTATTTGTATTAATAGTTCTTGAAGGCCTCATTGAAGAATAACATGTCATAGTTAAATGTGTTGCCTTTGTGAAATAATGAATTTTATTATTATTATTACATTATGTATTAACTTCAAGGAGATGGTACATTTTAAAATCAAACTATGCGTGTTATCAATTTTACAAGGTTGCTGTAACATTGATATATTTTTCAAACATCCCTGTTTTAATTAAGATTTATATGCGTTTAGATACTAATTAGAAATTTATTTTTTTAATTCGAGATCACGATAAAACATTACCGTTTTACCGAGATCTCGATAAAAAATATATCGTTATACCGATAAAACGAAATTGTTATATCGAGATCTCGGATTATTATATCGTTATCTCGATTTATTATATCGAGATCTCGGATTATTATTTCGTTATCTCGATTTATTATATCGTTATCTCGATAAAACGAAACTGTTATATCGAGATCTCGGATTATTATATCGTTATCTCGATTTATTAAAACGAGATCTCGGATTATTAAATCGTTATCTCGGTTAAATATATCGACATCTCGATAACAATATATCGTTATCTCAATAAAACGAATATGTATTTCTGAATTCGTCATTTTAATGTTATCTTACAAATATTCAAATAAATATCAGAAACAAAATTCAAAGCACTCTTTAAAGTTTTTAACTTGATTCATTTATTTTTTTAGTTTCGGAGAATTAACTGGTGGATTTCCCTAACTATTTTTAACAGAAATTCTTTGGTTTAATGTATGGACGACCTGAATACCAAAACATATATATAAATATTAAAATACTCAACTCTATCTATTTTTATTTTCACGTTACCTTTGCTGTTCTTCATCCCATATTTATAGATATAACATGTCCATTGTGCCGCAATGTCCATTAGAGGGGTTACGGAGGACCTTAATGCCAAAATACGCGTAAAAATTAAGAAATAGCTTATTTTGAATAATGGAATGGATATTTTGAAAAATGGAATAGACTGTTGCGACCCTTCAGCCCCTAATTCAAAATATACATTATACCTCATTCGAAAGCTTATTAATATACCATTTTATCTCTCTTGCTATAAGCTTTCAAGTAGTGTATAAAGGGGTCAAAGGGTCTGTGTTACTCATCTAATATGCGTTGCAGAACCTATTGACTATATGTCTTTTGTTCTCTATAAATAAGTTTTCTTTCGAATGAGGTATAAGTTATGCATGTAATTAGGGGCTAAAGGGTCGCAGCAGTCCATTCCATTATTCATAATATCCATTCCATTATTTAAAATTGACTATTTTCATAATTTTCACGCGTATTTTGGCATTTAGGTCCTTCGTAACCCCTAATGGTCATTGCGGCACAATGGACATGTTATATCTATATAAATGGGATGAAGAACAGCAAAGGTAACGTGAAAATAAAAAAAGATAACGTTGAGTATCTTAATATTTATATATATGTTTTGGTATTCAGGTTTTCCATACATTGAACCAAGGAATTTCGGTTGATAATAGTTAGGGAAATTCACTAGTTTATTCTCCGAAACTAAATAAATGAATGAATAAAGTTAAAAATTTTTAAAGAGTGCTTTGAATATTTGTTTCTGATATTAATTTGAATATTTGTAAGATAACATCAAAATGACGAATTCAGAAATACAGATTCGTTTTATCGAGATAACGATATATTTTAATCGAGATCTCGATATATTTAACCGAGATAACGATTTAATAATCCGAGATCTCGGTTTAATCAATCGAGATAACGATATAATAAATTGAGATAACGATATAATAATCCGAGATCTCGAGATAACGATATATATTAAACCGAGATAACAATATAGTAATCCGAGATCTCGATTTGATAAATCGAGAAAACGATTTAATAATCCGAGATCTCGATATAATAATCCGAGATCTCGATATAATAATCCGAGATAACGATATAATAAATGGAGATAATGATATAATAAATCGAGATAACGATTTAATAATCCGAGATCTCGATATGATATTTCGTTTTGTCGAAATAACGATATATTTTTTATCGAGATCTCGGTAAAACGGTAATTTTTATCGTGATCTCGAATTAAAAAAATATTTTCTTATGTTTTGTGTGTCCCCTTACGGCTTCCGTATGACATTATTGTTTTACCGAGATCTCGATAAAATATATATATTTATCTCGATAAAACGAAATTGTTATATCGTTATCTCGATTTATGATATCGTGATCTCGGATTATTATATCGTAATCTCGATTTACTATATCGTTATCTCGATACAAAAAAACGAAACTGTTATATCGAGATCTCAGATTATCATATTGTTATCTCGATTTATTAGATCGAGATCTCGGATTATTGAATTGTTATCTCGGCTAAATATATCGAGATCTCGATAAAAAATATATCGTTATCTCGATAAAACGAAACTATATTTCTGAATTCTGATTTTATCTAACAAATATTCAAATTAATGTCAGAAAAAAAAATTCAAAGCACTCTTTAAATTTTAAACTTAATTCATTCATTTATTTAGTTTCGTAGAATAAACTAGTGGATTTCCCTGACTATTTTTAACAGATATTCCTTGGTTCAATGTATGGACGACCTGATATAACGATTTAATAATCCGAATTCTCGTTTTAATAAATCGAGATAACGATATAATAATCCGAGATCTCGATATAATAATTCGAGATCTCAATATAATAATTCGAGATCTCGATATAATAATTCGACATCTCGATATATTAAATCGAGATATCGATGTAATAAATCGAGATAATGATACAATAAATCGAGATAACGATTTAATAATCCGAGATCTCGATATAACAATTTCGTTTTAACGATATAATAATCCGAGATCTCGATATAATAATTCGAGATCTCGATATAATAATTCGAGATCTCGATATAATAAATCGAGATAACGATGTAATAAATCGAGATAATGATACAATAAATCGAGATAACGATTTAATAATCCGAGATCTCGATATAACAATTTCGTTTTATCGAGATAACGATATATTTTTTATCGAGATCTCGGTAAAACGGTTATGTTTTATCGTGATCTCGAATTAAAAAAAATAGTTTCTAAGGTTTTGTGTGTCCCCTTACGGCTTCCGTATCAGTATCATAATAACATTATAGAATAGCGACATAATTATGCAGATTTTGCAAGTATTTTACTTTCATATCCACAAACTTCAGATTGTGACAATTTTACAGGTTTTTAAACTAGGCTTTATAAGAAAATCAACGGTTGTGTCTCCTTATTTTTTTGGCAAATACGTACATATATAATGTTTACATATTTTACCGGATCAATGACCATAACTGGACACGTCATTGATGAGTTTATCCCTAAACACTGCCTATAGATGGACTTGAGCCAACGGGTTAAACTCCGCCCAGTCAAGTGAAATAAATCAAGTAATATGTCCATTATTTTGGATAACATGGTTATACCGAGTAATTCTTTTTTCAGTGATGATGTTATTGCGGAATTCAAATGTGGCGTCTGTGAATATTCTAACGACCTATTTGATTTTATCATAGGTCATGTTGTAAATATCCACAAAGACAAAGACTATTTCTGAAAAAGAAAAGAAAAAAACAACATTCATTGCAATAGAAAAAAAAACCTATTCCAAACAAAGAAAAATTTGCAATTACGGTAGTCCAGAACTTATCATCTGTCATCCTAATAAAAAAAAACTTAAAACAAGTAATGAAAATCCAATGGGCTCAGACTATAAATAAAACAACTTTAAATACCACGACTAAAAATAGAATTGAGAATAGAAATGGGGTATGTGTCAAAGAGACAACAACCGGACAAAATGGCAGAAAATTGCCAGAGGCCACCAGTGGGTCTTCAACACAGCAAGGAAATCCCGCATCCGGAGGCGAGCTTTAGATTGCCCCTACGCAAATTGTGTACTAGTTCAATAAAAATGGATGTCACAAGAAACTCCAAAACATATTAATAAACTAAAATTTTAAAAGACTAACAAAGGTCAGAGACTCCTGACTTGGGACAGGCGTAACAATGCGGTGGGGTTTAACAGGTTTAGTGAGATCTCAACCCTCCCCTATATATATAGCCAATGTAGAATAAATAAACCACACAGCAATACGCCAACTTAGTTAAAAAAAAGAAGATGTCCGAGTCCAATGTCAGAATAAGCAACAAATGAAACTAAGCAAATTGACAATAAGTTAACAAAGGACTACTAGCAGTTACTGGCATACCAGCTTCAAACCTCAATTAAACTGATTAAAGATTATGTCTTTATCATATTAAAATCAAGCACCGTTAGCGGTTTAGTATTATACCACCATAAAATACATTTAAAGAACATAACCCGTATCTTGCCAACAACTGGGTTTTAGAATGAATGTGTTTTTAGAGTAAATGAATTTTCCGATGCAAGGACCTTACACTACAAACCAGTAAAAGTCTGAAATATTCTATATCTGTACTCGACTGTACTGATTTTCCTCGACCAGTCTGAATTGGTCTGAAATTTACTTGATAATACTCGACTGTAGTCTGAACCGTTCTTAAGTCTGAACTTGTACTCGACCTGTACTTAACCATTTTATACGATTCTTAACCATGCTCGACCTAGTCTGAACCATACTCGACCAAGTCTTAACCAACCTAGACCTATTATTTGTATCTATCAACTGAATTTTATCAATTTAGGAAATGTTTTAAAAAAAATGAAATTTGAACAACAACTTGAAATTAAAAAAGTTTTCAATAAAGTATTGAAATTAAAATTTCACAATAATCAATCACATTATAACTTCAACCCAATATTCATCAACACTTACATAATTATATATATCAACTTTAAAATATAAATCAAACAAGCTGATCAAATAATCTCAAAAATGAATTGTGACTAATATTTCCAATGACATTCAAAATTTTTTGAATATTTCAGAAGTTTTCTTTGGTAACTGGACTATTTTCACCTTTAACTTAAGCCTAGTATAGATTTATGGTGTCAGTTGAGTTTGATTTTGCCATGATTAGGGACTTTCCGATTTGATTTTCCTCTGAGTTCAGTATTTTTGTGATTTTACTTTTTAGTTAATTAAGCAGTGAGTTTTTTTTTTATAAATATATATATAAACTAGAACACACCCGTGATATCACGGGTCCGTGACTGAATTAAAGTATATGCTATGCGCAAGCCTTATTTTAGTATTAGTATTGTCATCTGATAAAGTCATGCCGATTATAAGATACACAGTTGTTCTCTGCTTTCAAGTCTTTCTGTTTGAACCCGTCGAACTGGAACTTATCAATTATTGGTAATATTAATTTTTTGGAAAACAAAAGGTCTTGGAATGGAGTATTTTTTAATCAACAGCATTGTCCTATATAAGTTATAAGTAAAGTTGAATTCTTTGCTTCGCTGTTTTACGTCATGCCCACTAACAAATTAAAAACTGTACCTATACGCCTTATTTTTAGTCCAGCTTTTTAGTATTCGTATTGTTATCTTAGAAAGTCTAACTGATTACAATACTACAATAGGTAACAATTTGACAATTTAGTAGTGTCAACCCTGTGGTTATGACCCGTGTATATAGCATATTAATCCTGAATACAACGTTAGGTGGTGCGCCTGTCAGATGCGGAACGTACAGATAAGGTAATAGTTAACAGGTGAATATACTATTGGTATCGGTAGCGGACTCGACCCGGCTTCATTATTAGCAATATTAATTACGTGGAAAACAAAAGGGCCTGGAGTGGTGTAATTTTTAATCTACACCTTTGCACTATATTAGTTATATATAAAGTTGAATTCTGTGATTCGTCGTTTTTACGTGATGACGGCTGACAAATTGGACCTCGTAATTTTAGTATTATAGATTGTATCTAACGCAACTTAATAAATTTTGAAAAATGATACCTTTGTTTTGTTTTAATTGTTAAACCAAGAATTTAATATAATAATGAATATAATAATGAATATAATAATAGAATTTCCATAGCAATCCTTGATAATCTTTTTGAAAAAAGGAAATGTGTTACAAAGTAACAGTAAATTTTATTTTAATTAAATTTGAGTAGGTTTTGTCAAATTAAAGACATGGCATACAAAAAGCACTTTAATATGGTTTAATTACCTCAGTACATGTGTGTTTTACAGGTACATGAGGTAAAAAGCCCTATTTTCTTAAAACTCGTGTATTACTTATCTAGTATATTCTAAAGACCTTTGTTATTTAAGTTAAACAGGATGTTGCAATTTTGAATAAATGTTATTTATAATTTAATACCTTATTAATGAGTTTGTCCCAAGCAGAGGTAATACTTTATACTTCACCACTAATCAGAAGAACAATTTTGTTAATTTCTTTAATGTTATCCTTTTTGATATAAATTATATATAATATAAAACAAAATTATCCCAAATTATAGTAATAGATATATTTCTAATATAAGGTTAAACAACTCATTGAATTTGTTGGCTGTTGTTATATATGTCAGTTAAAAGAAATTTATTTTAAAAGTTAACCAGATGCTCCGCAGGGCGTAGCTTTATACGACCGCAGAGTTTGAACCCTGAACGGTTGGGGCAAGTATGGACACAACATTCAAGCTGGATTCAGCTCTAAATTTGGATTGTGATTAAATAGTTGACACAGCATAGGTTTCTGACACAGAATGAATGTTTTCTAACGAACTTAAAATTTTTGTTTTCTCTTAGAGCAATTCACTATGCTGTTGAATATTAATCCTCTCAAAAAAATGTTTGAAGAAATTTTCTTTTTTATTTATGAAATTTCAAATGAGAAAAATTGAACCCAATTTTTTTAATCACATCCCCCTTTCCCTTATTCCAAAACTAATCTCAATTAAAATTTCTAATGGAGTTTGAAACAATAACTACTCATTTAAATACATCATAAAATATTAAAATGTAAAAAAACTGCTTGTTATCACTGAATGGTAAAGATTATTTTAATTTATCAGTTGGTAGTAAAAAGTGAATATACATTGTATATTGTATATAACAAAGATTTAAGTTGATTCTGGACAAAGAAAGATAACTCCAATTAAAAAAAAATCTTGCTATTGCACAATATTTTGCAATTAGATATGTCTTGCTTGCTATTCTGGACAAAGAAAGATAACTCTAATTAAAAAAAAAATTTGCTATTTCACAATATTGTGCAATTAGATATTTCTTGCCAATGCGCAATACTGTGCAATTGAAAAGACTTGCTATTGCTCAATACTTAATATAATAATTTTAGATCCTGATTTGGACCAACTTGAAAACTGGGCCCATAATAAAAAATCTAAGTACATTTTTGGATTCAGCATATCAAAGAACCCCAAGATTTCAATTTTTGTTAAAATCAGACTAAGTTTAATTTTGGACCCTTTGGACTTTAGTGTAGACCAATTTGAAAACAGGACCAAAAATGAAGAATCTACATACACAGTTAGATTTGGTATATCAAAGAACCCCATTTATTCAATTTTTGATGAAATCAAACAAAGTTTAATTTTTGGACCCCGATTTGGACCAACTTGAAAACTGGGCCAATAATCAAGAATCTAAGTACATTTTTAGATTCAGCATATCAAAGAACCTAACTGATTCATTTTTTGTCAAAATCAAACTAAGTTTAATTTTGGACCCTTTGGACCTTAATGTAGACCAATTTGAAAACGGTACCAAAAGTTAAGAATCTACATACACAGTCATGACAGTTAGATTCGGCATATCAAAGAACCCCAATTATTCAATTTTGATGAAATCAAACAAAGTTTAATTTTGGACCCTTTGGGCCCCTTATTACGTTGGGACCAAAACTCCCAAAATCAATACCAACCTTCCTTTTATAGTCATAAACCTTGTGTTTAAATTTCATAGATTTCTATTTACTTAAACTAACGTTATGGTGCGAAAACCAAGAAAAATGCTTATTTGGGTCCCTTTTTGGCCCCTAATTCCTAAACTGTTGGGACCTAAACTCCCAAAATCAATAACAACCTTCCTTTTGTAGTCATTAACATTGTGTTTAAATTTCATAGATTTCTATTGACTTAAACTAAAGTTATTGTGCGAAAACCAAGAATAATGCTTATTTGGGCCCTTTTTTGGCCCCTAATTCCTAAACTGTTGAAACCAAAACTCCCAAAATCAATCCCAACCGTTCTTTTGTGGTCATAAACCTTGTGTCAAAATTTCATAGATTTCTATTAACTTAAACTAAAGTTATAGTGCGAAAACCAAGAAAATGTTTATTTGGGCCCTTTTTGGCCCCTAATTCCTAAAATGTTGGGACCAAAACTCCCAAAATCAATACCAACCTTCCTTTTGTGGTCATAAACCTTGTGTTAAAATTTCATAGATTTCCATTCACTTTTACTAAAGTTAGAGTGCGAAAACTAAAAGTATTCGGACGACGACGACGACGACGACGACGCCAACGTGATAGCAATATACGACGAAAAATTTTTCAAATTTTGCGGTCGTATAAAAAAGTAGAGGTTATTTGGTCCAGTATGGTTCAGACTGGTCGAGTATTGTTCATACCTTTGGTTAAGTATGGTTTAAGCTAGGTTCTCACTGCTGATCAGACCAACTCGATCAAGACAAAATAAGCGATCGGGAGACTGGTCTGACTCAATCGACAAGAATGTTCGGGGTGGTCTTCATTGATCGTCATCGATCTGACTTTCTACCCGAGAGTTTTTGACATGTCAAAAACATTCGAGTAAGGATCGAAAAGCCAGTCACTCGAGAAGAGATCGAATTGCTCGGGAAAGGATCGTGTAGAGATCGAGTTTGGTGGGAATTCAAATAGTTTACCGATCAGTACTCGATCATTTCGGTCTTTGCTCGACTAATATCCGATCAACGACAACCTGTACGATATGTGGTTCAGATTAACTCGACCAATGCACGATCACTTCATGATCACTGCGACTTCTTTATTTTTTTCATCCCAGACCAACTCGACCAATACCCGATCTCTACGCGACCACATTCGACCACTCTTCGGTCTCTACTCGGCCATTAACAAGTAAACCCGACTGCTACACGATTCTCTAAAAATGTGTGCAGCTCTGATTAACTCTAATAACTTTGCTTCTGCAAAAATATATTGTCACTATTTATTTTTAACTGTACACAGATTCCTCCCTGTACAGTACGCGTCTGTACTTTTGCAAGGAGAGAGAACAAAGATACCAAAGGACCAATCAAACTCAAAGGTCGAAAACAAACCGGCAGAGCCGTAGTGAAAAACGAAAGCCGACGAGAAGACAAACAGAAGTCTACATAATTCAACATAGAAGACTAAAAACTTAGCAACACGAAACCCAATAAAACCTAGGATGATCTCAGGACTGGTGTTTCGGAATGGAAGTAGATCCTGCATTTTGGCCCCAGAGGATTTTTCAAATATGAAAAGTAATTGTCCATTAAAATTCATTATCAGACAGCTGATGACTTATTTAGCCTTCAAAGTTAGTTTTAAGAACATCAATATTATATTTCACCTGTGTAATGGGCTATTTTTGTTGACTGTCCGTATTTTCAGTATGTCCAGAAATTTTGTAGTATAAAAATAAGAAGATTAGGTATAATTGCCAATGAGACAACTTTCCACAGGACACCAAATGACACAGAAATTAACAACTATATGTCACCGTACAGTCGAATGTTTACAAACACTTTTTTTTCATACGCTTTTTGGTACAATTCTATAAAAAAAATATGAGACGAAAGACAAATGATTTTTTATTTGAATTCGTGATAGATACAAACAGTTTCAGAAAAGGTATCTTTCAGGGGATTGAACTTCTATTTTTTGCCAAATTTTGGGGAAATATGTGAAATCTTTACCCCCTTTTTGCAATATGATAAGTAAAAACAAGCAGGTTGTTGCCATGGATACAGCAAAAAGAATATCTTGAACTATTCGACTACTGGGTATCAGATATACGGAAAATACTGATAACTTACATATGCACATATATGACACAAACAGTACGCTTAATTTGTAAAAAACCAAGGAAAAGGGGATGGTAAAATTTATGTATATTGCTATCTAACATCAGTACTTATCCAGTGACAAATCTCATCTTGAAGAAAAGTGCAGTAAAACTCCCATAACAAATAACCAATAAACTTTCAGGAAGTTTTTATAACCATTGGGGTCATCTTTGTTCAGCTCCTGCAAGTCTCTCATACTTTTGATTTTGTCATTTGATTAGGGACCATTCAAATTGAATTTTCCTCGGAGTTCAGTATTTTTGTGATTAAAATATATAACGCCCTCACATTGGTCGTCTTGTCAGCCTCTGCATCATCTAGATTTCTCGGCACCCTTTGCTGTCTACCCCTTTGTTTTAATCTTCTACGCTATCTGCAAGCTCCGTCACAGCTATTAACCTGTCTATTTAAGCTCTTACCACCTTGCCAATCAATCCAACTGCTTTATTTCCATGTAGATATTTTAAATGTATAATTTTACTCAGACCTTCTGTGAACTACTGAATCTAACCAAATAAACGGGTAACGTGTCCATTGGACACAGATAATGCCTCTGTTTGCATATAACGTTATTAAGAGTCATTACATAAGAACGGTGTTAGTGACACCACCCAAATTCACACTTGATCTGTGTTTTAATGGTATTATGTTTCATAACATTTGGTTGAGGCAAAATAAAATTAGAGAACATACAGAAACTAATTGTTGGGACGTACGTATACGTACTTACGGACGGACACGAATAACTCTTAATACCTCCTCCGCTGAAGGGGGTGATACAATTTTTTTTAGATGTTTTTATACTAAAATTGTACATACCCGACTAATGCCCGAATATCCACACGACCCATATACGATCAAGTCGATCTGGTCTGGCCGAGATTAGGCTGAGATCGAGTAAAGTTGATTTGGTCTGGCTAGTTAGATATGTCCTATTTTCGGTGCAAAATATAGTTAGCATTCATTTTGTGTCCGGGGATACATGGACACGTATGTATATAACTATATAAACAGATAAACAATCAATGTCTATTATACTGGTTACAGTAGCACAGTGTGATATAAAACTTGTGATTTAGGCGGACACACCTGGACACAACGTTACTTCTATATAAAAAATTTAAAAAAATACTGACTACAGACGGACACAAGTGGACACAACGTTATTTCTATACAAAACTTATAAAATCTGCTGGCTACAGGTGGACACAGCTGGACATAGTACTATTACTATTTACAACTTCTAGAAATGAGGAGATACAGGCGGACACAAGTGGACACAACACAATTTCTATATAAAACTTATAAAATCTGCTGGCTACAGGTGGACACAGTGCTATTTCAATATAAAACTTCTGAATATGGGGGGCTACAGGCGGACATATGTGGACACAACGCAATTTCTATATAAACTTATAAAATCTGCTGGCTACAGGTGGACACAGCTGGACACAGTGCTATTACTATATAAAACTTCTAGAAATGAGGGGATACTGGCGGACACAAGTGGACACAACGCAATTTCTATATAAAACTTATAAAATCTGAGGGCTACAGGTGGACACAGCTGGACACAGTGCTATTACTATATAAAACTTCTAGAAATGAGGGGATACAGGCGGACACAAGTGGACACAACGCAATTTCTATATAAAGCTTATAAAATCTGCTGGCTACAGGTGGACACAGCTGGACACAGTGCTATTACTATATAAAACTTCTAGAAATGAGGGGATACAGGCGGACACAAGTGGACACAACGCAATTTCTATATAAAACTTATAAAATCTGCTGGCTTCAGGTGGACACAGTGCTATTTCTATATAAAACTTTTAGAAATGAGGGGATACAGGCGGACACAAGTGGACACAGCGCAATTTCTATATAAAACTTATAAAATCTGCTGGCTACAGGTGGACACAGTGCTATTACTATATAAAACTTCTAGAAATGAGGAAATATTAAGCAGATTATTATGTAAAACTTTATAGGAAAAAATGCTGTATTATGTTACAAGTTTTAATCAGTCATGCATGAAAAGCAAGTCTGATAGTTTTTTTTTTTCGGTGCATTACGTTTGCGCGCATTACCATTACATTTGCGCGCAGCTTTTGCTTACAGTTGCGCGCATTTTTTTGACAGGTAAGGTCAGGTGAAATACAGGCCATAATACTTTATTATTTATTAATTTGTTCAATTATTTACAAGTATCAGTACCCCTTCCATTAGTCTAAGTCTCCTAAGGTACCTATTTTGAAAGAATTCAATCAATAATATTTTAGGGAAAATACAGGTCATAATACTTATTTATTTATCAATTTGTTCAATTATTTACAATTATCAGTAACCCTTCCGTTAGTCTAAGTCTCTTCTTAGGCAGGGAAAAAAGGAGATAAAGCCGCATATTTTTTCGATTTTCATATACAATTCAACAAGTCAAAGGTGTAGACAAAAGTTTAAGAAATCTGTTACAAAGCCCATTTATCATAACTTGAACTTAAGATATATATAACGGGGTTTTAAATTGATTTTAGAATTCAATATGAACAATATATAATTTGAATTAACAAACTATTTTCAAAATTAATATAATTGATAGTCATATCTATTATTAAAATACCGATAAAGTATAGTCATTTATAATTTAATCATTGTGTTAATATATATGAATTATTATTTTTACCTGAGATTACCTGTAAAATGAATGCGCGCAAATGTAATCAAAAGCTGCGCGCAAACGTAAAGTATTTTAATCCCCAAATGCGCGCAAACGTAGTGCGCCCTTTTTTTTATCCAGTCGAAATCAGGAACATATATATTGTAACGTTTGTGGGTCATCGCAAATTCCCCTTTTTCTATTTTTAGATACTATATATAACTATAGTTGTCCGGTCACTTTTACTTTGCGGGGATCGTTTATCTCGTGCTTGAACTCAATGTCCAGACTTGGATATTTAAACCTCGTCAGGGCAGTATTTCGTTAGATTGGGGAAAACTTTCGTACTGGTAAGTTGTACTTTTTATTTTGTATTTTGATGTTTGACTTAAATATTTATTTCTTCTCATTTGATATATTTCTTTTCGGTCTTGTAGTCAAACAGTTCTAAAATATTAAATTACGTTTCCGTTCAGAATAAATAGAGGGAATTGTACACTAGCTAGAGATTTTATGATTTCGGGTTTATAAAGAGATGGAGTTCATTTTGATAGCGATATTTATACAGATGGCTAATCCGAGGGGTATTTTGAAGTAACGGTCGTCAATCTACGGAATTGTTCGTGCCTTACTCTGAAATAGAATTTTGTATTATCGCATGTTTTGGTTTTGGATCTTGAACTGGTCAATGATATTGAAAAACGTTTTCAGACATTGCTCTGGTTGAATTGAAAATTAAACAGGTATAGAGAAATGCGATGTTTTTTTTACTGGATCGATTTTTGTTCCCTAGTCATAGAATAATAAGGTTCATGATCTAGTCTAACAAAGTCGGTGGGAACCAGTGGGTATATTTTTTTTGTCTCGGAAGGTTGACGTCACAACTTGATTGATTGGATAATATTTTAGTTAAAGACGACTAGTGTACAGCTTTCAATATTTTAAGAAAACGGACACCTCAAAATTCTAGATTCATATTATTTATCAATTATTTTATTTCATTAGATAGCACTAAGGCCAAACGCTTCTTTGAATTGGTAAACTTGAAATGGGTATTTTTCACCGCATCGTTTGTTAAAAAAAAAGGGAAGTTCGACAATGTATTGAAATTCTGAATTGATATTTTCACATGGAGATACCGCGATATTTATGTATTTATATTGTCTTTGTCTATTAAATATGAAACTGTTTTATGAAACTGTTTTATGAATTTTTGTCATTTGTTATATGAGCAATACATTGCTTGGCAAATCGTCATCACTGTCATATTTTAGGTTTCATATACCTGTCACTTATTGAATTTATTGTTTCGTTGTATTGTCAGTATGCTGTCAGAAGTCCTGGAGCGAAAGCACAGGCCGAACCCTTTCTACCAGTAACGTAAACGGCTGAGCTAGCGGGGTATAATGTCATGAGACAGATTATGAATGAAAAATACGTTTACACACGAAAACCCATTACGTTGCAATATTGTTAGATATATTGTTCCCAGTCGAAATGTGTTAGGGACAGTTTAAAACTGAGAGAATCATCAATTCAAGGGCATTTAATATTTTAAATATACAATATTAGGTCAATGTCAGAAAAATATAAACTTTTTTGTACGAGGCTGATAAACTGGGGAAGGGCAAGGTTCTACCGAAACCTTCCCCAGTTTTGCGTCGAGTACAAACAAAGTTTATATTTTTATGACATTGACCTTATATTGTTTTATACTGCAATTTAAATTAATAAATTGATAGTTTTTTTTTTAAATCGTAACACAAATGTAAAACTTATTTTCATCCTTTAATTGAGGGGGTCCTGATCCCAAAATCCCGGGCTTAAAACACGACATCCCGAGGTCCCGAATTAAAATAAATTTACATCCCAAATTCAAAAAAAGAATTCCCTGATCCCGCAAGTGTCAATCCCGAAATCCCGAGTTTAAATACACCCGATTACGGACATATTAACATATTCAGCTTATGCTCTTTAGCTTTTGAAATTATAAATCATAAAGCATTTAAATGAAACCGGTACATGCTGGTGTATTTCAGATACATGATGTTTTGTTTAATTATTTTTGTATTTTATCTCTTAAGTAGGAGATGCGAGTTGTATTTAACAGCAACAATTCCCTTTAATTTCAGTCAATGTTAGAAATTCAGTATATGAATAGTAAATAAATATATATTGTATTTGAGTGTCACACATTGATTGATACAGTACATATATACAAATAAATTTAAGTAATATCTTTAAAATTCAATCAATGCCCAGCCAAACAGTTGACTTATGAGACACTTTAAAAACATACATGTTTACAATAAAACTGCATGTTAATTTGTTAGTTTGTATATGACTTGACCACATGTTATTTTGATTTTTGAAGATAAAAATCCTTCAATTTAGTGTTAAACAACCAACTCATTAATAAAAGTTTAGTATTTACAACCGTTATTGATATCGACTGTTAATATTAATTAGTTGCTTCTTGTGGCACATTTCACTTTGTGTAGACCTTTCACTCCCTCTTTTGGTAGGAAGCCATGGGAATGAAATACAACTTGGGCTCATTTATAAATAAAAGGAAACAATAAACTTTCCCTTTTTGTTAAAACGGCAAAGAATTTTTTCTATGCATACAAAAACTCCAGTTGAATTTTACCCGAACAAATTACATTGTGACTTTTTTTCTTGTGACTTTTTTCCCGTTACTTTTTTCCTAGGTATTTTATGACTTTTTCCCCCGTGACTTATTTCCGTTTACCAGCACAATGACAGCACCAACCAGCATAGAATCAGGACATTTCTAAATTGAGAAAATGCACAATTTTTATAGATTGTGCAGGTTTCTCACCAATCATTTTTGTCGTGTGGATTTGGGTATAGAAAGCGGTCTCCAGGGGCATTTTTGTTTTATTTTTCAAGTTCAAGATTTTCTAAAAAAAGGGCACTTTTGTTTTACGCTTACTGAAACAGTTTACAAGGTCACATTTTTTATTTGGTGGCATATAAAACCCATAAGGAACAAAATTTAATCAATCTCAACTGTTTCCTTCTATTTCTTATGCGACAAAACGTCAACAGTCATCATTATCGTCTTTTTTTTCACATATTCACCAGAACCAGTCAGGACAAAATCACCAGTACAGAAAGTTTTCTTGCAGAACAACCTTTCCCACCGTGATGTAGACATTTTTTCGTATCGTACTGCACGCACGGAGTGTGTTACGAAACTGATTATAAAAACTTAATTTTGATAATTAGATAAATCAGTACCCACATACGATAAATGACAGAAACTGAATGAAAAGAAAATGAAAGAAAATGTGCAGTAAGGACCTGATGGAATGATACAACTGTCACAAAGGACATTGCATATGGTAGTAGGCTTTGTAAAATTACATAATTTCAAATCTTTTGTAAATAGAAAGTTATTTAATGTTTTATCGACTCGCGCCTCAATCTGTTGATTGTCACCTGTGTAATTGATAAGAAATTCACGTTCGCTCAACCAGAAACATATATACACATGTGTATATAAATATATGTCTCTGGCTCAACCTTGACCCGGCTATAATCGAAACCTTACAATTCACTTGTATACTGATTAATAGTTATCAAAGGTACCAGGATTATAAAACTTAGTACGCCAGACACGCGTTTCGTCTACAAAAGACTCATCAGTGACGCTCATATCGAAATATTTAATAAAGCCAAACAAGTAAACAGTTGAAGAGCATTGAGGATCCAAAATTCCCCAAAATTGTGCCAAATACGGCTAAGGTAATCTATGCCTGATACAAGAAAATCCTTAGTTTTTCGAAAAATTCTAAGTTTTGTAAACAGGAAATTTATAAAAATGATTAAACATGTATATGGTATTTCAAAATGTTCTGTGTTTGTTGTTACTATCGTGTTTATTTTGTATTTTTGTCTGTTATATTCTTTACTTCTATAGTAATAGCGTATTATCTACTCTTATTTTTGATTTTTTTATCATTTTAATTTCGTTTTTTTGTTTGTAAAGTTAAATTTTTGCTGATCTCTGGTAAAGTAAGGAATCAGGGTCGTGTTCGGAATGAAGTTTTATGTCTTCCATCTGCAAATGACTGTGACATATTATAGACGGCGGCATATTATTTCCACGTGTATAGACCACTTCAGCAACACATTCGTATTATTGACCATTGCAATTTATTTTATTTATAACATTAATTTTATAACTATACAAAATACACATAAGAATAACAATAAATGCATTTGATTGGTTAGGAATACAACTACAATATAACGGATTTTTCTATCTTGAACAAGAAGTTATCTTAACTATTAACTTCTATACCACATTGTGAATATTTTGGTTTCTTAAATCACTAATTTACAAGTATATGCCTATTACATTATAAAAGAAAATGTTATTCATCGTCAATTGTTGAAATAAAAATGAATTGTTAAAAAAAAAGCATTGACATCAGTTATAAAGCTATCTTTCATAGAAGACAGTTATGATAAGAACTTTGATCTAAAAAAAAAAAACTTTTAATCAGAAAGAAAATGTCATTTGTATTAAATTTAATTGCTATTGAGAACGAGTTTCATTATGTTTTTGCATATTCGGCAAAACTAGACAAACGCTATTAAACCATTAGTGGATCCCTTAGGATACCACGTTTTGTAATGGATTCGGTTAATAATTTAACGTTTGCAAATGAAATAAAATGAATAGAAATTTTTCCGACTTGTATGTGTTTATTACCTTCACAGTGACACCTAATTTTTAGAGATCAGACGACCTAATCAATACGGTTATCGGTATTGAATATGATCATCGGTCGTGCATGACTGATCCCAAATAACGGTTCGTGCCGATAAAATTGATTTAAAAAAACATACTATAAGCATTCCTTAACGCTCACTCTGTCCTGAGTGGACTTTTTTATGCCATGACGTACCGCAAAAGTGTTGCTTCATTTTGTTAATTTAGAAAAATGAACACAGATATCCATATCGAAATTGGTAGATGGGGAAATATTCAGAGAGAAAATCGTTTTTGTACTTTGTGCATATTCTGTAATATTGGCGACGAGTTCCATTTTAGAATGTTCGGCGATAGACAAAAGTAGACGAATGCTACTAAAGCATCATTTTGTAAACAGACCGCATAACTGAAAAATATCAGTATCTAATGTGTGAAAATATTTACGTTAAGATGTCATGAAAAAAAAACAATCTTATATGCATAATTCAAATGAACATAATTAATTAGAATAATTATTTACGGAAAAAATAAGTTATTAATTTATGTCGCATGAAACAAACGGTTGAAAATTATGTAAACAATTTACGTCGCATAAAAAAAATTTAACAAAAAAATGACCGAATCCGTTTGAGAAATTCATGATTTGCATAAATTTTAAATCATCATTCAAATTATCGAAACTATTATATATGTTGTGAACATTATGAGTAAAGTTCAAATCTTAACAGTCATTATATAGACAACTGTTAAATAAAAAAATGTCAGAGCAATGAGTACATAAATAATCTTCAACAGGCTTGGTGTATCTTCCAGTCTCGATAGCTAACGGGAGCAAGCCTGCACGAAAAAGGACTGTATCACGGCGGTTCGACCGTGAAATAATTTTTGAAATAAACGGTTCAACGGAGCAGTTGCATTGGTATTGCCTGTATGTTACAAGTTTCCATTGTCTTTTCCGCGATCGTTAAAGAGTTCTCTCTGCCATTCTGTGTTATTTATGATGTTAACTTGTTCAATGACTTTTTTCAAGGCTACTTTTTTACACATTGTCACATCACAAACAAAGTAACAATGTTCCTAATTTCCAACAAGTTGACCGTATTGTTCACCTCCTTATTTCAGCCTTTCCGTCGACGTGATATCCAACTCCAAATACCAATCAACAAAAGAAACGATACACGACTTTTTTTTTAAATTAAAGATGAAGTCTTCCGTTTATAAGACTAATATTCAAATAGTTTTTTGCTCTCATGACGTCATTTGGCGAAATTTAAACCTTAAAGGAGATACCACCGGATAAAACAAAACATAAAAAAAAACAGTCACAATGGTTCGGCTTGCTGATTTTGCTAGTCCCTGGTAATTTGTCTAAATGTATTTAGTGTTCGTCAAGCCAAATATAAGGGTATTTATAAGAATACGTTATTGTAAATCATTATTACTACTTGTAAAATTAAAGTTTCAAATATCAAACGATTGTGGTCTAAAGAGAACTACTTTTATCCTTTCTTGGACATTAAGCATGCGTTGTAAACTCTGTTCGTCCGGCGCGTATTTAAACATTTGATATTAAATAAAGAATATCACAGTAACATAATAACATTTATGTAAAATACAAATATGCACACACAAAAATAAAAAAAAATAATACTGAAGGTGAATACATATGGTTTGCAAATCATAATTTTATAAATAGAATACAAATATGCACACAAAAAAATAAAAACAATAATACTGAAGGTGAATACATATGGTTTGCAAATCATAATTTTATATAAAAAAAAACTTTTTTCTTCTAAGAAAAAATCTATTCAATGGAGGGCTTAAAACGTGTGTATGTATTTGCAAGTTTATAAGAGCAATAAATCTAATCTATGTATTCATTCTGTCAAAGTCATCAATAAGTTCAAGTGATTTTTAAAAAAAGTTCGTATCGGATGTCTGTGTACTGATAAAGCTATTTAAGTTAAGATTTTCCTTAGTAAACACTTATTAAGTTAAGGAAACTCCGCCCTTTTTATCTCAGTGGTATGCATAAAAGGTCCTAAACTAACTAAAGTATTTCCTCAGTAAAATCTTAAGTGTTTTAAGTCACGACACAACACTTAATTGGTATGCATAAACCCCCTTTACTAAGAAAACGCATAAGATTTCACTTAACTCTAAGGTACCCATAGAGCTTCTTCAAATTTTCAAAAACAGTTTAAAATCAGTTGAAAGTATGCGGTTTTAATATAGGTTATAAAATACTAACAATTCGTTTGTTTATTGCTAAATATTAACGATCATCGTAATTTTCATCAAATCACGTATAATAGAAAAAAAAAGAGATAGCATAGGCCTGATAGGGTGGTTATGTACTTCATTATACAAATAACGTTATATTTCCCAATCTCGTTGTTGTGTATACTGAACAACGCATGGAATTCATGCTACTATTTTCTTTTGTTTACTCTGTATGTGCATGTTTGCACAAATAACTTTGAATTTCAATTGTAACCGTTAGTATAACAGTATAAAGGAAGGAAGGAACTTCGGGCATGAAAATGCAAAACGCTATTTTCTGTGTATACTCTGGGACTATTATTATATTAGTATAATAGTCCTAGTAAGTATAATGATTTGTATCACTACAATATAATAGTTATTACGTTGCGGTTGAATTTCCTGTCATTTATTCATCATCCAGACACGAACTTGTCTCAGAAAAAAAATATATCTCTGTACATTAACCTCAGTTTCATGTAAAGAGATGAGAGTTTTTCTGTGACATGTGCTTTTGACCATCCGCGAGAACTTGCGGTCATCCGATGTTCAGTACTTCAGTACTTTGATTATTTTGTTTTCTAGATAGAAATGAATATTGTATTGAATTTTTATAGAAAAAAAATATTGTTCATTTTTTTTTAAATTACTAAGATAACCTCCACATTGCACCATACAAAGGCGGGAAAATTATTAAAGCAAATTATCGATATCTCTTGTTCTTCAGAAAATAACGTTTACGAATAACGAAACAAAAAGGTTAACAAAAGAAGCAATTGTTTAAGTGATTCGGACTTTCTATAAAATTTTATATGGCAAAAAACTATGCAAGCCGAGTCACGATTTTCAAATTCTTAGAAAAAGATGGCGTTTCAAATCGAAAACGAGGTCGGTGACCCATTTTTGTGAGGGCTTATTTTGAAGCATTTGAGTCTTTTGTAGACGAAACGCGCGTCTGGCGTATATACAAAATTTAGTCCTGGTATCTATGATGAGTTTATTTACATAGGCCAAAGTGTAAATACAATTTAAAGGAGATATTATTGGTATATCTGAATAGAAGGATTTGTCTTGAAGGTTATTTACGCGCTCGATTTTCCATTTATGCCAGTTTCTCGCAACTTCGTTTATGAAATTGGATTGATTATGCTAGTAGTCCATTTATCTGGTAACTTTCCCAGTTCGTAACAATCGTTACAGATTATATACAAAAGTTCAATGGCTGCTGTGTTTTTAATTACTACTGCTGGTATCTCATCAAATCCAGAAGCTTTTCGTAGTTTCGCGAATTCGACTGCACTATAGTGATCTCTTTTCGTGTGGTGGGTTCATTCAGCGTCGAAACGTCACGTTGATTGTAATTGATGTCCGGCACTATTATTTAAGCTGGCATTTGGTTAAATTCCATGATTGGACTTCATTTCTTAGTAAATTATACAGGAAAAAATCGTTAAAAGTAGTATTTTATCCTGAAACTTGCATATGAAGAACTAGGGAGATGTTTGAGAAAATAGGCCACGAGAAACGTCTACTATTGCTTGCAGGAAACAGATTATGGTTCGGTTCCTTACGTGCAATATATTAGTTGGTACTAACAACTCTCAAAAAAGAAATGTTGATACTTGAACTTGCCGGGATCGTTTTTCTCCGCTCGAAACCGCCACCCCGTGTCAAGCATAGCCGACATCCAGCATGTGGCGTTCTACACGGTGTAATTGTACTAAGGTAGAAAATTAATGAAAAGTAATATTGTAATATATATTTGAAATGCGATTTGTTTTAGATTCGTTTAGTCTATTTTTCAAATTATATAAACGTAATTTCAACGAGTATGGAGTATGTTTTGAAAGGTGACAAAAAAGGGGAAGTAACTCAAATTGTTGTAAACAATTTTCGTACATAAACTAGGCCGTTATATCATTTTTCTCGTTTGTATTGTTTTGAATTGTCTTTTCGGGGCCTTTTATAGCTGACTATGCGGTATAGGCTTTACTCATCTTTATAGACCGTACGGTAACCTAATTTCTTTGTCATTTGATCTCTTGTGGAGAATTGTCTCAATGGCAATCCGCATACCACATATTCTTTTTATATTTGAAATACACAAATTATTTACGACCTAAAGCTAAGGTTATTAGTGTGTTTGCCACCAAAGCTGTCAAGTGACGCCATACAATTAATGTGTCAGCTGACAGTACACACAGCTAGTTGAACTTCCTTTCCTGTCCATGGAAGCTAGAATTACGAAATTGCCGCCGTATTTCAAAGGAAAATCACTTATGAAATCAGTCTGATGGATTAGGAATCATAATAAAAACGGACCATTTTCGAATTTCCTGGGTTATTTAACGACCTAGCGGGTATCCCGGGTGACCCTCAGAATTATGAAACTCTCAGATCACACCCATAGGATACAGGTCAGTTGACAGATATGCAACAGCCGCCTGACAATTTCATAATTAAAGCGGAAAGAAAGGAGAAAATAAAAAATATTTTTAGTAGTTTTAAATAGTATTATACTAAAATATTTTATATTATATACGCCTAGATATCTAATAATTATCTAAAAATATAATATATATTCTTACTTTGGATTAGTTGCATTACCATGCGATTTTATTATCAATAGTCATGAGGACCAATTAAAAAGTTACCTGTACCCTGGATGAATAGATTGTACGTGCGTCTGCGCATTGTGTATTTTAAGTTCCGTAAAAGTTGGAAGAATTTGGTCAACGCAAGTTTGTCCTTTTACATACTTCATATGAGGGTATAATATTATATTGACGATTTATTCACTCTATATCTTGAATATTGCACACCTTTTAATATCCAGGAATGATTTGAATATTAAATATAAGTATAGTCATTGGTGTTCTATGTGTGTCCGGTGCTTAAATACAATGAAAAAAGAAATTTGCAGTATAATTCATATTTAAGAAAATTGAATCTGATTGAATTTTCATTTGTGTCAATTGTCATTTGGTCATTTATATTACAGTGACTTGACTGTTAGTGTTGCTATTCACCAATTGCAACTCATTCAAAATTTTGACCCAATTGCAATTTGTTTTATTAAATCAAATTGTTCAACTGGTCAAAAATTTGAACAAACTGTTCAGCCAAAATGTGAAAGTGCAAAGTGATAAAATAAATCATACTTACAATCCTATAAGTCTGTAACTCCACTGTATTGATGTAATTCCTAAATCAGTCTATCAATCTGTATAGTTATATTTTTGCCATTACCATACTAAAGGTGAACTGTTTTATTTTGAATTGCTATAAAAATGTCAAAACTAAGCTTTTATAGAGTTTTTCTTTCGAAAAGTATTCTATATTTATAAGTATCACACATTATGTGAATAAAAACATTTCATGTTCAGTAAAATATGTATGAAATAACAATATGCTTCCTTGGGGAGATAACCTAAAATACTATTCTTTTGAATAAAGACTTTTTGAAACCAAAAAGCGATTACCTCCCCTTCCTACAAACATATTGCAATTTCAAATATTTTACTGAATATGAAATGTTTTTATTCACATAGTGTGTGATTCTTATAAATATAGAATACTATTCGAAAGAAAAACTCTATAAAAGCTTAGTTTTGACATTTTTATAGCAATTCAAAATAAAACAGTTCACCTTTAGTATGGTAATGGCAAAAATATAACTATACAGATTGATAGACTGATTTAGGAAATACATCAATACAGTGGAGTTACAGACTTATCGGATTGTAAATATGATTTATTTTATCACTTTGCACTTTCACATTTTGGCTGAACAGTTTGTTCAAATTTTTGACCAGTTGAACAATTTGATTTAATAAAACAAATTGCAATTGGGTCAAAATTTTGAATGAGTTGCAATTGGTGAATAGCAACACTAACAGTCAAGTCACTGTAAATCAAACATTTAAACTTAATTACTATATTCAATGTTTGTAATTTATCGTTGTGTCCATGTGTCCGGACAAAAAATGCATGTCAACTATATTTTGCACCGAAACCTTGCCACTAATGTGGCTAGTCGAGTAAAGATCGTGTATAGATCGTGAATTGGTCGGAATTATCGAATAAGTATTCAATAAGTGGTCGGGTTAGAGTCATGATGGAGTCATCAATGAGTCGTGAATGGTCGACTTAAGTTCGTGTACAGTCGGATATCAGTCGGGTAGAAGTCGTAAACAGACTCGATCAAGAATTTGGTCACGCTTGGTCGTGGAAATTTGGACAATCGGGATCATTGAGTTTATCTGATCGGCAGTGTGAACCTAGCTTAAGACTGGAAAAATAGGTCGAGTACAGGTCGAGAATGGGTTAAGACTGTTTCAGACTGGTCGAGTAATAGTTCAGACTACTTTCAATGGCAACGATAAGTACGATTCAGTACAGTCGAGAATGGTTCAGACTGGGGTCGAGTAATGTCAAGTAAAAGTCAGACCAATTCAGACTGGTCGAGTAAAAATCAGTACAGTCGAGTACAAATATAGGCCATTTCAGACTTTTACTGGTTTGTAGTGTTACGAGTGAATCAATTGTATAACCCAATGACCTGGCCATAGTAGGATAGCTATATCCCTTCGGAATAATTATGTTTAAAGGTTCGGTTAGCCTTTGAGTGGAATGTTGATATAATGTCAAACAGAAGATGTAATTACATAATAATTATTGAAAAACTGGTCATTATCGTGATATATTGACTGCCCAAAGGACATTGGTATTAACTAAAACAGCGATAATGACTGACCAGTAGGCGTGGTCATTATCCCTGTCAAAGTCAATAATACTGTTCTATGGGCAGTTTATACGAGTTCCTTTGATAACTATTTACACCACTGGGTCGATGCCACTGCTGGTGGACGTTTCGTCCCCGAGGGTATCACCAGCCCAGTAGTCAACACTTCGGTGTTGACATGAATATCAATTAAATGGTAATTTTTATAAATTTCCTGTTACAAACTTTGTATTTTTCGAAACAAAAACTAAGGATTTTCTTATCCCAGGAATAGATTACCTTAGCCGTATTTGGCACAACTTTTTGGAATTTTGGGTCCTCAATGCTCTTCAACTTTGTACTTGTTTGGCTTTATAACTATTTTAATCTGAGCGTCACTGATGAGTCTTATGTAGATGAAACGCGCGTCTGGAGTATTAAATTATAGTCCTGGTACCTTTGATAACTAGTTACACCACTGGGTCGATGCCACTGTTGGTGGACGTTTCGTCCCCGAGAGTATCACCAGCCCAGTAGTCAGCACTTCGGTGTTGACATGAATATCAATTAAATGGTCATTTTTATAAATTTCCTGTTACAATAGTTATCAAAGGTACCAGGATTATAATTTAGTACGCAAGACGCGCGTTTCGTCTACATAAGACTCATCAGTGATGCTCAAATCAAAAATATTTATAAACCCAAACTAGTCCAAAGTTGAAGAGCATTGAGGATCCAAAATTCCAAAAAGTTGTGCCAAATACGGCTAAGGTAATCTATGCCTGGGATAAGAAAATCCTTAGTTTTTCAAAAAGTTCAAAGTTTTTTATACGGGAAATTTATAAAAATTACCACATTATTGATATTCATGTCAACACCGAAGTGTTGACTACTGGGCTGGTGATACCCTCGGGGACGAAATGTCCACCAGCAGCATTTTCGAAAAAAAAAACTAAGGATTTTCTTATCCCAGGAATAGATTACCTTAGCCGTATTTGGCACAACTTTTTGGAATTTTGGGTCCTCAATGCTCTTCAACTTTGTACTTGTTTGGCTTTATAACTATTTCAATCTGAACGTCAATTTATGGTAGGATGGTAAACAATTCGACATCTTCAATATTAAATTTAAATCAGGAAAATGTTTTATTAAAAGGGACATCTCTCTAAATCGAAAAACCACGCCCCACCGGTCATTAACATGTAGTCTGTTAAAACCCAAGGTCATTAACATGTAAAAGTCTGTTAATGACCGGTTTTCTGGTCCGTTTTTTCTGCTAAAGACCGATAGAAATTATTACTAAAGAATAAAGAATGTCATGTGGTCCCTTGTTATCCAATAAGAAATGCTTATTCTTTACCGATATGAAATAATTATTATTAACATTGAACATTTTGTTGTCAAGAAAAAAAGTTCTTATTGAATACACCAAAGCTTTTTCCGTTGAAAGATGCTAACAAAAGTATTTGACATCTAATAGTGACCTTTAAATTGCCTATTAACATAACACGTTACTAATAGTGATATTAAAAAATACTGCTATCATATTTAAAAGTATCGCTTTCATATAAGAATTTATAGCATTTGTTTATCTATGAAAAACACAGCACATGAAATTTACACGGACATAAACTTTTGCTTTTAACTAACTATTGAATAAATATTTAGACGTAGTTGTTATTTCATATTGTATTTGTAATTGATAAAAAAATTTTAAAGTTGGTATTTTCTCAACAAAACATATTTTTAACTGCCGAAAACATTTTTTCCCGCATGAAGTGTCTGCATATTTACAATTTCACATTAGATAATATCGCTATTTCATGTAAGAAACGTTTTTATGGATTCGCTTCTTCCATAGACTGTAGATTCAGACTTTAAAAGAAAATGAACAAATATATAACACCGGTATGATACCATCTGATTTGAAAATAAAATTTAGTTCCCTTTATGTTCAATTACATGTCATCACAGAAAGAACAACAATGCTCGTGTGGTTTTAACCAAGTCCTTTAATGTTTGATATTGTTTTTCTTCCAAAATTCATGTGCACGCCCGAGCGTTCTGACGTAAACGTAATTACGCACTTCCTATTTTAGTTGTGGGAATACAAATCTTAAAATCATTGATACACGTTTGAGAAATATGTGCAGTTATAAGAGACTGTTTGTCCTGTTCTATGTAGCTTTCTTAATAGCAAAAATTGTGATATATTTTATAAATGCTGTCAGGCACCGACCATTGAAAAACAATCGATCTGTTTAAAAAAAAATGAAAATGACTGTTTGGTTTTGTTTAGGCAAACTAGTATCAGAGTACTGAAGTACTGAACATCGGCTGACCGCAAGTTCTTGTGGATGGTCCGACAAGCACTTGTCTCAGTAAATCAAATCACATCTCTATACCGGAAAGTGAGGTTAATGTACAGATATAATTTTTTTTCTGTGACAAGTTAGGGCGTGGATGATAAATTATTGACAGGGAATTTAACCTGACAGTAATGACTATTATATTGTAGTGATACAAATCAGTATACCCTGGTTTATTGTTATATATTATATTAATATTTGTATACTATAGTTACATGTATATATAATTTTATGCATTTGCACATCATTCTATTCTACTATATTAATAATAGTGCAGTGCAAGTGCATGGTGGACACTCTTCTGTAATAATTCGATTTTTCTACTAGATTGGATCTGAGAAGGTATTCGTATTTTCCCGCAAAAAATGTTTAATCTCTCATGCAGACTTATCGTTCCTTAAGAATGCAAACGGAAATCTAGGCGATAGCAATACGTTGGGATGCCCTCAAGGTCATCCGCTGTAAAAATGACCATTTGATTCAAAATTATTTTGAAATAGATTAACGAAAATAATTTGTGCAAAAGCTGGACTTTGTGGCGTAGAAATGTGATTGAGTGGTTATGTGTACAATTATTTCCCATTATTTCAGCAGTGAAAATCTGCATTTGTTTCATAATGATGTTCGATTTACACATTGTAACAAAACTAAGAATATGACGGATAAATTAATAGTTAGCTGTTTAACGTCCAGTGGCAACTTTTATATGTATTATTAGGACAGTTAATATGTTATAAATATGAACAAGACATTCTTTGCTATGCAAACATTTGTATCACGGCACAAGCGATGATATATAGACCCTGTAATAATAATAATAATAATAATAATAATAATAATAATATCTTTATTTAGAGAGAGTAACTCATTTGGATTACACCAATTTACAACAAGGCTCACTTAATACAATAATAATTACATTAAAAATAAACAAAACATTTTCAATAATAATGATAAATAAAGATTAAATACAATTTAAAAATACAATATTTATGATATGGCAATACAGTACAAATATCATGATAATGTTAAAAGTACATTGATTTGTAGTTATGTTTAAATTATGATACTGTATTTGATTTTTTAATTGAATTAGGAAGAGCATTCCATACTTTTGGTCCAGAGTGTACGAGAAACTAGACTTATACAACTCTGTATTTGGTTTTTGAATTAAAAAATTATCTGAGGATGAAAATCTCGTATTGTATGTTTGGTTCGCAGAAGCTGATAAAATGAGACTGGACATATATTCTGGAGCTACGCCATGTTAAACCCTGTGAAGCATATGTATATTTAGGGTGGGGTTGCTCCGAATATAGGGGGTATAGATACAGGAAAATAAAGAAAACATATAAAATAAGAATAGAGTATAACGAGCTAAATAAAGGGTAACATGGTCTTAGAAAATTAAAGAATGGAGGAAAATGTTCTAGTTTTTGTTGTTGTTAGAAAATAAAAAATGAAGCCGCTCAATTATGATGTCACTTAAGCATGTTAAAAATTCTAAATTTTTCTTTTGCCGGACAAGCTTTTTTTTTATGATTGTTAAAAATCAAGTGCATTTGTAGAAAAAATAATACATTATCGTGTGTACATTGGTAAGGATTTATGTTTGGGGTTGATGAGGCACATAACGGGTAATTGTTTCTATTTGAAATTTCTCGAATATTTGATATTTTTCAACTGATTTGATAGATGAATAAAAAATATATCTGTAATCTAAAAAAAAAAGGTTTAATTCAATTACTATATATAAACAAGAGGCTCTCTAGAGCCTGAATCGCTCACCTGGTAAACAATGTCTTCGGCCATGTTTTTTGACGAAATAGAAAATAAAACACAAACTTTATTTTATACACCCTACTGATCATTCAAATGAAGTTTGGTTGAATTTGGTTGAGTAGTTTTAGAGGAGAAGATTTTTTAAAGTTAGCAAATATGATGAACAAATTGTGAAAAATTGTCATTAAAGGACAATAACCCCTTAAGGGGTCAATTGACAATTTTGGTCATATTAACTTATTTGTAGATCTTACTTTGCTGATCATTTTTGCTGTTTACAGTTTATCTTTATCTATAATAATATTCAAGATAATGACCAAAAACTGCAAAATTTCCTTAAAATTACCAATTAAGTGGCAGCAACCCAACAATGGGTTGTTTGATTCATTCCAGGGCTGATGGATCTTGACCTAATGAACATTTTTACCCCATGTCAGATTTGCTTTAAATGCTTTAGTTTTTGAGATATAAGCCAAAAACTGCATTTGACCCCTATGTTCTATTTTAAGTAACGGCGGCCATGTTTTTTGACGGATCAAAAATCGAAGTACAAACTTTGTGCAGGATAATCTAAGGAACAATCATGCTAAGTTTCATCCAAATCCACTCAAAAGTTTCAGAGGAGAAGATGTTTGAACCAAGTGCTCCGCAAGGCGCAGCTTTATACGACCGCAGAGGTCGAACCCTGAACATTTGGGGCAAGTATGGACAAAACATTCAAGCGTGATACAGCTCTGAATTTGGATTGTGATCAAATTTTTGACATTACATGGTTTTTTTTTTACACAAAACAAATGTCAAGATTTTACAAATCAATTAAAGATTTCTTCAAACTTTTTAAATCTAAAATTAAATAGTTGACACAGCATAGGTTTCTGACACAGAATGAATGTGGTCTAATGAACTTAAAAGTTTTTTTTTGCCTTTGAGCAATTCACTATGCTGTTGAATATTAATCCTCTCAAAAAAATGTTTGAAGAAATTTTCTTTTTATTTATGAAATCTGAAATGAGAAAAATTTAACCCCCCCCTTTTTTCACATCCCCGTTTCCCTTTTTCCAAAACTGATATCAATTCAAATTTCTAATGGAGTTTGCAACAATAACTTCTCTTTTAAATACATCATAAAATATTAAAATGTAAAATAAAGTGCTTGTTATCACTGAATGGTAAAGATTGGTTGGTAGTAAAAGTTAATATACATTGTTTATTGTATAAAACAATAAAAAAAAACTTCATCAGCAACATTTTATATTGGCAAATTTCCAATGAAGTTATTTACATAAAGTTATTGGCAAATAAAAATAGAAAATGACATTATAGTCATGTCTGGCAAATGTCCAACATACATTATCTAAAAACATTTTAGATAAGTTAAGGAAAAAAAAGCTTCATCAGCAACATTTCATATTGACAAATTTCCAATGAAGTTATTTACATAAAGTTATTGGCAAATAAAAATAGAAAATGACATCAGTCATGTCTGGCAAATTTCCAACATATATTATCAACTACTATTCTATACAAAGAAAGATAACTCCAATTGAAAATTATTGCTATTGCACAATATTGTGCAATTAGATATTTCTTGCTATTGTGCAATACTGTGCAATTGAAAATTTCTTGCTACTGCATAATACTTGATATGGAATCCTGATTTGGACCAACTTGAAAACTGGGCCCATAATCAAAAATCAAAGTACATATTTAGATAAAGCATATCAAATAAGCCCAACAATTTAATTTTTGTTAAAATCAAACTTAGTTTAATTTTGGACCCTTTGGACCTTAATGTAGACCAATTTGAAAACTGGACCAAAAATTAAAAATCTACATACACAGTTAGATTTGGCATATCAAAGAACCCCATTTATTCAATTTTTGATGAAATCAAACAAAGTTTAATTTTGGACCCCCATTTGGACCAACTTGAAAACTAGGCCAATAATTAACCAGATGCTCCGCAAGGCGTAGCTTTATACGACCGCAGAGGTTGAACCCTGAACGGTTGGGGCAAGTATGGACACAACATCCAAGCTGGATTCAGCTCTAAATTTGGATTGTGATTAAATAGTTGACACAGCATAGGTTTCTGACACAGAATGAATGTGTTCTAATGAACTTAAAATTTTTGTTTTCTCTTAGAGCAATTCACTATGCTGTTGAATATTAATCCTCTCAAAAAAATGTTTGAAGAAATTTTCTTTTTTATTGATGAAATTTCAAATGAGAACCAGATGCTCCGCAGGGCGTAGCTTTATACGACCGCAGAGGTTGAACCCTGAACGGTTAGGGCAAGTATGGACACAACATTCAAGCTGGATTCAGCTCTAAATTTGGATTGTGATTAAATAGTTGACACAGCATAGGTTTCTGACAAAGAATGAATGTGTTCTAATGAACTTAAAATTTTTGTTTCTCTTAGAGCAATTCACTATGCTGTTGAATATTAATCCTCTCAAAAAAATGTTTGAAGAAATTTTCTTTTTTATTTATGAAATTTCAAATGAGAAAAATTGAACCCAATTTTTTTAATCACATCCCCCTTTCCCTTATTCCAAAACTAATCTCAATTAAAATTTCTAATGGAGTTTGCAACAATAACTACTCATTTAAATACATCATAAAATATTAAGATGTAAAAAAACTGCTTGTTATCACTGAATGGTAAAGATTATTTTAATTTATCAGTTGGTAGTAAAAAGTGAATATACATTGTATATTGTATATAACAAAGATTTAAGTTGATTCTGGACAAAGAAAGATAACTCCAATTAAAAAAAAATCTTGCTATTGCACAATATTTTGCAATTAGATATTTCTTGCTTACTATTCTGGACAAAGAAAGATAACTCTAATTAAATTTTTTTTTGATATTTCACAATATTGTGCAATTAGATATTTCTTGCCATTGCGCAATACTGTGCAATTGAAAAGACTTGCTATTGCACAATACTTAATATAATAATTTTAGATCCTGATTTGGACCAACTTGAAAACTGGGCCCATAATAAAAAATCTAAGTACATTTTTGGATTCAGCATATCAAAGAACTTCAAGATTTCAATTTTTGTTAAAATCAGACTAAGTTTAATTTTGGACCCTTTGGACTTTAGTGTTGACCAATTTGAAAACAGGACCAAAAATGAAGAATCTACATACACAGTTAGATTTGGTATATCAAAGAACCCCATTTATTCAATTTTTGATGAAATCAAACAAAGTTTAATTTTGGACCCCGATTTGGACCAACTTGAAAACTGGGCCAATAATCAAGAATCTAAGTACATTTTTAGATTCAGCATATCAAAGAACCTAACTGATTCATTTTTTGTCAAAATCAAACTAAGTTTAATTTTGGACCCTTTGGACCTTAATGTAGACCAATTTGAAAACGGGACCAAAAGTAAGGAATCTACATACACAGTCATGACAGTTAGATTCAGCATATCAAAGAACCCCAATTATTCAATTTTGATGAAATCAAACAAAAGTTTAATTTTGGACCCTTTGGGCCCCTTATTATGTTTGGACCAAAACTCCCAAAATCAAACCCAACCTTCTTTTATGGTCATAAACCTTGTGTTTAAATTTCATAGATTTCTATTTACTTATACTAACGTTATGGTGCGAAAACCAAGAAAAATGCTTATTTGGGTCCCTTTTTGGCCCCTAATTCCTAAACTGTTGGGACCTAAACTCCCAAAATCAATACCAACCTTCCTTTTGTAGTCATTAACATTGTGTTTAAATTTCATTGATTTCTATTTACTTAAACAAATGTTATTGTGCGAAAACCAAGAATAATGCTTATTTGGGCCCTTTTTTTGCCCCTAATTCCTAAACTGTTGAGACCAAAACTCCCAAAATCAATCCCAACCGTTCTTTTGTGGTCATAAACCTTGTGTCAAAATTTCATAGATTTCTATTAACTTAAACTAAAGTTATAGTGCGAAAACCAAGAAAATGCTTATTTGGGCCCTTTTTGGCCCCTAATTCCTAAAATGTTGGGACCAAAACTCCCAAAATCAATACCAACCTTCCTTTTGTGGTCATAAACCTTGTGTTAAAATTTCATAGATTTTCATTCACTTTTACTAAAGTTAGAGTGCGAAAACTAAAGGTATTCGGACGCCGGACAACGACGACGACGACGACGACGACGACGACGACGCCGACGCCAACGTGATAGCAATATACGACGAAAATTTTTTCAAAATTTGCGGTCGTATAAAAATTGAACCCAATTTTTTTAATCACATCCCCCTTTCCCTTATTCCAAAACTAATCTCAATTTAAATTTCTAATGGAGTTTGCAACAATAACTACTCATTTAAATACATCATTAAATATTAAGATGTAAAAAAACTGCTTGTTATCACTGAATGGTAAAGATTATTTTAATTTATCAGTTGGTAGTAAAAAGTGAATATACATTGTATATTGTATATAACAAATTCACGTTACAAAGATTTAAGTTGATTCTGGACAAAGAAAGATAACTCCAATTAAAAAAAAATCTTGCTATTGCACAATATTTTGCAATTAGATATTTCTTGCTTACTATTCTGGACAAAGAAAGATAACTCTAATTAAAAAAAATCTTGCTATTTCACAATATTGTGCAATTAGATATTTCTTGCCATTGCGCAATACTGTGCAATTGAAAAGACTTGCTATTGCACAATACTTAATATAATAATTTTAGATCCTGATTTGGACCAACTTGAAAACTGGGCCCATAATAAAAAATCTAAGTACATTTTTGGATTCAGCATATCAAAGAACCCCAAGATTTCAATTTTTGTTAAAATCAGACTAAGTTTAATTTTGGACCCTTTGGACTTTAGTGTAGACCAATTTGAAAACAGGACCAAAAATGAAGAATCTACATACACAGTTAGATTTGGTATATCAAAGAACCCCATTTATTCAATTTTTGATGAAATCAAACAAAGTTTAATTTTGGACCCCGATTTGGACCAACTTGAAAACTGGGCCAATAATCAAGAATCTAAGTACATTTTTAGATTCAGCATATCAAAGAACCTAACTGATTCATTTTTTGTCAAAATCAAACTAAGTTTAATTTTGGACCCTTTGGACCTTAATGTAGACCAATTTGAAAACGGGACCAAAAGTTAAGAATCTACATACACAGTCATGACAGTTAGATTCAGCATATCAAAGAACCCCAATTATTCAATTTTGATGAAATCAAACAAAGTTTAATTTTGGACGCTTTGGGCCCCTTATTCTGTTGGGACCAAAACTCCCAAAATCAATACCAACCTTCCTTTTATGGTCATAAACCTTGTGTTTAAATTTCATAGATTTCTATTTACTTATACTAACGTTATGGTGCGAAAACCAAGAAAAATGCTTATTTGGGTCCCTTTTTGGCCCCTAATTCCTAAACTGTTGGGACCTAAACTCCCAAAATCAATACCAACCTTCCTTTTGTAGTCATTAACATTGTGTTTAAATTTCATAGATTTCTATTAACTTAAACTAAAGTTATATCGCGAAAACGAAGAAAATGCTTATTTGGGCCCTTTTTGGCCCCTAATTCCTAAAATGTTGGGACCAAAACTCCCAAAATCAATCCCAACCTTCCTTTTGTGGTCATAAACCTTGTGTTAAAATTTCATAGATTTCCATTCACTTTTACTAAAGTTAGAGTGCGAAAACTAAAAGTATTCGGACGACGACGACGACGACGACGACGCAGACGACGACGCCAACGTGATAGCAATATACGACGAAATTTTTTTCAAATTTTGCGGTCGTATAAAAATCTAAGTACATTTTTAAATTCAGCCTATCAAAGAACCCCAAGGATTCAATTTTTGTTAAAATCAAACTAAGTTTAATTTTGGACCCTTTGGACCTTAATGTAGACCAATTTGAAAACGGGACCAAAAATTAAGAATCTACATACATAGTTAGATTCGGCATATCAAAGAACCCCAATTATTCTTTTTTTGATGAAATCACATAAAGTTCAATTTTGGACCCTTTAGGCCCCTTATTCCTAAACTGTTAAGACCAAAACTCCCAAAATCAAACCCAACCTTCCTTTTATGGTCATAAACCTTGTGTTTAAATTTCAAGGATTTCTATTTACTTATTCTAAAGTTATGGTGCAAAAACCAAAAATTATGCTTATTTGGGCCCCTTTTTGGCCCCTAATTTATAAACTTTTGTGACCTCAACTCCAAAAATCAATCCCAACCTTCCTTTTGTGGTCATAAACCTTGTGGTAAAATTTCATTGATTTCTATTTACTTTTACTAAAGTTATTGTGCGAAAACCAAGAATAATGCTTATTTGGGCCCTTTTTTGGCCCTTAATTCCTAAACTGTTAAAACCAAAACTCCCAAAATCAATCCCAACCTTCCTTTTGTGGTCATAAACCTTGTGTCAAAATTTCATAGATTTCTATTCACTTAAACTAAAGTTATAGTGCGAAAACCAAGAAAATGCTTATTTGGGCCCTTTTTGGGCCCTAATTCCTAAAATGTTGGGACCAAAACTCCCAAAATCAATACCAACCTTCCTTTTGTGGTCATAAACCTTGTGTTAAAATTTCATAGATTTCCATTCACTTTTACTAAAGTTAGAGTGCGAAAACTAAAAGTATTAGGACGACGACGACGACGACGACGACGACGACGACGCAGACGACGACGCCAACGTGATAGCAATATACGACGAAAATTTTTTCAAATTTTGCGGTCGTATAAAAATCTAAGTACATTTTTAAATTCAGCCTATCAAAGAACCCCAAGGATTCAATTTTTGTTAAAATCAAACTAAGTTTAATTTTGGACCCTTTGGACCTTAATGTAGACCAATTTGAAAACGGGACCAAAAATTAAGAATCTACATACATAGTTAGATTCGGCATATCAAAGAACCCCAATTATTCTATTTTTGATGAAATCACATAAAGTTCAATTTTGGACCCTTTAGGCCCCTTATTCCTAAACTGTTAGGACCAAAACTCCCAAAATCAAACCCAACCTTCCTTTTATGGTCATAAACCTTGTGTTTAAATTTCAAGGATTTCTATTTACTTATACTAAAGTTATGGTGCAAAAACCAAAAATTATGCTTATTTGGGCCCTTTTTTGGCCCTTAATTCCTAAACTATTGGAACCAAAACTCCCAAAATCAATCCCAACCTTCCTTTTGTGGTCATAAACCTTGTGTCAAAATTTCATAGATTTCTATTCACTTAAACTAAAGTTATAGTGCGAAAACCAAAAAAATGCTTATTTGGGCCCTTTTTGGTCCCTAATTCCTAAAATGTTGGGACCAAAACTCCCAAAATCAATCCCAACCTTCCTTTTCTGGTCATTAACCTTGTGTTAAAAGGAGAAGGTCCGGTAAGACCCCTTTTTGGCCCCAAAATATAACAGTTTTACAAAATTGTTAAAATGTAAACTTTTAGTTATTTATTGGACAGTTGAATGCTTCTGCTACATAAATATGGGCTGTTTTTGACCATACAATGCACATATATCGGGTTGTAGCACCATTAAGTCATGCTAAATTACTGAAATCTTCAAAATTCTAGCATTTTAGGTAAATTTTAGACGGTTTCCGTGTAAAACGAAAGTGGCCGCATTCGTGTTTATCCTTAATATTGAAATGTAAGTTGTATTTTATGATAATGCATAACATATATAAAGGTTGTGGATGAACACGGATGCGGCCACTTTCATTTTTGACAAAAACCATCTGTAAAGTGACAATTTTCAGCATATTTGGTAGATTTTTCATACTTGAGCTTGAATCGGATCGTTTTTAATGACTAAATCAGTTAAAATCTTTCACATTAACTAATTGAATCAAATGAAATAGACACTTAAGTGTTTGAAACGTGGTCAAAATCTTTCGTCAGATGAAACTGAAATTTGAGGCCAAAATGAGTCCTTACCGGACCTACTCCTTTTATTGATTTCTATTCTTTTTTACTAAAGTTAGAGTGTGAAAACTTAAAGTATTCGGACGACGACGACGACGACGACGACGACGACGACGCCAACGTGATAGCAATATACGACCAAAAAATTAAAATTTTTGCGGTCGTATAAAAATTGTTAACGACGACAGACAACTACGACGGACGCCAAGTGATGAGAAAGCTCACATTTCCTTTTAGGAAAGGTGAGCTAAAAACTGAAAAATTTCCTTAAACTTACCAATTCAGGGACAGCAACCTAGCAACGTGTCGTCCGATCCATCTGAATATTTCAGGGCAGATAGATTTTGACCTGATAAACTATTCAACCAGTCAGATTTGATCTTAATACTTTGGTTTTTGACATTTTACCCCAATGTTCTACTTTTAGCTGTGGCAGCCATCTTGTTTGGATGGCCGGGTCACCGGACACATTTTTTAAATTAGATACCCAAAAGATGATTGTGGCCAAGTTTGGATTAATTTGGCCCAGTAGTTTCAGAGGTGAAGATTTTTGTAAAAGATTACTAAGATTTACGAAAAATGGTTAAAAATTGACTATAAAGGGCAATAACTCCTAAAGGGGTCAACTGACCATTTCGATCATTTTGACTTACTTGTAAATCTAACTTTTGCTGAACATTATTGCTGTTTACAGTTTATCTCTATCTATAATAATATTAAAGATAATAACCAAAACAGCAAAATTTCCTTAAAATTACCAATTCAGGGGCAGCAACCCAACAACGGGATGTCCGATTCATCTGAACATTTCAGTGCAGATAGATCTTGACCTGATAATCAATTTTACCCCCATGTCAGATTTGCTCTAAATGCTTCGGTTTTTGAGTTAAAAGCCAAAAACTGCATTTGACCCCTATGTTCTACTTTTAGCAATGGCGACCATGTTTGTTGATAGATCAAAACTTCGGATACAATTTATAAACTAGATACCCTAAGGAACATTCAGTTAAAATTTGGAAGTATTTGGCCTAGTAGTTTCAGAGGAGAAGATTCTTGAAATAGTTTACGACGACAGACAACGACAGGCGACGACAGACGACGGACGACGACGGACGCCAAATGATGGCATAAGCTCACTTGTGAGCTAAAAAAGTTTAATTTAATTACGATACAGAGATACTTAATTTCCTAAAACTGTTATTAAGGTAATGTTAAAATAAAAGCGATAAAAGAGAAGCCATGAAAATAATTAACAAACCTTTCGAAAAGAGGCAAACCTTAAGACCCCGAATACATACTTTTGTAAGAACGTTAGATTTATTCAGTCCATCAAAATTAAATTGTTCATTTAGGTCAAAAGAATGTTAATACCTTAGGCTATTTTCAAAAAATGTTGACTGAATACCCTACAGACTGCAGTTAACACGCACATTCACCAAGTACGTATTTCCACGGCTAACAAAATTTAAAATCGTATCTTTTGTTTAAATTTATTTAGGTGTTTATTGCTCAAACTTTTTATGTAAATAATTTTGGATCAACATCGAGTCAAATTAAATTATAATTATCAAAAACTGAAATATGCATCCAATCTAAATGTTTTACGCCTATGATCACCTGTTTAAAAAGATTTAACAGAACACAATTTATTTATTATATATAAAAAAAAACATACGCAAAACTATACGATGTACGCTAAAAGAGCGCTTCTGTTATCGTTTATGGTATGCCTGGTATGGTTTGTGGTACATGGTTTCGTTTGTACATCATTTGATTAGCCTCCGTACAACGTTGGGTTAGTGTTTCGTTTGCATTTGTACACGATTCGCCAGGAAATCAAAGAATGGCACTTCACATGAACGCATAGAAAATGCCACTACATCTGAAAATACAGGGAAATGTCTATTATTTGCACTGTAAAAACTTATGAAATTCTGTATTTTTTTAGACTTTTTTCCATAGGACATTTTCCTTGTATTTTCCATGGCAATATCTCGATCAATCAGCATTCCATACACTGGACATTCATTTTCCGATTTACAACTTTTATAACCTAAAAGTAACTTGATAATATCTTCATGTCCTTTCCTTGAAGCAGCATATAAAGCGGACTTCGTAAAAAACCTTTCAGTGTATCTAATTGATATTGTTTTTTGTTTCTTGCAAAACTTATGATCAAGTCTATGATTTAACAATAATTTTACAATTTCTGTATAGCCATAACGAGAAGCAACATAAATTGGAGATTCGTAATTACTATTGCACAAATGAGGATTACATCCATTATCTAATAATAATCGAACAATTTCAGTATGTCCTTTAACTGCCGCAACAAACAATGCAGTGGTACTATTTTCATTAGAAATGTCTGGATTACATTTGCTTTCTAGCAATGCTCTGACTATTTCTGTATATCCTTTGTTTGACGCAATATACAAGGGCGTAAAATTTGCCGAATTGCCTAGTCCTTTTAATTCTTTCGGATTGCTTGCATCATATTTATCTAGCATCAGAACTTCCCTTATATTTACGCTTAAATCTGGATCTTCAGAATCCGAAATTCTGTCTACATTAAATATCCTTAGTGATAGCTGTTTTTCAAGAAATTGAACATCAGGATTACACTTGTACTGCAGTAATAATTTTACAATTTCTAAATTACCTTTGCCAGTGGCGATATAAAGTGGCGTCTCATTTTTTGCGTTACATAAATTTGGATTACATCCATGAGACAATAGTAATGCAACCATACTATAATTGCCATATGATACGGCATTAAAAAGTGGTGTTTGACCAAACTTATTACATATATTAGGATCTGCGTTACTTTGAATTAAAATATTGACAATATCTCCATTATCATATTTAGTTGCTAAATGTAGAGGTGATTCGCCAAAGTTATTACAATCATTGGGATTAACATTGTACTGTAATAACAACTTGGCCTTTTCTTTGTGTCCTTGTGATGCCGCCTTACATAATAGCTGTTCATGCGGCTTACAATTAAGATGAAAATTGTTGTCTAAAAGCACTTTTAGAATGTTGTCATTCTTGTAAGACAGTATAAGAGGGGACTTTTCATCTGGAAAACAATATCCTGCATCAACTTCTTTTTTCAACAGCAGTGAAACAATATTTTCATATCCATATGCTATTGCAATTAAAAACGACAGCTTATACTCTTGTAAAATATCATCACGGCTACTATCATTCCACTTATGCCATGATAATAATGTTAAAACATCAACAAGAATGTTTCCACTTCTAAAATAGTGCACAAAGTCTTCACTGTTTTCGTCACTGAAAAAATCATCAATAGATTTGAAAATCATTTCGTGAAACTTATGCAAGACCGTGCTTAACGTTGAACTGCTGTACTTATCACAGGTACCGCAACAAGTTGGTCTTAAAATCATTTTTGCAATATTAGAATTTCCCTTCAATAAAGCAATGTATAAGGGTGATGAATGGTCAAAATTGCAAAGTGTTTCAGTACATCTGTGCTGTAACAAAATTTCAACTATATCTGTGTTCCCTAATTCTGAGGCAACATAAAGAGGATTCCAAATTTTGTGTGCAGCAATATTTGGTTTGCATTTATTTTCTAACAGCAACTTAACAATAGGGGTGAAACCCATCCATGATGCAACATACAACGCAGACATTCTATATTTGTTACAAAGATTTGGATTACATTTGTTATCTAATAATATTTTAACTATGTCTACGTTTCCCATCCAGGAAGATATGATTAACGGTGTTCTTCCAAATTCATCGCACACGTTTACATTTAATTCCATATTTACTAACATTTGGACCATATCGCTGTACCCTTTACATGTCATTGTCAACAAGGGCGAAGCCTCCTGTTTTTGGTGCATTGCTACTGGTCCTGCTAGATCTGCTTTATTCATTTCAAACCATGATATACATTTTGTCCGAAACGACTGGTATTGTAACTGGTGATTCAAAAATACGTTTTCAACATTGGCGTTTTTTATATCGGTGCACAAACGTTCAAGATAGTCTCCTTCTTTTTCAAGCGATACGACAATCATATTTTCATTTCCGGGTGCCCCTGTAGATTCAAACTGGAAACGATCGCGTATTACATCTGAATGAGCATACTCAAGAATGAGGTCAAACTTGCACTGCCCGAAAAAAGAAATCATAATATCAAAGATTTTATCATGAATGACTTTGTAACTGTTTTCAATTTCAATGACATAAGATTGCTTTAGAAACAGTAATTGTTCTTTCACTATCTTGATAGAAAAAAAACACGGAATTTTGAAATCTTCTGACAAATCTTGTAAAATGGATCTGATTTGAGACCTTCGACATAAAAGTTCTTTTGTTAAATAGTTGTTGTAAATTACAAATAAAAATAATGTAGCAACAGTTGTTTGATCATTCAGTTTTAACATAGAATACAAATCATGTAGAATAAAATCAACAGGGCTGGTATATAATTTTTCTATATCTAATGATGATTTGTTCGAAGAAAGCTTACATAGAAGTGGAAAGAAATCGTATTTATTAAAGTGGTCTGTTAGCATGAGGGACGCAACCACATCTTCGGGAAGATATTTCCCTGCCATTAGGATCCTTTCATCGTCAGTAAGAGCATGTTCATCTGATAACAAGTTAAATACAGTTCTGCAAATTATATCATCAATGTCTTTTTCAATTTGATTATATATGTGTGTTCTACATGAACAAAAAATCTTAACAGTTTTATTTTGCAAGATCATGTTAATCTCTGTTGACAGACTACACCAAGCTTCTTTTTTCGGCTGTTCCAATATATATTTTCCGTAAACATCATCGAAGATAAAAATCTGCTTCCTATCAGGGTTATAATAATTTCTCAATTCAATCGGATCATGACTATAAATAATGTCGTTATCCTGATGAAGATGCCATTCAAGGGCAAGATGATACATGGCAGTTGATTTACCGCAGCCGGGAGATCCAATTACTGTAATGATATCTGCAGTTGTTGCGAGTTCCATAAGATGTTGAATAGCTGATGTCTCAATCACTTTCTCATCAAGTATCTTCCAGCTAAGGATTATGTTGTCAAGCACCTCTTAAAAAATGACGAATAATCAGTAATAACGTGTTTTTAATTATTCTATCTATTGGTATAAGATAATGTAGTAATCATTTGGTTTACTAAAGCTTCCGAATTGGAATTAATTATTGAGTTGTCACCATTTTAATAGCACCGTTTAATAGCAGATTAATTTTTTGGCCAAAATATTATCTTAAAAATCATTCCTCATTATTGTGTTCTTAATTTCTCCAACTAAAAATTTTCGCTTAAAACTAATGAATAAATTGAATGATAAATTGTCAATTGCTGAACACAATAAATTTTCTACCAGGCGTACCTTTATTGCCTTATATTTGAACATTCAAGCTTGACCTCAAACTTAAATCATAACTTTTTCTTTTTTACCAGTAAATAAAGAGAGCCAGAGAACAGAAAAAAAATCCAGTTTTAATTTTTTGTGTGCTTTTATATTGTGGATTGTATATTCTTACACAGGATTTTTTTTTAATTCTTTGGAAAAAAAGTTCTAGGTGCTGACATTGCGCGTACTATGTATTTGCTTTTGCAGTTTTTCCTTTATTTTTCTTTGTAATATTATGTCCATTTTTGTCGAATGACTCTTGTCGTGGCTCGGTAATTATGAATCAGGCCATCGGGTTTTTGGCTGCAGGCGATCCTGAGGCGGGTGAGTCCGGAGGGGATTTGTTCAGTTGTTAAGAAAGAGCAGATCTTTGAAAACATTTACGGACAATGGTATACGGACGCCAAGTGATTTAATCAATATCACTTATGTTTTAACGTCTTTCCTTTAACTACATTTAGACGACTAAACAGATACAATTAAGTTAGTTAAAAATAACTAATTATACGATAACTTCACCAACCTTGAAATCCTTTCGAAATTGGATTGTTTGACCTCTCAATATTTCTGAACTCGTTCAATATTTCCATATCATTTTTGTCTAATGTGGACACTTTCAATTCATTACACGTTTGTTGGAAGTTCATACCACCTAGACGTACAACAGCCTGTTAAATAAAATGATATCTGGTTCAACTTCAGAGAGAACTCAACCAGTATTTGGTTTCTTCTGACTTTTTTAAATGAAAATTTTCGAAGTGCGTTATTGGCTGAAATTTGAACCATATGGTAGCTAATACGCAACTGAATAAAACAAGATATGGATGCTCATTTAATAAACAGCTGCGCCATGAGCGCATGATACGCCCGTCACCTTTTCGAAAACTAAAGTTCAATTACTTCTCAATGTCATATCCAAAATTTATAAAAAAAAAAATGAAAACAGCTCAAAGCACTTAAAGGATGTTTATGTCCGAAAACTGGAAAATCCCACCCCTTTAAACCCCATAACTTGTAAAACATAAAATCTGAAATCTATAAAAATAAATCGATAGGGATCTTAAGTCAATAGATATAAACAATTCACCAAAGTATAAGAAAAACTGCTCAAAGCATTTTTAAGTATAGTCCGAAAAATAACTCGGAAAAGTAAAATTCTAAATTTTCAAAAATCGAAAGGGAGCTCATGTCAATATATATAAACATTTCACTAGAGTTTCTTGTAAATCAGTGAAAGTGTTTTTGAGTAATGGTCCGTAACCTGAAAATCCCCATTTTTGTTATGAATAAAAACCCAAAACTCGGAAACCTCAAATCTAAAATTTTTCAACAAGAGTGCACACGGTTAAATGTCTCGCCTCTTTACAAATCATTTTTGATATTATGTTGATAGTCCTAAATATAAAGCTTTATTACAACAGTCACATAAACTTAAACTTAACCAAGAAAACTAAAAATTGCCCATTGAACCATGAAAATGAGGTCAAGGTCAGATGAACCATGCCAGGCATACATGTACAGCTAACAATTCTTCTATACACCAAATATAGTTGACCTATTGCTTAAAGTTTAAGAAAAACACACCAAATCACAAACACTTCACACTGAGCAATGAACCGTGAAAATGAAGTCAAGTTCAAATAAAATCTTTGCGACTGAATTAAAGATCATAAAATATTTCCTTACACCAAATATAGTTGACTTATTGAATATAGTATTAGATAAAAAGACCAAAACTCAAAAACTTAATTTTAACCACTGAACCATGAAAATGAGGTCAAGGTCAGATGACACCTGTCATCTAGACATGCACACCTTACAATCATTACATGCTAAAAATATATAAGACCGATTGCATACAGTATAAGAAAAACAGACAAAAACACAAAACTTAACTAAGGTCAGATGACACCTGCAAGTTTGATATGTACACCTGACAGTCCTTCAATACACCGAATATACTAGACCTATTGCTTATAATATCTGAGATATGGACTTGACCACCAAAACTGAACCATGAAAATGAGATAAAGGCCATTGGACATGTGACTGACGGAAACTTCGTAACATGAGGCATATATATACAAAGTATGAAGGATCCATTTCGTCCACCTTCTAAAATATAAAGCTTTTAAGAAGTTAGCTTACGCCGCCGCCGCCAGATCACTACCCCTATGTCGAGCCTGCGACTTTTTTTGACAAAAATGAAACAGAGCTCACGTCAATAGATTTAACCAATTAACCAAAGCTTCATACAAATTGGTTATAGGGAGTTTTAGTTTATGCCCGACATGTTGACAACGGACAGACAGACGGACGGACAAAACGTACAACGATATACCATGAAAGTCCCGTAAATAAACTCATCATAAATACCAGGATAGAAATTTTGTATTTCAGCTAGATGCGCGTTTCGTCTACAAAAGACTCATCAGTGACGCTCGAATCAAAATATGTTAAAAAGGCCAATTAAAGTACGAAGTTGAAGAGCATTGGGAATAAAAAATTCCTAAAAGTTTTGCCAACTGTATATAAGGTTATATATTCACGAGGTAGAAAAGCCTAAGTATTTCAATAATTCAAAGATTTATAAAAAGTTAATTTATAAGAATGACCATATCAATGAACGGGCGTATAAAAACTGAAAAAGAATTGAACCTAAACACATTTATCGTCTTTCGGTTTTCCTCTAGGGAAATAGTAGTTATTTTCAATTTTCTTGACTATAGGTTGCCTTGTTTGTGTTCCCTTCATAATTGAGGACAAAGGCGCATTTTGATAGGATATTTGATTATATTGATTATTTTTTAAACTAACATGTATGAACAACTGTAAATGTTAATTAAACGCTGCTAGTTGACTGTTAGTATCCGATGGTATCATCAGCTCAGTAAATTAGTGAATCAGTACTGACATGATTTAAAGCATATAATGCAGAAAAAATATCGTTAATTTACTAAGAAATTATAACAAAGTTAAGGTTCCAACTCCCTCAGCGAACTTGAATTTGCGTATTCGATGTCCATTTTAGTCGTATTACGATTTTCGGGTTTTAAAAAAAAGGCTACATATGGTTTTGTCCACCCACCGAAGTCGATTTCGAGCTATCGCGATATGTCCAATACTATTAAGATTAGCTAGCATGTTAAACTTAATCAAACTATCGAAAAAGGGGAGAAAATATGGTAGACATGGTAACTCATGAAGTTAAGAGGGAACATTTGTGTTTCCCATAATTCTTTTAGTCTTTCTATAGTGCTGTTTCCGACGAACCTTTAATACCATGATGCCATTAATAATGAATTTGTCATCAGTCAAGGCACCTGAAATTACTGTTAATTGCGATAGAAAATGCATGTATCCCAGGGTTTGAACATTTAAACATCCTGTCTCACCACAGTATGAAAGGACTCATCACAGTTATAACCATGTTAACAACTTTAATAGAAAAGGATCATAGTGACTTCTTAAGTAAGAGCTGTGATACAAATCTTTTTTAACTATCTATTTAAAAATGTTAAACAATAATAATTATTCAATAATCAAATAGTTACCAGGCTTATTTCGGTCCAAATATCTTGAAATTCTTCGTTAGAAAGTGTCCCGTCATCGCAGTGTGCGACTAAGTTTCTATAATGTTTCATCCTGGACAAATCTGCTCCAACACTCACGTCTAATGGAAGTGGGAGAAGATCTCCAACGGAAATCTCCGTTAAATTTCTTATCAGACATATCATTAACGTCAAGTCAAAATTATTCGACGATACGACTCCTGAAAATATTTCAATATTTCAATTTTTTTCATGTTGCTTGTCTTTAATTGTTTTTCTATCGTTCATTGTCTTGGTAGATGACCCCTTAAATCCATACATTCGTTTTCTGATAACTGATTAATTATCATATGTTGTCGCGTATGAACGATAATATATTTAGTTGGATTGAATTTATTTTAAACTCTCATATAAAACCTATCATTGAACCATAATAAATATTGATTATAGTAAGTGCTCCTTAACATTTATTTTCTGTACTATATTGAGATTGACAATGAAAGTAAATTAATTTATTCATCAAACCTTTGAACATGTCCACTGGGTTAGATGAATAAAAGAATAGAATATGAATATTGCTAAACATTGAAAAAAATATCACTATAAGAAATGCAACGATTATCAAACAATTAGTAATACTCCTTTTTGAAGGTTTTAATACCCTGTTGAATATAGATGCGTTTGTTGACAATTCATATAGGTAAGTAATGGAATAGAATACTAATGAATAACAAATTATTCTTTAACTAAGACAAGATATTAACTGTGGCAATTTTCCTAGCAGTTCATAATACAACATGAACACTGAGAAACTCAGTTTCGGCAATAAACAAAACTGATTTTCTAGATAACTGGTGTCAACTTCTTCTACAAATTTATCATTGGGACATACCTGTTCTAGGATACAATAAATCCCACTGTTTCTGATTGATAACTCGTTTTCTCTTCAGTGGATCAAGAACCTTAAATTTATTCTGATTGAGAACTGTTTGTAATCCTCCAGGGAAAAATTCTTTGTCGAATTGAACTCTTACTGCTTGTGGTGCTACTCTCAGTATAAGATTGGTAATCCGCAAGTAGTTGGCCTCTTTCTCGGTAATGGCCTTTTTTGGTTCCCTTGCAGTGTAAAGGGATTTCTCTAGACTTTCATTAACCGACATTCTGGAATTTGTTTAAATAACTATCCCAACTTAACAATATAGTTACATCCAATGAAATGAGAAGTCATCAATGTAGGTCAAAATTAACCTGAAAATGAAATGAGGTTCAAATTCGCAAAATCCTATGCTCACTGTACATGCTGTATATACTTAAAAAAACAGTGCTTCTATCATCTTCATATAAATTATACAGCCATTGTGAATAAAATATGAAAGGAAAAACTAAAATTCTCAAATTACGTTTGAAAATAAAAATCACATGTTATAAATTTTAGTGCGTACTAGTATTTAAGTATTTATATATCCTTGGCTTTCATTGTTTTGTGTATGAGCGTCATTTTACCAACACTGGGTCGATAACATTGTCAATGGACTGTTAGTAGAGTGTGATAAAGGGTTATTTTAGTGAAAGTTTTCGGTATATTTATTTCACATGTTTTGTCGTCTTATTCACAATCTCCATTTCTCGTGTTAGGTTCGATGTTCGTGCTTGCTGTTCCCCTTATTTATTTAACATGTTTCGTGTCGGTGCTCTTAAATAAATTTCTCGTGTTTGCCCCTCACATGCCTCATTTGATTAAAAAGTAAACCGGTACTAATTCAAATAAAGGCAACAGAAGTATACTGCTGTTCGAAATTCGTATATCGATTGGGTAAAAAACAAATCCGGGTTACAAACTAAATCTGAGGGAAACACATCAAATATAAGAGGAGAACAACGACACAACAGATAATGTTAGTGTGTTATAATACCTTCTGAAACTTTTGTTCAGACTAAGAGAAATTGATGTTATATTGTTACTATTCTACTTTTGCAATTCTATTGTACATGTGTGTATGTAATAAAGTCCATCAATTTTTTTTTTTTTTTTATAAATCAGATGCAAATAGCGGACCGCTAAAATGTTACCGCAAAGTCTTCTTGTCCATTAATAATGGCTGCATGATCTCCAAGAACGGCTAAGTAATAACTTCTGGTACTTTTTTCCTGAATATTTACGATGTTTTATCTCGTGCTTTGTTTTTCTAGATTTTTATTTTCCGTGCAACGTTTTTGCGCGTTTTATTTCACGTGTTTACGTGTTCAGTAACCCCTTTACCACCCTCTTAGTCCTCGAGGTATTTTGAGCTAAGCGCTAAACAGCTAGTGCATCGGTACTGGCACGACTTTAACATAATAAGACGGAAAGACCTATTGTATTTGTTCTGATAAAAAAAAATTATTATCCCGCCAAATTTGTTATGTGCCCTTTTTTGTTGGTCGCTAAGATTTTTTGCATATAATATCGAAAACAGTTATTGCAATTTTGGGACAGACCCTGTTTAGTCGAAGCATTTTATTGTAAGAGAGTCATCTCCCCAAACCTTTTCTTTGTGGTGAGATCTCCTCCATTACCGTGAAAGAAAGTGACATTTATTTTACCAAATTGCTTTCTACATCCTCAGGATATTTTGTCCAATTTTGACAGAAGCGATACGAAGACTCCGTATGAGAGTTATTTCCCATAATGCATTTGAAATAAGTGATATGCATATGTAACTAAACATTTTTAAATATGCATGCATAAACCTCTCATTTGAGACCGGAAGTGAATTTCGCTAAACCGGAAGTACTTATGCATGTTATATCTTTCATATTACAGGCAAAAGTATATAGAAACCATGTATTTGTGGAATTACTGTAAATAACGCTATCATTATGATCATGTGAGACCGGAAGGTGAAATATAATACAAAAGTTCGAAATCGTAACTTAGCCATAAAAATGAGATGAAGTCACTTCCCATATATCAAATGGCATAAGGTAATCTCGAGACCTCTTGTACCATATATATCCTGCTAGGGCAAGCAGTTTCTGAGAATTAAGCATCACAAAGACTACATCTGAATTATTAACGCTATCGCCCTGGCCATTGTAGGTATTTTGTACCTACCTTGCTTAGGACTATTCATTGCTGGCGAGACAATGACGGAGGAATACTGAGGATCCATTTGACTTGGCTGTAATTCCATGAAGTGATATTTGCCATATATGATATAGAAACTGAATTTGTGTAGTGGACTTGGTTGGATTTTCAATCTAGTCTTTTATATATGAAACAGAAAGGTTTCTGGAATCAGAAAGGTTTCTGGAATCATTTAAGACTACTTATGGTTAACCAAAGTCACTCCTGCATACAATGCACTAGGTAAAAGTAATCATGTTTGTGTAGTGCACTTGGCTGGAATTTAAAAAGTGATTTTTGCCAACTAGAAACTAAATTTATAAACCAGTAACTTTGGCTTTAAAATGCAAAGAAGTAAATGGAGCTTTCGCTTACAACAGCTAATAGGTTATATTCTTTTAAATCAGGATGATGTTTCATTGGCGCATACTCTATATCCTTCCTTTTTCGTATGTGTAAATATATTAGCCATAGTCACCAAAGCATTTAATAGAGGCCAAGGTAGCCTAATTGCTGTATGTACTTTCATAAAGTTGCAAGATATGTTCTCGCAAGATATATCAACTTTGTTTGACATAAAGTGCTAAGATTTGTTACCCATGCAATAAACCCAATTGTACATGATCAAGTAACAACCCTGTACTGCATACAACATCTCAGATCAGAACCTAAATGCAACTGGTAATAAAAACAAACTAATAGACGAAATGCTATTTGCCCTCTTAGGTGAGGGAAAATTAACATGATTTTTTTTTTTATCTATACTGACTTTTTTACCTGTTAAATTTATATCGATATTCAACTAGGTTATTCAAACAATACATCAAATTGCCTTTCCACAATTTCTAACATTATAAACAAGAGTTCCTTCAACCAACAAACTTATCTAAACTCAAGACTTTCAAGATTCAAGAACTTTGGCTTTTGGTATCTTATTGGGACTCCAAACCATATTTCAACCCCTTGATTTGCCTTGACCAATATTCAGCATCTCTACTGTCAAAATCATATGAAATTTGAAGTAAACACTTTTTAACCTTTCTGTTTCATATATAAAAGACTAGAATCAAAATAATGTAACTGTTAAATCATTTTGAACCCTGGTCCATCGTATCAATTTGGTCCAAAAAATACCATTACTGTTATCAAACTCCTAGACCTTTCATTTGATATATGAAATGACAATGATTGTAGAACTTTGACCTTTGGTACATTTGGACCCCAAAACCTGGTCTAAATCCTCTTTTTGTCTGGATACATGTGTAACCATAATTTCAGTTCGGTCCAAAATATGTGAAATATAATATTCTTAGTCTTAGACCTTTCATTTGATATAGGACATGACTATGATTCAAGAACTTAAAATTTTAGTACATTTGGACCCTAAATCATTATCCAGTGCCTTGGTTTATAGATAATTAAGATCCAGACGCAACATTTTAGTACAAATCAAATAATGTTAAATCTGAAACCCATTTACTCTTCATTTAATATATGAAACTATGAAGAAGTTTGTCTTGATAAAACCCTGTATCAAATCAATTTGGTCCAAAAGATGTGGATGGTTTAACCCCACAATTTTATAAATCTACAATGTTGATGATACATGTGATATGACCTGATTAATATGATTCTAGAAACATTTAACACATTAAATGTTAGCATAGCTAATGATGTAAACAAATCTATAAATAACATGATTAATAAGCATCGTCTGCAGACAACGTTGAACAACAAAACTAGCTACATTGTATAAATAGCACTACATGGCATAGGCATGGAAAATAATTTTTCCACACGCTGTTGTGTATTAATGATTACTAGTTATTAATAGAAATGCACAATTGATCATTCATAACAAATTTTATTAGAAACAGAAAGTGTAGTAAAGAGTTTCATTCAGGTTTGCACCATTCACGTTCGTCCCCTTTCACTTTCACACCCTACACTTCCGCACCCAATGTCCGTTTGCACCATACACGTTCGCGATAAATTTTACCGAGTTTTGATAAGTGTATTGCTATAAATATATAATGTCATTATTTCTAAATAATGTGAGATATGACGAAATTGCACTTATAGTGTCACAAAAATTCCCCGTATTTTCACACATTATCCTGCGTTTCTATAGTTTGGATTTATACTTTAAAAAAAATCATCGGGAAACGGCGTGGTGCATCAGAGTTACAAAATCAACGCAAAAAAATCAGCTTATCAGTCAGTGAAAAAGTAATAGAGGTTCTTGAAGCAGAAGAAACAACACTTCTATCTTGCGAAAGGACAAGTCAGACATGGACGAGCCATAAAAACAAGACATTTGATCGATTTCTTTAAAAATTAGCATCCTATTATATAGACTATTTTTTCATGATGCAGGAAGGGAGACTAGAGAAAGGGGGCGGGTGAAAGGAGAAAGGTACCCCCCTTTCCGCCATCTCATTCATGTGTTTGTTTATTTCTACACCTTCTGCAGGAACGAAAACAATTAAATGCTCATCAAAATTCAAAAAAGATTATATCTTTCTGAACCTCAAACTACATGTACATTTATCTTTAAATTTATATATCTAGGCCAGGCCTTAAAACTCCCCAACCTGCCATTGTCACGGAATAGAAGTTCCTTCATAAGGCTTATTCTCATTTCGCCTTAGCTGTCAAAATAGTTATATAAAATTAATCCCAATTTGCCTGGCTTATTCTCATTTCGCCTTAGCTGTCAAAATAATTATATAAAATTAATCCCAGTTTGCCTTAGTACAAATTTTCAGGTACATAAGAATTAACTAAGGCGAAATGGGAGCTTCTGTAAACATTGTAATTATGTTATGTTTTGTTTGTATTGCAATTAGTTATTATTTGTTATTTTGATGTCAAATTCCATTATGAAATTTTATTTATGTTCGGTGTCCCACTTTTTAACTAATTCTTTTTTATAGCTGCTCTTCTTTTTCTGATTTTTTTTTACTCATGTGTTATATTTTGTAAATAAAGTCTTATTAGATATGACACATTGTATATGAATATTTCATATTTCAATGAATAAAGAAAAGACAAATATCATACTATCATAACAAATACATTTGTATTTCATATCTAAATCAGCACTGAATTCAGAAACCCAATTTTAAATTTGCATACTTATATAGAAAATGTATATGTTATATTTTTAATAATAACATGAGAAAAAAACACTTAGTCTAATACATATAACATAAGAATTATTTCCGTATAGTTCATATTGTGAAAAAAACAAGGCATTGATGTACACATTTGAAAGTTCAAAGTTCGTTTAGTTTACATGTTTGAGGATGTAAGATGCTGCATCACCATACTGAGGTTAATATGTTGGTTGGCGATGTTTTCCAGGAGATTAAAGAATCGTATATAATTTGGACCAAGCTTGAAAAAGTCAGATCATAGTATACCGTGTAATTCACAGGTTGTCGTTTGTTTATGTGTTACATATTTCTTTTTCGTTCATTATTTGTACATAAATAAGGCCGTTAGTTTTCTTCTTTGAATTGTTTAACATTTCGGGGCCTATTGTAGCTAACCATGCAGTATGGGCTTTCCTCATTGTTAAAGGCTGTATGTTGACCTATAGTTGTTGATATCTGTGTCATTTTGATCTCTTGTGGAGAGTTGTCTCATTGGCAATTATACCACATCTTTTTTTTTGTATTTTTACATGTATTATCTTTATTATATATATAATTATAATAACACAATTTAAAAAAAAAATATATAATTTTATTTATTTTATTTAAGTTTCTGTAATATATGTAAACAAGTTTGTGGGAATACATTTTGTTCTTTCTTTTTTAAACTCTTTGTGTTGCAAAATGTAAAGGATAATTGACTGATTATTAAGAACTTTCTGGTTGCATAAAATGTATACAATTGAAACTTATATTAATTTAAGCATAAAAGAAGCAACTTTCCTACTGACTCATATGTTTTATTGTGGATTTTTTTCTGTTAAAATCATATAAATTGTCACAAAATTGTCACTTTTATTAAAAATAATAATTAAAGAGAAAAAAATCCCTAATTCAATGTTGTTCAAATTGCTATAAAAACACAGAGGTTTAATTTGTTTATTTAATATTTTTATCTAAATTCACATTTCGCCTTAGTTTAATTCCCATCTGGCCTTAGTATATATTTTACCTTTTTTACCTGGAATTCACAGCTAAGGCGAAATGAGAACACACCGTTTGCCTTAGTACAAATTTTCAGGTACATAAGAATTAACTAAGGCGAAATGGGAGCTTCTGTAAACATTGTAATTATGTTATGTTTTGTTTGTATTGCAATTAGTTATTATTTGTTATTTTGATGTCAAATTCCATTATGAAATTTTATTTATGTTTGGTGTCCCACTTTTTAACTAATTCTTTTTTATAGCTGCTCTTCTTTTTCTGATTTTTTTTTACTCATGTGTTATATTTTGTAAATAAAGTCTTATTAGATATGACACATTGTATATGGATATTTCATATTTCAATGAATAAAGAAAAGACAAATATCATACTATCATAACAAATACATTTGTATTTCATATCTAAATCAGCACTGAATTCAGAAACCCAATTTTAAATTTGCATACTTATATAGAAAATGTATATGTTATATTTTTAATAATAACATGAGAAAAAAACACTTAGTCTAATACATATAACATAAGAATTATTTCCGTATAGTTCATATTGTGAAAAAAAACAAGGCATTGATGTAGACATTTGAAAGTTCAAAGTTCGTTTAGTTTACATGTTTGAGGATGTAAGATGCTGCATCACCATACTGAGGTTAATATGTTGGTTGGCGATGTTTTCCAGGAGATTAAAGAATCGTATATAATTTGGACCAAGCTTGAAAAAGTCAGATCATAGTTACCGTGTAATTCACAGGTTGTCGTTTGTTTATGTGTTACATATTTCTTTTTCGTTCATTATTTGTACATAAATAAGGCCGTTAGTTTTCTTCTTTGAATTGTTTAACATTTCGGGGCCTATTGTAGCTAACCATGCAGTATGGGCTTTCCTCATTGTTAAAGGCTGTATGTTGACCTATAGTTGTTGATATCTGTGTCATTTTGATCTCTTGTGGAGAGTTGTCTCATTGGCAATTATACCACATCTTTTTTTTTGTATTTTTACATGTATTATCTTTATTATATATATAATTATAATAACACAATTTAAAAAAAAATATATAATTTTATTTATTTTATTTAAGTTTCTGTAATATATGTAAACAAGTTTGTGGGAATACATTTTGTTCTTTCTTTTTTAAACTCTTTGTGTTGCAAAATGTAAAGGATAATTGACTGATTATTAAGAACTTTCTGGTTGCATAAAATGTATACAATTGAAACTTATATTAATTTAAGCATAAAAGAAGCAACTTTCCTACTGACTCATATGTTTTATTGTGGATTTTTTTTCTGTTAAAATCATATAAATTGTCACAAAATTGTCACTTTTATTAAAAATAATAATTAAAGAGAAAAAAATCCCTAATTCAATGTTGTTCAAATTGCTATAAAAACACAGAGGTTTAATTTGTTTATTTAATATTTTTATCTAAATTCACATTTCGCCTTAGTTTAATTCCCATCTGGCCTTAGTATATATTTTACCTTTTTTACCTGGAATTCACAGCTAAGGCGAAATGAGAACACACCCTTCATAATATAAGTTCCAAAAGGAAAATATATTCTGGAATATTATTTCCACAGGAACAAATATTACAGTATATGTTCCTAACGGAATAAATGGTATAGAATATTTGTTCCAACAGGAATAGATATTATATCAATGTTTATAACAAAGTTTCCATTGGAACTTCTGTTAGGCGGAACAAATATACGTTGACACCATGACAGGTAAGTCTGTACACAGAGAAATTTTTGAGGTGAAAATACGGCTATATTTGTCCATTTGTTATGATGAACCTAATAATAACGAAACGTAAGTAAATAAACACTCTTGATCATTCATGAATCATAAGCCAAAATCAATTATAGGATCTAATCTTCAGATAGATAGTTATTTCGTAATACTAATATATATACCCATTGGTGGCCTTTGGCTCTAGTATGCTCTTTGGTCAGGTTGTTGTCTCTTTGACACGTTCCCCATAATTTTCCATTTTCAATTTCATTATTAGCACTTACCAGCTTTCTTTTCTTGTAATTTGTGGAACGAGCATGTTGTTTCGGAATGGTGTGAGGCGATGAACACAAAGGCAGTTTCAGTCTACATATTTAATTAGCTACATGATAACAAGAGAGTGTGTGCGCATGCTACGTCAGCAATCTATTAATACATTTTGGTTGTGCAGGTATATCTAAATTAATTCTGACTGAGTTCTGATATTGAAATATTAATAGTATTGTCACATCCCTTCTTCTTTAAATAAAAATAATTACATAAAAGTTATTTTACCAATTAAAGTCATACATAAAATTTGTTTTCCCAAATAAAATCATATTCAACACTTAGGAAATTTAATGTCTAAATGCGAAGTTAAAGTCAAAGATATTGTCATAATGATTGTTTTGCATACATAAAACATATCCTAGCGATTGTTTGAAAACACTACTTCTCTAATAGACGGGTATATAATTATGTTACATTACTTACACGAGATCACTTCAGGGATTATTATGCCCTGCGCGCACTTGTGATCTAATCACACACAAAATCCTTAAATCGTGCTGGTGGTTTTACAACTCTTCCTGATCGTGTCATAATCGGTGTTTCTTTCGCATTTTCGATTTCTGTCGCATTTTCAAGATTGTCTTGATTGTTTATTTCTCCATGTTCAAAGTCGGAATTGTCTCTTTCAATTTCTGTAGGTTCATTGTTATCCTCTTCTAGTGTGTGTTTAAGTTGACGACGATTTCTACGTATGGTTCGCGTTCCAACATCAACTTCGTACGATCTGATGTTGACCTGTTGTTTGATAGTTCCTTTCTTCCACTCTTTGTTGAAGTTTGACGGTTGTATTCTTACGGTATCTCCATTCTTTAACATCGGTAAATCTTTTGTTCCTTGATTGTAATAGAATTGTTGCTTCTGTTTTTGTTTTGTTAATTCTGTTTGTACTTTATTCGGAGTAATCACTTTCGGTTTCAGAAGACTTTCTTTTGTTGGTAAAAGTGTTCTAGTCTTTCTGTTCATAAGTTTTTCAGCTGGACTATTGTCAAAACCCTCGGTTGGTGTATTTCTAAAATCGAGAAATGCTAAATATGGATCCTTTTTGTCAAATTTTGATTTCTTCATTAACCTTTTTACTGTTTGTACTGTTTGTTCCACTTTTCCATTGCTTTGAGCATACAATGGAGAAGAAGTGTCATGTTTAAATTCCCAAAGTCTGCTAAATTTTCTAAACTCTCCACAGTCAAATTGTGGACCGTTGTCTGTAAAATACACATCGGGTATACCGTGCCTTGCAAACTGAGCTCTGAGTTTTCTGATTACTGTTAGCGCAAGAGTATCTTCAAGATAATCGACTTCCCAGTAGTTAGAATAATAATCTACTGTCACTAGATAGTTCTTACTTTGAAATGTCATTAGATCGATTCCTACTTTTGACCATGGACGACTTGGTATTTCGTGTGATATAAGTGTCTCTTTCTGTTGTTTACGTTCGAATGTTCGACATGTTTCGCATCTCTGTATATAATCTTTTACTTCGGCGTTCATTCCCGGCCAATAAAGACTTTCACGTGCTCTACGTAAGCAACCTTCTATTCCTATATGTGATGAATGAATCTTTTTAATCATAACAGTTCTTAGAGATTTAGGAATAATAACTCTCTCTCCTTTGAATAATAGACCATTTTGTAATGTCAGTTCATCTCGAATGTTGAAATATATTGATACATTCGATGGTACATTCCATTTGTTACTCGGCCATCCTTCCTGAATAACTTCTTTCAGTTCTTGCATTTGTTGATCCTTCCTAGTATGTTCTTGAAGTTCAGAAATTCGCTCTTCAGATATCGGCAACTCATCTATCATGTTGATACTTTCGATTTCGGCTGTTGTGTTACTTGAATCTGAAGTCTCTTTTAAGTATGCTCTACTTAAAGTATCGGCTAAGTACAATTGTCCAATTCTAAATGATATTTTCCTTGCAATTTACCAGTCCCTTCAAATATGTCTGCATATTCCTTCATAACGGTTTCTTTTGAAAGGGGTTTAAAAATTGCACCCTGTCTCACTGCTTTAATGTTTTCATAATTTACAGTTACCAAATTCATAGCTTGCACTGCTTTGCTACCTAACAACGGAGTCAAAGTGCCATCTTTTACTACTACAAATTCTGCCTTGAACTTATCATTGTTCTTTGGATTCACCAATTTTAGAATGCATGTTCCTATCGGTTTTATTGTGGTATTGTTGTACATTGTCAGTATTTGACTTGTTTTCTGTAATTGGTTAATATCAAGCTCTTTCAATGGTCTTGCAGTGATTATATTGCATGTTGCTCCACTGTCTAATTGAAATTTTGTTAAGTTGCTTTTCTCATTCTTGCCTATTATTTTCATAGATGCATATATGTGCCTACTGTGCTTTTCTTTAACAGAGTTTACATTGGTGAGTGCTACTGTATTTATTTCAAAATAATCATTACTTTCTTCAGACTCTTCAGAGATTGCTCGGACTCTGTGTCCTAGGTTACGTCTTTGCCTTGATTTTTGTTCTGATTTGCACATGCTTTCGAAATGATTTGCTTTACCATATTTCCTACACTCCTTCCCAAAAGCGGGACATTTTGCCTTGTTAAATTCGTGTTTTCTTCCGCAATATTTACAAGCAGAAGAGTTTTGTGCATAAGACGGTTTAGTTTTATGTGTATATTGCTTTTGCTGTTGATAATTAGGATTTCTTTGTTTATGTTTGACACCATGTACTTCTAAGTCTGAAAAAGTTGGGTTTTCTAATGTTTTTATTCTCTCTTTAGACAGTTCTGCTGCTCTTGAAATTTGTAAACATTTCGGTAGGTGTAAGTCTATAACTCTTAATAATCTTTCTCTTAAGTGTGAATCTTGAATACCACAGATAATTTTGTCTCTTATTAATGACTCTTGCAGCGCTCCATAGTTGCAAGTTGTTGCTAATATTTTCAACTCGGTGACATACTTTTCAAATGTCTCCTCTTTATTCTGGTTTCTCATATTAAATCGGTATCTTTCTACAGTTTCGTTTCGTTTTGGATTGCAATACCCATCAAACGCCTGTAGGACCATTGCTAGTGTCCTATTTTGTGGTTCTTGTTCGAATGCCATTGTAAGGTAGATCTCACGGCCTCTCGTACCGACTAAATACTGAAATAGTTTAACCTTTGCTTGCTCATCCTCGCTGTCCATTACCAAATCGATATATAGATTTAACTCTTCCTTCCATTTCTTCCATGCATCGGCAAGATCATGAGCGTCTAAGTTAAATCTTTCTGGGGCTCTCAGTTTCTCCATTGTTTACGTTTTATAGACAAAGGAAACGAACGAGGTCAATTGCGATGGGCAGTGTTTTGGATATATATGTACTCCCTGATTTATTTAGTTACTATAAGGGTAATTTTAAAAATGCTATCCAAGAGTTATCAAAAAAGGGATTGAAGGTCCTATTTGCTTTAAAAAGTAGATTTTCTAACTTTCAATCCATCCCTGTTAATTTATCATGCAAACTTTTTGATGTCTTAATAAGACCTGTTTTATTATATAATAGTGAGGTATGGTTTATGGAAGATTATTTATCCATGTTTAAATCTTTCAAACGTTCAAAACAACATGGTTCTGTTTGTGATACTTTGTCGTTAGAAGATAAATTTTGCTATGAAATGATTCATAATAAATACTGTAAATCTGTCCTAGGACTTAGAAAAACTGCATGTAATATTTCAGCCAAAACAGAACTGGGCAGATTTTCTATGGCTTCATTTATTAAACCACAAGTTATGCTATATTTCTGTAGATTTCATACCAATGATATTAATCCTCTGTTAAAAGAAGCCTATGAATTAAATAAGTCCCTGCATAATGATGGTTTTCATAGTTGGTATACATTTGCTCTAAATATTTTTAAAGAGACTGGATTAAATGCTAAAGATTTTGAAACTTGTGATAAACCATACAATAAAATTAAATATTCCTTAAAGATGAAGTTTAAACAGGTATCACATGAATTTTATACAAAAAAAGTCTTGAATAAACTTTCTTCTATAACAGACAGTTCGAAATTATTTCTATATGGTCAAATAAAAACTGAGATAAAAATTGAAAATTATTTATTAAAAGAATCAAATTTTAAAACCAGACAATTAATTTCTAAATTAAGGGTTAGTGACCATAACCTAGAAGTTGAAATGGGAAGATATAAAAATGTACCCAGAGATCAAAGGTTATGTAAACTTTGTAATAAAATTGATGATGAATACATGTACCATTTTTTACTATACTGCAAACTAAACTCAACTTTAAGAGATTGCTTATTTTTAAAGATTAATAATTTAAATCCTGATTTTACAAATTATCAACCACTTTTAAAGCTAAAACAACTTTTAAATCCTAAATCTGAGCTTTTGACAGAAATTGGTGACTTTATAAAGCAATCATTAGAATTGCGAAAATGAGGTCCATGTTCATCAAAGGCTACATTAATTACCATTTATTACTATGGTTTTTTTTTATGTTTATATTTGTAATTCTTCACTGTCTGTATTAAATGTTGTATTTGTGTTTGCTTGACCCATATGGGCAACAGTACCCATCAGCGTGTGTGAAATCAGAACCTATGTCAATTAAGAGCCGGAAGTGAAAGTAGAACCATATTTTACACCTGCGTTATAGCCTACAAATAGACATATATATCTACCCAAAAGATGATGTGAACTGTCACGATACCGGATTTATTATCAGATTTTAAGTAGCTGAAATCAACACCATTTGTATACAATTATCATTGGACATCATTAAACTGTTGAACTGATAATAATAAAATGTACGAATAAAATGGCAACATTTAAATATTTTTCTCTGTCAAAGGCACATAAATTTATGCATTCTGTTTGGCGTGAATAGGAGTCTGGATGGGGTTTACAGAAAAGGGAATAATGGTAAAAAAAAGTGCAGAATAAAGGGTAAAATAAATGAAAAATAAAGAATATTGGCAAAAATGATAATAAAATTGATAAACAAGTGTATGGTGCACACTTACAAAGAATAAAGAATAATGGGCATGCAAAATAAATAATAAATATTAGAAAAAAATGAACTCAAAATCAAAGAATAAAGACATTAAAAAAAAGCCCCTCCCCTTCAATCCAGACCCTCATAAATTTGATGCCAGTTCTATCGTAATTAATTACAAACGCTTGTTGACCTCAATTTTGAAGATAAAATTGTAAGAAAAAGAAATTATTGAAAGCTTAGTGTTGAACGCTTCACTGTGCCAGTAAAGTAAAAAAATATATGTGTATTTATTTTTTATCTGGGACTAATTAATACATTTATTTACTAGTTCCAGTTTCATACATATTAAAATATTCATAAGTTATTCAATATTAGAATGTAATATGTGTTTTTTCATAGATATCAGGTACAACGATCTACAATACTACATTTATGTTTATATTTAAGCCCTTCCAAACTTGGTTAAGACGATTGAAATGTGAAGAGTTGACAATCAGACTGGAGGATCGACGGTTACACGACGTATACAAAGTGAGACGAGACAGATGAATCATATATGTTTTTTTTCTGAAGTCGTGCCAGCCTTTTTAAAGAAGGTTTGCTGACAACCACTAAAATTAGAATGAGATGCATTTACGAAGTTGTGCTGGTGGGTATATATTTTGTTTAGGGATCACATGCATGTAGTACGGTTGCACGGCTCGAGGGCCTTGATAGACCCTTTGATAGTTTACAAACTTTCTCAATTTGATGGAGAGAAAAAATATTGTGGTCAAGCAGATAACAAAATTGTTTGTCAATCAGTAATTATTTTCAAGATTTTTTTTAACTGGTAAATAATAGGGAAACGACAATGAAACAATGAAAATCACAAAGGTGAAGCCATGTAACAGTAACAGTGAAAGGGAGATAACACTTTTATACAAATATACACCAAGCGTATTTTGTTTACTTTTCTTCAAAATCATTAATTGTTTTTTATAATATAATTTTGTTTTCGTAAGTCATCTAAAGTGATATACCGACTAGACCAATGATTATATTTACATACAAACACGCTTTCTCGACCAAACCAATAACAACGTTTTATACCTGTTGTCTACAATTTGGTTCTTAGTAGCCGTATCTATATGTATGGTATTAAGACATGAATTGGTTCTAGAATTACTTCCGGTTCTGCAATAACTTGGTTCTAAATTCGCCGTTTCAGAATCTAATGCATCCTGGGTAATATTTTCAAAAGTGTACACCACAACGTCCTGATTGGTTAAAAATGTCATAAACAATGAAAATTTAACCAATGACGTAACGTTATTTTCACTTTGGGGTACGAACAATGAAATTACCCATGATGCTTTAGATTCTGAAACGGCCAATTAACACACGCTGACGTCTACTTATCCATATGGGTGTATTTTTGCAAATAAATTATTATTTAGTTCTGTCCAGACGTCGGACTATTGTCTTTTCTCGTTACTTCGCTTCTTTTAGCACATCTGACACCATGTTTCGGAATGGTGTGAGGCGATGAACACAAAGGCAGTTTCAGTCTACATATTTAATTAGCTACATGATAACAAGAGAGTGTGTGCGCATGCTACGTCAGCAATCTATTAATACATTTTGGTTGTGCAGGTATATCTAAATTAATTCTGACTGAGTTCTGATATTGAAATATTAATAGTATTGTCACACATGTGTTGAGGTTCTTGGAACAGCCGAGAGGAGCGGAAAGGGAAATGAGCAATAACCGTACACAAAAACGATGCTTGATAAGTATAATATGTGTGTGTAAAGTTCTGTTCTATACAGGTTTTTTCCTCCGTTATATATCGGAGCACTCCCCACTTGGGACATATGGGTTTAATGCTTTAATCAAATTTACACTGTGGTGGGGTGGTTAAGTTTAAAAACTTTATATACAGGTAAAACTGTGAATTTTAGAAACAAGTGTTTTAAATCATGTGCTATTTACATCCTTTATAATTCTACCTAGATTAATTTTTTTTAATTTTAAAATCCGTTTTGATTCATTTAAATCACTGGTGTTATACTGATTACAGTTTTTTTGAGGTTCAGAAAGATACAATTTTATCCAAATCTTTTTGTTTTGTTTATTCAATTTATTATTACCTTTTATCCTTTGATGTTTATCTTTTTCTTTCATATTTAAATCTTTGAACTCAATAAACATATGGTAGAAACACCCTAGTATTGTCTCATTAAAACACTGGTGATAAACTGATAACCGTAACGGGAATTACGACGATCCCAATATGGCGATGGCAGAAATAGGTAAAATCTTTTCAGTCATTTTTCTCAAATGTGGCATGTTTTTGTCAATAGTTACTCAGCTGCAAGGTTTTTCTATGATGAATATTTGGTGATGAATTAATCACGGAAACGTTCTAACATCTTATGACATTTCTTTTTGTGCATATTATATATATGTTAAATTTCTAATATAAACAGCTACATATACTAGTATATCATAAATTTAGAATGGGAAGGGGGACAAGCTTCAAGAAATTTGGAAATGTGGAAACACGAACTATGTTAAAATACAGAAACTCCAGGAACTAGGAATGATACAAAATATCGGAATGAGAGAAACTTTTAAATTAAAAAAAATGTCATCATGATCTCTAAATGTTACGAATGTAAAAGAAATATTGTTTGGTATTTTACTTTAAAAGGGACTTGGAAACAAATGTCACACATTTTTGAATGTGTAAACAGTTGTATAGCCTGTAAATACCATCAAATGCTTAGCTACTTCATGACCGTATCTGACTATCTATATCTCAGAAAATAGCTATAAATCTTAACAACATCAATTTAATGATAATACAAATAGTAGAGAAAGGTTGTGATGCTTTGTGTGTTATGAAGTTAAGCACATGTAAATGTGGAATTAATTGGCAAACATGGATTTGTGTTCCTATATAGTCCAAAGATAAAGAAATCAAATTGGTGTGGCCTTAAATTTTCTTTCAAGATTTTTAATTCAAAGAATGACTGCAACTTTAAGAAATCATAGCGCATTTTCCGCCATATCAGATACAAACTAATTTCAGAAATTACAAATACTTGGTATATGAAAAGTATGCTGCATATATATGCGTGGAAGTTATTGTTGAACAAAAATATTGAAGGTAACAAGAAACAATTTTGTACTTGCATAATTACCATATACTTAGTATTTTTCTATCAAATGAAAACAAAAATTAGCCTTCTTAATTGTCACGTATTTTCCTGAAGCACAAGCTATTTGTTTGATAATCTATTAAAGTCTTTGATATTAAACCAGTATCGACTGTGTTGATCTACATATTATGCCTTCAGAGGTAATTTATCAATACACATATATATGATATATATTAATTTTGTGTTTTTTTAGTTCTTCAAAAGCTTCGAAAGACTATACGCGTTATATATAGTTAGATCTAAGGCTAATAAAAACAATAAGCACAAGTATCAAACAATAAACAATAGTAACAATAAACTGGTAACTATTCAGATCCTTTACCATTCACACTGTTTAAAGAAATTTCTAAAATACATGGGTATTTAATCAAAACATTTGAATTTAATTTTTAAAATCATATATATCAGTGTAAAATAGTCCAAAAGTGAATCCACTGGAAAAAATATGAACGGCTATTTTAACCGGGATGAATTTCACTCAAAAAATTAAACTATATGTATTTGTATTGAAATATATGGAAAAGGGCAATAGAAACATCAATACAAGTATCAACTGTTTAATTCGATAATGCAGTTAGGTTACCATGGTTACTGATGGAAATTTTTGTTCATTTCGCACAGAAATTTGGTATAAACGTTCAGTTAATAGCACCCCCTTTTTCAAAATTTGTGTACCCATTCCAGAATATAAACAAAAGGGAACTTATGATAATTGAGGCTTGCATAGGGCACGAGAGAGGGCATGGAGGGGGTGGTGTCATTTCTGGTGTTCTGCTGGAATTTAAAATAAACATCCCCTTTTTCATATATTGCCGAAGACCAAAAATCTGATCCATGTTATAACTTATATATTTATATAGGAAGTAACCGACAGCCAGCCCCGTAGTATAGGGAATATTGGATAGTGGAGGTTAATTTGCCCTTTTGATTGATAATGTCAATTGGATATATGCGATATTTGAGGCAAAACATATGGCATATTAAAGTGTGGTATACGGAACTTTCATTTGTGGCAATGAATTGATAGGATTGCTCTTTTGGGATATTGGATATTGCTTAAGGTTATGCATATAGTTATAAATCGAGATATATATCTATAAGTTTTGTCCTAGATATTAACCTGTAAGTTGCTTCATTTATTTTTATTTTGTGTTAATGCCATTGTTTAACCGGACATTGCTGTTTTACACACACAATACCACTGAAAAGCTGGAAGACACATTTATTATTTTTTAGTTACTATTATCCCATGATAAAATTACGATTATCAAACAATAAAAATGCCATTATCATCCCGAATTTTTCGACGGCAATTTTCTAAGCGCTTAAACAATTATAGTGCACTGATACGATTATAATATGATGTATAATGGTATAGAAAATATATTGTAGGCGAAACGCGCGTCTGGCGTAAGTATAAAATTTTGTCCTGGTATCTATGATGAGTTTATTTGCAACCACACGGCAGGGTCGATGCCACTGCTGGTTGAGATTTATTTCCCCGAGGGTATCACCAGCCCAGTAGTCAGCATGTCTGTGTTGACTTGAGTTATTGATATGTTCCTAATTATAAATTGACTGTTAACAAACTAGATTTCATGTTTGAAAAATTTAGGCTTTTCTACCTCAGGAATAGATTACCTTAGATGTATTTTGCAATACTTTTAGGAATTTTTGGTCCTCAATGCTCTTTAATTTCGTACTTTATTTGGCCTTTTAAAAAAAATGAGCGTCACTGATGAGTCTTTTGTAGACGAAACGCGCGTCTGGCATAAATATAAAATTTAATCCTGGTATCTATGATGAGTTTTTTTGCAGCTGAGTAACTCGTGACAACAACGGGCTACATTTGAAATCAAAGTGCTGGATAGCACCTCTGGAAAGTTTGCAACTGTAGCTGTGTATTATTTCAAAAAGGTTATAGACGTGTATTATGGCAAAAATGTATTTCATCACAGCTTGGATGTTTTAAACTAAACCATTGTCTTGTCAGTAATTATCAAAAATCACTTTTTTCATGTTTGTCATAAAAAGTTTTGATATTTCTATTGCAGCCTAAAACTGTAGATCTAAAATATCGAAATATACAGAAATCTCTGTTAATTTATTAAAAAAAAAAAAAAAAAAAGTACCCATGCCATGTCAACATTAAGGGCCTGAGAATTAGTATTTTTCTATTGGTTTAGATCCTTCATATTTGTTTTTAGTAAATTAACACGTAAGTTTTTTTTGTTTGAATTGCTTCACATGTTTCCTATCGGGGCCTTTCATAGCTTTCTACATGTATATGGTACAAATATTTCTCATTATTGACAACCATATAGTCGCCTATAGTTATTAATACATTTTCCTCCTTTGAGCTCTTTTGGATAGCATTGGTTCTTTGTAAAAAATACTGCATCCTTTTTTTTTTATATAAATAAGACAGTTACAGTAACTTAAATCAATACAACTGCAATGAAAGTGAATTTATATTAAAGGCTTTTATCAAAAGTAGGGAACGTTCCATTGGACACAAATGATGCCCCCGCTAGCATTAATGTTATAAAGAGTCACAACTCAAGAACTGTAAATGTGACGCTACCAAAATGTGTACTTGATCTGAGTTATGGGGTAATAAGCATTGTGTATACATTCTAATTACACAGTTTTGCGCAATAGATTTGTAAGATCTTGACATTTGTTTTGAGTCAGAAACCTATATATTATGTCAAAAATTTGATCGCAATCCAAATTCAGAGCTATATCAAGCTTGAATGTTGTGTCCATACTTGCCCCAACTGTTCAGGGTTTCGGCCTCTGTGGTCGTATAAAGATGTGCCCAGCGGAGCATCTGGTTCCATTTGTAACGAGGCACAATCCTAGAGCAGTAAAAATTACTCCACCAAAATTCAAACTTGATCTTTGTTTTATTGTTAAAAGTATTACAATGTATAAGTTTTATAACATTTGGTTGAGCGAACTAAAGTTAGATAACTAAAACGAAAATATTCAGCAATTTTTTACATATGTAAAGGGGCATAACTCTAAAATGGTATAACTATCGCCACCAAAATTCAAACTTGATCAGTTTGTGGTAATGAGCATGCAGTGTGTATAAGATTCTTAGCATTTGGTTAAGACAAACTAAAGTTAGAGTTCAGAAACTAAAATTTCCAGGAACTTTCCTATTTGTAAAGTAGCATAAAACTCTAGAATGGTAAAAGTGACGCAACTAAAATTCAAACTTGACTTGTGAATTGTGGTTATACGCATTGCGTATAAGTTTCATACAATTTGGTTCAGGCAAACTAAAGTAAGAGAACGAATTTTGGGGTGTATGGAGGTACATGTACGTACAAGTAAGGGAATGACGTACATACTTACAGCAGAACAAGGATAAAACTCAATACGGTGGGAGCATAACAAGAGCAGTATGACCACAGGAATAAAAAAATTATATACACTAGATTCATAGAGGTGCTTATAACCTGTAACACATTTTAGTTGCTGTTGTGAAATTAAGCATTGTCTTATGAGTAAATAACATTTGAGAATTTTTGTTTTAAGCCATTCATTTGATATATTACGATAATCATTGCCTCTGTGTTTGGATGACAAAGCAATTGAGATCTATTTATATAGGGCATGGTATGCCTTAAAACTTTTCCAGATGCACAGGTTTGTCTGTAATCTATCTAAATTTTGAGGTGAAAATGCAGCCATTTTAGCCAAAGGGTACACATCATTAATCATTTTTAAAGAACTTGTCTTGATACCCTGAACTATAATATTCGAAGAAGTAGATGCTGACTCGGTTGCTTTTAATACAAATTTACAATAATACACCAGTGGTACGATGTAAATTATTGTAAGAAGACTGAAGAAGAACTGACATTGGGTCAATGTTTTGTCTGCTGTCAGTTTGATCCACTTGAGCATGCTGAACGAGTAAAGTTCCTTATATCCACATTAGACTGATGTGAAACAATTAGTATTTAAATAACGGAATTAAGTTTTCAAATGATTTTTGGCATCAAAATCTTCCGATCGATGTTAAGACAAAAACAATGCATTTTTTAATTATTTTTTTTTATCCAATCCGGTATTTACCTCTACTCGTCCTTGGCGTGAGACGTTAGACATGTATAATTTAATTTTAATTATCGAGTATTTTATATTCTTCACCTATGTTTTGTTTATATATCACTTAATCACTTTTCAATTATCCGACGGCTTGGTCAAAATGTCAACTTGTTCTCGCATTTTAATCAGTCATTCCCGATTCTTTCGATACTCTCGGGATTTTACCACGTTGACGTAAGTACATATAATAAACAGGTAAAAGTAGAGCGGGAAAATGTTCATTCATGAAATATTCATGAATGAATGAAAACGCAATCTCGCGTAGATTTCTTGTGATTTTCTCTTCAGCGCATGGCAGATCCGCGAAGTAGTGTTTGAGATACTCATTTTTAATCTGAATCGTCGGTGAACATTCATTTTTTTTTTTATTCAAGCTGTAATCTTTTCAGTCAAAACAGTAGTAACTCAAAATTTTAAAAGAATCTTCCAAGTATCAGAACTCAAACCGAGCCGCTAGGCGAGGGAAATTCTGTTCCAAGACTGGTATTTTTCGCAAATACCCCTCCATAACATGATATATCTGTTTAATTACACCGAATAGATTTGGATTGAAACTCTCTATACATGTGCAGATAAATACTATCAAGCTGCAATTCATAAACATGTTTATGCATAATTTTGGGTATAAGTGGATATAATCATAGAACCGCGGGAATTATACATTTTCTAATACGCGTTAGCTCGCTTTCATTATGTAACGTCATATCCGAAATCTTTTGGCGGGAAGATGCTCGCGAGGGTAAAAAAGGAATATTCAAAATGGCAAATACCATGGTATTTGAGGCAAATTCACCGGCAGTGGTGAAAAACAGGCAAATTCGTTTGAAATGAGGAAAACATATTAGAATATGCGAAAAATACACTGGCTATCAACCAATCAAAATCTTGCTTTCTTATATAAGGTGTAATTAGGGGTGAAATAGGTTTATTGCATATACACAACCGCATAAAACTACACTTAATATCTTAACAACAATGTTAAATCTGCAAATTAATTGCGGAACGAATTTTTGTTTTCCCTCGCCGAAATACTTATAGATAAGAAGCAGGAATAAAGAGGTCAATACAGTATACATGTAGTTAATGTCCAGTACACAATTAAAAAAAATGTTTTTGCAATCGCCTGTCCGTTGAATGAGGATATTAGTTTTTATTATAAGAAAATAATTTGTACTAAGCTGGGGTTTTTATGTGTTTTTTTTAATTCTCTTATAAGATTTCGTCCTAACTTTTCGCGAACCACGCTCTGGGCCTCTGTCAGCTAGACCCTCTGACTTGACTTATGAAAACAAATTCCCGCGCAACTCTTAGTATATGACAGAATTCCAAAACTTCATCTACTTTAAAAAACAAAAACAAAAAACAATTGGACTGAATAACCAATGCAAGCTATTAGAAAAATTATTTGACTCCCTAGTTGTGCCTATTGCTTTTGCGGTAGTTAAGTATGGGAATAGGCAAACAACACAGGGATTCAGATCCCTTTGAACACTTGCAGTATAAATTTATTAAAGAAATTCTAGGAATACATTGTAAAGCATCAAATGCTGCATGTTTAGCCGAGCTGAATAGATTGCCTTTATATACCAGAATAGAATTTTCAGCAATAGAATATTGGCTTCATATACTAGAGTCAAATAATTCACTTGCCCTAAAAATATACAAAGCAACTGAAAAAAATAACTCTTGGATAATAAATATGAAAAATCTTATTTCAAGACTTGGATTTCATTTTATTAATCTATATCCTATTGATATTAAAATGTATTTAAAACCCATTCAAGAGAGAATCAACGAAATAGCCTTCCAGAAGCAAAAGACTGACATCAATCAAAATAAAAAAAATAAACTTTTTTAATATACTATATAAACCAAATAGAAGACCCTCGTATGTTGATCAATGCAAATCCAAATGTGATAGATCAACATTATGTAGATTAAGGTTAAGTGTTCATACTTTATCTATTGAAGGAGGGCGATATCTAAAAATACCAAAGCAGAGTAGGGTATGTCTTTGCTGCAACAATGGAGACATTGAAGATGAACTACACTTTCTTTTAAAATGTTCATCCTATAACTATTTGAGAGATAACCTCATTAAAAAATGAAATAATGTTCTATTGAACAACAAATTACTTTCTTTATCATATAACTTGCTTATATCAATTCTGAATAGTAATTCCCCAACAATATTAAAAATTGTTGTCAACTATTTGAATGAATGCTTGTTGGTGAGAATAGTTATCAAAGGTACCAGGATTATAATTTAGTACGCCAGACGCGCGTTTCGTCTACATAAGACTCATCAGTGACGCTCATATCAAAATATTTATAAAGCCAAACAAGTACAAAGTTGAAAAGCATTGAGGATCCAAAATTCCAAAAAGTTGTACCAAATACGGCTAAGGTAATCTATGCCTGGGATAAGAAAATCCTTAGTTTTTCAAAAAATTCAAAGTATTGTAAACAGGAAATTGATAAAAATGACCACATTATTGATATTCATGTCAACACCGAAATGTTAACTACTGGGCTGGTGATACCCTCGGAGACGAAACTCATTATTAAAAGGTACTTAATTACTGTAATAATGCAATATGCTTCTCTTTTATTTTTATATATTTCTCTCATAATTATCCACTGTCACTCTTTCATTGTATATATGTTATTGTAGTTTGTCTTTAATTTGTTGCCATAACCATTTATTGTCAATGCGATAGTGCTAATAAAGTTATCTTAATATATTATCTTATAGGACACAAAGCTGTGTACCTGCTATATTATGTTTTAAATAGGTTTATGTGGGGAGGGTTTTCACATGACAAAAACAAGAGAATGAGTTTTCCATTTATAACAATAAGTATTTTTGGAGAGGATAGTAGACACAGGTCAGTGTCCCTTTGAAAACTCACTGCCCCCCCCCCCCCCCAAAAAAAAAAATACAATAACGAGAAGACAAGCAGATCTCTGTGTACCCACAAATCACTCTGCTACATAGATTTGACATAATTTTGCATTAATTTCCAGGATTAACTGGCATTGTTTTCATATAACATTGATAAACAAGAATGTATCCATAGTACACGGATGTCCCATCCGCACTATCACATTCTATATTCATTGGACCGTGAAAATGCGGTAAAAATTCTAATTTGGCATTACAATTAGAAAGAACATATCATAAGAAACATGTGTACTTCAACTTCATAAAAAACAATCTCGATCGACCAAAAGACGAACGAACGGACACACAAACCAGAAAATATAATGCCCATAAATCGGGCATAGAAATATGGACATATGTGACGGTATGATTGCCAAAGAGACAACTATCCACTAGAGTTCAAATGAAGTGGGGTAAGCAATTACTGGCAACCGTATGGCCGTAATTTATTCTGTTCAGAATTTTAACGGTGCTTAAATGGACTGCGCTTTTTTTTATTTCGCTTAAATGGCAAAATTTTAAAATCATAAAAACGCCGTATCTATTCACTGACAGTCACTTTTCCACATAAAATCTTATCCCATATTGGAGCACAGCTTGTGCTTAAGAAAAAAACTTCATCATCTTCTATCAATTAACTACTCATGTTAGTCCCAGAGGATATCATATATATATATATATAGTCTGGATAAACACTTATCTCTTCAAAAACGGTATACGGTAATGAATATTCATTAGATCAATTAATTAACTATCACGCAGGTAGTCCTATAGTCTCGATAACCCAGACGCATATTTAAATATAGCGTCTGGGGTGATTAACCGGACTGGTCAGATATTTATAGGGGGCGTAACAAATAATTAAATATAGAACATATCTATAAATAGCACTTCCGTTATTCCCATTATATTTAAAAACGGTAAACAGTGTAACGTTACAATTATAAAAATTATGTGATTATTAAAACTGACATTTTGTAGTTGACCCTATTTTGCCCAATTTGCAGATGGGCAATTTTAAAAGAACGACCAAAAAATGTAATTAGCGGTGGTCTATTTTCCTGAATTTTGTGACACATGTAAAAAAAAATTAAGAATTAAGACAGGATTTTTTTTCGTGGGAAAAATTTGGTTGATTATATAGGGAAACAATGTAGCATGACTGTAGAGTGCCCTCCTTATAACAAGGTCTGGATCAGCCACTGTTTGTGTACATAGGGGATACCACACTCCGCTGTGGGCTAAGAGAGCCCGTGGATCCGTATAGGTGGACCGTTGTACATAAAGCCATACAATATACCCTTATTTTCTGGTGAGTTACAGTTTCTCCGACATGTATCCCGAACGGCCTATAATCTAGGACCTCATCTTTATTGTCATTTTTCCGTCCTGAACATTACCATTATTTACCACAAGGCAATAACCAAGGAACCCAAAAACAATCTATTTGTATATTATAACATACCACGTTTAATATTCTCTTATCTTCATGCTATAAAATGCCATTTTTCTATATTTTTGTATTTTAGCATACACTCTCTATTCTATGAAATATTTGCCACTTGACGTTAAGCAACCAACAGTCGGTATATTGATCTATATTGTACCCACATTAGTCTGTATTCTTTATTTTTTCCCTTTTTTCTTAGTTTCGTCTCGTTATTCTTATTTCTGTAAATCCTTGTTATAATTTATGCTTTCCTTTTTATATAATCTTTCAGATATCTGACGCACTTACCTTACTCGAAAAGCACACATCACGCTACGTTAATGGCAAGAAAAACAACTCGTACAAATACTTAGATTTCAATGTAGAAAATCCTCCATAACAACTTTTTACTGGCAGATCAGTGAGATCATGCAATGAGCCAACTCAATTGTTATTTACAAAATGATCTTAAACTTGCAAACAACAGAATAGTTTAAATGTTTCACAATAATCTATATCGCCTAATCCTTTTGGGAAGAAAACATTTAGGGACCAATCCTCACACAATACCACTTTGCCAGTCTCCGTGTCCCTGAAGAAATACGTAAGTTAACCAGTCATTCATGAAACCCAATTTAATACTCTTTGAATTCATGTTTGCACAATCGCATGGACAAGATGGAATGGGATTTATCAAATACTGCATGATAACTTGTAAAAAAAACACCGAAAAGTGTATTCTTCTACTACAAACTATTATGCTGAGTTCACACGTAATACGAATTCGATTCCAATATCCATCGTGTATTAAAGGGCAGCTTCACAAAAATTCTCCTGTACATGTGAACTTTTGAACAGGAGGAGGGTTGAGATCTCATAAACATGTTTAACCCCGCCGCAATTTTGCGCCTGTCCCAAGTCAGGAGCCTCTGGCCTTTGTTAGTCTTGTATGATTTTAAATTTTAGTTTCTTGTGTATTATTCGGAGTTTAGTATGACGTTCATTATCACTGTACTATTATGCATATTTTTAGGGGCCAGCTGAAGGACACCTACGGGTGCGGGAATTCTCGCTACATTGAAGACCCATTGGTTGCCTTCGGCTGTTGTCTGCTCTATGGTCGGGTGGTTGTCGCTTTGACATATTCACCATTTCCTTTCTCAATTTTATTTTATATAAAATAAGGAGATAGGTATGATTGCTGATGAGGCAACAACCTAGCAGAGTTCAAATGACATGGATGTTCGCAAATATAATCACTGCTCGGCCTTCAATATTACGAAAACTCCACACCATATAAATAACTGAGAAGGGTCAGACATGTAAATGAGATACAATGCCAACGTGAATGTCTGTGTACCTTTTTTCGCTTTATGGTTTCTGTCAAGAATAATGTTTATATACTGTGGTTATAATGATTACTGACAGCTTCAGTAATTAAAAACAAATCTTTGAATCTTTTTTTCTTATAAAATTAGAGCTGTTTATGATACAATGAAAATTCAAGTATTATAGATTTTTTTTAATTCTTCACATTTTACATATAATATCTGTGTCCAGAAATCTTAATTGGTTTGTCTACAAAAGAAAGTAAATGTTAAAATCATATTAATTTTTTATCACCAGCCTAGCATATATGAAAAACAAAATGTTTGGAAAAAGTATTATATATAAATATACATTTTAAAATGTCTTGGTGCAAGCTGAATCACGCTACGACATAATCTCGCTGTGTTAATGACACAACCCATTGGTGGCATTGGGTTGTTTCCTGTTCTTTTGTCAGGTTGGTGTCTCTTTGACACATTCCCTGTTTGTATTCTCTATCAAAATCATGCATGAATTTTTATCATTATTGAAGGCCATACAGTTGCCTATAATTGCTCACATCCACCTCGTTTGAACTTGGGGTGGATAACTGTCTCATTGGTATTCATATCACATCTTCTTATTTGTATAATGTTGACCTTTTGGTACTTTTATTCTCAATTTTTGTTTTAGTCTACATTATGACCTCTTAATCATGTAGATGTCTACTTTGGGTAATGTATGTCACTGGGATCACCGGTTGTTGCCTCATTGACACCGCCTTTCATTGATGCTGGATTTATTGTTTTGCCTAAAATCGAATTTTCAGTGTTTTCCTCATGCCATGGTTTTATTTCAAGGTTAAGAAAGCCAATTGGTATATACTCACCGACAACATTGCATGTATTCTTTGATAACTTTTTTTGAGTGTGGAAAAAATGCCTTTTAAAAGTGCCAAAAAAGTATTGTCCAGTTGATCAGTCCAGACTTTGTTTACTAACAGTATATTTAAATTACTTTTTATAACAACGTGTCCCACTTCTTATATGTTTGTAAAAGCTTAATGCATTTATTTAAAAAAAAATCGAGCATAAATCATTTTGACCATTTGGTGTATCTTCTAGATATACTTTGTTTGGTTTTCTTTTGTTAATGGTTTTGGATTGCGTTCCCTCCTTTAAATGTGTACAACATTGCGCATCCTTCCCCCCCTTTTTTTTTTACACATATCAAAATGCGAACTCCATTATACACTGCAGACAGATCATACAACAAACTTATCCTGGATGAAGTTCTCATTTCATAGCACTTTTCAATAAAGTATTTATAAAGTTAAAGATACTACAAATCAACCACAAAATGTATTTATAGCGTATACGACTGTTCGAGTGGTCCCAGTTAATACAAAAATTGCCATTTATTGTATATAAGTATTAACTTGCTTGCGTAGCACGGACATGCATGAAAGAATATAACTACTCGATGTTTCAGGTTGTACTAGTGTTAAAATTTATGTAACAGTTTGTGTTGTTATATCATCTTACCAAAGTTTGATGTGCTGTTATTTTCCTTCGCGGTGATGGAAGCCATGCTGTCTGGTGTTTTCCACGACGTGTATGTCGTCACAAATAAAATATAAATAGCTTTAAACAACAATCGGTACACTCGGGCTTTTCAATAGTATTATCGTAATATAATTTCTTCCGAAGTCAATAACCAACTTCTTGGTTATTCGTCTTGGACATCATCTTTAAATACAAGCTAAAAAATCCGATACTATTCCGAATGTCATAAATTACCATTTTTATATCACTTGTCATCCAGACGCTCTACTTTGAAAAAATAAGCGGCTGGATGATCGAGACTAGTAGTCCTAGAAAAGAACAGATGTATTCCGAATAGACTTCCGGTGTTCTGAAAGACTACGGAGGTCGTCCAATAAATACTGCGTAAACCCTCAGGGGTGTACGCAATAACACACAGAAACGAACTATAACATAACAATGGCAATTTCCCTCACTTGGTACAGGGCATTTTAAGATAAAAATGGTGAGTTGAACCTGGTTTTGTGGCATTCCAAACCTCCCGCTTTCATGGCAATGTTAATTATAACATTAAAATGACAACATTACATGACAGGACTACAATACAAATAAATGGGAGAAAATATAGGACAGAGAAACAAACGATTAATATCCAAGAAAAGGTACCTGGTTAAAAATTTAATACGCTAGACGCACGCCACGTCCAGACAAGACTAACCAGCGACGCCCAGAGGAAAAAAGTATGAAAGCCAAAACAAGTACAAAGCTGAAAAGCACTGAGGACCAAAAGTTCCAAAAAGTTGTGACCAATACGGTCAGAGTTATCCACATCGTTTAGAATTAAAACATATAATTAGATGCAAGCAGCTTATCTAGTCGTAGATGGAGGCAGTAAGCTTGGCATTCCACGCAGACTGCTTGGTCCATCTTTCCTGTTTTGTTTATATGCATTATGTTAGTTTGTAGAGCTGGATACAGTAACAATGTTGTTGTTAAAATGTAAATTCACATTGTTGATGGTCTTGAAGAGAAGAACTTGAGTGTTTCAGCAGTTTCACTTCAGCCTCTAATTAATGAATCATTGTGTTTGCATTTCGGTGTGTTTTTTATGCATTTGGTGACAGAAATTTTGAGATTTTTTTCTATTTATATCAAGTTGTTGATAACTTCGAGCAGTTCATTATAATTTGAAGCACATCCTCCTCTTTATACTTAGCTTTATAGGACTTTTAACTCGGTTAAAGAAAGAAGTTTGTTCATCTGTTTTTGTCGTACACTCTCCAGAGACTCACATTCCAACAGAAAGTGCTTAATGTCCTCTTCAGCTTTTGTACATAGCTGCTAACATATTCCAGATATTTGATTTTTGCTAATGCTTTAGTTGTTTGAAGCATGTAGGTTCCAGTTATTAGCCTACTTTTGAATTCTGTTTTCGAATGCCATTCGGATTGTTTCTGGCAGCTTTCCAGATATTATGTGGGTTTTCAGTAGGGTTTTCTTGGATTGTCAAGTACTTAATCGTTGTTTTTGTTAGGCATTCCTCTTTCCAGATAATTGACCAGTATATATTTATGTTTTTTTTCAGCATGTTTTTCCATTTGTATTTTGATGGCGGGGTTTTCTAAAATATCTTTTGGATTTTGCAGACTGAATTTATTTAAGATTTTGTCTATTCTGTGAAGTCCTTTCCAATTTCTAGTTCCCATTGAAGGATTTTTTTTTCTGATGCATTATCAAGCCGAGAGATTGTAAGAAATAATGATAGCATATTTCTGTCTAATAATAATATGGTTTCAACTGGTTCCGCTCAAATGAGAATAGAGGGCTGAGGATGCAGTCCTTTCAGATAGACTAAGAACTAACCATATTTTATAACAAACAGTATCTATACATGCTATAATTAAGTTCACAAAGTTGGATTATTAAAATATATCTTACCTCTTTACCCTTCCAACGAAGTGTTAAGTTTGTAGTCTCAGATTTCAGGAAGTGAAAGGGTGAAAAGTCACAATTAGTAATTTCCTACTTCAAAATAAATATGTATAAAGTTTATAGTTAGAAAAATACAGTAGTATTGATTAAAGTCATATGAAACGAGCTGCTGATGAAAAATAATGTTTATCCAATTCTTGAACCAATGCATGTATATGTCATAAACCTAGTCTTCTGTGCAAGATTTTAACAATTTTTTATGAAAACATGTCTTATAATCGTCAATTTTATTTTTCTCTCTGTCTGTTATAAAGTAAAAATATGGCAGCTACTAAATTGTCTTGATTTGAAGCTGTAGTTTACCGATTGTCACCTTATAGTAAACAATCAATAAAGAAGCATGGATATTGAGCACGTGTATAATATGTACAATCGGATAATATTTTAATTCAATGACAGATCCATGCATATTGGGATCACCGTATTTTTATGAGAAGGGTCACGCTAAGGTCACTTGCATATACGGAAAATATGTCAGCGAATTACTTCCTAGAAGCAAGCAATTAAAAAAAGTAAACTTCTTCTAAATGTGGACAAATTAAAGAATTTTCATCAGTAAAAAAGTAAATGTACATAAGTTTAATAATGAAAACTATCCACTTATTTATAAAAAAAAACCATATGCATAATTTTTTTTAATTTGAGGTTTCATATGACTTTAAATCATGATGTAATGATTACTTTAGTCAGTGGCGGATCCGTGACTTTTCAAAGGAGGGAGGGGGTATAATTTGAAATACTTGATGCAAAAAAAATGATTTTTATTTTCCAATCAAAAAGTGTGCACACTCTCTACAACCCCTTAATCATTCAATGTTGCGTATTTATTTAAAAAAAAAGATATTATATGAAGCCATAGAGATAATTCTGACCTGAAGAGATAATTCTACCGAAAAATCACAATTGATTTTAGAAAAAGAATACTAGTAACTAAATTATAAATGAGTATGCATATTCAGTTAATCAAAATGTGCAGACATTTTAAGATCCTTAGATTATCAGACGTTCTACAAATTTTACAAAAATGCAAAAATTAGGAAAATCAAAAGAAAATATGTGAAAAATATGAAAATATAAACAAGAGCTTCTTTAACTTTAAACAAATCATCTAAAATTAATACACAATCACATAAATTTCACGAAATTTCAACAGTGCTAATGTTAGTAGAAAAGAGTTAAATTGATGTGAAGTGCAAACTTATGTTTGATGCAAGAATTTAATTCCTATATACAAAATGTTTAACGGTAGGAATAGAAATCATGAAAATTATAACCACTCAAAATGTCCCCATTTATAGTAAGCATTTTCTTAATTTAGCCCAATAAAAATGTTTCTACATTTGTATATTTTCATTGAGCATAAGTTGCACCACTACAAATATGTGTTTCTATTTTTGGTTAAACATACTTGAAGATAAGAAGGTTAAACATAGACAACTAATATTGAATTGTTTTATCGATTGGTCACCTCAGTCTTTAAATATATTTTTCAAATATTTTGTATTCCCAATATAATCTAATTTAAGTTATGACATCATACATTAAGGCAGCAAAACAAATAATACAGCCAAGTGGTGGCAATAGCTCAAAGAACAGTCTTATTCAAATGGTTTGAACAGTGTATGGAAAAGGTCAGTCCTAGAACAACAATGATTGGTGGAAAGAACTCAAGAGAACAGAAAAAGTGAAGATCAAATCAATCACAGATATTTTTATTCCATTGATCAACAATAACATCACATAAAATCTGAATTATAACAATAAATCATAATATAATACATGATCATATATAGTCATTAAATCATAGTCTAATAATATGGGAAATTATAAATATCTAATACTAGGAGACACAAAATAATATCCTTGACACAATATCGGTATATGCATTTGATGGGAATAGTATAATAAACATATATAATTCAGTCTAGAAACATCAAGGATTTAATTCCTGTAGGAGGTAGGCTTTCATATTTTAAGACATTTTTAGAGATATCTGATCTTTCTATGTTAACCACACATTACTCAGACCTATCAGACATACTTATTTAACATTTCATTTGATTTTTCTGATGAAAGGGAGATAACCAAATTTCAATAATTTCCTCCCACCCACCCATGCAAATACATTATATTATGTATGTATAATTGGTCAAATAAGTAATAGTATGTCTGGACTTTTCTAATAACTAATCTTGAAAGTGTAAAAGAGATATGCCAGTAATCGAATATACAAGATAAGAATAGTATATAACAAATGTGCAGATCTTTAGGATATTTTTTTTTAAATCACTATCTAGGAAATCTCTTTTAAAAAAAATTTAAAGCTACATTAACTTATAGTAGAATTAAACTAAAGTAGTTTTATTCCACATGTTGTCTTAAAAATCTTTGACTGTTCTTCCTAAGATGTAAAAGATGAATATTAATTAAACTATTTATTAAAGATAAATACATGTATATATGATTTTTTTTAAACCATTAAGTCTTTTTATAGGGGATACAGACCAACTCCTTTGTATAATAAGCTTTCTTGTCAGATCTTATTTCAGGGGGCTTAGTTTGGTTCAATGTTAGCTTTCCTTAGGTAAACTGCTGGTCAACTATGTAAATTCAGAAATTAGAGTTTTTATAAAACCAAATAGTACAACAGGGTGATTTTTGTAATATCAAAGAATCACAATTATTAAACATACATTTTTGTCCATTATTAAAAAATTGCAATATATATGCAGATATTTCTGAATTTACACTATTTGTTTCAAATTCAGCTTTCATTAACAATATTTTGTAATAAAATTCGCCATCTATAATAGCATGAAGTTATTGAGGCGAATAAATTAATAATTTAGTAGCAATTAAACACTCCTAAAGGAATTTTCATAATGCAAAATTGGTAAAAAGTAAAAACACAAAAATACTGAACTCCGAGGAAAATTCAAAAAGGAAAGTCCCAAATCAAATGGCAAATTCAAAAGTTCAAACACATCAAATGAATGGATAACAACTGTCATATTCCTGACTTGGTACAGGCATTTTCTTATGTAGCATATAAAATCGTGGATTGAACCTGGTTTTATAGCTAGCTAAACCTCTCACTTTTATGACAGACTTGTAAACTATATTCTCCTAGATCAAATTTTGTATTGGATAGATAGTCATACATCTTTTATTTACACCTCTAATATGGTCTTCCCCTGTTCAGTCAATTAACATATTGAAAAAATCAACAAAAGCAATTAAAAATATGACTTGTCAGATCTTATAAGGTATCAGTAAAAAAATATTTTGTCAGAAATTCAAAATAAAATAAAATGCATTACAATAAAAAAAAACATGTTATGATATAAAACTTTCTACATTCTGTTTAATTTCAACACATATATATGTATAAGTAGAACTGTACCAAACGAAAGCTGAAGCAGAAAATAATTGCCCTTCTGAAACGCAACTTAAGTAGATTTATCATTGTGAAACATATTTTGATTGGAATGTCTTTTTATAAAAGTATTGAAAAAGCTTTTTTGACCTTAAATGTGCTGAATCATCACCATGGAATGTTTTAGAGAAAAAAGTAATAAAAAGTAAAAATATCAACAATAAATCAATTATGTAGGTTCTGCAAAGTTGATTGAAATAGATGGAATGTAGGAAATCTGGACTGTTTCTGAAAAATAAAAATATGAATGATTGAGACAAAAAGTCATCTTGGAAACAACCTGCCTACTGTGGCAAATTTTAAAGTTTACAAATACATGACATATTACTTGTGCTGTCAACATTTTAAATCGATCTGAATTACTTTGATTTTCCACATTAAAATTTCGTAAAAATGACAAGACAGAAATTGACACTTGATACCAATTTATTAAAAATTTTATCAGTAGCTTCTCTAAACATCTATATTCAGTTCAAAATTGCAAATTGAGATCTGCCAAATGTTATAAGATTGTTAAGATCGTAGTGATTTGAATATATAGATATTTCTTTCCATGCAAATATGGTAAGCTAATTTTCTTTCATACATTTAGTGTGCCATTACAAAAAAAAACTTAATTTCTTATCAAATTTTTCAAATGGTCAACTTTTTAGGGTAAAGTAAAGCATAGTGTTCAAGACTGTAATATAAGTAGTTTTTATGTGTTTCCCTCAGTTTTAGTTTGTAACCCAGATTTGTTTTCTCTAAATCAATTTATGACTTTCGAACAGCAGTATACTACTGTTGCTTTTATTTAGGGTGTTACAATTTTCATCATTGTGAAAATTATCAGAGAAATAATATTAATGAACAATAGCCATTCTTGAAAATAGAATATGTTGGCAAATATTTGTTTCTTCTTTAAACTGTAAATTGGCAATGTACAAATATGAAAATTATCACAAATTTTAGCCTTTAAACATACTTGTTTATTTTCAGCTAAACCTAAATTTGAGATCATTTTTAAATATAAAATACATCTTTTAAAAAATATTCACAGTGTAAAAATGAAAAAAAAAGGTATTCTAAAAATGTTGATGTATGAATGTAAAGAACATGCATTATCCCAAGAAACTTTTTGATGTGAATGTTGAAGAATTATATTTTCCAATTAATCCTTTGCATGAAATAGTTCACCATTAGAAAAAAAAAACGCTCAAACAGGCACACAGATTTAAATTTCAAAATCTATTCCACAATAATACAATGGCACAATCAATTATTTATATTGAACATAATATGATATATTTATAATGGAGTCTATGTCTCATATCTTTTTGTAAGATGAATGTATTAAACTTGGCTATTGATGAATCTACTTGGACCAATCCATTCAGAAGAAAATACTACTTTAACAGTATTTAATAAGCCCATCCTGAACATTATAAATCTAGACAAAACAAAATCTATGAAATATAATAAATCCAGTTTAAATTCAATTAAATAAAAACAGGATAAAAAGTTCAGATAACAAATATGCATATGCCTATACAATGAACAATTGTTTTCATGAGAAAGATGTGTCATTATTGATTTTATTTGGGAAAACATGTTACTTCAATTCAGTTGTGGAGAAACTTAAATTGGTGTACAAGTAGATTTCAGATCAGTATCACAGAAATTGTAAATAAAATATATATATCACTTAAATAATCTTATAAACAAATAAAGAACTTTATGAATGCAAAATATAGACTTAAAAATCTTAAAAGTTAAAATCACATACATCAGAGACTAACAACTGACATAATCTTATATAAGGAATAAAAAAAATCTTTCCAACCTATCAGTGTTTTAAATTGACTAGCAAATTATTTTGTATATCATAACAGCGATTTAAAACAAAAATCTCCCTAATACACGAAAGGGACTAAATAGGAGTCAGTTTTCTACAACTGAAGTTGATCAATTGCACAAGTTTTTTTTTGTCTTTAAACAAAAATCTGTGGTATGTGTATTGATAATGTTTTACATACTACAAGATAATAAGAATTAACAGGAATCTGATCATTGGGTATATGAAAACTATTAACTATAAAATCACAGATACATTAATTATACAAGTCATTTAGATGAATATTGTACAGATGATAATGATAATTTTCAAAATATAGAGACTCTGTACATATTTAGTTACAACAATACATTTGGCAAAAGTCAAACAACCTCCTAGAATTCATCAATACATACTAATTACGTAACATAAAAATACATGTAGATAACTGCAATAATGACTTGAAATAAAATGCATTTTATTCCTTTTTTTTTTTCAAATATGTTTTTGGACAAATATGAAAATATTTCTGATCTTTCTCTATAATAAAGCATTTAGGAGATAATCGGGTACAAAAAAGTAAATTCACAACAAAACTGAACTCTCAGGAAAATTCAAAATCGAAGTTTATCTGAATTTATGTCATATGATATGCACTACTGCCGTCAATGAGAAGTAATAAATTCACACAAAATGTTCCTTATGACAAGTCCACACATTTCTCCGCACCCAGAGGGGGCTTCAGCTGGCGGCTTCAGCTGGCACCATAGCAATAACATATACAAGTTGTTCATTTGGCAAAATTAAGATAAAAATACATGGTTACATCAAATCCCTTTATGATATCCAAATTATTTTCTTTTTGACATTTTAAATGTGCTCCCTTCCCTAAAGTTAAAGACAATCAAACTTCCATGCAGCCTCAGAATTTCTTTGTATTTGTAGAGATTCCAAAATCAAATTTAATCAAAATTATTATCAATCTTTACTGTGTGTTTGTGTAGGTAATTCAAAGTAAGAAAGAAGTCATTATTGCAGTTAGCTAAATCTTCAAATACAATTAAACAATGCTTAAGTTAAAATTACTGACTAATAAAAGCCTTTCTATAAACAATTGCATTGAATGCCACTATTATAATACTTTGTGTACTATATATATAATATTGCATCTCAGGTATATGACTAGCATCTCTCAACTATTGTATAAAGTATAAAGTGTATCAGACTCAAGTAAATCATATCTTGGCTGATCTAAAATCTTATTGGAATACATAAAAGTGTAAAAATACAAATCGGCAGATTGTGACTGAATAAAAAAAAAAGCCTATTAGCTGTATAAATAAATACTTCTACCATTGTCATGTGACCTTAAAGTTAATAAAATGTGGATAATTGATTGGTGCATTTATGTATATGTGTACTAAATAAATTTACTTGTTCTATTCTTGTCTATCAAATAAACGATTTTATTTTTTTCTATTTAACAAGAGAAACTTTGTGAATTCTGAATAAAAAATAATATTTTGTTAATAAATGGGTAAAACTGTCATTTAACGTATAGTTTTAAAAGTCTTGCACACCAAACCGCCATTTTTACCACTCCAAAGTAGTTTTGTAATTAAAATGGGGGTTACACATTTACATGGAGAAATCGATTCCACATTTGTCACTCTTATGAAATTATAATAATTTTACTCTCAGGTATAATTTTCAACATAACCATATTAGGAAATGTAATATCCCATCAATTTACAGTAGACAAAATGTTAACATATAATATATATCAATTAGAATACAAAATACTCTGAAATTGGCATGTAAGTACAAAAGATGAAATTCAAGACTTAAATAAATATTGCATTCTAATAAACACCTCAGACAGTTATATTTTCTTTTTTTAAGAGAATAATTTCAGTTGTTCCAAAAAAAAAATATAAACCATTTTTTCATATCTCTTAAAATGGTAAAGACCCCTGATGTTTGATCATAAAACATTGAAAACACCCCATACTGCCCTGCCCTATACTGCTAACACTAGCATATTTCATTTCATATGCAAATATTTGAAAAGATTCACATCCTTATAAATATGTAAAGCTGTTTTATATATATGAATACATAATTTTGTTGAAATTTGAGTCCTTTAGAAAAATTTAAAGGAAAGGAAATTTAAGTTTTACCTGCATGGCTTCTACCCAACCTTTTTGTTTTCACAAAACCCTATGCCTAGCTATTTAGGGGCACTTTCTAAATCCTTTCTCTATTTTAAGTATAACATCATGATCAAAGCATTGAATATTCCAAGGCTAAATATCCAAGGTTAAATAAAGTTTAAAGATGTGATCTTCTTTTATACATATACACATACACAGTGAAGTACACACTACGTTACCATGTGTACTATTTAGTACAGGTACACACTACACTTTCATTTGCAATGTGAAGGATACATTGTACTGTCCTGTGTCTGTATTTATTACTGAGATATCAAGATGAATATCAGATATCTAGATGATAATTTGATATCTAGATGTAGTTGAAATCACTGGTAGAATATATCTCGGTGAATGCTTTGGTCTGCAGAATAATTTTTTCATGATTTATGTGTAGCTGTTCTCACTAGTTAATATTATAACTATTTTACATGGTTTATGGGCACTCCAGTCATTTGTTATCAATCAAAGTCTGTAACTTCAGCACCAAATCTCTTGCCAGCTTAAGTATTTGCTTTGCTTTATGTCTTTCAGCCATTTCTATAAAAATAGAAGTATATAAAACATTAATTTATTCACATAATAAAATGTAAAGGTGTAAAATATATTTACAAAATATTAGTTTTTGAAAAAAAAATTGTTTGTGAAATTTTATAAATTAGTGAAAAAAATGTCTCTAAAATACATATTGATACTTTCATATACTGATTTATTGTCTGTCAACTATTCAATAATGTTGAGTTTGTTATTACTTTGATCAAAATTGAAAATTTAAAGAGGAGGACTGAGAACTAAAACGAAAAGTGTCACCATGCTGCAATTTTATATGCACGTTCCCTTGTCAGTGGTTATTTTTAGTTATATCTTATTGTTAGTTTTTGTCAGTTAAGATATATTATAAACAATCACTTATAATTCAGATCATTCAAATTTTCTCAACATTGGGAGAAAATGAGACAGACATACTGTATAGAAACTTGTCTCAAATTGAAGACAGTATGTTGACCCCTAGATGTCTCTTGTTTTAATAAGCCTTGTATTTTTGAAGATTTTTTCTTTATAAAGATGTTCTTCATTTGTTGACATAAAACATGGCAACTCAAATTGAAGTATGAGTAGCCATCTGCATATTGCAACTATGAGTATTTCTTAAGTTTGAAATATCAATGAACATTTTTTCCACACATTACAAAGAATAAAATGAACAAGCAGATACTGTAAACCAACCATTTTAGCTAATATTTTTGTTTGCATTTTCCTCTTTTTAGTCTACTTTGTGGCTATTTGTTTTAGTGATGTAACTTTGTGTTGATATATGAAATCTAAATCCAAATGTATCCAAATCTGACATATTTTGGATGATTAATTTTCTACTTTTTTTACTAGCTAAAGTCATTTAAGGTAGCACTACAGTCAAAATTTTCTGACTCCAATCAACAGTCTTTAAAGATTAATTTCTTCAAAACTACTCAATGGATTTTTAAAATCTTTAACTCATTTTAAAGCTGAAATATAACTCTTTCTTAATCTATATATAATTTTATTTTTGGTTTGAATAACTTCAAAATATAGCACATTAATTGCCCAAAACGTGGTCTTCCAACTTGGATGAAAATGGCACATTCATGTCAAATGGTAGTAAAAATTTGTTTTCATCCCTTAAATTAACCATATACAATCAACAAAACCGTGTCTTAGATTTTTGATATATGCCTCCAGTAAGAAGATATATTGATTTAACTGCTGGGTTCCAAACCTCATTTCACCTTTCATCTTTGAAGACCTATAAATTCATTTAGAAACAAATTATCCAAACACTGGGACACGGTATTGTAGAAAATACACCCTTTAATCATATATATCAAAGTCAGGCCAAAGGGGGTAATCATTAAGTTTCTATTTTCATTTTTTCCTTACAATTCTCATGAAAAATTGTTCTGAGAAATGACCTAAAAACTGAATTTCCCCCTTAGAACCCCTATAAAGACAATATAAATACAAAAATTCCACTGGGAACACCCCAGGAGTGTTCTGATACCATTACTATATCAATAGAACCACACACTTTGTGTCTTTGATGCTCTAATGCTGTAAAGTTTGCATTATATGTGAACTGTCCAACACTAACTTGGCATTTGGCGGGAGTTTGACGTCACAGATTAGACCAACATCTGTGATGTAGTTATTAGATATAGACAGAGCTCCGCTTCTTTCTAGACAGTCTAAGATAACATGATTGACCAGCTGCATATAATCAATGTTTAACATCATTATTCTCTATATATAAAGAATAACTTTCATTTGAATTTAAAAAAAAAGAAATAAACTGTTTGAAATAAGCTAGAACATTAAAAGTGTGGATCAAAAAACATGTTCATAAAAAGATCAAGAGTTAGACCACACTTCTTGATTCTTGAAAATCCACTTTTCCACATCTTTTTTTAAATTACACTTCAACTGAAAATTAGTTAAAATGCATAAAACTGTATTTAAATGAATAAGACAAAAGAGAAGACATTTATACAGACAGTCAGAGGCATTCAAATATATTTTCCCACTCTTTTCCATAGTTAATTTTATTTCATTTTTTGTAGATTTTTTCCTTTTAGATTTTTTCTTTTTCTTTGTTCACTTCCATGTTATATAAATTATTTTTGTTGCAAAACAATAAGATAAGACTACAATATTTATCTTGTGGTCAGGGATTAACAGCTGGACACTGGTATCAACAGATGATTGACATATTAGCCCCTCCCAAATGCCTATATATTTAGATTAATTACCATGTGCTTTTATTTACATAAGTTCATTATCAATTTACTCCCTGTTGTGATATGATAATGACTCTGGGATTTTTATAAACTGTGCAGAATAGTTCTTACTTCAAAATTATGTGATAAAAAAAATATCTTCAAAAAATCATCGTTAGACTGTAGTGCTACCTTAAGTAACTTAATACTTTTATTAAATTAACTCACCATTAAAGAATTTGATTATATCTGTGAAATCCATATTATTATCCAAAATAATATCTCTGTAGAACTCAACGAGAGCAAGGGACATAAACAATACAAAGTGTGGAGAGCTGATATACTTAGCTGCCCATATAGTCTCCCATACTGAGAACACATCATCATACACCAATTCTACAATACAATTACAGAATCAATTAGCTGTCTATGTAAAATAACATCTTACATTCTACATCATGTTAAACAAACTATTCATCAATATTACAATATTATGTAGTTCTTATGATGAAAACGTCATATTAAAAAATAATCCTAGAATTTGTTACAAAAATATAAGATATGATATGATAAAGGCCATTATTGGGCCAAATATGTCTTAATGTGCCTTCTCTATTTATAAATCTATCATAGCTTAAGTCTAAGGATCAAACAATTGGGTGTTTGATATAACAATTGGTAAGATTTCACTAATTAAAGCTTTGTACAATTATAACAACAGAGGCATTCATGTATATCTTAACATAAATACCTCTTTTAAAATCAAGAAGAAACCACCGGTAACAGAAATAAAAATGTGTATAGTCTCCATGGTGATGCATGTGCTCAAATAATTCAGAATCCAGGATCTGAAAAGAAAGATAAATGCATTAAAAGATATATTTGGGTAATGCTTGAATAGCGTATAAGATTAATTTTGATAAAACAGAATTATTTTCTTCTTCTTTTATAGTTCCTTTGATTTTAAGTCATTTAAAGATCTTGCAAACGAGAACAGTCATAGGATAAAAGTGAGTTTCCACTCAAAAAATGTCCTATTATTTCAACTTAAATTGATATTTTAAATAAAATTATTACCAAGTAAATCTATGAGCGATTTTTATAAAAATAGATACCATAAGATGCATAAATGTCTGAAGTTTTATTGTTTATTTGGCCATTATTTTGGTGAGGTTCGTTTTCATTATCTAATGGGTTAAACACAAATGCAAATTTTTACGATTTTAATTTGGTAAGAATACATAGCAATTTTTTCAAGAAATATTTTTCTTTGTGTTCACATTGTCAGAAATTTTAAATAATCAAAGCGCTGTAAGCACTGTAGGCAGTTAACCAAAAACCAAGGCAAACATAATTATGAAAACTGTGGCAATGTTGCTTCAATTTTTGTTTAAAGATTTAAAAGAACAAACATTAAACATTCATATATATTTGTACATTTATGTTCATTTAATGAATTAAACATTAAGGCAAATAATTCATAATTTATCAAGGTCTTCAATAGCAACGTATATATCAAGTATATTTTTTTTTTCGTGGTCATGAGTCTTGAGTCAGCAGTGGTACAAATTCGCAATGATTGCAGTTCTTCTAGTTGATCGTAATTGTTCGTATTAGTTGACTGTTAGTAGTTCAAGTTGACTTTAGTACGAGCTTGTAAAAGTATGAATGGACTTGCTTCTCTGGAAAGAAAACTGAGTTTGTGTTCTACAGTACAAAAGTTATGAGACACAAATCAGACAAATGTTTACTACTACAGGGATCAATGGTGAGGTCTGACTGACCTGTCCATAGTAAATGTAAATGACTCCCACCTTCACCCCAAGTCCATGATGTCTAAGTTTGGAATAAAATGACAGGTGTTAGGTATAGCAAAGTGATATGCATATGTGACGCCTATGAGATTGACCTTGTATGTCATTCGATCTTTTTGAAATGACAAACAGGAATGAATATGGTTTAGGAGTTGGTATCTCAATCTTTTACAAGTTCTCAAAACACACACAAGAGGGTGTGGGGTGACCCTAGGGACTACCCCTATTTTTCATTTGATTTTTTTATATTGTCCCATACATGAATATATATGGTTTAGGGGTGGGGATCTCGACCATTATCAAGTTTTCAAACAGGAGGGGGTGGGGGACCCCAGTGACTTCCCCTATACTTCATTATTTGTTATATTGTCCAATACATGAATATATATGGTTGAGGGGTGGGGGTCTCATCTGTTTCCAAGTAATCAAACAGGATTGGGTAGGGTGACCCTTAGGACTCTCCCTATATTTCATTTGATTAGTTCTTTTGTCCCATACATGAAAATATATGGTTTAATTTAAAGATGGGGATCTCCACTGTTTCCAAGTTCTCAAACAACAGGAGGATTGGGGTGACCGCAGGGACTCCCCCTATAATTTATTTGATTTGTTATTTAGTCCCATACATGAGTATATATGGTTAAGGGGTGAGGATCTCGACTGTTTCCAAGTTCTCAAACAAGAGGGTGCAGTGACCCTAGGGACTCCCCCTATAATTCATTTGATTTGTTATATTGTCCAATACATGAATATATATGGTTTATGGGTGGGGATCTCAACTGTTTTCAAATTCTCAAACAGGAAGGGGTAGAGTGACCCCACGAACTCCACCTATATTTCACATGATTTGTTATATTGTCCCATACATGAATATATATGGTTTAGGGGTGGGGATCTCGACTGTTTCCAAGTTCTCAAACAGGAGGGGTGGGATGACCCACAGGGACTCCCCCTATATTTCATTCGATTTATTATATTGTCCCATACATGAATATATATGGTTAAGGGGTGGGGATCTCGACTGTTTCAAAGTTCCCAAACAGGAGGGGTGGGGTGACCTCCAGGGACTCCCCCTGTGTTTCATTTGATTGGTTATATTGTCCCATACAGGAATAAATATGGTTGAGGGGTGGGGATCTCATCCGTTTCAAAGTTATCAAACAGGAGGGGGTAGAGTGCCCAAAAGGACTCCACAAACATATCATATTATTTGCTTACATTCACATATCATATAATCTAGTTGCACTATATGTGTAAAATAAGAAACTTCAAGCTTTTTTAACTGACCCATCAAAATTGAGGAAAAAAAATACCCATTGAAATTGCAGTAAAATGTTTACACTTTAAAAGCATCTAACTTGCTTTACCAATATTTATTACTGATTAAGAAAATTTATACTGTCAACAGGACCATATATTTTAGATATACTGTTTCAAGCTGTCACAAAGACTCACAATGTAATGGATTTTGACATTAAAATTTGTCAAAAAGTACAACATATTTTCTGTTTTTTCATTCTTTTACATATATCTTTAAGTGTTGGTTTTCAATTCTAGTGTTTATATTTATTTACCATGCAAAGATGTATTTTGTCATCTGTCTAATTTTTTTAAAAGTTGATCGCCAAAACCCGGAATTACCCATATCCGCTTCCGGAATCGGATCCGATATTGTAATTTTCTTCTCATGTCAGCCATTTTGTTTTCAATGTTGTTTTTGTCAGTTACGATTTTACTCGAATTTACACATTACTTGTCGGCGATTTTCTATATAAAGCTAGCGGTTGAACAAAATGAACATTGCTGTCATGAATAATAATGCTAAAAACAAGTTTTGAGATTGTTTATTAGGAGACTTTGGTAAAAAGGTTTGCAAAGTTATTTTTTTTATTTCAGGCCTCTCAAGTCAAGCATGTCGAGCCTAGCTAGTAACCAAGTCGAAAGTCCGACTGCAAAAGTGGAAGGTCGCAGACCTCAGACAACCGCTAATTTGAACCCCTGCCTCCAAATTCAAAATATATAAAAATTTTGTCTTATAATTTAAAATTGCCGCCAACAGCATGAACAGTGGAACTTATTTTAAGACTACTGACGTAGTTGACTACGTATTGACGACAAACAATATTCCTACAACTTTTGCCATTTGGGAAATCTAAACTACTTGTACTTCATACATTTGTTCTTTGACAGCTTAGCCAAAATCTCAGGGGATAATAAACTACATAAAGATTCCTAATGTGCCCTACTTCCTATGTGCAACTTCAAATCTTTTGGATAAATCGACGATCATTTAAGGTTTTTCTGGTCATATTTTTGTTAATCAAGAATTAAAAGTATGAAAAAACTGTCCAATTAGTTATAAATAACATAACATCCAGCTAGATAATAACAATGGCACATATTTCAGCATCTATTGGGTAGAACACAAATCTAGGATGCTCGCATAAGGCAGCTTAACTGCCTAAAAATGACTAATATCATGGCCAAATAGTACACCTTATCGCTAATCCCGGCTGACCCGGCGGCTTGAACTTTTGACGCATACAACAATCACTTTTACATTGTGGCGTCAGATATTTTGTTTTATGACGTCAACATTTTACGGGAACCTGTGTGATATCCAGCAATGGCAGACAAATAGCGATAAGGTGTATACATGCTACAACTCATCATTTCGAAGAAGGTGACCAGAAAACCCCAGAGGTTTTAAAAATATGTATGGATGAAGTACTTTTTTCAATTATTGACAATCATTTTAAAACTATAAGTATATTTATCATATTTAGTGTTTGTAAACAGATAAAATTGAGAATAAAAATGGGGAATATGTAAAAGAAACTACAACCCGACTAAAGAGCAGTCAACAGCCGAAGGCAACCAATGGATCTTCAACACAGCGAGAAAATCATGCACACAGATCTAGAGGCTTCATATACCTATTTATTAAAAGAAAAGTCAGTGTTTACCTGTATCAAGGATCTCATATTAGCAAAATGTGTATCCATAGCCCCACCATGGGGGAAGTTGGAAGACATCCTCTTCATGAGTTCACAAAAACAACTGTATGCCATGGCCTCTGTAAGAGAAGGTCAATATTAATGTTCAGTAGAATTGTAAGTAAATTAGAGCTGTCCAAATTAATTTTACACAGTCCCTAAAATAAGAATAATCAGTACCTTCTCCTGTCATTAAATGCAATATTACACAATGTGTAATTAAATAATTTTCAAAATGATTTTTACAAAGGAAATTTTTGACTGGAACTTCTACTCCATCAGTAACAGGCTCTTCAATATGGAAGGTAGGAAAAATCAACAATAGTATCCATTTAAACCAAATATCACTGTTGTTGTAGATGCAATTTTAAATATAACAAATGTTTACAATATAATATTTAAACTGTATACCAGACTACTACTCCTTAGTATCAGGATAATACTTTTTAAAACAAAGTCAAAGCTGTTTTTTATTTCTTTTAAATGTCCAAGTACCAAAGTATCTAATTTTTATCAATTTTCAGATAAAAGATACTTCAGGCCGCTAGTTTTCTCGTTTGAATTGTTTACATTTGTCATTTCAATGCCTTTTAAAGCTGACTATTCGGTTTTTTTTCTTTTTTTCTCATTGTTGAAGGTCAAATGGTGACCTGTAGTTGTTAATTTTTGTGTCATTTGAACTGGTTTCTTGTTGAGAGTTGTCTTCTTGGCAATCATACCAAATCTTCTTATTTTTATATTCATAAGTTTTCATGCATTATTTATTTAACATACCATCGTCAAATATGACTAGAAGTGGTGCTACTAGATCACACATTCCCTGTACATAGCCTATGTCTAAATGTTCCCACACATATCTGAAAATAAAGTATTGAAGTGCTTAAGGATGTACGTAGGTGAGGGTTTGTGAAATCAAGAATTTAAAATTGATACTATAATTCAGAAGAGCATTAGTTAAGGAACAAAATAAGCTAAAATTATTGATAGGTCATGGAGCTCCTTTTTCGAGATATATGATTTTTAAAATATGGCGGGAAAAAGCTGACTCAGACTTTTACCTTATATTTGCATTGGTATATTTTCGGTCTCAAAAAAAAAAACAAAAAACAAAAAATCGGCTTAAATTTTGGCAAATGGCCTTTTATGAGCTATTAAGTTGTTAATATATGAAAAGATAAATGGGTGTTATGGGGCAAAATATTGCAACATTGTATAGTATGGAAAAACAAGAATGTGTCCACAGTACACGGATGCCCCACTCACACTATCATTTTCTATGTTTAAAGGACTGTGAAATTGGAATAAATTCTCTAATTTGGCATTAGAATTAGAATGATCTTATCAAAGGGAACATGTATACTAAGTTTCAAGTTGATTGGACTTCTACTTTATCAAAAACTACCTTGACCAAAAACTTTAACCTGAAATTTGCACTATCATTTTCTATGTTCAGTGAACCGTAAAATTGGGGTCAAAACTCTAATTTGGCATTTAAATTAGAAAGATCATATCATAGGGCACATGTATACTAAGTTTCAAGTTGATTGGACTTCAACTTCATCAAAAACTACCTTGACCAAAAACTTTAACCTGAAGCCAAAAACTTTAACCTGAAATTTGCACTATCATTTTCTATGTTCAGTGAACCGTAAAATTGGGGTCAAAACTCTAATTTGGCATTTAAATTAGAAAGATCATATCATAGGGCACATGTATACTAAGTTTCAAGTTGATTGGACTTCAACTTCATCAAAAACTACCTTGACCAAAAACTTTAACCTGAAGCCAAAAACTTTAACCTGAAATTTGCACTATCATTTTCTATGTTCAGTGAACCGTAAAATTGGGGTCAAAACTCTAATTTGGCATTTAAATTAGAAAGATCATATCATAGGGCACATGTATACTAAGTTTCAAGTTGATTGGACTTCAACTTCATCAAAAACTACCTTGACCAAAAACTTTAACCTGAAGCCAAAAATTTTAACCTGAAATTTGCACTATCATTTTCTATGTTCAGTGAACCGTAAAATTGGGGTCAAAACTCTAATTTGGCATTAAAATTAGAAAGATCATATCATAGGGAACATGTGTACCAAGTTTGAAGTCGATTGGACTTACACTTCATCAAAAACTACCTCGACCAAAAACTTTAACCTGAAGCGGGACAGACGGACGAACGGACGAACGGACGAACGAACGGACGGACGAACGAACGGACGGACGAACGGACGCACAGACCAGAAAACATAATGCCCCTCTACTATCGTAGGTGGGGCATAAAAACCAAGGAGTACTAACATTTGACACAAATTCCAAAACCTCATCCAAGTACATCCTTAAGATACACATCACCTTTATGTGTAGCCTTATCTAAATTTTACAACATATTTTAAATTTAAGTATTAGAGATCTTAAAATCCACAGATCTGTACATAATCTATGTCTAGATGTTCCCACACATAGAAATTAGTAAAATTTGGTGAGGGGTTTATTTTTTCTCATTACACTTTTATAGAAATTCAAACAGTTATAAATAACAATTTTGTGCAATTAATGTTTCACCTCAAAATGAAAATAATACCATAACACTTTTCTGGATTTTCAAGACCTTAAGTTGGGACGATTGATTGATTGTTGGTTGCTTAACGTCTCATGGCAAATATTTCATGCATGTTCAGGACTAGAACAAGTATACAAAAAATACAATAGGTAGGTCTTTTAATAATAGAGACCATCCAGGATGATGGTCACGGAAATTTGGACTGCCACTGGAAAGTAAAGGTATATTGGTTAGGGACAGAAATTTTGCCTTGCAACAGGCCACCTAGGGACAATGAAGTCAGAAAGTCACAATTTTTTAAAACTTTCTAAATTACTTACGTGCACATTACATTGCGTAACTTATCAAGGTTTGGTATCGTAAAATACCAATAATTTCTGTCACACCTCTGCACATCTTTGTCAATTCTGTGTAGATTTAATGCTACACTATCCAACATAGCTGGCTGCAAAATACAAGACAAAAAAGTATTTCTGGTCAGAAAAAGGCTGACTGATTTACCAATTTCTTACAATTGAATAATTAATAATTAAAACCTGACACAACTTATTAAGCTTGTTTTTTTTTACTGTTATATTTTGTTCCATAAGTGGAGCAGGTATTGCTAACCCTTCTAGAGCACCAGGGTTCACACCAAGTTTTTGGGTAAGTTGTATTGGTCAAGTCTGATTTATTTGTGAATTGTATCCTTTTAACCCTTTCTCTTTTGTCCATACACAATGTTTGTTTTTCCTTGAAAAATTATTACATTTATTTTTTCTCTAATTTCTTTTATTTCAATGAACAAACATGTGGATTATAAGTAAATGAGTCAAAAATCAAACAACACAACTTACTAAAACAAACAAAACTTTTGGTCAACATATATCTGCAATGGTGACAATTATCCAAACTATAAGACAAGATATATTTAAGAAACATTTACTCCTATTTTTTGCATACTTACTGAATATACTCCCCCATGGGAGGCTGGTGAAGCAGGTGAGATCAGACTTTCTCTGGATGTTGATAACTTTCTCATGTGATCTAAAAATATAATTTTTTTATTTTACATGATACTGTTTTGAAGCTATTACATGAGACTGTATCTGATGAAAATGCTGGTATGATAGTTTATGCTGTATAACATTGGTACAATACTTGCATCAAAAGTTTTATTGATGGAAAAAATTAAGTTCACTCATCGAAGCAGGAAATGCACGTCATGAATTTACACCTCTATTATAATACAAATAAGAACTTTATCTGTGCTTACCAGTCTAGTTACAAATTCTGCAACATTGATAACTTGAAATTCCCTTATACAATGTATTGTAAACTAACAATCCCTTCACCATTGTTAACATATCAAGAAAAATGACATTTTGATGAATGCTAACTTGTTGGACACAAGTAAACCTATTTTTATAAGTCAAACAACTCATCAGCATTCTTGTAAAAGAAGAGCTCCCTCATAGAGGTTTTCAAACATTGAAAGATATTCACATTTTTACAACATAAAATAAAAATAAAATAAAATAGAATACAGCATCTATGTGTAATCACTCGACTGTTTTAACATTACCTGAGTCTCCCTCAATTGTCTTTGCACTTTCCACCGTCAATAATGATTCTCTACGACTATCGTCATCATCCTCTTTGTCCTCCTCCTCATCATCATCATCCTCAGCCTCATCATCTGACTCTCCGCCATCCTCCTCATCTGCCTCAGCACTGTCGGCAGAACATGACAACTTTGGGGTAACATATGAACGATCTATACTGCCATCTCGGTCTAATTTTGAAATGTCTGTTCCTTCTGAGTCACCAGCAGAATCAAGTTTGCTCCGTTCCTGAGAACTTTGTCTTGCTATAGAATCACCCAGTCCATCATCTGGACTATCAGAAAACGATGAAATGACATAATCTCTTTTTTCCAATAAAAATTCTTTAGTCTGTTTCATTTTATCGATCACCTGATCTTGAAGTGGAAGATCCATACTTTGTTTTCGGTCAGGGGTTGGTGTACAGGTTGTACCAGTAGCTGAACTCTCCTCAGGGACCGTCTCAGGATGTGAAAAGTCTTCCCATTCATCAAAGCTTTGTGATTCAAACACATCATTACTTAAACTGGAATCTTTTCTCACAAGAGGAATTTGCCCATCTGTGCTTTCAGAAGACATTTTCTGTAGATTAGCCGCCATGATTTCTTTTTCTCTTTGTCGTACAATGGCTTCTACAGCTAACCATTCGGACATTGTCTTTTCATACAACCATCTCATTTGTTTATCAACTTTGACCCTATCTTCTGGAGTACTAGAGAAAGCATAGTGTCCTAACAAGTATGGCCACACCTGTAATTGGAAATAGTACTGACTTGGTTTAAACTCTATTTTCCTGACCAAAGTCAGGAACTTGTTGAGTGGTTCCCTTTTGTTTGTTTTGCCATTTTGGGAATATGATGTTTACAGCAATCTTTGATAGTCTCCTTTAAATATACTTTTAGTTTTTTCAGACTCTGGATGGCTTAGAGCCTGACAAATGTACAATTGTCTTTATTTTGCAGATTATATTTTTACCTCTAAATGTCTTCATCATTTTGTGCAATTGGGTTGCTTCGTTATTGGCATATATGCCATTTATCCTTATATTCATATAAAATAAACCTGTCATTTCTAACTTAAAAGGAGTAAGTGTGATAAGGGTCCAATTTGGCTCCAAATATTTAGTCCATTATTTCAAAATCAACAGAGTTTTAAATAATACATAAATATGTGACAAAGTGAAAAACAGTTTTTCTTGAGTTTTTTCTCAAACAAGTATCAGCTTTCTTTTTATAATGTCAAATTTAGCTTAAATTATTTTCCCACCAAATTCAAAGAAAACTGGTCAATTTCCTTTGTATATAGTGCATTAATGAAAAAGGATATCAATATTTTGTTTTTCAAATAATTTTTCTGACCTGCATACTAAGTGTGTCAAGACCCTGTAGCATTTCTATAAATATCTTATAATTAAAGTCGATCATAAGTTACACTGAATTGTTTATGATTTATGAGTATTTTCACCCACAAGTTTTTTTGTGAAAAGAGTCCCTGGCCCTGGAAATAGAAATCCCAAAAGTTTTGTCAACCATATCAAAATCTGTTTGTATGGCCAGGTATATATTTTCGTGGACTTGATTGAAATTACATGTGAAAGATTGAACCTACCTGTTTTCTTATTTCATGTTGTACACCACCATAATATACAAGTCGGTGAATTTCTTGTTCATCTGTAATCTAATGAAAATATATTTTTGTATAAATATTTTGTTAATGATCTGAAAATTGAGAATTATTTAAAAATAAAATAATGAATTGCTTTAGAAGCTAATGGTGAAAATATGCAAAAACTCAAGTTACTAATTATATTAGTAAGAACTGTTCATTAGTTTTCAATTAATTAATTAATAAATTATCTTAAAATGTTTTTAAGTTTTCAAATTAAACAAACATTAAAGCTAAATCATGAAAATAAAATAATACTTTGCCTGTTTATATTTACACCAACATTATACAGTGACCTGTAATAATAATATGTACAACAGAAAAATAAACTTTCAAATCTATTCACTTTACTGGTGAAAACTTTAAATCCAACTTTGTTTTTCATTCAAAGGGATATAATTCAAATCCAATGCTCTTACTGTGCCATCTTTCTGTAAGTCATTCCACTTCTGTTCTGACAGTCCACAAGAGCCATCGTAAGGTTTATCTGCTGGAACTATTTTATGGAGGACCAGTCCTGACAGATGTGTTCTAACTGTCTTTAAATGTCTACAGTGTGCTAGCCCTAATAAATAGAAGTTTGAAATAATTCAAGTCACAATATCTTCTTGTAGCCAGTTATAAAGTAGTCACGAAAAAGAATATATGAGCCTTTTTGTCATAATAAACAACAACCAGTTTTTGGTCCAATTTCAAACTGTTTTTTACTATTGGAACACCAAGCAAGTCCATGCAGGAATCAATTTTAACGCTGATAATTACAAAAGCTACTTTCCCAAATATAGTACTTCTGATTTAAAAATTTGTAAGGGTTCCGCGGAACCCAGTGTCTCGCCTATTTTTGCTGTAACTCGCAGGCTCAACAACAATGAGGAAAAAAATCGATAAAAATATTCCTCTTGTTACTATTTTATGATTGTATGAAAATCTAAGTCCATTTAGAAGTAAATTACAGAAAAAACGGAGTTATCTTTTTACAAACTTTACTTCTGGATACAATCTTATGATCATAAATAAGCTTCTGTCCAAGTTTGGTACAAACCCAGGATAGTTTAAGAAAGTTATTAAAATTTTAAAAACTTTAACCTTAGAGTGAATGCAATGGTTCCCCGCAGAAAAAACTAAGTCCATTCATAGCAAAATACGGAAAAAATGGAATTTTATTTTTACAAAATTTACTTCTGGATACTATTTTATGATCATAAACAAGCTTCTGTCCAAGTTTGGTACAAACCCAGGATAGTTTGAGAAAGTTATTAAAATTCTAAAAACTTTAACCACAGAGTGAATGTTTTGTTTCCCTGCAGAAAACTATGTCCATTTATAGTAAAATACGGAAAAAATGGAATTTTATTTTTACAAAATTTATTTCTGGATACTATCTTATGATCATAAGCAAGCTTCTGTCCAAGTTTGGTACAAACCCAGGATAGTTTGAGAAAGTTATTAAAATTCTAAAAACTTTAACCACAGAGTGAATGTTTTGTTTCCCTGCAGAAAAAACTAAGTCTATTTATAGTAAAATACGGAAAAAATGGAATTTTATTTTTACAAAATTTACTTCGGGATACTATCTTATGATCATAAACAAGCTTCTGTCAAAGTTTAGTAGAAATCCAGTAAAGTTTAAGAAAGTTATTAAAATTTCAAAAACTTTAACCACAGAGTGAATATTTGTTGACGCCGCCGACGACGCCGACGCCGACGCCGACGCCGACGGAATGTAGGATCGCTTAGTCTCGCTTTTTCGACTAAAGTCGAAGGCTCGACAAAAATGTATGCATTTATAAGGTGGTACATGTACTGCAATATATTAACTTAAAAATGTATTTTCTACTATATAATAAATTGGCCAGGGGGTTTGGCAAAAAAATCTGGAAACATTCATTTGAAAGATTATAGTTTCTATTATAAAGGCATTAAGAAACATTTCTAAATACAAGGATATGTGTCAAGAGGACATTATGTGTGTTGCTAACAGTATCATAATTCCATGTTCAGTAAAATGCAACATTTCAGTTAAATATTTTAGAAAGTCCACATCTTAAAACATAAGTGCTTGATTAAACTACCTTCATCTAAAACTATAATCTGATACGCACTGAATGAACAGACAGAGAGAATAACAGATGCACAAACAAGAAAACAATATGGCCGACACATAATTAGAGCGTGTGATAATATTAAACATACATCCATAGAATGCCCTAGATATAATCTGCTTCCTCATGGTATCACACAACTGTTTGATTGTTGCTCTGAAAATAACAAAATATTGGTACTTGTTATATATAACTAATTTAATTTACAAAAAAATCAGCATATTTAGTTTCTGTAGCGTAAATTCATAATTCTTGTTTATGGATTCTTCTAAATTAACTGTAATGTACCTATATAGGACAATTTGATTTGTTATTATCCGTTTAAAAGTTTCTGATTAATATACCCAAACTGTTTCTTATTGTGGTTAACCATATCACAATTGTTTTACTACTGTGGTTGGCTCTTCTCTTAACATACATAATGTCATATAATATTTATACCAGTAGCTGGTCACTGGCTCTTGATGATATACTTATATATGTATAATAATTAAACCTGATTTTGATAGTTTGATAGCAAGTGTATTTTCGTGAATTTCTTTTATTAGAAGACCTTTGTTCATATTTCATTATTTGCTGTTTAATATGCACAATACTATGTATTTTCTTACCTATCTTCCTATTTACCAGAATCTATTTACCTTTTTAACCCTTCAAGGAACAGCTTGATCCTCTGTTTACTTTATTAAACCTGCATGTTTTTGCTAGGGTCTTAGCAGAAGAATAATGGAAATAAATTTCTAATATTTGACTAAGTCTGTAATTCATTTGTTGTTGATTATTTCTGTAAATCATACATTTTTTTTTAAAATTGCTTTGAAAGAATAGATTTTTTCATATTTCATTTCAAGGCCCTTTATAGCTTGCTTTGCAGTACTGATTTTGCTCATAGTTGATGGCTATACATTGATCCATGAGTGCTAATCTTCTATCATCTATGTCATTAGGTCACTAAGACTTGTCCTATTGGCAATCATACCACATCTTCTTATTTTTAAATTAACCATCTCTTTTGGGTATTGGCAAAATTAAACAGATAAATTCATGTTCAATCTTAAGACAAAATTTCTTAGCCAGTGGTTAATGAAATCTTACTTAACAAGATATATTGGTTTAGTATCATATACTGTTTATTCCTGTCCTTGGTCCTTGTTCTACGATCTCATATACATAAATTTCACCCATATTTCTAACTGTAATTTGTTCCTGTCTTTTGATACATTATATTTATATAAATGTCACATACTGTTTGTACCTGTGGTTGGCCCCTGTCTTAAGACAAGTGTTGTTCTGTATTTCCTGAGATCGAGCATAAGTCTGTACTGTCTGTATCATGGGACTGGGTAGTCGGGGAATTTTACTGGCCCAGGAGAAGTTATCTCCCTTGATTTTGGCTTTTGGGTCCATCATTTCTGGAGCTGAAAAATTCATTCACAAAACAAAATATATATGACAAAACTAATAGAATACTATTTTTACATCATTACAGAAAAAGTGCCTTTAATAACAGCTGCAATATGAGTGCATGATAGATACACCTTGCTATTGTTTATTAAAATTTCCATAAAGAAAGTCCGGTAAAATGCAACCATGCAACAACAAATCTGAAAGTCCTCAAAATTCTATACATCTTATAAAAAAGAGAGATTAATTTTCATGACTTTTAGGCCAATCCTGTTTGAGAAATATATTCTTCTATTTTTCATGTACCAAATTCTAATTTTCTAGAAAGATTACCTGGATATTTAGGTCTATCTTAATTACAAAACTAATGAAAATTAACCTGCCTCAAAAATATCCCACTTAACACAAGTTATGAAATATAAACATACGTATAATATCAGGTCTGAACGTAGTAATGATTCTGAACACATAATCAGTAGCCTCATCATCATCTGTTGAACTGGTACTACTGGAACTTCCTGTACTGCCACTCCTGTCTGACTGTACAATGTTTGACAGACGACTTCCTTTACGCTTTAATTTAGGGAACACTTTTCCTGAAGAAGAAAAATTTGATACTTGAAAAAATTGTAAGATATATCTAGTATATGTTGCTATAGATTTGTTTAGTTGTTTCTACATGTTCTAGTACAACTTGAAATAAACTTTCTTGTCAAAATTACCTTTTTGAAGTACACCAATGTAGTAGGGAAATAACTAATAAGATGACTATAGTCAGTTTGTGTCAGTCATTTTCAATAAAATATTCACAGCTTTTCAGTAACACAGAGTATGTTATGTATGTTTCACATTAATGTTTTGATACATTGATGAATTGTGACTACATTTTGTATTACAAATGCATTTTTGATGTAAAGATATCAGATTTAACTCAAAAAAACTCCTTAAATTCATAATTGATTAATTTCCTGGTCTTAGTGGAACAAGTTGGGTCTCCTGTATCTTGTTGAAGTCCTTTTCAGCAAATAGTCCAGATAAAGAAAAACAATATTTATATTCTGACAAAGAATAGCTAATCATTACAAAAGTATTTCCATTGGTTTCTGAATTTGTTTTTAATGATTAATAATCATAGCATAATGACCAGTATGAATTGTGATTTCTTACCGGAAAGCAAGTAAATATGATGTCACTATTGAATTTGACCAGTGAAGAATGGTGAAAAGCCAATCACAAATTGTTTATCATATAATTATATTAACTAAACTGGTCTGGTATATATTTACATAGAAATTAAAAAAAGCCTTATAATGTTAAGGTACTGAAATTACATTAGTAAAGTTTCTACATCTTGACATTACAAACATTGGTGACATTACAAACATTTGTGACATTATAGTAACACTGAATTGCAATTTATACATGAAACAAACTTTATAAATAAGATGACACAGCAATAAGTATTAATTAGTGAAAAGATTCAGGCTTAATTATCAAAAGACAATAAAATTTGAAAAACAAGATGAAAAAAATAAAACTTGACAGCAATTGTTTAACTTTGTATATTTATACACCACAAAAGGGTCAACTGCTTTGTATGGATATTTTTTAAATGCAAATTTATCAAAGAATCTAACGTATGTCCTCACTCCTGAAGTAATACCAAAATAATAATAAAAAAATAGTTCTAGTATAATTAACTATAAGATGTATAAATATTAACAGTATCAATTTTACTACACCAGATCATATGTGATCAAATCAGTAATGCTCATTTTTTTTTAATGATATTGATTTTAAAAATTTCATAACAAAGAAAGAAAACAAATAAAAAAATATTTGAAAAAAAATAAAAGCTGAAGTTATTTTTTACATAGAAATTGTGACATTATTATGATTTAAATAAAAAGAACTACGGTATTACTTCAGGTTACATGTAAGGTTCTACCTTTACCCCGTTGTGACCAAAGGGGCGGGTCAAGTTGACCATGTGGTAGCAGGCCAGTCTCAAGACAGGACAGGAAGGCCAACAGATGACCGCCCTTTGGAAAATGAATAGGTGGACGTTGTACTCCATCTTGACCAACTAGAACAATTGTACCGCCACAGTCAGCTGAAACAAACAAGTAATAAAGAAGGTTATTATAAAAAATCTATTTTCACTGCACGTCAATAGTTAAATTAAAAAATAAACACAAAACATTCTTTTGAATGATAATAAGAGTTTTTGTAGTTTATTTTTATAAGATAGCAAATTTCATTGAGTACATATATTTTGAGATAACCAACAAATATATTCATGCGCCAGGTCTATTCAATGACACAAATATACAATTAAAGGTCAATTCACCTTGGTCTATGTGCATATAAAACAAAGGACACAGATGGATTCTTGACTTTAATTTGTTTGTGAGTGAATTGGTTCCTTTAACTAGAGGCTCTTAAGAGTCTGTGTCGCTCACCTTGGTCTATGTGCATATTAAACAATGGACACAGATGGATTCATGACAAAATTGTGTTTTGGTGATGGTGATCACAGTGTTTGTAGATCTAACTTTACTGAACATTCTTGCTACTTACAATTTTCTCTATCTTTAATAAACATAGCCCTTTAGTTACAGAGGAAAATATTTTGTAAAAATTTACAAAGATTACCAAATTAATGAAATTTGTTTAAAATTGACTTTAAAGGGCAATTACTCCTTAAGGGGTCAACTGACCATTTTGGACATGTTGACTTATTTGTAAATCTTAAAATCTACATTTTCCCCCTATATTCTATTTTTAGCCATGGTGGCCATCTTGGTAGGTTGGCCAGGTCACCAGACACATTTTTTAAACTAGATAAATTTGGCCCAGTAGTTTAAGGAGAAGATTTTTGTAAAAGTTTACTATGCCAGACACCGCTGGACGCCGGACACCGCCGTACGCCAAATGATGAGAAAAGCTAACTTGGCTATTTGGGACAGGTGAGATAAAGAGCTGTTTAATCCTATAATAACGGTAGAATAAAACCTACAGCTGTGACATAGATATCCTCCAGAAGTTAAGGGAGCACATTTTGACATACCGGTAATTGGACATCTTATGATCTTTTTTTCTCTTGTTTAGGTTAGTGATCAGCCTGTTAGTAGCTGAACAGTGTAGGATTTTTACTTTTACAAGTTTGATGAGTAAAGTGGAAGGTTTATTTGGTTGCTGCAATCTATTATACGATCCAATATTTCTAGTAATTCTATTTTATTTTGATAAACATTTATATGACAAATGGAGGTCAGCGTTTGCCTTGACAGACCAATCAAAAATGAAAGCTTAATCATTTGATGGTCAACTGTATATAAAGGCATTACAAACAAGTATGGTAAATAAAATAATAACAAAGTTACTTACGCTGTTGATGACAATGTATATAAACAATTTCATCCAGGTATACTGTCAAGGCATAATCCCAGTATAAACTGAAAGTAGAACAAAATTATTTCTATTTATAGGCTGTTTGTGAGAGTCTAATTTCAGAAATATGCTATCAAATTTAAGAATGATAAAAAATTGAAATTTAAAATTTTAATTAAATTAATTTTACCATGTAGAATTATTTATTAATTGTGAAAAACAAAAAAACAATGATAAAGGACTACAGAAAGCCATTACTTTGTGGGGGGGGGGGGATTTCCTATCTACAGGGGATAACCTTCTAAGGAGGGATAACATAGGTACGAAAATGATTTAAAAGTGCACACAAAGGATTTGCCTCATAGGAAGAAGGAATTATCATTATAATAAACTGTTATCACAGAGATATGTCTCACCTTTTTGTAATTTTGATTATACAAATGTTGAAATCAAAATAGCAATACTTTTACATCTTACACAAGTTATGAAAATATTCAAAGTCAATGAACCGTGACTGAGTTACATGGCTAAACAATCTCCATGTAAATGAGATGTGCCAATGCTTATACAACTGCATACCAAATACCATCATGACCATTGACTTATCATAAGTCATTCCCAAATCTAAATACAAACATGAACTAATAAACTATAGAAAAGTTTCAAAGTAAAATAAGAGGTGGTTGGGATATATTTTCTCCATGGAAACAATACTTGCAAATTCCAATAAATTTGCATACCAAATATCATTGACTTAACATTAGCAGTTCATCTTAAACTGATCTAATCACACAAACTAATACATGTAAACTAAGATAAGTTTCAAAGTAATTAGACTTTGACTGAGGGGTGAGGCCAAATATTCTCCATAGAAATGAGATGCGCCAGTGCTATTATAGAACTGAATTAACATTGGCCTACCACTAACCGTTCCCTTTGAATTGACCTAATCACAAACTAATACATGATAACTCATATAAAATTTTTCAAAGTCAATAGACCATGACTAAGGGGGCAGAGCCAAATTATCTCCATGGAAATGAGATATACCCATGCTTATACAACTACATACCACATATCATTGACCTACCACTTGTGGTTCCCCATAAACTGACCTAATCACAAACTAATACATGTAAAATAAGCAAAAGTTTCAAAGTCAATACACCATGACTGGGGGGTCAGGGTCAAATAATCTCCATTGAAATGAGATGTGCCGATGCTTATACAACTGCATACCAAATATGATTAACCTACCACTTGTGGTTCACCATAAACTAAACCTTAAATCACAAACTAATATATTGTTGACGCCATCGCCGTTACCACCGCTGCTGCCGCCGGAAACAGCATACCTATGTCTCGCTTTTGGACTCAATCAAGGTGAGACAAAAATGTATAAAGTAAAGTAAATGATACAAATATGTATTATCTGTTGTGACTTTGAGCTTGACCTTGACATAATGGAATGGACACTTGTGCATCATGGAAAAAATAATCATTTACTGCCTTTTAGATGCCTTTTTTGTTTTATCATTGTTGAGTTAGTCTATCAAATAGGTCTTCTTATATGGTTTACGCATGAGATGAATTTGGGTCCAATGAAAAAAAAATTATCTGAACTCTGGCTATTGATTTTGACCTATTTACTACATATCTTTTTATTCATACTTCTTTTAATTCATTAATCATTAAAAGGTTCAAAAGAAGATAAAATTTCCATGAAAAAAAAACCCCACAAAAATTGAAAAATGAAAAATGACATTTATATATCAAATTTAGATAACTGACTATCAGGTTTGAATTCCCTCAAGATCAATTTACATTCAATTCATGTATAATTCAATAAAGTTGACTGCTATTTATTATAATTCATTAAAGATCCATATGCTTTTCATATTTTATCTAATTTTTATCCGTTTTAAATTGAATATTCCTAACATGCTACAGTTACATAACCAAACTAGAAAGATCCAATTATTATTCATGCTATAACCACTCAATGGTGATTTCGTCTGGGAAAATATTGAAACAATATCCGTTAAGTGTATATTCTTTATATACTTAAGCCTACATCTTTTCAGTTCACATTATATGCAAAAAAGTTGCACTTCTGTTATTTGGATAGATATTCTAAAAGAAGAATGAATAGGTTTTCTAATGGAATCTAGGTCAGAAAAAGACAATAAATTGTGTATTCCCACAGATAAGTTCTTTGTTTTATTCATCTAACAGAAATATACCATACCCATGCAAAAGTCAAGACCTTTTTAAAAAAGAAAAGTTTAAAGAGAGAATTCAAAATATATTTTTTCCAAGGCTTCAATTTCCCACAGACTTGTAATTAGTATTTTCCATCTGGAACTAAATTTCCATTTTACATTTCTAACTGAAACATTACAGTTGAAAACAATTTTTTTACCAAACATACATTTCTAATTGCAACATCACCATCGAAAAAAAATAGATAAACCTTTTGATTGTAATATCACTTTTAAAAGAAATTAAATATATATATATTCCTTTTTGCACTATTACGATTAAAAAAATAATCTCAAATTGCAATGTCTGTATTAAAATAAAATAATATGTATATTGCAAATTATATTTATATTGTTATTAAATTGTAATTTAATAATTGAAACTTATTAAATATTTACTGTATTGCTAATGGCAATATCATGATTGAAATTATAAATCAAATATATATTGCTACAAATTGCAATATCACAATCAACTAATTAAATATATATTTCTAATTATAAAATATCCATCACCATATTAAAAGTAAGCAAACTATATCTATTTACCTACTGTAATCAGTTGTATATCTTAACCTAGCAAACAAATTTAGCTGGTTGAGGAATCAAGCAAACTTTTTTTAGTACATTCTAGCAATTAGCTCAGTATCATTTAACATTGTTTACTTTAAATGTAAAAATTTCAGATTAACAAATATGATTGCCTATTTTGAGAAGAAAAATCACAACTGAAATTATGAATTAAGTTTTGATAAATTCTTACAAACATGATTCTGTCTTATTTTTGGCATCTATAAAAACAACACAATAATTTCTGAATTTAAGGTATATGGTATCATATTTACAATCAGATCATGTTAAAACTTTTTATAATCCATATAAGTTATAACAAACAAGAATGAGTTCCCAGTACACAGATGCCTCATCTGCACTATCATTTTCTATGTTCAGTGGACCTTGAAAATGCTGTAAAAACTCTGATTTGGCATTAAAATTTGAAAGATCATATCATAAAGAACATGTGTACAAAGTTACAAGTTGATTGGACATCTACTTCATCAAAAAGACAAAAACTACCTCAACCACAAACACAATCTAGCCTAACATCAGCAGTGTTTTAGTATATATTATTTGGTAAAACCTAGCTTAATGTTTGATGTAGATTACACAGTGTTGACATAGTAATTCTAAGGATATATTTCACTAAAATAAGAAATGAAGACAGCAGCGTCTATAGGAGCAGGAGTGCTTAACATAGTGACTAGAGAGTGTGTAACCATAACATTGTTTATACTCAGCCTATGCTATAATTAATCAGAGTTTATTGTGTATAAAGCTTGTGCTATAACTTACTGGGTTTTACTAGTGACTGTACATCTCAGTAAGTTTTTATACAACTCTGATGATTGGCTGGCACATAGGTAACACCAGTAAATAAAATAAAAAACTCCATGTACATTTTTTTTCAAATAAGTAATTTTTTCAAAGAGAAGAAATAATGGGCAATCATAAAATCCAAGGAAACTCAAGAACAAAACCTTAAGGGGGTTGGGGTGGGTTACAACTATAAGTCCCTATTCAAATTCATTACATGATCATCCTAAAAAAAGGTGGGGTTCCCACTCCTAGAACCCTCCCCCTGGAATCACCACTGCTGAGTCAGGAGAATCAATGTTTATATTTAGTGTATTTTTATTCCCAAACCTGAAAAAATTTTGTATAGTCTCTGTTAACAGTACTGTTGACTTAAACTCAGGAAGTTATATGACCCTATTTAACCCTCCCTAATTTTGCTCTAAGAGAGGTGGAAGATACTCAGATCTTCATTCCAGAACGGTAGGCTACACTAGTGGAACCCTGTTATATTTTCTAAAGGTATTTTATGGGCTTTTTTTACTTTTGTTCATGGCATTGTTTGTCCTTTTTTATCTATGACTTTGCATGCCCCTTAATAAATCTTCTTCCATATTAAGCAATGTCTTCTGCTTTCATCTGGTTAATTTTTATTGTGGTTAACCTCTCATTGTGGTTGACCTTTCATTTAATCCATCTACATGTCTAAATAATTACTATCTAATGTTATCTTTTATTTGTATTTTCATCATTATAAATAATCAATTTCCAATATTACAAAACAAAAGCCACAAATCAATTCAAATGGAAACGAGTGGGTGGTAGTTATAATTATCAAGAGATTTATAGATTCTGGTTTGTGGACACTACTTTCAGCATTGTAAAATTATGTGATGTTTGCATGCACCAAGGTTATTTTCAGCATAGTATATAACAAGAGTAGGATATCAAGTACTTGAAATGCTATTCTTAAAATAGATAAATATTGTGATGCATATATAAATTAATGATGTGCTAATGAAATATTTATTTGTGTTCTCATTTAATGTCCCATCATTTCCGATGGCATGAATCTTTTATTAAGTACTATTGGTACTTAAATGCCATATTTAATATGAAAGTTATATGCTTCTATTTAGATTAAAGGCATTAAAATATATGATCAAAAGTACTCTAGAATCTTGAAAAATTGAAGAAAGTTTTTGTGAAAGATAAACTATTGATCAGAACCAGTTATATATATGATGTCTCTACAAAATATCCATTGGATGTCAACTGATTGTCATTTAAGTGTGGGCAAACATTGTTTTTTAATAAGTTGAGATAAGCCTTTGAACTACATGTAGTCTTCTTAATCTTAGATTGGTAATTTGTGTGTTTTGTCATTTTGTCATTTTGTTTTTTGTGATTTCAGGACCAATCTGTACTAAGCCTTTAATCTGTTATCATACCTTACTCTTGTTTTGTTATATTATTTGGAGGGTTGAGAACTAACAAACATGTTTAAACTTTCTACTTTCTTTATTTACTTATTAAAACGTTAAAAACAAATGGAAATATTCAGACATTTTAGGTTACGGCAGAATTGATAACTTAAACACAAGATAAATCATAATTCCAAACTGAAACCAATAATGCCATATAATTTCAATTATAAATCGGGGGGAAGGGGGTGGGGGGTGGGTGGGGGGGGGTTGGAGGTCAGACATTTTTGGCAAAAGCATTCTATATTTGAAACACAAGACAAATCATAAATTCCAAACTTCAACCAATACTGTCATATAATTTCAATACATGAACAATCTGCTCCACCTCACCAAAGTCTCCTTTATATTCTTACCTCCGATCAACATCCTCTTCCTCATCTTTTATACAACCATTCATTAACTGATTTGGTGTCCACATGACTGTCAGGCCTCCAGCTGATTGGTGCAGAGACAAGTAACCTGCTAAGGACTCAACATCTTCTTTCTATAAAAAGAAAATTTCCTAGCATCAACCATAAAGTCTGAAAACCCAAGTTATATTTGTGTAGAGATAAGTGACATCAAGCTGCCAATAAAGTACTGTCATAGATCATTGCAGATTATGTGTTCATGTGAGGCTACATTTGCACATCAAATGATAAGTGTGCCCTTTTCACAATTTTTCTGATTTGTAAAAAACAAATTTCACTAAGGATATGTTTGTATACTTTATGATTCCAGACCAAAAATTAACCCCATGTAAAATTCCCATGTTTGCAGTATCTGTTGTTCCAATGGGAATCACAGATACCATCAATTTGTAATAAGTTCCTGCTCCACTGTTGGTACCCAAAGTTCTATTGTATTTTAAAGCTTTACCATAAACTATTGACTTACTGGCTGTACATAGACATTATTTTTGCCATACAACAGTGTTGTCTTGGAGTTCTGGTGCAGGGACTCCACATATTCTTTGGCTGACAAATGGAAACTTTTAGAGCTTTCTTCACTGCTCGAACTTGTATTTCTTCTCACCTGTAAAAATAAAAATATCAACTGAAGAATTTGCATTTAAGAGTTTACCAAAAAATAAAAAAATTCATATTCAGAATAAGACTTTATTATGAAAGTGAACAACATATTTGTATCACATAACATTCTTTGACGGAATTCACTTGTCCATGCAATAATGATTTTGACAACATGTAGATCATTTCTTTTTAGTAATCTCCAACATATTTTTGCATGATATGTCATATTTGTGCAACAATTGCACTTTTCCATGTTGTCACAAAAAGAAAGTTTCCAAGATATTTGATGTAACATTACTATACTTGAGATATTTAGTTGCTAAAAATTTAACAGAAAAGTGCTTTCCCAGTAATGCAAAACAAACATTTTCAAAATTTAAAAATATTTTTGGGCTTCTTTGTAAAGACAATTACCAATTGTTACAATTATTACATAACATTATGTATTGCCAATTTGCCATATGCTACCCATCCTGTTTTATGCTTACTGTTTATCATTCCTCAAAATGCTGACATAAGGTATTATTAGCAGAACATTTCAAAGCAGTGACCTAAATTAATTAATGATTGTTCCATATCTGGTAGGCTTTAATTATCTTAAGAAAGATAAATAGATTGCACGGAATTCGTAGAGAATGCTTACAGGAAGATTTTAGATAAAACGTAAATAATCTTAAAAGCCAATGACAATGCACAAAGAAGGCATTTGCAATCCAATTATATGTTTCAAAGAACAAAACCAAATATGTCTTTAATTATAAGAAATGAGAACAGTATCGATCTTCAAAAAGTATTTCTGTCCAAATAATTTATAAAGCAATTTAAAATATTAAATTACTATAATAAATTGAAAATATATATTATCATTCAGATAGTTACAGTTTTAAGTGACAGATTTACAGTTCTAAAAAAAATCTCATTCAGATTGCTACTGTTCATTATATAATAAGCCTCATTTTGATTTAAACATGAATTGGTTCACTGATTGGCAAACTGATCCTGTTTTGGGACAAACCATGGAGTAATTTTCATCTTATATTTAATTGTTTGCTATTTCAACAACACTACATGAGATAGCATTCAGCTAGCAGTATATTTACTGGAAATTAAAAATGGACCTCTGGAATTAAATATTCTTAATTTTATAAAGTAAATGAAATGAAACCTATATTGCTCATGTGAAAAAGTTTGTTTTAGGTGACCATCCATACATATTTTATAAAAAAATTACATTAAAAGGGTACCTACTGTTGATTCATTATTATTCGTTGGATGCCAATTTTCACGGATTTCGTTGGTACAGGTGAACCACGAATTTAAATGTTCAACGAATTACAAATTTTCCATACATGCCTTGAAATTAAATGACCACAAAAGTTTAAGTTTTGTTTAATCCAGGAAAATTGGTACTCACGAAAATAAATGAATTATATATAAATTATGTATAAATTAGTATAAAATTAATCTTTCTATATTTGCAACAATTTTTTAAAAGAAATTATTTTTTAATGAAATGGATGTTGAATTGATGTATGTTACAGAGACCACAATATGAGGAGATAGGAGATATACTTTAATGTAACAAAAACACAAAAATAACCAAAAGACTTGAAAAGGTCAAGATACTGCAGGCTTCAACGATAAACAGGTGTTTACACAATTTAGCAAGCTCTAAGTTTTTACTAGAGAGTCTACAAAAGTAATGAATAAATTTAATAGAAGCTTATGTTGTTATTGCATTTACTTGTAGAATTAGTCTTTTCATTCAGAAACATTTGGGTTAACCAAAACAAACTGTTAGAAATAGATATAGAAACTTTGCCTTGTTATCTCTTACTAATGAAATGGTTCATATTAAAACCCTTTCCTCCATGGGATTTGTTTTTTTACATACTTGATTCGCATAGGATTTTTTCAATAGAAAAAATTCATCAGGTTTAAAGTATTAATGCATTGCAAAAACAAATATTTCATCAATGAAATTTCAGTCAGATATTCTCATGAATATCCTTTGTATATTGGATGCAATTGTTTTTTAGTCTGATAAAATATTTTCATAGGCAATTCGTTTCGACTGAGGCACTACACAGGCGTCAAAAGGCGTCATTATGGAGTAAAGGGGGTGGCGTCAAAAGGCGTCATTATGGAGGAAAGGGTTAACAAACAAACTGTGACGGACAGAAATATATCTAATAACCTTGAACCAGAAGCCTGATAAGCTGAAAAGCAACAAATACCTATTTTCAAGTCATGAGTCAAAATTTTGGAAAACATAAAACAGGTCATTAGTTTTCCTGTTTGAATTGTTTTATGTTTTGTAATTTGAGGTCTTTCATAGCTTTAATTATGTGCAATATGGATTTTCCTCATTGTTGAAGGCTGTACATGCAGTGTCCTAATTGGTTGCTTACTTCTACTTCATTTGGTCTCTGTGGAAGAGTTATCTCATCAGCAATCATACCACAACTTCTTATTTTTGTTTTGCCTGATGGAGTTGCAGCCTAACACAAAACAAATAATTTTATGAAATTTAGCTACGTCATGTCAATACCATCATTGGCTATAAAGTACAAATTGCAGCAATCCTTTGGTAATTGTCCAAGATGAAGTTAACTAATAGAATGAGACAACTCAATTCATTGTTGATTTCTTAGACTTGTGATCTACACAATACTCAACAATTAGTTAAGGAACAGACCTTAGCATAATCTAATGTCTATTTGTTGTCTATTGATTTTTGACATCTGAATCGACTTCTGGGATGCCGTACGTGACAGGAAATGACACATCAGAGAACCAATGGGTCATAATTTCCTAGACTGACGTTTCTTATGCATGACGTCTTAATTACCACAATGTTGCATGTGGAGCTTGTCTAACGTACACTGTAGGGGATCATCTCTAAAGTTATGAAAGTCATATAAACATGCTCTTATTGTTTTAAGCCTAATACTGTCATTAGTCAATTATTTCAAAGCACTACCAACTCCTTGTAACAGTTTATTATTTTACTATTAATTTCTAACACATGATTGAGGCAGGTGCTACCGGTGAAGAAGGACGTATCTTCTCAAACCTTATTGTAGAAATAACAACGAATTTTAAAAAAATCAGGCAATACTAACATCTTAATTTTTCAAAAAAATAATATATGGATGAAGCTTAGATATAGGCAAAATATATGCTCCAAAAAAGATTCTCCTTCTTTCATGCAATTTTAATGTTCATAAAACTTTTATTTAAAATCAATAATTTGTTCTCATTACAATTAAAATTAATCCCCTACCTTCACGACCATAAGAGGATTGACAATGAGACCCATCTAGATATAATTTGTGGAAATCGCCTAAGCTTGCACTTGTACTGTAAATAATACAGCTAAACCAATTCATTTCTTAAGATGGTTATCTATTTGTGAGAGTTAGATTTTGTTTCGTTGTTACAAAAAACTATGACAAAGTCATAAGCAATTGCGACCAACTAGTTAAAAAAAAAAGCAGCTTGTTTAGAACAGCGCTAGTTATATCAACACTTATGTTTATATCAAAATTAAGCTTTTGTTTTTTATCAAAGATTTTTTTACAATAATGTAAGATTGCATGACCACATGCAAGAAAAAAGGTTAACAAATAAATGACGTCTGCTCTAACACTGCAGATTCATACATAGAAAAATAACAGACAAGATAAAAGACACAATTCATCTGTCTTAATTAATAATACTGATGAAAAAAACCCATTTGTTACAATGGCCAAACTGTCAGGAATCTAATTTACTTTCTAACTTCAGTCGCTGACCTGTATATGGATATCAGAGTTCAATAAAGATTAAATAGGATGCTTCTGTAACTGACAGGTATCAAGATATCAGATCTTAATGTTGATTAAACATCATTTTATAGCTAACCAGTATCAGGATACTTTCATTTAACCTCAGCTTGAAAGGAAAGAAGAATATACCAATGTGGCAATTCAGACACTGACGAAAGCTGACAATTTCTCGACCAGAAGAAAAACAATGAATTATGTGGTTTAATTTATTTCGTGGGTACCACTTTTGAGGGAAAACTGTATATTCATAATTATTTCAGTTGCCAAAGCCAATAGATAAGAATTTAATGCTAATTTAATACATAAAGTTCTGGGTATATATCTTAGAAAAAAATCAATCAGTGGAAAATCTGGTGGCAAAAAATGGTAGTCCTGGTAACTTCTAAGAAATTAAATTCATAATTGTTTTGCACCATCTTCCCAAGGACATAGCTGATTATAAAATATTTGGGAATAACTTTTAATCTGTATGCATTTCACAAAAAAGAGAGAAGATTTTGTCAATCTAATCAAAATCAAGGAGGGTTACATGTACTTTTGTATTTCCCCAGCTTTGAACCTTTCACAATGTCAATCTTCCATTTGGTTTAAAAAAAAAACGTTATTCAAATAAGAATATACAATTACAACTTCATAATCAGCAATCAGAAATTATTCAATTATACACGAAAATTATACACGAACAAGGTGATTCAGAAATTATTCAATCATCACAGATCTGGACCAATGATGGAACAAGGTGATAACTTTCATCTTCCTAGCATGAACTTTTAATGGTTTTTAATTTGAACATGTGAAATCAATCAATAGTAATTTTATAGAATAATCAAGTTTCTTTGGTTTAACAATACAATTACCTAAGGCATCCGTGTGATTGATTATTCCCCTTACTCGTCAAATAACATTAAAAGCAAAACATTGTTACATCGCTAAGAAATTACATGAAGGTCAAATTGTTTATTGGGCAAAAAACAAATTGTTTAAAAGCCATAAAATTTTACAATTACATTCTAGGACATATTTAAGTAATGATTCTTGACAAATTATAAAGTTCTTGAATCTATGCAGTATAGAATTTCAATTGATACAAATATAAGATGACAGCATCTTGACAGATACTGTGAATTCATTATAAATTGGGATTTCAATGTTTGTGCATTTCTTTAGAAAGAATTAACCACAACCTTAGATATTCAACAAAAACAAGTTTTCTATAGGTAGTTATAGATATAGGAAGATGTGGTGCGAGTGCCAATGAGACAACTCTCCCTCCAAATAACAATTTAAAAAAAGTAAACCATTATAGGTCAATGTACAGCCTTCAACACAGAGCCTTAGCTCACACCGAACAACAAGCTATGCTTACTTAAAAAATAAACATGTACAGTGTTTCCTCACTCAATAAAACTGGTAACACTACAGGCACTACCAATAAACCAATTTGTTTAGAAGCTAAGAATACAAAGATCAAGTTATTCTGAATAGCCACTATCTTGAAAATGTAACTAAAAGTTAAGAAAAGAACATTCAATCCATCTCAGTCTTAGTGTCAGTCTGATTAAAACAGGAAACCAGGACAGATTACTCAAATCTCAAGGACAGCAAACCAACAACACATTTAAAGGTATTATTTTTTTTTTAACTTAAATCAACACAGCTAAAATTATTTAAAAAAATAATACTAAAGCTCAAATAAATAGACATTACCAAAACATCAGTAAAGATTTTAAGCACTTTATCTAGGAGAACTAAAAAAAAAAACAGAAACTCAGATATTTTCCTATCCTTTTACTTCATGCAATCTTGTAACAATAACACCTTTCCCAATCCAACTTCAACAAATGTTCTCTAAAGTTCAATGAACACAAATAAAGTCAAATAATTAATTGAACAAGTAACAATTTTCTAATCAATGTAATAAAACTATCGGTTGAATGATCACTACATTAGTTGTATCAATAGTCATTGCTATCAGAGACTTCATTGTGTAGAATCTGAAACCAGGAAATCATATCCAAGGTTTTCTGTAACTGCGGAGAAAAAGTAAACAAGACAAGTTCTTTTCACAAAAAAAAACCTCTTTTGACCGAAATTGAATGGAAGAAACACAGAATTGTTCATTAATTAATGTTTTTTTGTATAGTCAGATATTTTACAGTAGAAGAATGGATTTCTTGATATTTAAAATGGAAATAAATTAATGTCCTTTCCTTCAAGGTTCTCTTTTCAAGAATTTCCCCATTAATCAATAATCATATTGATATAACATACACCAATGTTCAATTAATAAACAGCATTTCCCTCTAACTACAATTTTGTAGGCTACAACAGTTAATTTAAGATAAAGGTCCTTCAGTTATAACTACAGCCGCTAAAGAACTAAGAGACTCAAATTAGCAAATTATGATTTAATTAAAACATTTAACCATGACCCCTCCCCAAAACCAAAACCAACTGAAATCCATATGACTATGTTAAAGCTTCAAAGTAACAATACTAAGCAAGATTCAGATATAAAGTTTAAATCTCTCTGTAAGATTTTGCATCAATTAATGGAGTGTTTCTCTTTAAATGTAAATTGAAATCCTCCCTTTAGAGGCATATACATCAACCAAACAGCATCCAAGTACTGAAGTAGAACCTCATCTTACACCCCTCTCTGATAGAAAGCTTGATTAAGTGGTTATCATGAGGCTAAATGCTACATATTGACAATTTGTATAGGCTCCAACGTAAACAAAGCACCCCCCTTTTCTCCCACTGGCAGCCAAATTTGTATGCACCATAACAATTGTAATAATTTACATTTCCAACCAGTTACAAAAGCTGTTTTTGTCATTTGATGAGACCTTAACTAACAAGTATTTATACAATAAAATAAGCATTTAAATGTTTTTATCCAAAAGCTTCATGTTTTGTACTGGGGGAAGACTTAGGGAGCTACCATTTGATTTTTATGGGGGGGGCTAGGATGAAATTTGAAAAAAAATAGGCAGGACAGGAGTTTTGAGTAAAAAAAAAAGGCAGGATGAGACAATTGCCAAAAAAAAAAGGTAAAAAAAAGTCAGGATAAACTAAAAAAAAAAACAGGACCACACAAAGCGAAAAATAAAAAGGCAGGACAGAGATTACAGCTAAAAAAAAATGCAGGACAAAATTTTTCATCCTAGCCCCCCCCATAAAAATCAAATGGTAGCTCCCTTACAACATCTGAATAATATGCCTGTTCACCCAGGATCGATATAAATATGTGTGAAACTGAAACACTTACATTATACATGTGGTTTGTTTAATATTTTACACTATGGTAATAATAATCTTGATGTTTATAGAAATTATAAAGGAAAAAAAGTTAAATAAAATCATACCTAATAAAGCATGAAAGAGTTTTCAATAATCACAACAAAAATATATAAAAGTACAATACAACATGCAAAGATTATACAAAAGTACATTCACTATGTGATAAATGTGTTTAAAATTAATTTTTACAAATGTAAAGGCAATATCTCACTGTGCATCCATTTTTCATAGATAATCCCTTTTTCTGATGTCACATAAAATATATGGTATAATAAACCTGATTTCTATTTTAAAACTCCATCAATGCAGAGAACACCAAGAAATATCTAGGTCAAAGGAATTCACAGTGATTCTGCTTTCCAACAAGAGTATATAAAAATAAAAGTATTAGGAATATAGTATGATTTTCAATGAGACGAACTTAGTCCACTAAAAAGGCCACTTTACATTCTTTAACAATGAGCCCAACCCATACAATATATATAAGGTTAGTTTTAGAATACCAAAAACAAAATGGAAAAAAATACAACAAAAAAGGGTTCATCAGCTTTTTTCTGGTGACCATGGTAACAAACAGGGAGGTCAAACATCTAAAGACTTGTGCTAATATTACTGATTCCATGCACTGGTTAAATCTTGGGACTTGAGTATTTTAAAAGTGTTTTGCATTCATCATACAGAGAAATAAGATGTTCCCCTAACAACAAGCTTTTACCTGGTCCTCAAGATATCTGGGGAACACACACTACCATGACCATACTCTAACAAGGTACAGTTGTTTTACAATAATGTGCATTCATCTATGTGTATACACTAAAACACAGTTACAATATAAGTAAAACCAGTGAGTTGTGTGCACACATAGAGATAGAGAAACTGATATTACCACTGGTACCTGTAAACCAGGTCTTTTAGGGGAACCAGGGCCTGTAATGTGATTGGTGCTGGAATGAATTCTATGTCTTTGAACCAACTCATCTGCTGGTGGGTCGGTCCAAAAATGGTCTGAAGTCTTCATTTTGGAATAATCCAGAGCACATGGTCCAACTAGTAAAAAAATCAAATTTATAAAAAGATATATCTAATTTTATAATTATTTGAAATTTAAAGTACTTTAATACCATTCATAGTTCCTTGCAATTAATTGCTCACATTTAAATTTTTACTAATAAATTGGAAGCATTAAGTGTCAGTGCATGCTTTCAATTACAGAAAAACAAGAATAGAACAATGATATTGTGACATGAAAATCTATAAGACAGCATCTTAACAATGCTGAGTAAAGGAATTAATGCATAGATGAAATGACGTGAAAACATATCAGTATATCAGTAACCAGATTAAAATAGAAAACCGTAGCTTTCTAACTATACATACCAAGTAATGATGCAAATATAGGGCCATCCACAGGATCTGAGATCAAAGCATAATCTTCATAAAACTTACTGAAAAAGAAACAAAATATGGTAAATTATATATCATATCAAACTTTACATGTTATGTTGACCTTTAGTTGCTTATATCCACGTAATTTTGGACTCTGGTGGATAGACTCAATGCCAATCATACCACATCTTCTTACGTTTATGTTCTTATTAAAGATAATTTGCAGTTAACCTTTAAGATGAAGCATTAAGCATACTTGAGGGAATGTAATAATGACTCCTTTGCACATTTGGTGTTATGGTTGTCTCTGATAAAATTACTTGTTACTTGCATTGTCTAGACGTTGCTTGATAAGGTGGTTAAAATATTTATACATTTTTGTACACTTAATATGAACATTTGTTTATTGTAAATGTAGACAGAATGTTGACTTTCAGATTTTATTTGGGGCGTTTTATGTGAAATTTGGTTGCTGTCACAATTTTACTTGACATCTAACATTGTGTGTGTTTGGTATAGTTGTTTTTTTTTGTTGTTTCTTGTGTTTTTAAAGCACAGAGGCAGGTGTAATAGGTGAAACATAGTCTTTTTGAATTTTGGCTTGATTGATTCTCTGTCTTTTAATGCCACTTTCACCACTATTGGCAATTTCATTGCAGACAGTTTGATGGCGGAAGCTGGAGTGCCCAGAGAGTACCACCAACCATTGGTAGGAAAACTGTCAATCCTAGTCAATTAAGATTGGAGTCAAGTGTTCCTGCTACATGCTGGGTTTGGACTTAAAATCTCATTATTGACAGGGTAGTGGTACAGTAGTTGAACTATTTAGACCACTCAGCAGCCACCAAGGCCCCATGTTTGCTTTTAGTACACACAGATCATTTCACTGCCAACAATGAACACATGATTTAGATTTTGATACTAAAAAAAAACAAGAATGTGTCCCCAGGACAAGGATGCCTCATCCACACTATCATTTTCTATGTTCAGTGGACAGTGCATATCATGTGTACTAAGTTTAAAGTCGATTGGACTTCAACTTCATCAAAAACTACCAAAAAATTTTAACCTGAGGAGAGACAAACAGACAAAGAGACAAACAGATGAATGAATTGATGGTACAACAGTCGAACGGACGGATGGACGGACAAACGGATGCACAAACCAGAAAAGTATAATGCCCATAAATGGGGCATAAAAACCAATGTTGTTTGGAAGTAGAAACAATAGAAGACATATACATAAACAAGATTAGTAGATAAAGGAAATCAATTTACTACTAAACTTGTTTATTATACGTACAAAACAGCTAAGCTCAAATCAAGCAATTTACCCTGTTTCACATATACAATATAGTACATTGAAGGGTATTGTGTGGTACAGATTTCTAGCTGTACTTTAAACAATCAACTTCCATTCACGCTAATGAAAGTGTCATTTTTTAAAGGAATGCGATAAGGTTTCATTAATGGTCACTTTATAACCAAGTATGCGGAAATGGACGTCTAGTCTCGGAAAAATATTTCTGACAGGAAACAATCACTTTCTCTGGCCAGAATATCTATATAAGTTTTTCTTAATGGTTTTTTTCAAGATATATTAATTTATAGACACCAGCCTTCACCATTAATAAGACTCAAACAGAGTTGTTCTGACTGATATATTTAACCTTCTCTGTCAAAATAATATTTCAATTATCTGTAAGTTGTTGTTTTTTCTTAGTTATCATAAGAAGCCTTCCTTGGGGTGCAGGATTTTCTTGCTATGTTGAAGACCAATTGGTGGCACAGGGCTGTTTTCTGCTCTTTGGTCAGGTTAATGTCTCTTTGACCTTTTCCCTATTACCGTTCTCAATTTTTATCAAAATGAATCAGTGTGCTGTAGATATGTGTTGATGACAGTATGTTCAACTCTACTAGATATTTCTTTTTAATAGTTCATTTGTAGTTGGAAGTTTGCTATCGGATCATTAATAATTTTTTTCTTTTTTTCTTTGATTTTTATCTTTAAAGTTTATACCTCTAGAGAATTTATGATTTCTTCATTTTATAGTACATAATTGGAAGTGCTTGAAGAAGAAAATTGAAAAACTCTAAGGAACACTGAATTTAGCAGTCTACCATACTCATAGTGGTTAGTTTGATCCCAGACAAAAACTTGAATATATTGACAATATTGCATATTCATACATCATCATGTGGCCATTTAAGTGGGAGACACTAAATATTAATTTTGCATGACACAAAAATATAAATCATAGAGCAAATTGCTGAGAAAATGTGATCATAAAATGTTTTGACATTACAGAAAGTAAATTGGTCTTTGATTGCAGTTCTGTCGTGTGTAATTGCATCTTTCCCCTGTAATTGCAGCTTGTCACTTATGTAAGAGATTTAATGCACTACCCTAAAATTCAGACAATTCGGTGATCACGTCACAAAAAATCAATATGCTCTCTCATAAACCATAACTCTGTATATCAGAAAGTAATCTAATACCGGTGAAAATTTTATTCTTTTTTTTGGTGTAAAATTGAGATTAGAATTTCAAAATGGATTAATCAGATGACAAAAATCTTTCCAAAAATAGATAATAAAGTCTACTGTGGCTTAGTTTGAATTAAGAGAAATGTTGTTTTCGTTCAATTTTGAAAATAATTCATTAAATTGAACTTGGTTTATGAGACTAATGGATCTTATGGGGATTCTGCTTCCGGTTTCAAAAAAAGATTAGAAGATAAAACATTTTAATGATTTAAATTCAAATGATGAAATTAAAAAAAAAAAATTAAATTGGTTTTCAAAAAGAGTGATACCATTTTTGAAAAAAGGAAGTAAAAAATAACTGTTTTGATCAGGTATAAACTGTATCTACATGATTTCTGCCAATAACTAAGTCCCTTTTAATAATACATTTTTTTTTTTTTTTAAATGGCTCCATATACTGTCTTTTGATTATGAGGAAGCTTGTCCAAGTTTTAAAAAAATTCAGCCCAGTTTGACAAAAACTATCCAAGGCTTAAAAAGAAACAATAATCACAGATAATTCAAATGTGACACAAACAGACTGAATCTTAAATAACATTAACAGTACCAATTCTTATGCACCAGATATGCATTTCAACAATTAATGTCTCTTCAGTGATGTCAAGTATTCGAAAACTAATACAAATGTTGTATGTCAGTTCACCCTCCTCTTGTCCGACTGTAGTAATACCTAAATGCATTTTGACCCTCATTCAAAAAGTCATCATCTTTTAAGGTCAGCATTCTTTATATATAGTAAATATATAGGTTTGACTGTAATAATGAAAATAATCAAATAGTTTTTATTACCTGTGATGTTGAACTAAATGATCCAGAATCTTGGCCAGTTGCTTTTCAAATACAGACAGTCTTATCCATAAATACCTAGGATTCAAACTTCTTGGAGGTTTCCTTGTCTGGTTCTTGTTGGAATCAATGCTCTTCCTGAAACAGAAAACAAGAAATGTATTTTCATATTAGTACATGTATAAAGTCATTGATGTTTTGGTTCTGTAAAGATACAATAGAATGAGCTTTTAATGGAAAAGTAGGAGAATTATATAAAATACTACCAGATAAGTATAATATTCAAAGGTTCCATCATAATATATGCAATATAATTGCTGTTAATTTCACATCCAGTGGCAAATATTTCATGGATATTCAGGTGAATCCAATTATTTATGTTAATGTTCATTTTACTTATAAATTTGCCATTTTCTTTTCTTGAGGATCAATTATTGGTTAGATTAAGGGTTAACACTGGTTAAGTCATTCCTGTGTAAGCTATAACTGATACAGAGACCTAAGGACCCTTCTTTTTCAATTCTATATATCATGACAATTATAGTCTCAGTAAACACAGCTAAATTGCATGTACCACACTAACAATTCAAGATTTCAAGTCAGTAAATATCTAAAGTTTTTTAAAAGATCTAAATTTGTATTCTTTCTGATTGTTAAGAGTTTAATTAATAAGATAGTGAAAATCTGAAATAAATATAACCTTTTAAATATAGCTGAATATAATGTTTGAAAGTCACATAAAGACTCATAGTCATTACAGTTATATAACCAATATCATTATAAGCTATATAAAGAATATCATATGGCTTTTTCAATATCGCATCCGTATCAACCCGAGACACCAATTAATCCCAAGAGCTCTGTTTAAGGGATTATATTGGTTGCGGATTGATATGGTGTGTGATATTGAAAAAGCCATATCATATACACTTTATTATATACATATACCTCGAGTAGATGTTTTTTATGTAACATGAGGTCATACAGATAAGGAGGTTTGAAATGACGCATACAGATTATAGGTTTGACATGACGTCATACAGATTAGGGATTTGATAAAGCCTTTGCAACAGTGACTGCAATCGATGATGTGACGTCATACAGATTAAACGTGTGATAAAGCTTTTGCAACCGTGCTGATATACATGTCATCACGGGTGGCTGATACAGCACGCTTGCCATTGATTGTATTACACATACAATTTATCTGTATTTACTACTAATAAAATAATAAACCAAAATAATCATAATTCATTTATGAAAAAATAAATGCCAATAAACAGTGGTTAATATTACAGAGCTAAATTTGTATTGTTTAATACTGATTTCAATTAATAAGTTAGTGAAAATTTTTGTTTTTCTAAAACAATATGACCTTTAAACAATAGCTGAATGAAAGTCACATAAATGCCAAGCTTGATTATAATTATGTAACCATAGCTACCAAAAGAATCATAATTCACTTATGAAAAAATAAATGCCAACAAACAGCGGTCAACATAACAGAGCTATATTTAAAGTTCAAGTTAGTAAAATTCTATGATTTTTCTAAAACAAATAAAATCTTTAAACTTCTGAATGAAAGTCCTTTATATGTCACAATGTGATCATAGTTATCATGAGTTATGTAACCATAGTAACTAAAGAGTCATAATTCATTTATGAAAAGATAAATGCCAATAAACGTGGTCAATATTTGGACCAAAGCAAATGAAAGGTTATGAAACTGTATTACACTCAGAAATGCTAAATCATTTATAAGGAATCGTGTGTAACTGTCTGACATATAAAAAAATATCATAACAATTAACAGCAAAGTGTAAATGAGCAACCTTTAATGCTTCATAGTTAGAATACAGATAACAATGTGTTAAATTACACCACACAATTTTCACCTTTTTATTTTCTTATTATTTGCTTTGGTTAATCATTCACAATTTTTCAAAACATTTTTTCTTATCTATATATCCACTTTTGATATGACCTGCATGCAGTCATGAAAAAAATTAAAGTCGCAAAATAAAATATGAAGTTCATTTAAAATTAAAAAAAAAACACAAATAACAAAAAATACCACCCGAGCCATAATCAATTGAAGCAAATTTATAGAATCCAAGAGAACCCTGAAGCTAAGTTTTCCTGGTATGCACTGTTTACATTTATCAAATAATAGTTGTTTAAACATCATGAACATAAGAAAGAGAAATATTACTTAAGTTTTTTTTTTAAAGACTTTAAACAAACAGAAAATATTGTGAAAATTCCATCTACCATATTTAGTTAAGAATGATAACAGATAAACTGACGAAGGTTAACACAACCACAACTTTCATATTGTAGGCGCTTGTTTACTTTTTTATAAAACATCTGACGTTTCTGTTGTTTATCTGTTTTCTTGTTATAAATTAAATGTTATTGATTTGTGAATGCAAAAACGTCAATCATGAAAGCGTAGCAACCATGATAAATAAATGTTAGGAAATCATATTTGTAGCACATTGTCAATTTCAATTTGATTGCGTAGTTAGACAATCTTACCACATATCTAAAATTGGCCAATGCCAAATCATAAAACAAAATTGAAATCCCTTTCCAATATAATTACAGGAAAGATAATGACATTGCTAATGTAAAATGTTATTTTTTGAGGCATCAAAGTGCGTAATATCGGGAAAGATGCATTTTTGCACTAATAAAACCATACTTGTATATACCTATGCAAAAGGAGATATTCCATAAGCTTTTACAAAAAAATCCCCTGGCATTTATCTTTTGAAACCAAATAAATGTCTGTCCAAATAGATAGAAATGTCCAAGAAATCAAAATAGCTTGTATGTAAATTTTCGTCATAAATCACTTGGAATCAAAACTATATTATATACGCCCTTAAAACGTTAAATTTCCTGTTTACAAAACTTTGAATTTTTCGAAAAACTAAGGATTTTCTTGTCCCAGGCATTGATTACCTAAGCCGTATTTGGCACAACGTTTTGGAATTTTGGATCCTCAATGCTCTTCAACTTTGTACTTGTTTGGCTTTATAAATATTTTGATTTGAGCGTCACTGATGAGTCTTATGTAGACGAAACGCGCGTCTGGCGTACTAAATTATAATCCTGGTACCTTTGATAACTATTTGTACAACTTAATTCTAAAAGATTTCAAAAATAAACTGAAATTCAGTGATAATTACAACCACTAGAGTTAAATTAGGAATATAGCATGGGTATTTCTCATTGTTAAAGGCTGTGCAGTTGCTTATAGTTGCTTACATCCACTAAGTGACTTTATTTGAACTTTTGCAGATAGTGCAATGTCTCATTGGCAATCATACCCCATCTCTTTAATTTTATTTAGACGTAAATTGCAGAAAGAAGTATTGATGATTATAACAAGAGAAGGTATCACTTGGGACCATCTTCATTTATTCATAGGACAGATCAACAAAACAGCCACAGATTAATTCAATGACAGATCTTCAAATGCCAAGTTCAATATCCTTACACAATACGTGGGATGTGTAGATATGAACAGCATATCATAAACATCGCAGAATTAGCTAAAGGCCATTCAGTGTGTCCAAAAATGAAAACTGTAGATATGAACAGCATATCATAAACATCGCAGAATTAGCTAAAGGCCATTCAGTGTGTCCAAAAATGAAAACTGTAGATATGAACAGCATATCATAAACATCGCAGAATTAGCAAAGGCCATTCTGTGTCCAACAATGAAAACTGTTTGTAGAAAGGGACAAATGCCCTTCACCTTGCTATTAAACAGGAAGAGAAATGAGAACACGATTGTAATTTTGCCATAACCTCAAAGGAATATAATGTACTAGATGGCTGTAAATTTCTTCAAACTTATAAGAATCAAAACAACAAAATTAATAGTAATATTTACACTCAAAGGAATTAACAGTACCAGACTACTATACATATTAACTAACAGGAAGAAGAAATAAGAAACTAAAATGTAACCTTCTACTTCATTTGAGAGTTGTCTTATTGGCAATCAAATCACATCTGATTTTTATATTTATACAGTAGCACATTTAGAAGGGAAAAAAATAAGTTCCGGTTCAATATTGTTCATGGGATACCAAATTTTGTGGATTTTGCAGGTCCATATGTAAACCACAAATTCATATGCTTCACAAAGCACAATTGAGGGTGTATGCAAAACCAAGGAATCAAAGATCCAGAAAAACACAGTTGTTCCTCTACCCACAAAAAATTGTATTAAAGAAAATAAAAGAAAGCACATGCAGTATTTCATTGAACTTATTTGTCCATCAATAAACTTTTATTATGGAAAAGGTTTTATTTTGTTTTCTGGGTTAACTCACTAACATAAATGACTTTTATGAACAATCCCATCAGCTTTTAAGACAATACCATAGGCTTTTGAGAAAAGTTACAAACCAGTACCATATGACTACAGTATAATACAAGAGGCTGTCACAACGACAGCAAACCGGATTTATTAACATTTATTTGTGTCCTGGCACAAAAACCATTATTGATGAATGGTGAAAGTGAAAATCGTCAATATCAAATTTGACCTCCATTTTGTCATCAGTATCAACATGTTAAAATTTGAAAAGCTTAGATTGAATGGTTCATGAGTAAATGCAATAAAGTGAATGGAAACGCCATTTTACGATCTTTCAAGAACCATAACTCCTGAACGGTAAAAGTCAAAATCGTCATTATTGAACTTGACCTCTATTTTGTCATCAGTAACAACATATAAAAATTTCAAAAGCTTTGGTTGAATGGTTCATGAGAAAATGCACGGACACGACTGGAAACACCATTTTTCAATCTTTCAAGAACCATAACTCCTGAACGGTAAAAGTCAAAATCGTCATTATTGAACTTGACCTCCATTTTGTCATCAGTAACAACATATTAAAATTTGGGAAGCTTTGGTAGAACAGTTCATGTGTAAATACACTGACACGACTGGAAACTTCATTTTTCAATCTTTCAAGAACCATAACTCCTGAACGGTAAAAGTCAAAATCGTCATTATTGAACTTAACCTCCATTTTGTCATCAGTAACAACATATTAAAATTTGGGAAGCTTTGGTAGAACAGTTCATGCGTAAATGCACGGACACGACTGGAAAAACCATTTTTCAATCTTTCAAGAACCATAACTCCTGAACGGTAAAAGTCAAAATCGTCATTATTGAACTTGACCTTCATTTAGTTGTCAGTAACAACATATTAAAATTTTAAAAGCTTTGGTTGAACGGTTCATGAGTTAATCCACGGACAACATTTGATTGCCGCCTGCCCGCCCGCCAGCCTGCCCGCCGTAATCCCCAAATCAATAACCGACATTTTTGTCACAAAAATCCGGTTAATAAAAATAGACAATGTGCAGATTAACATTGCTCTAAAGGGCTAATTATTAACAAGCATTGCCAGAAACTGTATCATATAAGGTGTTCGTACACAAACTATAGACAATTAAACTTTTATCATTTTATGGGCAGTTCTAATATATAATGAGTATTTGTATTAATAAGATCCAAGCGTTTACTATAAAAATTGGGCACATCATGGGGTATGGACTGTAAATGACCTGTTAGATGAACATGGAAATATATTAACGTATGAAAATTTTTATATTATGCATAATTTCAAACCCATGTTTCTACAGTTTTTAATATGGACTTATATTAGCACTAAAAAAGTGGCTACAAGACATTGGAATCAACACTGAAAGAGAAAAAAAACATCAGGCTATTATACTTTTTAACATTAATATTTTCTGCAAGTCTGAAAAGGGCTCAAAGGACATGTATACTATTTTAAATCAAGGAATGCTACCTACAGATTTTGTAGCAGGAAAAAATGGGAAGGTATTCTTAAAATAGTTGTAGAAAATTAGAAAAAAATACACTTGTGTGTTACCAAGGTTTCAAAAATCACTAGGTTATGTTGTTTTCAATATAGGATTATTCATTATATTTTGGGGACAAATGTTTTTAATAACTTTTTAAAACGAAGCTTGTTAATTGTAATTTGTGTACATTTTTAAGTATTTAAGTGTGGAAGAACACAACTTGTACTGGAATCCCTGGGCTTTAGGTCATTAGTTAAATCTAAACATGTATGTATATTAGCATTTGAATTTACTTGTTTACAGCTGTTATAAATACCATACCGTATGTATGCTCATATATATCTTGCACTACTATTACTATATTAATGAAAATATTATTACTATACTTAATCCATAGATTTCTAAGTGTTAGTTCATAGAATGCTTATCATGCTTATTTCCTTATTTCATTTGCTTGCTTATTGTGCCACAAGATAAATATATGTTGATACTTGTAAATTCATGAAGAAAAAAATAAATTATAAAAAAAAACACAAAAACTTGTATCATTTTATGGGCAGTTCTATATAATGAGTATTTGTATTAATAAGATCCAGGGTTACTGATCCATCATTATATCAATCTGAATCTAACAAAAACATTTGAGATCAAAGCTCAAAATTCATTCAACACTTCATCATTTTTGTTTAAATTAATGACAAATTCTGTGTTCTGCTATGTATATACCATTTATAATTTCAATAAAATCAAAATGAGAGATTCAGATTCTAATAAGCTAAACCACAGATTGGCTGAAAATTAAAATATCCCAGTAAGTGGTTTAAGGAAGTTTGCTACTCACTATGTTTTTGAGATATCAGTCTTTGAAATTTTGGCGGGAAAATGTAACTCTCTCTTGATTTTGCTTAGCTTTATCATTGACATGTTTAAGTTCTCAAAAACTGTTAAAAGAATAACAAAGACTTTTACAGATGGCTTATAATTATACATATAAAAGTTTAATAAAAAGTAAAATGGGGTCAAAGGGCAAATTTTTTAAGGCATTCAAATGGATAAAACCTGAGTATTCTGAAAAAATCTGACAAAAATCCCAAAACATAACTAGCGAACATCCTTGAGTAGACTCACTGATGCAGAAACAGGACCAAAAACTTACTTTGTTTAAGGTGCCTGGTGGTACTAAACGCCTTGATTAAAATTAATTTGGCTAGTTTAATTTTTAAAAAATTCAAACAAAATATTAAATGCGACCATTTGACAAAAATATAAAAAATTCAGAAAACTTGAATCACACTTTATTGGGAAATTTTCCTTGGATATATAGCAGTTTGGAAAACACTAATTTTGATCATTGAGAAGCTTTATATTTTCTTATCAATTGAACATCTTTAAAACGTTCAGCTGATTTTTACAGAGTTATCTCACTGTACTGTAATTGTCCCACCTTGAATAGCAAAGTCATTTATTTGCTATGGGAAACCCTATTCATTTAGATCAAAAGATAAAACCACATTGTAAGCATCTTTGAAAGGTAACTGAAATCAATCCACTGCTTTAAAAGGAATCTTACAGTTTCTATGCATGTGCAGACAGATAAATCAATGTATCGTCAAGTAGTCGACAAAAACATTTAACCATATCACGTAACATACCAGCACTCGATTAAGGCGATAGTATAACAAATACCATTGAGGTCAAGATATTCTTGTAACACAGAAGCAGATTTTTTATATAACATTATACCAGGTCAGAAAAGAACAATTAATCAAGGTTGCAACTCCCTCAGGGATTGACCTCAGACAGTATTTGCTGTCTTGATTAAATGATATTCATGATACAGCCATTTTGGTTTGTACACTCTCTTAGATTTCATGTTTTTGGCTTTGCAAGCTTTTGATCTCAAGAGGTAACCTGATGAAGATTATTCAAGAAACATGTTTTATGTGACATGCATATGGAAATCTGTATCATACTGTAAATGATTTTTTTATTTTTGGTGTTTTAACGCCACTTTTAAGCACTGCATTTAGGTTTTTTCATGGCAGCCAGTTTTTAGTGGTGAAGAAAGCTAAGAGTGCCCAGAGAAAGTCACCGCACTTCAATAGGAAAACTGACAATCCTAGTCAATTAAGATTGGTGTCGAGTGCCCCCGCAACGAAGAGAGTTGTTTGAACTCACAACCTCAGTGTTGTCATACTTTCAAACAAGATGGCATAATCCTTAGTCACTTAAGTTAAGCATAGCAACCTTTATATAATTTGTTGACAAAGAAGGGTTTTTTTTAACAAATCTCGTGGTCATGATGGTCATGAAAAAAGAAACATTGAGAATTAAAACAATTCTTTACTTTTCACTTCATCTATAATAGGAAAAAAGAGTCAGGGACAAGTAAAACGTAAAAGGTAAACTGGTTACGTATTTGAAATTGCAAAAATTTCAATTTCCGTTTTGCTGTATACCTCAATCACCCACGCCGGATGGAAGTTTAAAATCCTGTTTCATGATAGTTCCTTTGAATATTGGGTTAAAATTGATTAAATCTCCCATAATACATTTCACCTGTGTAATTAATATGAATTAATCGACATATCAGGAACAGGGTTCTACATACTGTCCTCTTAATTACCCTTCCCTCCAATCAATAGAATTGTGATTGAGTTCTATTTCTGCTGTGAAGTTCAATCAAACATGGTATAGACATGTGCTATAACTGAGAAGACACCTTCTCAATGAGCTTTAATTAATACATCACACCAGCTAACGCCATATTCATTCCATGTTCAATGTGAATAAAAGAAATGTGGGATATTTCCAATATATGTCAGTGCGTCACTACATTTAAACTAGATTCAAAAGATTTGCTTAATCATGGAATTTCCACCATTTTCTACATCTGAAAACGCCTGTACCAAGTCAGGAATATGACAGCTCAGTTCTTTCCATTCATTTTTGATGCGTTTTGTTATTTGATTTTGCCATGTGATTATGGACTTTCCGAACTGATTTTCCTCTAAGTTCAGTATTTTTGTGATTTTACTTTTTTCCAAAAGAGCCAGATACACACACACATATATATATAATATTTGATATATAGTCAGCAACAACTGCAAAAGTAAAACACTTTGTCAAATTGGTAGTGTAGTTATAAAAACTATCTATGCATACATCTTATCCAAGCTGCAGTATATTCCAGGAACAAATAGACTCATCTTTTTTTTTTCTAAAAAGAGCTTCTACATTCATCCTTCTATGGGTTCAGCATGTAAATGAAGTGATTCTATGAATTTTTTTACAGCTTTTTTTTTTAATGTTGAAAATGTTTTTGAAAAGAAGGCTTCAACACTGACCTAATCCAACCTCTCCTTCTCTGGATCTGCAGTCAATGATGTGTAAAAAAAAAATCTTACTTGTTCTGTTCTATTGCCAATTCAATATTTTCAGATGCTTTAAGAACGTGTGCAGCAGGTTCACAACTTTTAGAGAGTTTCTGGAGCAGTGCTGTTGTAGTACTCAATTTAAACAGGCCCAAAGCACGCTTTCTAAGTCCATGGAGCAGACAGGCTTCTACAGCACCTGTAAGAGAACAAGAGGCTCTCAAGAGCCTGAATCGCTCACCTTAATTCTTTTGGTTAAATCTCTCATCAATGATTATTTTGGCTTTTCAATTTATTTAAATGTTTTTTGGATCGTCCTATTTTCTTCAAAAGCCAAAAAAAATAATCATTTTCTCCTATGTTCTATTTTAGCCATAGGAGCTATGTTTCTTGACATACAAGGAAATAAAATATAAAATTTATACTAGATACTCTGAAACTCATTTAGCCTAAGTTTGGCTGAAATTGATACAGCAGTTTCAAAGGAGAAGATTTTTTAAAGTAAGTCAACATGATGAACAAATTGTGAAAAAAGTCTTTAAAGGGCAATAACTCCTTAAGGGGTCAATTGACAATTTTGGTCAAATTGACTTAATTGAAGATCTTACTTTGCTGAACATTATTGCTGTTTACAGTTTATTTCTATCTATAATTATATTCAAGATAATAAACAAAAACAGCAAAATTTCCTTAAAATTATCAATTCAGGGGCAGCAACCCAACAACAGGTTGTCTGATTCATCTGAAAATTTCAGGGCAGATAGAAATTGACCTGATAAACAATATTACCCAACGTCAGATTTGCTCTAAATGCTTTGGTTTTTGAGTTATAAGCCAAAAACTGCATTTGACCCCTATGTTCTATTTTTAGCAATGGCGACCATGTTTGTTGATAGATCATAACTTCGGATACAATTTACAAACTAGATACCCTAAGGAACATTCAGTTAAAGTTTGGAAGTATTTGGCCCTGTAGTTTCAGAGGAGAAGATTTTTGTAAAAGATTACTAAGATTTACGAAAAATGGTTAAAAATTGACTATAAAGGGCAATAACTCCTAAAGGGGTCAACTGACCATTTCCGTCATGTTGACTTATTTGTAAATCTTACTTTGCTGAACATTATTCCTGTTTACAGTTTATCTCTATCTATAATAATATTCAAGATAATAACCAAAAACAGCAAAATTTCCTTAAAATTACCAATTCAGGGGCAGCAACCCAACAACGGGTTGTCTGATTCATCTGAAAATTTCAGGGCAGATAGATCTTGACCTGATAAACAATATTACCCCTGTCATATTTGCTCTAAATGCTTTGGTTTTTGAGTTATAAGCCAAAAACTGCATTTGACCCCTATGTTCTATTTTTAGCAATAGCGACCATGTTTGTTGATACATCAAAACTTCGGATACAATTTATAAATTAGATACCCTAAGGAACATTCAGTTAAAGTTTGAAAGTATTTGGCCCAGTAGTTTCAGAGGAGAAGATTCTTGAAATAGTTTACGACGACAGACGACGACGGACGACGGACGACAGACGACGGACGACGACGGACGCCAAGTGATGGCATAAGCTCACTTGTCCCTTCGGGACAGGTGAGCTAAAAAAGTAGGATTAAATAATTGGTATGAAATTATGTCATTTATGTTGTAAAGAAACACTATTACATCTTTTACTTGGAATAGCTCAGACAGTTTTATATATCTTTCACTAATTTATAAAATTGAGAATGGAAATGGTGAATATGTCAAAAAGACAACAACCCAACTAAAGAGCAGAATGCATCAATATACATTTAAACCTATTTTATCAACTTGTTTTGGTTGGTAGTTTTCACAATGGCAATAATGACATACCACATCACCTTTTCAATGAATTGATTGACCATAAAAACTGGATTAAGAGCACTCTTATTCTTTATAACAGGATCATAAGAATTTAAATTGAATAAATGGAGAATGTATCCATAGACCACAAGTGATTCCCCTGCTTGCTATTAACATTATAAAAGGACAAAACTCAAGAATGATAAAAAGTGACGCCAATAAAATTAACAATTGATTTGTGTTTTCTGGTAATAAGCATGTGTATGAGTTTGAAGCAAACTTAAGGTAGAGAGTGAAAACAAAAAAATCAGCAATTTTTCCTTTTTAAGGGGCATAACTAAGGTTGAAGAACAGAAACCAATTTCTGGACTACATAAGAATGGATGTCAGACATACAGGCGGATAAGTGTATCACATAATGCCCCACTTGCCTGCAGCATCAGCATAAAATTATTTGAACATGATAATTTTGACAACTAATTCAGAAATGAAATCTTTCTTTCACAAAATGTTCTCTAAGGAGTTGTCTAGTAGGTAATAATAAATGACCTTTAAGTACTGTTATAATGAACAGTTCTAAAATAGCAGCTGATCTTTTAGAGTGCATGATGATCTATACAAGTTATTTTTGTACTGTAAAAGTATAAGTTATCATTTATTATTCAGAAACACCCACGACAAATACATATATATCCATAAAGATATATTACAAATTATGTCTAAAAACCCAATACCCAACATACGTAAAAACCAAAAACAGAAACAGCGCTCTCAAAGCCTTGTCGGCAATACAATCAAAATTACATAAAAATAGACTAAGAAGATTTATAGGACAATAATCTTGGTTTGACGCAACCAGGAATCAGTCTCATGAGACAATAGATATTAGTTTCTGGGTAAATTTATTAACCATTTCCCCAAGAATAATTTCTTGATTAAGGAAAATTGTATATGTCATGGACCTTAAACATTTAAGAGTTTTCTGTTGTTAGACTGTTTTTTATGATTTCTCAAGTGACAATAACTAATGGTATTTTATGTCAAAGTCTCCAAATAAGTAAAGGGAATTATGGGAAAATCAATTCCATCAATTTGAAATTTGAATCTTATCCAGGTACATCAAAAAGCAGATCATGTTTAAGATGATTTGCATTGATATCTTGAGAAGACAATGAAGTTCACAGTTAATTGACTTGTGATTTATATACAGTTTTAATTTTTTTTTAAAATTGCTCTGAAAACAAAATTGGATAATTTGAAAAAAAATGAAAGATTCTACCTGTCAGATTGATTTTCATTTCAATAATTATAGAATTATAAAACAATTCTTACATAGATTTTGAGAAGAAAACAAAAGAATTCCACTGACCAGTTGCATGAAAATAGGGTAAAGTTGTTTTCATTACAAAAACGGTTAAACAGCTTTGAAATGTAAACTATTTAGATGTATAGTTGAAAAATTGTACATAAAGTTAATCATATACAAAAAGGAAGTGGACAATTTGCTATATGAGGAGACAACTCTTCCCCAGAGACGAAATGATGTAGAAGTGAGCAACTATAGGTAAATGTACAACCTTGAGCAACTATGAGCAAAACATTAAACACATAGCAATTGAGCAATAAAAGACTCCATAATAATAAATGTACAACTCAAACAAAAAAACTTTATGAACTGATTTATGTACAAAACAATATCGAAAAACAAATATGATAACACTAAACTCTGTAGTCTACTGGAAAAATGATTTTGCCAGGTATATGTGCAGTCGTTGCTGTATGCTGCATTAAAACTATTTCCCATATAAATTTATAAAATAATCAAAGGAATAATTTTGGTTATTATTCCAATAAACCCCCTTGGTATTTTATTTAAATTGTAGTCTACGAGCAAAACTGAATGGATATATGCAACAGTATTTCATGATTTATATTGTAACTCCATGTAACCAAAATAAATTTCTGCATTTCCTATTTATTTACAGGATCAATACTAATTCCAGATATGAATGTAGACCCTAGTGAAATAGAGAAAGCCACAGATGTAATCACTTAAACGCTTCCAGCACCACATTGCACAATACATCATTATTGTCACAATGACGTGAGTGCGATATAAAATCAATTTATATATTCTGCCAATAATATGAATATGTTATCGCCTTGACGTCTGCTGAGAGCAATCAGAATTATATTCTATGAAATGTAAGGATATAAAGACATTAAAGATATCCAATTTTTAAATACTACATTTTCAGGGGTTTTGTATTTCAAGGAGAATTATTCAATTAGACAAGGAAGTCAACTTATTAATCCTTAAAATGATGTAAGTGCAGTGCTTGAATGTTCTGAAGGACATTATAATATCAAAGAGAAACTTAATGAATGACTGTTTGATCACAGCCTTTTCTGGATTATCCTTCCTCAGAAACAAAGGTCATGCACACAGGTATTCAGAAAATAAGTAAACGAGGGTTAATTTCGTTGATCTTTAACAAATTAACCAAAGATTGATTCATTGATTTGTTTGTGTTCAATGCCACTTTCAGTACTATTATGAGGGTCTGGATGGGGGGGGTCTGTTTATTCTGTAAACATTTAATTTTCACCCCTTTTTTCTCTGATCTTCAAAAAAGAAACCCCTTTTTTCTCTAAAAATCTTCAAAAAATTAACCCCTTTTTTCTCTAATTTCCAAAAAAGAAACCCTTTTTTTCTCTAATCTTCAAAAAATTAACCCCTTTTTTCTCTAATCTTCATTTTTTTTGCCCATTATTCTCTAATCTTAATTTTTTAAGGGCATTATTCTTAAATCATTTATTCCCCTCCCAACCCTCTATTATGCTATTCCGTGCCTGTCCTTTTTATTGGTCCAACAACCCAGAGTGCCCACAGAGAACTAAAATGCAATGATCTTTGGAAGGAATTATATATATATCCCAAAATACCCCTTTAAAACTTGCTTTCAGTCCTCATTGAATATACATCAACTGTTATGGGTATTCAACAACCTTGACCACCCATTAGGGTATCACACAGACAATTTGAGTCATTTGACACAACCACAATGTTTGGAAAGCAAATGGTTTGTTATCCAAAATGCATGAAAATTTACTCCAGAATCTTTTTTTTTTTATTAAAACTCAGGCATAAATATAGCAATTTAAACAGACTATGGTAATATTCTTCAGAGTAATGAATAATCCTTTTTTGGCCAAAAAAAAATAATTTATAAATTTACACCAACTTGAATGACAAACTTTTACACAAAAAGGTTGGCAATAAAATATATAGATTTGTACTTATCTCAATCATAGTTTAACCATTATGTGTTAAATACTTTATCCAATGATCAAAGATCAGTATTCTATAATTCAATTATTATTCTTACTTGAAAAAAGAAAATCAATATAAAAGTATACAAATGCATGGCAATCAGGAAAAATATGAACATTTTTTATGGACTATGATGACAGATATATCAAATTCAGTAAAATTCCAGAAAACTAAATTCATGCATGTTACCATTTGAAGTGGCATTTGAGCTCACAAGATAATATTTTCTCTAAATTTGTATATAAAGAAATTGTCTGGAAAATTCTAATCATTGTTGAATTACAAGTTTGTTGACAATATAAATAACAAGAAAATCTTACATCAACAAAACACTTGAAAGATGTCATAACCAAATCTTGAAGTTGGAAATGTGCTGTCAAGAAGGGGATTGTGGGTGGTTTGAATGATGTATGTTTCTGACAGAAACCTGATTGGGTTTCTTATAGAGTACACAATAATCTACAAAAACATTCAATAATTCCTGGTACATGTCCCTCAAGATTCTAAATAAACTGAGACGTCCAAAGTTGATTGAATACTAATTAAAGTAAGTAAGTTTGTTTGTTTTAACAAAACAGTACATTTTGAAAATATTTCTACAAAATATCAAAGTGTCGATCATTCCAAAGTAAGATACAAATACTATATTGAATACATGAAGATACTCTGTGGATTTCACCCCCAAAATAAGGGCAATGAAAGCAAAACACAATTTTTTATGTAACAAAAATATAACATTTCAATGTTCAAAAATACTGTAGGTTACTTCAAAAGTCTGACTCCATACATCAAATTTATATCAAAAGTCTGAAGTTTGATATTTTTTAAATCACTATTAAGATGCCCTTGTGGTTGTGTTGATCATTATTGCTTACGATTCGGCTGTTGCATCCCGAATAATGTCTCGTGACGGCACATAGTCATTATTTTTCCATCTAGATGTTTGATGACAGTTTCTATGATCTTCTTTGTAGTGGTCAACAATGGAGTCAAGCAAGAGCACTAATTGAGCAGCATTACCATTACAGTTCTTTATTGCCCAGTAAACATGGGTTTTAACACCAGCAGATTTGTCTCTAAGTTTTGGATGCCATGTCTTTCCGATGTTTTTCCTTGTCTCCTTTGTAATCTTTGCCATATTCCTGAGCACCTCCTTTGCACCATGCCAAGTGTCATAGGAATCAATTACATCTGGTTGGTTTTGGCTCAGATGTTTACTGACAGATGCATTTCTATCATGCAAATGAACTTTTACCTCAATCCTTTTCCTTTCGAAGTCTTCGTATAGCTTTTCTGTACCAAAAGTTTCACGTTTCTGGGAACTCCTTATCTGGTTGTTTGTAACGTGACTTATAATTATAACCTACTACTTTATGAGTCAAGTTCCCCACAGCTGTGACATCAGTGTGAAAACTGTTCTTTCTGCATGCATGTCTTGCATCTGTCATAATATCAAGTTTATTATCACTATAAGATTTATTATCTTCTTCCTCTTTTAAAGCATCATTAATGCTTTTGTCCCAAAGCAATATTACCACCTGTCTGAATGTTGGAAACATTTTTTCACAAAATTGTTTCTGTGGAAGTCCAATGTTAGCAAAACTACTAAATCGTTCATATTGAGCAGGAAACATCCCAGCACAGAGATAAGAATGTATCAACTTGTAATTCACTGTAAAGTCCTGCTTCAGTGCGGATGAGGAATGCCAGAAAATCGGAAAAGATGTGGTTTTAACTGGTTTAACAACTAGTCTTGCAACGTGTCCATTTTTTTGTCATTTTGGACGGTTCAAGAGGACCATACCACTGTGATAGACGTACCAGTTCAAACAGTTTCAGTCTAGTCATCCTGTCCACTATTATCAATTGGATTTATTTTTTCTTCCAGCTTTGGAGTTGAACAGTTCTGATTGTAAAAGTCCATCAAAATGTTCAAAATGTCCACATTAGATTACCTAATCACTGAACATTTTAATAATTATTCTACAAATTCCCTAATATAATTTCAGGGATTATGAATAATTTAAGGATCCTTTGTTTGATAAAAAAAAATAAAATGAATGTAGACAAATTATCAATTTTTACTTTCATATTCCTTGCCAGATGAAATAATTTTGCATTAAACACAGAGGATGATCTTAAAAATATAACCAAAACAGGGTTTCGAGATAAAGTTGAACCACTTCAAAATTAATAATATCAAGATACCCTTTATAGCGATAAAAGAGGGACAGTCATAAACTCATAAATCGAAAATAAACTGATAACGCCATGGCTAAAAATGAAAAGACAAACAATAGTACACATGACACAACATAGAAAACTAAAGAAAAAGCAACAGAACCCTACCAAAAACCAGAGGTGATCTTAAGTGCTCCGGAAGGGTAAGCAGATCCTGCTCCACATGTAGAACCTGTCGTGTTGCACATGTTATAACAAATCCGGTAGGTCACATTAATATATATTCATGAAAGGGAATATCTTTACATGTATTGTTTGTTTATTAAAAGCCAGCGTCAAATGGATATGCATTATGTGCATGTTCTATTTGTAAATCCACAGAGCATGTTATTTATGGTACATGTAAAACAAATGGTGAAGAGGATTAACTTCTGTTTTTGTTCAAATGTTCAAATGAACAAGAAGTTCAAACAGGGAGAACTTTATAATGCATACAAATGTATAGAAAAACTTTAGGACTGACAATTAGAACAAAATTTTTTTACTGAACACTCTATTTCTCTTTAAGGCGGGTCATAAAATCTGACTGATATGTGAAAGAAATTTTTTTCTAAAATGTGGATATTGTGGTAAAACAGATGTGAAGCATATTTTTTTAATATATTGTGTTTAACATTTTAATATATTGTGTTTAACATTTTAATAAATTGTGTTTAACATTTTAATATATTGAGTTTAACATTTTAATATACTGTGCCTTATATTTAAAACAAACATACGGTTATCATATTGATATTTTGTGCTTAACATTTTACAATTGATGTGTATACAGTGTAATGCTGTTTTTTTCTTCTAAATATTTCCTATTATTCTTTTTTCTTTATATTTTAAGCAGTTCATTTATTACTATTTTCTCTATTCTCTATTTTTGGGCCTTTCTTTTTGTTTTAAATTTGTTACCCCTATTTTCTGCAGTATTGGCCTTTCATTCTCTCTATTCTGTAAACCTCGTCTAGACCCGGAGTTAATATTGCATGTTTTCTGAATATACATCATGTTGTCCTCTAATTTTGTTGGCCATATATTAGATTATTGCTCAGTACTTAAAGTATATATGTATGAGTATAACGGTAAAACAAAATAAACATATCTTTTCCTTGAAATGAAATATCCTTGTTCATCCCACACAAATCTTAAAATGGAACAACAAACCTATTCATCCAAAACAAATTATTCAGTAAATGAAGCAATGCACAACCACAGTAGCAAATCAATGCTTTTCTTGTATATTAAATCCATTATGATATTTTCTCATGCTATCTAATTAGAAACAGGAAAATAAATATAGTCCTTTGTAGTAAAAAGGCTTTACAATTCATAAAGAGCTTATTACATGAATAAATAAATGAATCATTCATTTATGAGTTTTTAAAAGTGCAAAGATGCATGGAAATTCAAATTGGAACAAACTGTCGTGAGAACAAAAAACAATCCCACTCTAAGAGAAACTGAAATGTGTGAAGTTTAAGAGGAACATTTATGGCAGTGAAATATCAAATCTGTTACTGCAGTGGGTCAAAAGTATATATATTAGGTTCCAGATGTGGTTTACAGAAGAGGGAATAATAGGCCCAAAAAATTAAGCATAGAGAATAAGAGGTTTTTCAGTGTAAAGAATAAAAAAACTATTTATGATGGACAAAAAAATAAGAAATAGAGAATAAATTTAATGAAAAAGAAGTAAAATGCTGTCAAATTGACAGTTAACTGGGTTTTCTGTATTTGAAGGCACTGTAAGGTTGTGCTGTTACGCAAATGGCCCTGGTTAAAGGAAGGGTTGTGTGCCCAAAAATATGTTTAACCCTGTCACATTCTGTAAGTAAGGAGCCAGTAATTCAGTGGTTGGCATTTCGTCAAATCAGTAACAACATACTCAAAACTTTTAAAAGCATTGAATGAAAGGTTCATAATTTTTTATATGGAAACCTCTGGCAGCCACCTGCCATATACTTCACCAAATCAATAACTGGTATTTTCCTTCATTAAATCAGAATTGAAATGTTATATACTGACCTGAAAGTGATGTAATACTACTGCTTTCCTCATGAACAAACTTCCGCGTTACTGCTTCTTCCATAATCTGCTTAACCTGAAAATATTAAAATATTAAATCTTAGCATTAAGATAGCTCTGATGATGATAGATATACTAATAGCTACTCGAAAGTATATGTACTGATAAAGAGTAAAGCAAAAATAAATTTTACTTAAATACAAAATGTACAAAGACCATCTACATGTTAATAATTATCATTACATTATACTGTCTCCATTTAATATGTAGTATGCAGGAGGAGATGTTGAATGATTACCAATTTGATATTCCACTAGATATATACCAACTAAGAAGGACATTGAACAACTGTAAGTCACTGTATGGCCTTCAACAATAAACAAAAGCCATAGCATATAGTATAATTGTAAACAAAATGAAAGTTTTACAAAGATTCGTCTCTTCTTCAATGTATTTTTGTCTTCTGTCTGTTCTATAGTCCTTTTGAATAAATACAATAGCTATTTTTCTCTGTGTTGCTTATTCACTGGGACCTTTCAATTTCTTTTAAGAGAAATCTATCACTCATTGATTAATTTACCAGAGTAAATATGATCCTCTTAGTTTGTGAAAATACATGTATTATGGATAGACATGTATGTGATTTTGTGGTTTTGCCCAAGTCTGCAGTAAAGGCCATCAATGCCACCATGTTTGCTAAGCCAGCATGTCAACTTCAAATGAGGATTATTTGTGGAAGGTTTATTTCAATTTTGGTCATTATAATCAAGATTGTCTCTAGAGGCCATTAGTATCTTGGCTTCCGATAATCAGAAGTAAAAAAGAGGTTAACCAACTAGGGGATGTTTAACACCTGACTACCCATGAGGGTCTTGCATATAGTTAGTAAAGAGAGGCAAAAGACACCAAAAGGAAATTTAAACTCATACCAGTAAGTAAATAAAATGCCTCGCTGAGCACAGCCTGATATGACCGCAGAGGTCGTACCTTGGACATGAACAGTTGGCAAAATTGGATACAATATTCAAGCTTGATATACTGTCTGATTTTTGTTTAATTGTTATCACATTTTTGACATAATATAGGTTTCTGACACAAATAAATGTGGTCAAAGATCTTACAAATCTATTGACCAATACTTTCATATGAAGATTTCTTCTTACTGAAGCTTTTCAAAAATTTGAAATTTGAAAATTTTGAAAAAAAATATGAATTCCTAATTGGAAAAAAAATCCCCCTCCCCTTTTCCAAACTTTTGGAATCCCCCCTTGATAAATTACTCTGAGACTCAATTGGATCCAATTCTTTCCTTTGAAATATGGAAATTTGTAGTACAATTTCAGAGAGATCCATACACTTTAACACAAGTTATTGTTTGGTAACTAGAAAAATGCTTGTTTTAGGCCCTTTTTTGTCCCCTCAGAATTCCTACATGTTTGGGGCAATTACCCCCAAACTCAATCCTAGCCTTCGCTTTGTGATATGAAACTTTGTGGTACAAGGTCAGAGAGATCAATACACTTACATACAAGTAATTGTCCGGAAACTACAAAAATTGTTGTTTTTGGCCCCTTTTAGGTCCTTAGTTCTTAAAACTGTTGGCCCCATAACCCCTAATATGAATCCCAACCTTCTACTTGTGGTATTAAACATTAAACATTGTGGTACAATTTCAGAGCAATATAAATACTTATGCACAAGTTATTATCCTGTTACTAGGAAAATGCTTGTTTTGGGCCCCTTATTCCTAAACGGTTTGCACCATCATCCCAAATCAATCCGAACTTTCCTTTTATGGTATTGAACCTACTTAAAAAATTTCATAGAGATTCATTCACTTAAACTAAAGTTATTGTCCAGAACCCAATGTGTCTTTGGACTAGCTATGACACAGACAAAGAGCCCTTCCATACATCATGCATGTACATGTATGCTACTCTTAATTAAAACTAACTTTGTAACAACTGGATTATATAGTTGTTTACTGTTAACTTCTGATGCTAACCAGATGCTCCGCAGGGCGCAGCTATATACGACCGCAGATGTTGAACCCTGAACAGTTGGGGCAAGTATGGACACAACATTTAAGCTGGATTCAGCTCTAAATTTGGATTGTGATTAAATAGTTTACACAGCATAGGTTTCTGACACAGAATGAATGTGGTCTAATGAACTTAAAATATTTTTTTTGCCTTTGAGCAATTCACTATGCTGTTGAATATTAATCCTCTCAAAAAAATGTTTGAAGAAATTTTCTTTTTATTTATGAAATCTGAAATGAGAAAAATTTACCCCCCCCCCCCATTTTTTTTCACATCCCCCTTTCATTTTTTCCAAAACTGATCTCAATTCAAATTCCTAATGGAGTTTGCAACAATAACTACTCATTTAAATACATCATAAAATATTAAAATGTAAAATAAAGTGCTTGTTATCACTGAATGGTAAAGATTGTTTTAATTTATCAGTTGGTAGTAAAAGTGAATATACATTGTATATTGTATAAAACAATGATTTAAGTTGATTCAACTATTATTCTGGACAAAGAAAGATAACTCCAATTGAAAATTGCTTGCTATTGCACATTACTGTGCAATTGAAGATTTCTTGCTATTGCTGAATACTGTGCAATTGAAAATTTCTTGCTATTGCACAATACTTAATTAATATAATAATTTTGAATCCTGATTTGAACCAACTTGAAAACTGGGCCCATAATCAAAAATCTAAGTATATGTTTAGATTCAGCATATCAAAAAAGCCCAAGAATTCAATTTTTGTTAAAAATCAAACTTAGTTTAATTTTGGACCCTATGGACTTTAATGTAGACCAATTTGAAAACGGGACCAAAAATTAAGGATCTACATACACAGTTAGATTTGGCATATTAAAGAACCCCAATTATTCAATTTTTGATGAAATCAAACAAAGTTTAATTTTTGGACCCCGATTTGGACCAACTTGAAAACTGGGCCAATAATCAAAAATCTAAGTACATTTTTAGATTCAGCATATCAAAGAACCCCAAAGATTCAATTTTTGTTAAAATCAAACTAAGTTTAATTTTGGACCCTTTGGACCTTAATGTAGACCAATTTGAAAATGGGACCAAACATTAAGAATCTACATAAACAGTTAGATTTGGCATATCAAAGAACCCCAATTATTCAATTTTTGATGAAATCAAACAAAGTTCAATTTTGGACCCTTTGGGCCCTTTATTCCTAAACTGTTGGGACCAAAACTCCCAAAATCAATCCCAACCTTCCTTTTGTGTTCATAAACCTTGTGTTTAAATTTCATTGATTTCTATTTACTTCTACTAAAGTTATTGTACGAAAACCAAGAATAATGCTTATTTGGGCCCTTTTTTGGCCCCTAATTCCTAAACTGTTGGAACCAAAACTGGCAAAATCAATCCCAACCTTCTTTTTGTGGTCATAAACCTTGTGTTAAAATTTCATAGATTTCTATTCACTTTTACTAAAGTTAGAGTGCGAAAACTAAAAGTATTCGGACGACGACAACGACGCCAACGTGATAGCAATATACGACGAAAAATTAAAATTTTTGCGGTCGTATAAAAAGCTTGTTAAAGATTGTACGGTGACCAACAAGTGTTAACTTCTACATAATTTGGTTTATCTCATTGGCATTCATATCACATCTTCTTATTTTTATATGTATGTTTACAACATTTAAATAACCACTGAAATTATGTTTTGTCTCCTTTAAATTTTTACATTAACTAATCAATACAGACAACCAAAACTTTTAAGTCAACTTATTTTCAAAACAAGATAAGACACTTTCTCTTAAGAGCAAGTCTCTGAGTATTTGTTTCCAATAATATTTTGTGATTGGATTTTATCAAGTAACCTGAAACAACCACATAAAATTTTCACCGCAATTATTTATTGAAAGACAACACAACCTTCCAACCACAATTATGATTTAACCGACAAATAGATAACAGGTCCCTAATGGACAGGAACTGACCTATCATTGTGATAGACAAATGTATTTTTTTAATCTTCTGACTTCAGAATTTGTTACTGAGAAATTTGATTATGACATATATACGTGGGCGTTTAGGAAACTGCTATAACCATTGATTTACACGTTTGTGTATTGATTTTTGGGTCATTTTCTAAAACAAACATTAGAATTAACAGCACTTTTCATAAGCATGTCATGGTAATGAAATTAACATTTTTGTTCTGACATTATGTTTACAACTATAAAACATATGACAATAATTGATGCGAATGTTTGATTTCCATATCAATTTCCTCCAAATAGAAATTAAATATTGACATGATTTTTTATATGACTAGTGAAAATATATAAATGTCAAATTTATCAAACAAGTAAACAACAGAGGCAGATAACAATATACTATTTATTTTTGTGTGTATTTATTTTCATGGATTAAGGAAATCTTGCATTTTCGTGCATATTTGATTTCATGGTTTGCCATACAAAGCTTTTGAAAAATTTGTAATTTACCTGTACCCACGAATAATAATGAATCGACAGTATTTATCAAAGGGAAAATCAAAACCCATAAGTCAGAGAAAGACCAACAAAAGAATGGCAAAAAAAAAACACATTTCAATAGAAGACATAAACATTAAGCAACAAAACTTTAAATTAATTACAATCCCGTGGATTCATTATTATTCCTTGGATACCAATTTTTCATGGATTTGATGGGTAAAGGTGGACCACAAAATTAAAAGTTCAACGAATAACAAATTTCATATAGGTTTGTAGGCAAACATCAGCTAAACCAGGAAATTGAATATCCATGAACATGAAAGTTTTCCTAGATCCACAAAAATTGGTACACACGAAAATAAGTGAATCCACAGTTAAAGAAGATTGTGTCATCATAGAACACTTATCATCCCGCTCAAGCTTGCAACTAAAAATCGGACATACAGAAAGACAGAAGCATGAAAAGATGGAAAGACAGACAGATGGTCAAGGGTAACACTTTATTATCTATTTCTCTCATGGCAGGGGGATAAAAACTAAGAAACACTAACCCCAACAAAAAATGGGACAAAGAGAAAGACAGACAGATGGTCAAGGGTAACACTTAATGCCCCTTCCATTTGTGGTAGAGGCGGTGGGTAAAAACTAAGAAACACTAACCCCACCAAAAACTAGGGATGATGTAATTCTTACAGTCTTGAGTATTCTTTGAGATTCTAACCAGAAATCATCATATTGGAAAAAGATGCTTATGCTTTCTGATTACTTACCATCAATTCGATCTACACTTTGGTAGTGAAAAAAAAATAAATAAAAATGTTATGACAAACCTTTTTTTTTTCTAAGAGATGAAACCCTGAATATATTAAGTAATTTTCCTTCATTGAAGTCTTTTTTGGGGCTAAATTGTAACTAGCCAGATAATAAAATATTTTTCAATTGGACATATTTAAGTGACAACTAAAATGCTATACATTCATTTGACATTGTACCAAATAAATGTCCTCTGAATTTCAAAGAAGAAGTTCAACAAAGCAAGATTTCTCTTTTATTGGATTTTTATTTTAAATAATCGATTTCAGCTGGTTCTAAATAAATTGGTTTTACCTAAAATAACAAGACTGGTTCAATGTTCAATTAAGAACTAATTGATCATTTACAACAAATATCACATGGGAATAGTAATTAACAGTCAATTAAGAAAATGGGATTGATAAGTATGGAATACCAGTGAATATGATTGACTGATTGACAGTTTGTCTTCAACGTCTCTCTCATCACCCATAGCTATTTCATTGCAGCCATTTAAATTTATGGAGCAAACCAAGAACATGGAAAGAACTGTTGAAGTTCAGTAGGAAAGCTGTTATCAAAGTCAATTAAGATCAGAGTCAAATACACCTTGCAACCAGTAGGGGAAGGGTTAGTCTCATAGTGCACACTGTAGATGACCTACTTAGACCTCTTCGCCACCTGAGGCCCTAAAATATTGAAAATGGAACCTGAAGGATGAAGAAGCAACATTCTGTATTGTTGTGCGTTTGTTTTTTCTACATTGGCTAAAGGTATAGGGGGAGGGTTGAGATCTCAAAAAACATGTTTAACCCAGCCACAATTTTGCGTCTGTCCCAAATCAGGAGCCTCTGGTCTTTGTTAGGCTTGTATGATTTTTAATTTAAGTTTCTTGTGTATCATTCAGAGTTTAGTATGACGTCCATTATCACTGAACTAGTATACATATTTGTTTAGGGGCCAGCTGAAGGACGCCTCCGGTGTGAGAGTTTCTAGCTGCATTGAAGACCCATTGGCAGCCTTCGGCTGTTTTCTGCTCTATGGTCATGATGGTCAGGTTGTTGTCTCTTTGACACATTCCCCATTTCCATTCTCAATTTTATGAAGGATCAGAAACACTATAAAGTCGATATTCCAGGGCTATAACAAGTTAGAATAATCTCTAAGTGAATACATCTTATTGTGGTGATTTTTTAAGATCACTTATAACATAGCCACTCTATAGTTACTTTGTTTTTGAAACAACAGCAAGAAAATGCAAATAAAGTTGAAATAAATGAAATTTTAGGGTCAATAACTCCAATATAGCATAACAGATTTTTTTCAAATTATTCAGGGTTAATAAAAATTGTTGTGCTTATCACTTGTTTAATTTCTTCTCTAAATCCTACAGTTTTATACATTAGCCAAATATGAAGCATGTTTAGTTTGTCCCCTATGTTCTATTCTTAGACATGGCAGCCATGCTGGTTGATCAACATGGACAAAATCACAAACTTTATAGTTGACGTTCTACAGATGAAGCAAACAAACTTTGGTATCAACCCATCATTCCCATTGAGCAGATTTAAAAAAAAGTTTACAACACTTGTCACAGACAGAAAATGAACACAAAGTGATTGTGCATGTTCACATGGCCATTCAAGCCAGGTGAGCTAAAAGAAGACATTCAATCTATATTAAAAACATCAGTTGATCTTTTAATAAACAGTTGACATTTCCATGTCATGAATTCAGCCTCCGCTTTTTATATATCATCAAATTCTAGCAATTCTAAAATTGACTCTGGTATTTCTGCAGGTGAAATATATATAGATTATCTTTAAATTAATTACCAATTGATATAAGCAACATGGTTAGAGGGTATAACTTGAAATAAAAATGTGAATGAAAATATAGAATATGACAAAGAGACAGAAACCCGACCAAGGAGCAGATAACATATAAAACAAAAATATAAAAAAAATAAAAAGATGAATTTTACCCCTCATACATGTACATGTTAGATGGACTTACTTGTTCTTCTTAACAAGTAATATTGAAAATGGAAATGGGAATATGATAAAGAGACAACAACCCGACCAAAGAGCAGACAACATTTTTTCAAGACTTAGTAGGAAACTCTGTGCAAAATGGGTCTTGGTGGTCAAGTTGTCAGCCAGTCAACACTGAGGTTGTGAGTTTGACCCTGACCATGCTGGTGCACTTGACTCCAATCTTTAATTAAATGATTGCCAGTTTCCTATCAAAGGTCAGTGGTTTTCTCCAGAACGTTCAGCTTTCTCCACCACTAAAAACTGGCCACCAAGAAACAGCCCAACATGGTACTTAAAAAGTGGCTTTAAAACACCAACAATCAATCAATCAAGAATGCAAATAACATGCAAATGTTACCTTCTCTTTTAAAAAATGTTTGGGACATATCACATGCACATGTCACATTGGAATTTTTCAGCTGAACATGCTGAAAGAATGGGCACTTTAACAAATACATGAAACAGATGTATTGACTTTATATTTAAGACATTAACTGAACCATGTCACAATTAGAGTTAGGCGTTCAGTCTTCAACCAGATGTCCAGAGTAGATCCTATAAGTGATACAACAGAAACACTGAAGTGCAACAAAAAAAAATATTGCAACTCACACAGAAATGAACTATAACTATGAGGCTCTGTGTTGAAGGCCGTACATTGACTTATAATGGTTTACTTTTATAAATTGTTATTTGAATGGAGAGTTGTCTCATTCTTTATATCTATATAAGATACCAATTGCCATTTTCCTGACTTGGTACAGGACATTTTAGGATAAATGGTGCGTTGAACCTGGTTTTGTGGCTAGCCAAACCTTGTGCTTTAATACAACAATATTAAAAATAACACTAAAATGACAACATTACCCTTATATATCCTTCTGTATATAAGTTACATTTTGTACAGCTATCTCTTATCAACAATTCACTATTTATATGAAGAAAATAACCGACACAATGACTTTACAGCAATAATTTCAAAGACTTTTTCAATATAAAGACTATAACACAACTAAATGAATTAATTTGCTTTGTCTTGATCATGCATGAAATATTTGCTACTGGACTACAATCTATCATTCAATCATTGCAAAATATTATACAATGTATATATTATTACCCCTGTATGGAATGAAGTATGTGCTATGAAAATTAGGATTTGCTTGCTGCTTAATTGAAGTGTGAGCTAATACAATTTTTTGTCCAAAAAAAAATTCAAAAAATTTGTGTTATGAAAAAATTGACAGGTCTGATAAAAATACGACTTTTTAAGATGCTTAATCTGGTGTTAAACATGAATCTTATAATTGGTCCAGGAACATATATATTAACTATGTATTATAGATATACTGTTCCCACATTGGTCCAAGATTAAACATATCATTTTTATATATGTTTGATATCAAAGGAAAAATCTTTGTAAAAAAAATATCTTTAATTAACTTTCCATTTTCTTTTTATGCTATCTTTGAAAATCAGGGTATATTATGATTGTTGTCCCAGAATTAATCAATTGAAAACTGTAATTACATCTCCAGTGACACATTAAACATAAATTATCCTATTGATTTCTGTATCAATATTAAAGGGATGTTATATGTGTTTCCACAAAGTTAACAACATATAGCAACTAACCTCTTTCTTGACAGCTCTCAACAGATTCTGTCGGTTTTCTGATTCTGCAAAAAAAATAATAGAAAATATAAATGCTTAATTTTAATAAAAAACGGATTTTATAATAAAAAAGCATACTGGCTGAAAATTTGAATCATAATATATACAAATAAATCAAATGTTTAACCAATAAACCTCACCTGTTGGGTTCTGGCTTTCCATTTTGAGCTTCAGATCTGCTGAGAGCTCAGAAGAGTCCAAGAGTCCCAGATGTAACATTAATATTTCATACTATAACATAAACCCCTGAACTCCTATAGTACTAGCCCACAGTACAATGTGTATTGAAGATGCTCGGAACAGTTACCACAGATAATCAACATCCATGAATATTGATTAAACTAGGAACCAATTATCATATTCGCATCATTTTGTATTCAGACCACCGGAAGTGCCATTGCAGATATATTTTTTATATCGTTTATAGGTCATGTGTGCTTTAATTTATGTTCTTTGGTATGTAGACTGGTAAAGGGTGTTGCTTTCGTCTGTTTTGAAGCTAATTTGTTGGTAAATAAATGCACCGGAAATACAGGGATCCTAAATTGAAAGCCGGTTTACTTTTTTTAGTTTTTTTACAATGATTATTTACAAATTACATATATAAGTGATCATTCATGATTAATTATTATTTTAATTGTCTTCAATATTTATTCTTAAAAGCAAAATTTGGAGGATTTTGTGTTTAATTTCGGTAACATTGATGAAATAATAACCTCTCCCAACAAAAGGTTAAGCAAAGAACCATTAACAAAGTTATTTCAAGGTAATGTAAGAAAGTAAATTAATTGCACCATTCAATATGCTTAATTTTTGTTAAGTTAAATTCTTTATTATATATAAAGGGGGGAAATTGTACAAATAGAAAAAAAAAATGCTTACATTAATTTTCACGGTAACTAAAAGTGTATTGCCTCCTATCAACGGAAAGGTGTATGTTTTACACACCTAGCTGGCACTAAAATAGGGTAACGTTTATCGGGTAGTTCAGAGTTGGGATATAAAAATTACAGAATTATATTTTTTCTCAATTTTTAGATTATAGCATAATCTAAAAAGAATACAAAGAAAAAAATCATGTTGAAGAGACCCACACGTAGCCTCTGGCTGTTGGCAATCCTTTTTAAATAAACTTAAAGAATTTAGTTTAAAAAAAATCATATCACACACTCTTTAAGCTAGTGTAAAATTTATTTGAATTTACATATGGTTTTAAATCATATATATTTTTTTTATTATCAACCCTTAACGTTGCAACCATAACAAAAACAGCCAGATTTATTTTATCTGTGTCTTCTTTCAAATTGCAATATCAGATCATGATATCAATTGTGAACGTTTATCACCATTCATCATATCTTTATTCTAAAAGAAACGTTTATTTAAAACCTCTTAAACTATATCCTGCTGTGGAGTGTTTTGCTATTTTCATATGTATGATATGGTCATTATTCATAAATGGAGTTGCCATATTATCTAATATAGCTATATATTGATGGAAAAGACAAGAAAATCCTGCTTTACAATTAAGAAGAATGTAAAGACAATCCTTCTATTCAGATCTAAATATTATCTCCTTTAAATTTAATACCCTTTAGGCTATATGTAAAATCTTTTAAAATAGCCAATATACAAACCATGACTTATAGTAACTGACAATGTAATATTTCATAAACAGTCTGTATCACATAAAATATTATTGTTGTTAGAAGAAATTATATATTATTTTTATCCTCTTGTAAAATACCTGTATTTTTTTTCTCATAGTTTTGAAATGAATTGATCAATGTTTTCTACAGTGGCGAACCCATAGGGGGCATAGAGGGCGTACGCCCCCCCCCCCCTTTTGCTTGCACATTTTATTTTTTTTGTAAAATGACTGTTAATCAGACTAGACTTCGTGAACTTTGCCATTTCCCGTGTATTTAATTTTGATGCTACAATTCTTTACATATTATGGTATTTTTCGCTCGTAATTACTGTAATACATTATTGATAATGTTAAAGTCATGTGATTCGCTACGATGGAGTTGACCAGTGCGTAGAAAAAACATCACCCAGTCATTTTGAAATTCAAATTACAGTAACACATTGCTTAGGCTAAGGATAACAAGAATGACAACTTCAAAGCGACAAAAGATTAAACAAGAACGTATATGGACTTCTATTTCACAATTCCACCAACATGACAGAAAGTAAATACGCTATTACACTCTAAGGGGAAACATAAGTATACAGCAATATTATTTACTAACGGAATCATATATAACCCCACACGCCCGAGCCTATTTATAACATAGGTGAATAATGATCCCAGACAGTCAGCTTTAGATAGACTTAAGGTCTATGGTACAGAACATTTGATTTGAGGAGGCAGTCTGAGATATTCGAAAGAAAAATTCTCTGACCCTGATTTTGTCTTAAACAAAAATGCTGGTCGTATGACTATCTGGATTGAAAACAATAATCTTGTCCACTTTTTGGTTTACAGAAACAAAACTTTCCAACAGAATTATATAGACTATATTTACATGATGAATGAAAAACGGGCGTAATTTACTTGGGGAGGGAGTTCCATGCCGTGAATCCCATATCTGACCAGCATTATTTTATGTTTCGCCGAACTGATATATGGAATACTTTTTCTCAAGGACCGATTGAAACCTGCCTGCTGGGTGTGGACTTTATGACTCCATTTGTCGATCATCATTTATAAATTCGTTGCCATTTCAGACTCATTCGTAGCCTTTGGTTGGTTTGGAACCAGTCGCTTCCCTTTTTGGGTGAAACATTTCAACCAAACATTTGGATACAAAACATTGTTTGTCTTTCTTAACTCGTGTTGGTCGTATTGTAAATTTCATATAATATCCCGGCGTATATCTTGTTTACAACAAGAAATCTGTGAGGTTATGGTAACTAAACATACAACAAACGAGAATTTTCCATGTCCATCATAAGTTTTTACTGACAAGTCCCATATCAAATATACTAGTACATAGCTTTGGATCCATCCAATCATTTTATAATGAACAATTAATGGGAGAACGCGGCATTTAAATGTCTAACCCTTACACTTAAACTATAGAATTTACATGACTCCCGTCAGGAACAAATAAAAAAAGTGCATCATTTACACTTATTCTATGTAACATAAAAAAAATTTAAATAAATAACACTACTAATGTTCAGATTGGTTGTCATCGTGCAACACAGTTAACAACACCATATAGGAAAAACATAGAACTCCTTTTGTCATAAGACACCGTCAAACATCCAAATATACTATCCACACTCATCTGTGTCCACACTTGTTTTTAAACAAAATAAGGTCAAAAAAATTTTAATTTTTAAAATACTTCGCCCCCTTTCGAAAATCTTGAGGATCTGCTTACCCCTTCCGGAACACCTGAGATCACCCCTAGTTTGGGGTTGTTTTTTTTTGGGGTGGGGGGGGGGGGGGGTCGTGTCGCTTATTCTTTAGTTTTCTATGTTGTTTCATGTGTACTGTTGTTTGTCTGTTTGTCGTTTTCATTTCAAGACATGGCATTGTCAGTTTATTTTCGATTTATGAGTTTGACTGTCCCTTCGGTATCTTTCGTCCCTCTTTTTAGATGTTTTTATTTTGTTTCTATTGGGACCATAAGCAAATATGTAAATTGTGACCCTCTAAACTGTTTCAGTTTTAAGCGTAACACAAAAGTGCTAATATTTAGAAAATCTTATTATTGTAAACTAAAAAAATAAAACAAATATGACCATGGAGTCCGCTCTCTAGACCCAAATCAGTCCACACGACAAAATTTTTTGTGAAAAACCTGCGCAATTTATTAAATTTATGCATTTTCTCAGTTTAGACCCATTATTTTATTCAGTCGGATTTGCGACTTTTTACTTTTGTGCATCCATTTGGCTGTTTGATGAACGTTTTCAAATAATCGTAACTTATATTACATAAAAGGGCAACATCTTCCGTCCAATATCAGATGAAAATATATATATTTATAATAGTTTTATTTAAGATATTAAATGTCCTTAAGTTGATGATTCTCTACACAATTTCCTATCTATAATAACAATTAAAAGGTGCTTGAGGTAGACCTAAAGCGACATTCATAAAGACAATAAACGTTTGACTGTAAATATAAAAAAAAAAATAACATGTACGATTGCCAATGAGACAACTCTTCACAAGACACCACAATGACACAGAAATTAACAACTATTGGTCACCGTACGGCCTTCAACAATGATCAAAGCCCATACCGCAGAGTCAGCTATAAAAGGCCACGAAATGACAATGTAAAACAAGTCAAACAAGAAAACTAACGGCCTTATTTATGTACAAAATATGAACGAAAAACTGATATGTAACACATAAACAAACGACAACCACTGGATTACAGGCTCCTTGCTTGGACCAGGCACATACATACAGGGTTAAACTTGTTAGTGGGAACCCAACCATCCCCTGAACTGGGACAGTGGTATAACAGTATAACATAAGAATGAACTATAAAAATCAGTTGAAAAAGGCGTAACTCATCAGATGGATAAAAATACAAGAGGACGTGGACGGGTACTGTTGTACATCACAACAACAAAAAGACACTAGTTATAGACATGAGAGTACTCACAGTTAAATGACAGCTAGTTCAAAGCCTCTAACAACTAATACAAAAATCATGCATCTAAGACTAAATTATCAATCCGTACACATCCAACATCCAATAGATTTCGTGTCATGAAAGACGCCATAAGCAGTCAGGGAAAACATGACCTTGTGCAATGCCAATATACACGTATCGACAGATTGAAGGTCCATGAATGTGTATATGTATATAACATATAAGTAATATATATATATAAATAGTTTGCTTTTAATTTACTGATAAAAAAAAATCAATATTTATACCAATAAAAACAATATTCAATGACCTTATTACAGTGTTGAATTGGTAACCTTTTAGAAATATTTTATTTAAAGGATCGACAAGTTTACCATGATCGTTTCTAAATTTTCGGGCACGGTTTACAACATTTCCGTGAAATGGTTTATCCCAATTAGATATACGAGGTTATTATATATAGACCCATTATAGATTATCTAACTACTGTTGCCTCTATTTTTTTCCTTACTATATACACTGTCTCCAATACATTTCGACTGCATAAAAATACACGACACAGACTTGCTTATCATATATGGTTGATAAAATCTGACTAGAATGGAACAAGATGTGAACAATTGCAAGTCAAAGTATGACCTTCAGCAACGAGCAAAAACCATAACGAATGCTAGCTATTAAAATGTAAACGATTAAAAAATGAAAATCTTTGGCCTGATTTAAACATATTAAAATACAACTTTGAAAAAAAAACCAAATATGACAAATTGCAACTATCAACAATTACTGGTTTGGGGCACTCGTGACAGAGCTTATATAACATGTTATAAGATAAGATAAGATAAGATAAGAAAATTCATTTTAAGTCGGGTTACATGAAATACTACAAACATAAGCTCTATAGAGCTTTTTGTCGACATTAATAACAATAACAACACATACAATATTAAGACATATAGGACATATACGGCACGCACAATAGACAATATAGAGACAGCGATATTGCATAAGTATAAGCAAAGTTCATATATATAAAAGCAAGCACAAGCAATTAAAGCACTAAACTAAATTTTAAGTACATGCAAAGCAGACAAATAAATAGGCTAAACTAGTTCTAAAAGTAGCATGAAAAACATAAAAAATCAATTTAAAAAAATCAAAAGCTTTAAGGGACGACATCAAAAGATCGATGTAGGATAAAAAACTTAAATCAAATAGTTTGGGGGTTGGGGGTTGGGAGGTTAAAATTCTGCAAGTGTTGTATATCTAAAATCGATTTTTACATATATCCCTATTGGTAAATCAATTTTTCCCATATTAAGTTAAGAAGGGGGTGGGGGGGGGGGGGGGGGGGGTCAGTGAAAAAACTATGTGAATTAAGTTTTTTATCCTACATTGAACTTTTGATGTCGTCCCTAAGATTTGCAAGAGCCACATCTGCATGAGTTGCCTTTCCTGTTGTTGATCATACTTTAAAACTGGTTCAGATTCGACTGCGCACGTATCGCGTCAGGCAGCTCATTCCAGAGTGTAGCTCCAGCATACCTTAAGGAGTAAAGTCCAAATTGTGTTGTTTTCACATGTGGTACTTCAACCGTCTGTTGCTTTCAAAAATTGTAAGGCACATTTTTAAAATTAATAATATCATGGAGATACACTGGTGACTCTTTGTGTAATATTTTAAAAACTTCTATTGCCATTAAACGTAGACGTCTAATTTTTAAAGAAGGTAAACCAGATTTCAACAAAAGAGTTTCATAGTCACTACTAACATCTTCATATATGAACCTCAAGGCACGTTCTTGTATTTTTCCCATTGTTTTAGTGTTACCCTTCCCACAAAAATGCCAAACAACAGGACAATAGTTGAAATTTGACATAATATATGAATGATAAATAGTTAACCTTCCCAATTTAGATAGATGTTTCCCAATTCTTTTTAGTACATTTAACTGCCTTGATGCTTTATATCCCCACTTAAAGATTTATTGCCAATGACAATAGCTTGAAATTTATCCGGATTAGCTTTCATTTTGTTATTAGCAAACCAATCTATTAAACTGCACTTTCCTTTTCCAAAGATTTAACTAATCCGTTTAGATCTGGTCCTGAGTGTGACAATGTATTATCATCTGAATAGTTGTACAACTCATTTTCATTTACAAAATTAAAATGTCGTTTATAAAAATAATGAAAAGCACAGGACCCAATATTGAGCCCTGCGGTACACCTTTATAAATGTTTTGCCAGGTACTAAAATATGAAACCACTTTAACACATTGTTTTCTGTTCGACAGATAGTTGTCGATAAGTTTAAGTGCCTCATTTGACAGGCCATATACCTTCAACTTTA